>NW_022681431.1:20825833-21476250 GCF_009764315.1 Trachypithecus francoisi | reverse complement strand
ATAATAAAAATAAGGAAATGAGGAGGGACCACCCAAGGAGTGACAGTGATGGTGAAGGAGAGGGGTGGTTTGAAAGACTAGAAGTAAGGAATTGATACCTTAGTAATTTGGTTCAATACACTGAATCAGGTGGGCGTAAGGAAGGAACCAAGGAAGCTGAGTTTAGGTTTTATAATAAGGCAACTGAAGGAAAGGGAGAAACATTCCTAATGATATAGCGGAGCAAAATGAAATCAGTTTGGGTTCGGAGCAGATTGAGTTGGAGCCCTTGTAGGATAAATGCTGACAGGGATGCCCCTCTGGTTTAGTCTCACTAGGTAGATTCATTTGAGTTAACAGAAAACTAAATTGTAGACTTCATGTGAAAAATTATAAGATTGTTCTGTGTTTTTGTTTTGCTTTCTTTTTTTATTTTGCTTTGTTTTATTTTTATTTTTATTGTCTCCTACTTGAGTTACTTTATTGAATCTTCTTTTGTAGACAAATAAGAACTTTATAATTGTTTGGATTTAAATGTTTTTTTCCAAATTGCTTAAGGGTATTAGAAAATAACTTCTTTCCTTGCAATTTTTAAAATGTCCCTTTCTAATTGGTTACATGATAATACATTCACACAACAAAATAATATGCAACTGTTTAAAACGGTTCATATTAAAAAATATTTAGTAAATGGAGCAATCGTCGTGAAATACTCTTAAGCAGAAAAAAAGGCAGGTTACAAAATAGTTACATACACTATGATTCTAATTTTCATAAAAATATGTGTGCATCTGTGTATGCACAGGGACAAATGGAAAGCAAAACAGCAAAATACAATTATGTCTGTCTCTAAGTGTTGGGATTTGGGATGATTTTTTAAAATTGTCTTATTGTGTTTTTATGCATTTGCTAAATTCAAAACAATGAATATTTAATATTCTAGAGTTTAAAAATTAATATGGTTTCCAAATGCTTTGTCTTATAAATTTATTCTATACCTCCAGTGTCAAACCTTAAAACTGAAAATAAATTCACCAAGTCAGCAGAAGTTATCTTTGCCTTGTGGGAATAAGAGTAGTATATATTCTTTATCTATTTTGTTCATTGTTTCCATAATAGAAAGGTTAATAATTAGAAATGCTTTTAGAAGGAAACGTTTTTGGATCTCATGGAAGATGCAAAAATAAAAAAGTAAACAGGAGGAAACATTTATTTCCTTCCTCTGTCCCATAAAAGTTCACTTTCAGGAAAGGGCCTGATGTTAGTCATTTGCACCTCCATGTGAATTTGACACCTCTTCCCCAGAGGTATTTACTTTCCTGTTAGGCTCTCTAATTAGGAGGAAATCTGAGTTCTATGAAGTTCAGATGTCCTGTGGTTTAGCCCACCTACTTCCTCACCAGACTTTCAGAAATAACAGTTTAGTCCTCAAAGGAGATCCCTTCTTCATGATCCATCCATCCATCCTTCTCCTATCAGGGACTAATAGCGCTGACTCTATGGTTTCCTCTTTTGGTGATCACGTTTTCCTCATATTTGGGCTTTTTAGTGTTGTGTGTGAGATTTCCTGGCTAGTAAACTGCTATACAGAGCCACTTAATAAGAAAAACCAGAGCAGCCTCCAGTGGCTGAGAGGTGAATTCCTCCTGGGTCTCTTTTTCTTTCCCCCGACCCGTTTTCCTTCCTTCTTTTCTCTCTCCCTCTCTCTCTCTCTCCCTCCCTCCCTCCCTCCCAGACTTCCCTGCTTTCTTTCTTTCTTCCTGTTCATTTATCCCTCCAAGTCCCAGATTTTCTAAGTCAACCCAATTTCAAAGATCTTGTCTCATTATCTTCTTCTATACACTCATGCCTTTGTCAGATAATACATTCAGATTCTTAGTTCAGAAAATGTGGTCACCATAGACGGCCTCTTCAAATTATCCCTAATACTTGCCTCACTTCCTTTATGTCAACTCAAATGAAAGGAGACTCAAGACATGATACACACCACACACAAAAAATAAAGGAGTGAATGTGAGGAGTGGAAAAATACTGAATATCAGAGGTCAGAAAAGTCAGGAAACTCCCCTTAATGCTAGAACAACAAGGTTATCTGGAAAGTCCCTAGCAGGGCAAGCGACTGTTTGTGGTTTGGTCAAAGGGCGGGAACCAATGAACAACTGACTAATGTTTAACTTTAAATGTCAGCCAATTGTAAACCTACAACTGTAAAAATTCCCAGTGACTCTGTAACTTGCTGTAACTTGTTTGTGTCTGACTATAAAAGACGGCTGAACACCGAGCTCAGGGTCTCTCCCTAGGATCGGATACCTAGCTGGAGGGAACCGAGTTCGAACTCGAAATAAAGTGATCCCTGCCGCTTGGCTTTGTCTCTGGACTCTGGTGGTTGCTTTCGGGTCATCACGGGTCTGGGCATTACATCTTGGGGGCTCGTCCGGGATTGCCCCTAAGCCCACCAGACCCCAGGCCAACGGGTCATCGCAAAAGTGAGTAAGCCGGCTCTTTTTATATGTTGTCTGTCTGCCTCTGAATAATCCCGCGGGGTCTGTATATGAGACTGATCTAGTCCTGGCGGATGCGCTATAGGACAGTCAGTGGAGGCCGGTGGGAGACGTCCTCTGGTACTCATCTGGGGCTCTGTATTGTGTGGCCCATCTGCTTCTGGTCAGGTCCTAAGCCCGAAACGCGCTAGCGATCAATATATCTTGGTTGTTGGAAGTTATCTGTTGTTCGCCCCTTACTAATTTACCTTGATTTACAGGAGCTTCGGAGCCAGTCCTGTACCAGGCACTAATATCCCTTACCACCCATCTTCTATTAACAGGACTTCCTCGGAATGGGCAACTCCCAGACCACACCACTTTCTCTCCTTGTCAATAATTTTAAAGATGTGAGAGCAAGGGGACATGATCTCAGTATAGAACTTAAAAAGGGAAAATTAATAACCCTCTGCCGCTCTGAGTGGCCCACCTTCAGCATAGGCTGGCCAGCCGAGGGAACTTTTTGCCTCCCCATTATCCTCCAGGTAAAATCAAGGGTTTTCCTGCCAGGTCGTTTGGGACACCCAGATCAGATCCCCTACATTTTAGTCTGGCAAGATCTGGTGGAAAATCCGCCCCCGTGGCTAGCTCCCGTTCTGCTGACCTCTGAACCCTGTAAAACCCTAGTCGCGCAACCAACTGGGACCACCAAAAGACCAAAAACTCCAACTGCCCCCTTGCCCCCCGTGTTGCCTGACAGCCAGGACCTCGCATCCTTGGAACCCCCACCTTATCCTCCCCCTCCTGGACCCCATGCCCAAGCCCAACCGGCCACACTCCCAGGAAGCCATGAGGGCCGAGAAGCGGCAGCAGCGCCAGGAGAAACTGAAAGTGAACATGGCTCGGCGGCAGGGCGAACGCGCGGGCGTGTCCGGTGTGAGGCAACTCCACGAGTTCCCGATTCCACTGTAGCACTCCCCTTAAGGGAAATAGGACCCCCCGATGACACAGGTAACCCTAGACTCCAGTATTGGCCATTCTCTACCAATGACCTGTACAACTGGAAGACTCAGAATGCCCGGTTCTCTGATAACCCCAAGGACCTAACAGCCCTTCTAGATAGTGTCATGTTCACTCATCAGCCCACCTGGGATGACTGCCAACAGCTCCTCCGCATTCTGTTCACAACGGAGGAACGGGAGAGAATCCAGGTAGAGGCTAGAAAGTTGGTTTCTGGAGATGACGGTCAACCAACTGCAAACCCCGACCTCATTAATGCAGCATTTCCCTTGACCAGGCCAACGTGGGACTACAATACAGCAGAAGGTAGGGGAAAGCTACTCATTTATCGCCAAACTCTAATGGCGGGTCTCTGGGCTGCAGCTCGCAAGCCCACTAATTTGGCTAAGGTATATTCTGTTTTACAGGGAAAAACAGAAAGCCCCGCTGTTTATCTAGAAAGACTAATGGAAGCCTTTAGACAGTATACACCTATAGATCCAGAGGCACCTGAAAATCAGGCAGCAGTCGTTATGTCCTTTGTCAACCAGGCGGCCCCAGATATTTAAAAAAAGCTACAAAAATTAGAAGATTTGGAGGGAAAACAGGTCCAGGACCTCCTTCGCATAGCACAGAGAGTTTACAACAACAGAGATGCTCCAGAGGAAAGACAAATTAGGGCCACTGAGAAAATGACCAAAGTCCTGGCGGCGGTCATTCAAAAAGAGCAACCACCGCCAGGAAGCACCCAATCCACGCGTGCCCCTAGGCGCTATCTGAGTAAAGACCAATGTGCATACTGTAAAGAAATTGGTCACTGGATAAAAGACTGCCCCAAAAAGAAACAGCGCCAGCCAGGCCAAGGACAATGGCAGCCCAAATCTATGCCGATACTAGTTACCCAAGATACAGACTAGGGGAGACGGGGTTCGGATCCCCTCCCCGAACCTAGGGTAACTTTATAAGTGGAGGGGTCCCCGGTCCAGTTCCTGGTCGATACCAGGGCACAACATTCGGTCTTAGTCAAGCCCTATGGAAAGTTATCTTCCAACTCCTCCTGGGTTCAAGGGGCCACAGGAACCAAGAAATATCCATGGACAACCCAGAGAGCAGTAAACTTGGGAACCAGGAAAGT
This sequence comes from Trachypithecus francoisi, assembly GCF_009764315.1. Taxonomy (NCBI): domain Eukaryota; kingdom Metazoa; phylum Chordata; class Mammalia; order Primates; family Cercopithecidae; genus Trachypithecus; species Trachypithecus francoisi. The sequence goes on along the minus strand of NW_022681431.1, from coordinate 21,471,657 downwards.
GTCCCATAGCTTCCTGGTCATCCCTGACAGCCCTTGTCCCCTGTTGGGGAGAGATCTGTTGACAAAAATGGGGGCACAAATCCATTTTCAACCAGAAGGGCCCAAAGTGACTGACTCCCAAAACAGGCCACTATCTGTTCTTACCGTAACTCTAGAGGATGAGTACCAGCTTCACCAGGAGTTAACGCCTCCTAACCAAAATATAGACTCCTGGCTCCAGAACTTCCCAGAGGCTTGGGCAGAAACAGGAGGGCTAGGGCTAGCAAAGCACCGTCCCGCCATTTTTGTTGAGCTTAAGCCCAGGATGGACCCTGTTCGCGTGCGCCAATACCCAATGGCCCTGGAAGCCAAAGAGGGAATTATACCACACATCCGCGGACTCCTAGATCATGGAGTCCTATGCCCCTGCCACTCACCATGGAACACTCCGCTGCTACCAATACAAAAACCCAACAGTAAAGAATATAGGCCGGTACAAGACTTAAGAGAAGCCAATAAAAGGGTAATGGACATACACCCGAAGGTGCCAAATCCATACACCCTCCTGAGTACCTTGAGTCCTGAAAATCAATGGTATACTGTTCTAGACCTAAAAGATGCTTTTTTTTAGCCTGCCTTTAGCCCCTAAAAGCCAGGAAATTTTTCCCTTTGAGTGGACAGACTCTGAGAGAGGCATAAGTGGCCAACTGACGTGGACCAGACTGCCACAAGGATTCAAAAACTCCCCAACTCTGTTTGATGAAGCCCTCCACGAAGACTTGGGTGAGTACCGACGCCAACACCCCAGTATAACTCTCTTGCAGTATGTTGATGATCTCTTAATAGCAGCAACGTCCCCAGAGGCCTGCATCCAAGGAACCAAAGACCTCCTGAAAACCTTGGGAAACCTGGGTTATCGAGCCTCAGCTAAAAAGGCCCAGATCTGCAGGCCAGAGGTAACCTACTTGGGGTATCTACTTAGAGGGGGACAGCGCTGGCTAACAAATGCTCGAAAAGAAACTGTCCTACAGATCCCCAGACCGCAGTCAACACAACAGGTAAAAGAGTTCCTGGGATCTGCAGGGTTCTGCAGACTCTGGATACCTGGCTTCGCTGAACTGGCAAAACCCCTCTATCAGGCTACCAAAGAGCAGCAGCCCTTCAATTGGACTGAAGTGGCTGAGCAAGCTTTCCAGCAAATCAAAACTGCTCTGCTCTCGGCCCCCGCACTGGGTCTTCCAGATGTCCCTAAGCCTTTCCACTTATACGTGGACGAAAGCCGGGGCATAGCGAAAGCAATATTAACTCAAAATTTAGGTCCCTGGCGCAGACCAGTTGCATACCTCTCAAAGAGACTGGACCCAGTAGCTGCAGGATGGCCTCCTTGCCTCCGGATGATTGCTGCAACGGCCCTGATGGTCAAAGACACTAACAAACTGGCCATGGGCCAAGAATTACAAGTCACCACCGCTCATGCTGTCGAAGGCATCCTCCGACAACCCCCTGACCGATGGCTCAGCAATGCTCGGCTTACCCATTATCAAGGGATGTTACTAAACCCCCTCAGAATAACATTTAAGCCCCCCACAACCCTAAACCCAGCATCATTGCTGCCAGACCCAGACTTAAGTAAGCCACTCCACAACTGTGCTGAAATACTAGCCCAGGTACATGGAGTCAGAGAAGACCTCCAGGACCGACTGCTACCAGATGCAGACCTCACCTGGTTCACTGACGGAAGCAGCTTCGTTCACCAAGGACAGAGATACATTCTCAGGATGGGCAGAAGCTTTTCCGACAAAAAAAGAAACTGCACAGATTGTGGCCAAAAAGATCCTAGAAGAAATCCTGCCCAGGTACGGTTTTCCAGTCATGATAGGGTCGGATAATGGGCCGGCCTTCACCGCAAAGGTAAGTCAGGGACTGGCTTCCATCCTTGGCGCTAATTGGAAACTACATTGTGCTTATCGACCCCAAAGCTCAGGTCAGGTAGAAAGAATGAATAGAACATTAAAAGAGACCCTAACTAAATTGACCATGGAGACTGGCGCTAACTGGGTAGTCCTCCTCCCCTATGCTCTGTTCCGGGCACGTAACTCTCCTTATAAACTAGGACTTACCCCTTATGAAATAATGTATGGCAAACCACCCCGTATCCTCCCTAACCTTAAAGACAATCTCCTCAAAGCTGACACAGATAATGGCCTTGAACTTTTGTTCTCCTTACAAGCCCTACAGAGAGTTCATGAGGAAGTCTGGCCCAAGCTAAAGGAACTATGTGAAGCTGGGCCTCCACCCATTCCACATCAATACAAACCGGGAGACTGGGTCCTCGTCAAGCGCCACCAGTAAGAAACCCTAGAACCCCGGTGGAAAGGACCATTCCAGGTGATCCTGACTACTCCTACAGCCCTCAAAGTGGAAGGCATCGCCGCCTGGATTCATCACACCCACGCCAAGCCTATAGACCCGCTCTCGGACCTTGTTACATCCTCGACGGGAGAGGCAACAACCTGGACAGTTGACCAGACCAAAGAAAACCCTCTAAAACTTGTTCTACGCTGTCAGCAACCTAAACTGTAACTATGACACCTACCTCCTTTATAACTCTTCTACTCTTATGGATCCCTTGTGGGGAGACCCAGGCGAACCCGGCAACATCCCCTTTCGCTTGGCGTTTCTTCCTGAGAACTGGACCAATTATGCTCAGACAGAACAAAAGGGCTATGTATTAGGCACTGCTGACTGTCCCCCTGGGGGTTGTAACACTCCCATCCATCTAAATTTCACTGATTTTAAACACCAGCCAGGAAAAGCAGCACCCGCAATTTGTTTCCTCTTTGACCAAACACTCTCTTATTGTAATAACTCATGGGTAGAACAAAGTGTCGGCTGTCCATATAGGTCCTGCAAAATCCACACTGTTAAAATCTTAAAAACTTCTGAGTCCCTATCCAGTCAAACGTGGCAGTCACACAATTTCTTTAAAACCACATCAGGCTACACCTGGGTTATCTGGGACCCCTGGGACTCCCGCTGGACTTCCCAGCAAAAAGGGGCTGTGTACTTGACTTCAGGAACTACCTGGCCTAGTAGCCGTCTCTTTCTCTGGCGTGCCCTTGTTCAGATCCAGACCACCCTACACGCGGCTATACAGAACCAGGAAAGGGAATTAAATGTCCAGCTTTCAACTTTAACTCCTACTCGCCCCTTTTCCTGGTTATCCCTATTAAGAGAAGGGTTAGAAATCGCAAAGGCCACTGGCCTAGGCAATCTCTCTGTATGCTTCTTCTGCGTGGCTCTAGGGCGACCACCGTTAACCACAGTTCCACTTCCAGGCCTGTCTAACGCTTCTCTCAGCCTAAACCCTAACAATAGCCACATACCACCCCTGATCCCTGACGTCCCCTTGTTCCTAAACCCTGGACAGACACAAGTTTCCTTTTGTTATTCAAATGTCGGCACTACCCTCTGTAATACAACTTCCATTCCCAACTCAACCCTCTTTGCCCCTCCCGGTTCTTTCTTCTGGTGCAATGGGACCCTATATAAGAACCTTTCCACTCAGGCCACGATAACCCTACTGTGTCTCCCTGTCACGCTAGTCCCCCAACTAACCTTGCGCACCCCTGCAGAATTTTCCAGGTGGGATTCCGCCCCTTTCCCTAGACCAAAACGAGCTATATTCCTCCCCCTAGTAGCCGGAGTCTCACTCACCACGTCCTTAGTTGCTGCAGGGCTAGCCGGGGGAGCTTTAGGTCACTCCCTTATCAGCACTGCAAAACTCTCTCATCAATTCTCCATAGCTATGGAAGCTTCCGCTGAATCCCTTGCCTCATTACAGAGACAATTGACTTCCCTTGCCCAAGTTACTATACAAAACCGCCGTGCACTAGACCTGTTAACGGCTGAAAAAGGAGGGACCTGTCTTTTCCTCAGAGAAGATTGTTGTTTCTACATAAATGAATCTGGGCTCGTAGAAACGCGAGTTCAACAACTACATAAACTCAGCCTAGAATTGCAGAAACAACAATTCACCTCTGCTGCCAACAGCTGGTGGAATTCTTCCATGTACTCCCTTCTAGTGCCCCTCATAGGACCATTCATAAGTATACTTCTCTTACTCACTATAGGACCATGTATAATAAACAGATTAACAAACTTTATAAAAGAAAGACTCAACACTGTCCAGCTTATGGTCCTGAAAGCCCAGTACCAACCTGTACTCACCGAGACTTCCAAGTCAGACATATAAGACCCAAGATTGGCTCTCAAGATACTAGAGAGAGGGGGGAATGAGGAGTGGAAAAATACTGAATATCAGAGGTCAGAAAAGTCAGGAAACTCCCCTTAATGCTAGAACAACAAGGTTATCTGGAAAGTCCCTAGCAGGGCAAGCGACTGTTTGTGGTTTGGTCAAAGGGCGGGAACCAATGAACAACTGACTAATGTTTAACTTTAAATGTCAGCCAATTATAAACCTACAACTGTAAAAATTCCCAGTGACTCTGTAACTTGCTGTAACTTGTTTGTGTCTGACTATAAAAGACGGCTGAACACCGAGCTCAGGGTCTCTCCCTAGGATCGGATACCTAGCTGGAGGGAACCGAGTTCAAACTCGAAATAAAGTGATCCCTGCCGCTTGGCTTTGTCTCTGGACTCTGGTGGTTGCTTTCGGGTCATCGCGGGTCTGGGCATTACAAATGAACAAAGTTTTTATGAGGACAAGGTTAGTATATGCTTTACACACAGTGGGGTAATCAAAATAGTCATTTGTTGAGTGCTTATTATGAACCAGGTGCTGTGGTAATGCCAGAGGTGTTTGAACCAAAGGAACTCCATCTCGAATGGGAGCTGGGTAAAAATAAGGCTGAGATCTACTGGGCTGTATTCCCAGGATGTTAAGGCATCCTTAGTCACAGGATGAAATAGGAGGTCAGCACAAAATACAGGTCACAAAGACCTTGCTGATAAAACAGTTTGTAGTAAAGAAGCTGGCAAAAACCCACCAAAACCAAGATGATGACAAGAGTGACCTCTGGTCATCCTCACTGCTCATATGCTAATCATAGTACATTAGCATTCTAAAAGTGCTATGCTATAGTACTAGCATATAAACTCTACATGGTCTAAAAGAGAGAGAAACCCTCAGTTCCGGGTATAGCCCACACCTTTCCCCGAAAACTCATGAATTATCCACCCCCTGCTAGCATATAATCAAGACATAACTGTAAGTGTTCTTAGTCCACCAGCCCAAGCTGCTGCTCTGCCTATGGAGTAGTCATTCTTTTGTTCTTTTACTTTCTCAATAAACTTGCTTTCATTTAGTCTACAGACTTGCCCCGAATTCTTTCTTGTGCAAGATTCAAGAACCCTCTCTTGGTGTCTGGATCCGGACCCCTTTCTGGTAACAATAAAAGATTTACATATTTTATTTAATCATCACAAGAAGTCATATCACAGTCTAAATGAACAAACTGAGATTTAGAGACACTCAGGCAGAGAGCCAGGATTCACACTCAGGTATCTGACTCCAAAGCACATGCTCTAATAAACATGCTTTACTGCCATTGTGGGGTAATTTTGGAAGAGCCTGGGACAGGCTTACTGAACCCCACCACTCACCTTCAAAATAACCACTTCAATTTGGTTTGTCTTTTGAGACAGGGTCTCGCTCTGTTGCCCAGGCTGGAGTGCAGTGGTGCAATCTCCCCCTCCCAAGTTCAAGTGATTCTCCTGCCTCAGCCTCCCAAGTAGCTGGGATTATAGGTGCTTGCCACCACGCCTGCTAACTTTTTTATTTGTAGTACAGACAGGATTTCACCATGTTGGCAAGGCTAGTCTCGAACTCCTGACTTCAGGTGATCCGTCCACCTGGTCTTCCCAAAGTGCTGGGATTACAGGTGTGAGCCACCACACCCAGCCATAACCCCTCAATTTGCATAGCACTTTAGGATGTGTGTGCATGCCTGCGTGTGCATGTGTGTGATCCATGAGTCTCATAACAGCCCCGAGACATCAACAGGTCCTGGTGGAATATTAATTCTCCATTTATAGGAGAGGGATTAAGGCCCAGTGAGATTAAGTAATTTGTCACAGGCAGTGAAAAAGGCCTGGAACTAATTTTCAAACACTGTGTTACTTTCTCAACTTCTGCTTTCCTATGCTCTGAGATTCCCTTTCCAGCAACAAAACCTTTCATTCCATTATTAAAAAGAAGTTATAGATGCCAGCTGAACTTTAAGGAAATGATTCACTGTGGATAGCTGAGACTTCTAGATAGCTAAGGATGTGCTTCTCTACCATCCATTTCCACTCTTTCCTTTATCCCTTTTTCTCACCTCTGTCTGCCTCTGTTGCTGTGAAATCATTTGTAATTGTCTATTTATGGCTACTTTCTTTTTTTTTTTTTTTTTTTTTTTTTTTTTTTTTTTTGAGACGGAGTCTCGCTCTGTCGCCGGACTGGAGTGCAGTGGCCAGATCTCAGCTCACTGCAAGCTCTGCCTCCTGGGTTTACGCCATTCTCCTGCCTCAGCCTCCGAGTAGCTGGGACTACAGGCGCCAGCCACCTCGCCCAGCTAGTTTTTGTATTTTTAGTAGAGACGGGGTTTCAGCGTATTAGCCAGGATGGTCTCGATCTCCTGACCTCGTGATCCGCCCGTCTCGGCCTCCCAAAGTGCTGGGATTACAGGCTTGAGCCACCGCGCCCGGCCTATATGGCTACTTTCTATGGTGAGCCACGGCACCCACCTTTATCCACATGGCTATTCTAGCTACTGGAGCTGGGCATGGTGGCTCGCACCTGTAAACCCAACACTTTGGGAGGCCAAGGCACAAAGATCGCGTAAGCCCAAGAGTTCTGGGCCAGCCTGGGAAACAGAGCGAGACCCTGACTCTCAAAAAAAACACTATTAGCTGGGCATGGTAGATGGTGGTGCATGCCTGTAGTCCCAGCTACTCAGGAGGCTGGGGCAGGAGGACTGCTTGAGCCCAGGAATTTGAGGCTGCAGTGAGCTACTGCACCACTGCACTCCAACCTGGGTGACAGAGAAAGACCCCGTCTCTAAAAAAAAAAAAAAAAAAAAAAAAAAAAAAAAAATTAAATAAAATAAACACATAAATAAAAAAAGAAAAGAAAATATTCTAGCCACCGGGCAAATTCCCAGCAGAACACACTCCATAAGCAATAGCAACTAAGACTGGGGGCAGGGAGGTGGAAAGCGGGGAATGGTGGGTCTGTGTTTCTCACGGGTACATGGGAGGCACTGCGGTTTCATTATCTCCTTCAACAGTTCATCCAGCACAACATATTACACAGTTTATTGCCTTCTTAGAAATAAAAGAGCTGAATTTACCCTTTGGGTGGCAACACAAAAATATCATAATAAACAAATAATAGCTAATATTTATTTTGTGCTTACCATATGCCAGATACTGTTCTAATTGCTTTACATATATAAATTAATTAATCAGTATTAACTCATTCATTCCATTAGTTTGCAGTGCTGTAAAACAGCAATGCCCCAGGAGGTACTGAAGGATTTATAATTATTTCTACCATTTTTTAGTTCTTAGATCTCTCCCTTTTCCTGCAACTTCCATTTCTAATAGATTGCTAAATACCACCTCTCCAGATTTCTGATTTGCTTCCTTTAATCTCCTACATTTTTTTTTTTCTTGACACAGGGTCTTGCTTTGTCAGCTAGGCTGAAGTGCAATGGCACAATCACGGCTCACTGCAACCTATTGCAATCCTCCAACCTCAGCCTACCGAAGAGCTGAAACTACAGGCGCGCACCACGACAGCTAATTTTTAAAAAATTTTTTGTAGAGGCAGGGTCTCCCTAAATTGCCAGGGTTGGTATCGAATTCCTGGCCTCCTGCCTCTACCTTCCAATGTGCCGGGATTAGAGGCGTGAGCCATTGCACCTAGCCTAATCTCCTATAGACTTAGAAGGATAAACCAAAAGTGTTGGAATTATATCCAGAAAAAGGTATCTATGATCGTGTGTGTGTGTGTGTTTGCACGCCTGTGTGTGTTTTGAGATGGAATCTCACTCTGTCGCCCAGGCTGGAGTGCAATGGTGCAGTCTCGGCTCAGTGCAACTTCTGCCTCTCAGGTTCAAGCGATTTTCCTCCCTCAGCCTCCTGAGTAGTGGGATTACAGGCCCCGCCACCATGCCCAGCTAATTTTTGTATTTTTAGTAGAGATGGGATTTCACCATGTTGGCCAGGCTGGTCTCAAACTCCTGACCTCAAGTGATCCACCCACCTTGGCCTCCCAAAGTGCTGAGATTACAGGCGTGAGCCACCGTGCCCAGCCACCAACAAAAGTATGTTCTGATAAGAACATATAAATAAAATACATTAATAATAATATATGTGTGGTACCCAAATAGAAATACACAATATATGCAATATACTCAATGTATCTATTTCATTTATTTTGGGCACCAGAGTCATTTTTTTTTTTTTTTAAGATAAGGTCTCCCTCTGTCACCTGGCTGGAGTGCAGTGTCACAATCACAGCTCACTGCAGCCTTGACTTCCCAGGCTCAAGCAATCCTCTCACCTCAGCCTCCTGAGTAGCTGGGACCACAGGCATGCACCATAATGCCCAGCTAATTTTTAAATTTGTTTTTGTAGAGATGGGGGTCTCACTTTGTTGCCCAGGCTGGCCTCGAATTTCTGAGCTCAAGTGATCCTCCTGCCTCTGCCTCCCAAAGTGCTAGGATTACAGGCATAAGTCACCACACCCAACCTAGAGTCTTTATTTATCTATTTATTCAATCTCGGCTTACTGCAACCTCTGCCTCCCGGGTTCAAGCGATTCCCCTGCCTTAGCCTCCTGAGTAGCTGGGATTACAGGCACCAGCCACCATGCCCAGCTAATTTTTTATATTTTTAGTAGAGATGGCATTTCACTATGATGGCCAAGCTGGTCTCGAACTCCTGACCTCAGATGATCCACCCACCTCAGCTTCCCAAAGTGCTGGGATTACAGGCATGAGCCACCACACCCAGCAGTCTTTATTTTTAACATTTTATGAGGAAATAATTTCAAATTTGCAGAAAAATTGCAAAAATAGTACAAGGTACAAGGGACTTCCACATACATTTCACCAACCTTTCACTATCTCTAGCTAGAAGTATCCCAATGAGTTCATGAGATACAATTTCTCAAGATCCCTGGTAAAGAATGTGGCCATTATAAAGATCTTTAATCTGCTGTACATTTAATCCCAAACTTTTCCTCTCCCATGAATAATTAAAATTTAGCTAATTTAACTTTCATGATCTATTTTGAATGTGGAATCACACATATGGAAAAGCCCTAATGGTATCACTGAGACCGCCAACCAGATGTATGATAGAAGTGAAACTATTACAGATTGATGAAAATTAATCATGGCTTGAAGCTATACCATTTATCTATTAAGTAAAAATATAGGCCAGGCACAGTGACTGAATCCTGTAATCCCAGCACTTTGGGAGGCCAAGGCAGGCAGATCATCTGAGGTCAGGAGTTCAAGACCAGCCTGGCCAACATGGTGAAACTCCATCTCTACTAAAAATATAAAATTAGCCAGGTGTGGTGATGCACATCTGTAATCCCAGCCACTCTGGAGGCTAAGCAGGAGAATTGCTTTAACTGGGACAGTAGAGGTTGCAGTGTGTTGAAACCATGCCATTGCACTCCAGCCTGGGTGACAAGAGCAAACCTGTGTCTCAAATATGTATGTGTGTGTGTATATATATATATACACACAGAGAGAGAGAGAGCGTGCTAGAAACATTTTGTAACAAACACTGCTTGAAGTCTTTTTTTTTTTTTTATCTATTGTTACACTTTAATAAGGAAGTATATCTGACTTCATCAAAGATAAAGGCCACTATCATAAACTTTTTTTTTTTTTGAGACAGAGTCTCTCTCTGTCGATAGGCTGGAGTGCACTGTTGCTGTCACGATCTCGGCTCACTGCAACCTCCACCTCCTGGGTTCAAGTGATTCTCCTGGCTTGGCCTCCCGAGTAGCTAGGACTGTAGGCGTGCTCCACAACACCCAGTTAATTTTTGTATTTTTAGTAGAGATGGGTTGGCCAGGATGGTCTCGATCTGACCTTGTGATCCGCCCACCTCAGCCTCCCAAAGTGCTGGGATTACAGGCGTGAGCCATCACACCCGGCCTATCATAACTTTTTAAAAATTCTTAATCTTTAAATTTCCCTCAAATATTTTCTTCTGTAGCCAAATTACAAATTATTTAAGCTCTTTTTTAGTGATCAGAGATTTTTCTAATCCTTGCAATCTGCATTATGAATAAAGAAGACTGGGGAGGGTAAGCAATAAAACATCACTAAAAGTCTACTACATGCAAAATACAATGCCTAAGCTAATGCCATATTATATAACAGGCTCTAATAAATGGAGATTTGAGACCCAAGCTCAAGGCCAGCCCCTGGGGCTCCAGGACACAAGCCTGCTCCTGTAGACCCAGCCCCCAGGCCCACCTCAGCACAGCCCTGTGGTCTCAGACTCCAGGCTGGCCACTGCAGACCCAGCCTCCTGGTGGCACATGCCTGTAATTCCAGCTACCTGGGAGGCTGAGGCATGAGAATTGCTTGAACCCAGGAGGTGGAGGTTGCAGTGAAGCAAGATCACACCACTATACTCTAGCATGGGCAACAGAGTGAGACTCTGTCTCAAAAAAAAAAGAAAAGATCAGAGTAGGTGCCTGTTTCTTCAAATGTGCAGACACCAACACATGGCCATAGAAACTCAAATAATCAGGGAAACATGACACCACCAAATGTTTAAACTAAAGCACCAGTAACAAGAAATGGAAACCCATAAATGACCTGACAAAGAATTCAGTTTTGACATAACTCAGTTTACAGAAAACACAAGAGTAGAGAAGAAATGCAAATGACGCTATGATGAAACAAACAAGACACGTATATGGGACATCCTTTAAGACAACAGGCCTCTTATATCTAATAAGTCAATGTAATGGAAGAGGAACATGGTAGAGAGATTATATTCTAAATTCAAAAGGGCCAGGCGCAGTGGCTCATGCCTGCTATCCCTGCACTTTGGGAGACCAAGGCGGGCAGATCACCTGAGGACAGAAGTTTGAGACCGGCCTGGCCAACATGGTGAAACCTCGTCTCTACTAAAAATACAAAAAATTAGCTGGTCATGGTGGCAAATGCCTGTAATTCCAGCTACTCAAGAGGCTTCCCTTCCCTCCCCTCCCTTCCTCTCTCTTTCTTTCTTTTCTTTTTTTTTTTTTTTTTTTTGAAACGGAGTCTTGCTCTGTCGCCCGGGCTGGACTGCAGTGGCCGGATCTCAGCTCACTGCAAGCTCCGCCTCCTGGGTTTACGCCATTCTCCTGCCTCAGCCTCCAGAGTAGCTGGGACTACAGGCGCCCGCCACCTCGCCCGGCTAGTTTTTTGTATTTTTAGTAGAGACGGGGTTTCACCATGTTAGCCAAGATGGTCTCGATCTCCTGACCTCGTGATCTGCTCGTCTCGGCCTCCCAAAGTGCTGGGATTACAGGCTTGAGCCACCGCGCCCGGCCTCTTTTTCTTTCTTTCTTTCAGGAGAATCATTTGAACTGGAAGACAGAGGTTGCAGTGAGCTGACATCATGCCACTGCACTCCAGCCTAGGCAACAGAGAGGGACTCTGTCTCAAAAAAAAAAAAAAAAAAGGACTGCATATTTAAAAAGATTAAGGAATTATTGTCAGTTTCCTTAGGGTCATAGTGGCATGGTGGTTATATATGAGAATGTGGTTTTTTTTAGGAGATACATAATAGGGTATTTGGGATGAAAGTATTTTGGGCTGGGTGCCATGACACGTGCCTGTAGTCCCAGCTACTTGGGAGACTGAGGCAAGAGGAGTGCTTAAAACCAGGAGTTTGAGTTTGCAGTGAACTATATGGCTGCACCACTGCACTCCAGCCTAGGGGACAGAGTGAGACCCTGTCTCTAAAAAAAAACAAAAACAAAAAAACAGTTCTAATTAGCGATCATGACATTTAAAAAAGAATTAATGTAGCCAGGCATGGTGGCTTATTTTATAATCCTGGTTACTCAGAAGGTTGAAGCAGGAGTATCACTTGAGCCCAGGAGTTTAAGGCCAGCCTGGGCATCTCACAAGACCCCATCTTGAAAAAAAAAAAAGAAAGAAAGTATTTTGGCATCTGCAAGTTAGTTTCAAAAATAAGTGTATATTTGTGTGCATATGTCTCATAACAGAAGAAAATTAGAAATAAATCACATATATTTACATAAATATATGTAAATCACATAAGTATATGTGATTTATATACATATAAACGTGTATATATACAGTCACCAACTTACAATGGTTCAACGTAGGATTTTCAATTTTACAATGGTGTGAAAGCAATACACATTCAGTAGAAACTGTATTTTGAGTACCTATGCAACCATTCTGTTTTTCACTTTCTTTCTTTCCTTTTTTTTTTTTTTTTTTGAGATGGGGTCTCATTCTGGCACCCAGGCTGGAATGCAGTGGAGGTGGGCAGATCACCCATGGTCAGGAGTTTGAGGCCATCCTGGCAAACATGGCGAAACCCCGTCTCTACTGAAAATGCAAAAATTAGCTTGGCATGGTGGCGCCTGCCTGTAATCCCAGCTACTCGGGAGGTTGAGGCAAGAGAATTGCTTGAACTCGGAAGGCGGAGGTTGCAGTGAGCTGAGATCTCACCACTGTACTCCGTGAAAGAAAAGAAAGAAAGAAGAAAGAAAGAAAGAAAGAAAGAAAGAAAGAAAGAAAGAAAGAAAGAGAAAGAAAGAAAGAAAAGAAAGAAAGAAAGAAAGAAAGAAAGAAAGAAGAAAGAAGAAAGAAAGAAGAAAGAAAAGAAAGAAAGAAAGAAAGAGGAGGGGAGGGGAGGGGAGGGGAGGGGAGGGGAGGGGAGGGAAAAATTCAAATTCCAAAATAGCTTCCTGAAGTGATTTCTTGGCCGGCCAAGAGGAATAAATGAAAACTTAAAATGATCTTTCTCCTTAAATCACAACTCAAAACTGAAGAGTCTTTTCCTTATCCTGCATCTTATGTTCTTTAAACTTCCCTCTGCCCCTATCTTTTTCTCTTATCTGTTCCCCTTTTTTCCCTAGCTGGCCAGCAACCCTCAAAACTCAATTGCCTCTTAAAATTAAACTTTTCTTTGAACACAAAAAAGTTCTTATGGTTGATTTTAAGCTCTTATCTTGCTCTTAGTTGTGAGTCATTGTCAAAATCTTTAGAAAGCCTAGACGGGATAGAGAGAAATTGCAGAGAGGAAAGAAAAAATACTTGATACGCTCTTTCCAACCAGGGGAATTCTATCTTTCTAGTGATAGAGGTATTCATTTTACTGGGAAAGTTATTAAAGAGCTTTACAGAGCCCTGACACATTCAGATACTTCACTGTCCATATCACTCCCAATATTCAGGAAAGATAGAAATAATGAAATTCTAAAACTCAAATTACCAAAATTCTTCAAGACTCTCAAACTTCTGTGGCCTAAGGTATTGCCATTGGCTTTATTGATAATGAGATCAACTGTTTCTGGGGCTTAGCAACTCTTTACCCATGAGTTAGTAACAGGCTGGCTTGGGAGTCTAGAAAGTTTTCCTCTAAATGTAGGTATCACCCTGTTCCAAGAAGACATGGTCCACTATTTTAAGGGACTGGTACAATACACCCATTTTTATCATCAATAGGTAGGAGAAGCTGTTCTTCAACATTATCCTAAACAACCCTTGCATGACTTAAAATCTGGAGACCTGGGCTGGGCGTGGCGGCTCACACCTGTAATCCCAGCACTTTGGGAGGCTGAGGCAGGAGGATCACCAAAGGTGAGGAGTTTGAGACCACCCTGGCCAACATGAAGAAACCTGATCTCTACTAAAAACACAAAAATTAGCCAGGCATGGTGGCGGGTGTCTGTAATCCCAGCTACTCGGGAGACTGAGGCAGAAGAATCGCTTGAACCCAGGAGGGAGGGGAGGTTGCAGTGAGCCGAGATTGCATCACTGCTTTCCAACCTGGGTGACAGAACGAGACTCCATCTCAAAAAAAAAAAAAAAATCTGGAGACCTGGTTTTTTGGAACAGACTTCAGAGAAAAATAGCCCTTAAACCATGGTGGAAATGACCCTATCAGGTACTGTTAACAACTAGCACAGCAGCAAAACTGTAAGATGTTGATCCTCCATTTCATGTCTGAGCCACCCCTAAGATGACTACATCCTAAATCCAGAAATCTGTGAATTTGTTACTTTTTGTGGAAAAGGGGACTATGAAGATATAATTAAGCTTAATTATATTAAGATTAATTACCTTGAGATAGAAAGATGATTTTGGATTTTCCAGATGGAACCAATGTATTTACAAGCATCCTTATAAGAAGGAAACAGGAGTTTCACAAATAAAGAAAATGCAATGCAATGAGAGAAGCAGAAAAAGAGAAGTATTTGAAAATACCACATGGCTGGCTTTAAAATGAAGGAATGGATCATGAGCCGAGGAATACAGATGGCCTCCAGAAGCCAGAACAGGCAAGCAAGCAGATTGCCTCCTAAGACCTCCAGAAGGAATGCATTCCATGGACCGATTTTAGATTTCTGACCTCTAGAAATGTAACAAAATAAACATGTATTATTTTAAGCCATAAGCTCATGAGAATTTGTTACAGCAGCAATAGAGAACTAAGAAGGCTGTCTCTCAACTAAAGAAATATAAACTATCCCTGAGTTCTTGGAAGACTGTCTTTATCAGAGACCTTAACCTGAGCATTCTTAGGAACCTGCAGAAACATACAGTCTTTGGGAAGAGATAACATTCAACCAGCAAGACAACTGTGGGGGATGTAGACATTCCCACCTGAGGTCCAAGCGCTAAGACCACAGATTGCTACTCTTTAATCTACGTTCTTTTGTTTTCTGTTTTCCTACCTCTCTTCTTTTCTCTGTTGCTGATTTGAGGCTGTTTTCACCTATTTATGCATTAGACCCCTATTCCTTTTTTTTTTTTTTTTTTTGAGATGGAGTCTCGCTCTATGGCCCAGGATGGAGTGCAATGGCATAATCTTGGCTCACTACAACCTCTGCCTCCCAGGTTCAACTGATTCTCCCACCTGAGCCTCCTGAGTAGCTGGGATTACAGGCACCCGCCATCATGCCTGGCTAATTTTTGTATTTTTGTAGAGACAGAGTTTCACCATGTTGACCAAGCTGGTCTTGAACTGCTGACCTCAGGTGATCTGCCCACCTCAGCCTCCCAAAATACATGGATTACAGGCATAAGCCACCATGCCTGGCCAGACCCCTATTCTTAATATTGTTTTGCTTTGTTTTGTTTTGAGACAGACTCGCTCTGTCATGCAGACTAGAGTACAGTGGTGTGATCTCGGCTCACCGCAACCTCCATCTCCCAGATTCAAGCCAGGAATGCTGAAAAACACCCTACAATTCATAGGAGAGCCCCCTCACTCAGCATCAACTCCAAGTGAAGTTCTGCCATACAGTTCTGACACTAATCACCCAGAGTTAATGAAGACATCGCAGGTTAGATTCAAAGTCCTCCATGAGACTGCTCTCACTTCAGACATGAGCTGTCAGTATCTGGGGCCCCCAGGCTTCCTACACTTCTGATTGTCTATAAATGTAGGGGCTTTCCTAACCTCCTCAAATTCAGGAATTCACTAGAATGAGTCAGAACTCAGGAAAGTGGTATACTTACAATTACTTTCATTGTAAAGGATACACATAGGGCAAGACCTGGGAAGAAGTGACGACCTACCATGCCCTCCCCCCACAGCATAGAGTGCATTCCCCGCCTTTGCATCCATGTGTCCACCAATCAGGAAGCTTCTCTGAGCTTCAGTGTCCAGAGTTTTTACTGGGGTTTCATTATGAAGGCATGATAGATTAAATCATTGACCACATGATCAAGTTCAACCTCCAATCCCTCTCTCCTTTACAGAGATTGTGTAACTGAAAGTCCCAATGCTGTGCCTATGTGTTTGGTCTTTTCAGTGACCAGATTGCATCCTGAAGCTTTCTTGGGTCCCACCCTGAGTCGCTCCATTAGCATAACAAAGATACACTTATTCTGAAATTTCAAGAATATCTCCTCTCAGAACCAGGGATAAAGGCCAAAGTTTTCATTATGGAACATCCACAACAAGAAATGACCAGGCCTAAAATATCAATAATGCCAAGTTTGAGAAACTCTGCTTTAAAACTATCTAATGACCCTGGTACTACAGATTTCTTTGTCTGATGCCAAACTATTCTTGATGAGCAGTGTCAGAATGTTACAACCATTAGACAATCTTGTAGGGTTATTTTGGCCAAAAATAGATTATTAAGTGGCCTCCAATTACTATATTGAATTTGTGGCACAAAGACCTAGTAACCATGTTCTTTAAGCTGGACAGAAACATATTCCCTTGATCAACCAATGCCTGCTTTCAGGAGAGACACTAATGTCACCTAGGATGCATTTTGGCTCAATTTCTTCTCTAGAAAAAGACAGATCATTAGATTATTTAATTCAAGTAGAAGAGAGACTAAGCATTGACTTTAACTTTTTAAATTAATTTATTTATTTTGAGATGGAATCTTGCTCTGTTGCCCAGGAAGGAGTGCAGTGGCACAATCTCAGCTCACTCCAACCTCTGCCTCCCGGGTTCAAGTGATTCTCCTGACTCAGCCTCCTGAGTAGCCAGGATTACAGGCACATGCCACAATGCCTGGCTAATTTTTATATTTTTAGTAGAGACGGGGTTTCACCATGTTGGTCAGTCTGTCCTCGAACTCCTGACCTCGTGATCTGCCCACCTTAGCCTCCCAAAGTGCTGGGATTGCAGGCATGAGCCACTGAGTCCGTCCATATTGACTTTATTTTTAAACCTAAATCCTACCTACTTAAGGAGAATTCTGGATTGTCTTCTTTCTTCTCCAAACCTCTTCACTTCATGCATCACAATAGTCCTGAAAAGAAAGGTGAATCCTAGAGTGTGACAGGGAAGTTAGACAATGCCATCAAGGCTATGGGAGTACTCACCTGAGAAGTTCATGAAATTGGAGGTCAGGCATGGTGGCTCACACCTGTAAACCCAGCACTTTGGGAGGCCAAGGTTGGTAGATCACCTCTGGTCAGGAGTTCAAGACCAGCCTGGCAAACATGGTGAAACCCCGACTCTACTAAAAATACAAAAATTAACTGGGCATGGTGGCTCATGCCTGTAATCCCAGCTACTCAAAAGGCAGAGGCAGAAGAATTGCTTGAACCTGGGAGGTGGAGGTTGCAGTGAGCCGATCCTGGATGACACGGTGAGACTCTGCCTCAAGAAGAAAAAAAGAGAGAAATTGAACAGGCAGGGGTGCAAAATGAAGATGATTCAGATTTAACATTGACCTCTCATAAGAAATAGCTATTCTTTTAGGGGAAGAATGTTGTACTTACCTGTTGAAGGAAGTCAGGGACCCCCAAACGGAGGTACCGGCTGGAGCCATGGCAGAGGAACATAAATTGTGAAGATTTCATGGACATTTATCAATTCCCTAGTAATACTCTTATAATTTCTTACGCTTGTCTTACTTTAATCTCTTAATCCTGTTATCTTTGTAAGCTGAGGATGTATGTCACCTCAGGACCACTGTGATAATTGTATCTAACTATACAAATGGATTGTAAAACGTGTATTTGAACAATATGAAATCAGTGCACCTCAAAAAAGAACAGAATAACAGCGATTTTGGGGAACAAGGGAAGACAACCATAATGTCTGACTGCCTTCAAGGTTGGGCAAAAAGAGCCATATTTTTCTTCTTGCAGAGAGCCTATAAATGGATGTGCAAATAGGAGAGATGTCACTAAATTATTTTCCTAGCAAGGAATATTAAGACCCTAGGAAAAGAATTGCATTCCTGGGGAAGGTCTATAAACAGCCGCTCTGGGAGTGTCTGTCTTATGCGGTTGAGAAAAGGACTAAAATACTCCCTAGTCTCCTGCAGTACCCTCAGGCTTATTAGGGTGGGGAAAATACCCCACCCTGGTGAATTTGAGTCAGACCAGTTCTCTGCTCTCGAACCCTGTTTTCTGTTGTTTAAGATGTTTATCAAGACAATACATGCACAGCTGAACATAGACTCTTATCAGGAATTTTTTATTTTACCCTTTGCCTTGTGATCTTTGTTCTCCTTTTTGCCCTGTGAAGCATGTGATCTTTTGTGACCTACTCTCTGTTCATACACCCCCTCCCCTTTTGAAGTCCTTAATAAAAACCTGCCAGTTTTGTGGCTCTGGTGGGCATCACGGACCTACTGATATGTGATGTCACCCCAGCAGCCCAGCTGTAAAATTCCTGTCTTTGTACTCTTTCTCTTTATTTCTCAGACTGGCCGACACTTAGGGAAAATAGAAAGAACCTACATTGAAATATTGGGGGTGGGTCCCCCCGATACTTACCGCCCTGCAGACCTCTGGAATCTTTCCTGTAATAGTCAATATTTTCAGAAAACTTAGGTAATTTGGCTAATAACACCAAATTTGATTTTGTGGGATCCTCAGACTAGGGATGTAATCTGTGGTCTTGATTTACTTTGGGCACACTTCGCTCCTGGATGAGAAGTAGAAGACAAACTCTGAACATGATCCTTTGTTTAGTACATTTGTCTGTGTTGCAATGTTCAGATGGTGATCTCTAGAGTCTTAAATGCTGAGGTGCAATAGCTGTCCCAACTAATAAGTCAACAAATAATCATCCAAAAAAACAGCAGGAAAACTTCATATTAATGAAGGTTGAAACATGTACCTTTAGAATATTGGAGATTGAATCAGTCATTCCCAGAAACTTAATACATAATTGTGATGCCTTAAATCATCAAGGAACTAGATTGATCACACCCCAAATACTGACTATCCTTCAGCTCAGAATGAAAAATAGTAAAAAGGAGAAAAATAAAAGACGAAACTGTCTACCCCTACAAAGTTTGCTGTCTGCTTTAACAGGACTTTACCATCCCATTGTCTTCATTTGTATAACTTTGCTACCCCAAGAGACTTGTCCAAGAAGGTGAAATAACTTTCTCGTTCACTGTAAAAACTTATCAAAAGATCCAGCAACTCCAAAAAGCATCAATATACAGTTTACATTCTAAGACTCTTTGAGCTCCTCTTCTCAAAATTCTTACCTTGCTGTTTCTACACATTCTAAACTATTGTATGACAATAATTACTCAATTCTAATGAAGTCCATGCGTTGAAAGACCCACCTCAAACCAAACTTCAAAATATCAATAAATCAGATCTTGCAATTCCTTCTCAGAGTTGCTCTCTGCAAAGTTAGCATTCTCACTTACTGTGATGAACAATAAACTCAGCTTTGTGATATTAAAAGGTTATCCTGATGATATTTGGGAAGCCAGCATTCTACAAGGACAATGAGAAAATTCTACAGCCAACATAAAGGGAAGGCAGATTATAACAAAGAAATTGTAAGAACCCCAGAAGAAAAGATTTCTCATCAGCAAAACTAAATGCTGGAGAGGTAACAACTTTGATGTGCTGAAAAACATAATTGGGAGTCTAAATTTCCAAACACCAGCAAAATATCATTCACAAGTCAGAAAAAAATTAAAATGTATAGATATTCAAGCACTTAAGAATTTACTAGCAATAGTCCTTTACAGAAAGAACTATTAAATAAGAAAAAATAAACCTACAAGGAATGAACAGTATGAAGATATATATAAAAATGCCAAAGAATTGTTTAAAAATGCGGGTAAATCTAAATAAATACTGAGTGGGAAAAAAGTTAGAATAGCCATCATTTTTTGTGTGTTTTCAAAAACCAGCTGGCTCTCCCAGTTAAAGATAGCATATTAAAAGCAAGCATTTAATTCTGTTTCTTCCTGAAACCTCATAAAAATGACAGTAGATTTTATATAGAGAGAGATAAGTATCTATATATACATATATTTATCCATATATATGTATCCAAATATAAATATATGTGCACATATATATTCCACGAGAATGAAAAGAACAGAAAAATCTTTTAATAGCAACAAAATTTTGGAGGCTGAAAAGCAAAAAGAAAGTCACTTGGGGAATATTGACAATCAATGTGATTTACACCACAGAAATATCCAAAAGGCTCAGGAATTGGCAACACTGTTACCTCTGGAAGCACATATAAGGATAGACTAAAAGCCCAGACTTATCTGCAAATCTGTTTAAATTAACCCCCAGATATCTAATCACTGCCCAGTCAGGCAACTGGTCCTGCCCTACCCCAGCATAAGATTGTAGTTTATTCTCTGAAAAAGTAAAACAAAGGATCTCTTGATTAGGGGGATACTAGGCATATTTGAGCATAATGTTATTCTAAAGCAGGATACCCCAAAAGATAAATAAATAAAATCTTAAAACTAAAAACCAGAGAAGGCCCAGGAAACAGGACATTCAGAGGCAAAAAGAATTCCCAGCATGAGAGTAAAAGATTCTAATCTTCAGGGTGACCAAGCTTTATACTAGTGTAGACTGCAACCAGTCCAGATGAGGGTGAGTCACAAGGCTCCAGAAAGGACTTAATGGAAAAAAATGATATTAAGAAAACAACTATATTTACCAAGAAAACATTTAAGCAATTGGGAAAGAATATGGGGACTGAATTACTGAGACATTCATTGAAAATTAAGCAAACAAACAAAAAATAATTATTTACTGATGGGAAGACAGAACATTATGCAAGAGAAGAAATCATGGCATATGACATGATTCAACTGTGAATAACAATTGTTTTTTGTTTGTTTGTTTGTTTGTTTGTTTTTGAGACGGAGTCTCGCTTTGTCACCCAGGCTGGAGTGCAGTGGTTCGATCTCGGCTCACTGCAAGCTCTGCCTCCCAGGTTCACACCATTCTCCGCTACCATGCCCAGCTAATTTTTTTGTATTTTTAGTAGAGACGGAGTTTCACCATGTTAGCCAGGATGGTCTTGATCTCCTGACCTTGTGATCCACCTGCCTCGGCCTCCCTCGGGATTACAGAAGTGAGCCACCATGCCCAACCACAACTGTATAGTTTTTAATATTCTAAACACTGAATATTTATGTAACAAAATTATGATACAGTTATATAAGAAAAAATAGGTGGCTGAACATGGTGGCTTATGCCTGTAATCCAAATACTTTGGGAGGCCAGGACAGGAGGATAGCTTGAGTCCAGGAGTTTGAGGCCAGCCCAGTACCAGCTACTTGTGGGGACTGAGGCAAGAGGATTGCTTGAACCTGGGAGATTAAGGCTGCAGTGAGCCAAGATTGTGCCACTGCACTCCAGCCTGGGTGACAACGTGAGACCCTGTCTCTAAAAAGAGAAAGAGAGAGAGAGAATGGAGGAAAGAAGGAAGGAAGGAAGGAAGGAAGGAAGGAAGGAAGGAAGGAAGGAAGGAAAGAAGGAAGGAGAAGGAAAGGGAAGGAAGGAGGGAAGGAAGGAAGGAAGGAGAAGGAAAGGGAAGGAAGGGAAGGAAGAGAGGAGGGGGGATGGAGGGAGGGAGGAAGGAAGGAAGGAAAAGAGAGAGAGAGAGAAAGAAAGAAAGAAAGAAAGAAAGAAAGAAAGAAAGAGAAAGAGAGAAAAAGGTAGAGAGGAGATGCTTATATTGGGGTGCAGAGAATGATACCCCAAAGCATGGTGCTATGGCATGCTGAGTACTTTTGAATTAAAGGAAATTAGAAGGCCTCAGAAGCTGCCTCAGAACAAAGGACTTCCTAACCCTCTCTTATTGCCCCCCCAACCCACCCTCCAGCACAGGGAGAGTCTCTCAGAAATTTTCTTATCAGAATAAGAATAATATCTTCCAAAAATATGCAATTGTCTTAAGACCCCCTCCCTGAGAATCTCATCAAATAACCAGGAATGATTAACCAAAAGAGAAGAAACGAGAGAAGAAACAAGAATAAAAGTCATCACCACTCTCAGAGAGACTTCTCATCTATTCTTCTGAGGGCAGCTTTGAGAGATTACCTAAGAGATTTTACCTGCATAATAAGACAACCTTTGATCACAGTGCACTTCCACCCCTCACCTTTCCATAACTTACCAATCCCGTTCAGTTTATTAACCTAATCATTTTTAAACTATTGTCTGCTCTTTGGGCCCATTTTTTCCCCTGAAAATTATTTACTACTCTTCACAATTGCTCACATTTCCCCCACCTCCCTCTCCCCTTTGGAGAGGGTATGTAAATTTCAACCAGCTGGGACTGGGTGAGGTGGCTCATGCCTGTAATCCCAGCACTTTGACTTTGGGAGGCTGAGGCAGGCAGATCACCTGAGGTCAGAAGTTTGAGACCAGCCTGGCCAACACATGAAACCCCATCTCTACTAAAAGTGCAAAAATTAGCCAGATGTGGTGGCACCTGCCTGTAGACCCAGCTACTCAGGAGGCAGGAGAATCACTTGAAACTGGGAGGCGGAGGTGGCAGTAAGCCGGGATCACACCATTGCACTCCAGCCTGGGCGACAGCATGAGACTCTATCTCAAAACATAAAAAAAATAAAAATAAAGACTTATGTAGAAGGGGATAAAGATAGAAATTTGCATCCCAAAACAGGAATTATATATTCTTTTCAAGCATGTATGGAACATTTACTAAAATTGCCCACATAAGAAGCCACTAAAAAAGTCTCAACCAATTTCATGAAACTGACATTTTAAAATTAATTCATGGCCAGACACAGTGGCTCATGTCTGTAATCCCAGCACTTTGGGAGGCTGAGGCAGGTGGATCACAAGGTCAGGAGATCAAGACCATCCTGGCTAACACAGTGAAACCCTGTCTCTACTAAAAACACAAAAAATTAGACAGGCATGCTGGTGGGTGCCTGTAGTCCCAGTTACTTGGGAGGCTGAGGCAGAAGAATGGCATGAACCCAGGAGGCGGAGCTTGCAGTGAGCCAAAATTGCACCACTGCACTCCAGCCTGGGTGACAGAGCGAGAGTCCATCTCAAAAAAAAAAAAAAAAAAAAAGTACTGTTTGCAGAGAATTTGGGAAATGTAGACAATTAAAGGACAAGATTAAAAATGGTCTGAGGTGGGGTGTGGTGGCTCATGCCTGTAATTACAGCACTTTGGAACACCAAGGTGGGCAGATCCCTTGAGCTCAGAAGTTCGAGGCCAGCCTGGGCAACATGGCAAGACCCCCATCACTAATCCCAGCTGCTTGGGGGGCTATAATCCCAGTTGCTTGGGGGGCTCAGGCAGGAAGATCACTTGAGCCTGGGCGTTTGAGGCTGCAGTGAGCCAAGATTATGCCACTGCATTCCAACCTGGGTGACAAAGTAAGACATTGTCTCAAAAAAAAAAAAATTATCTGAAATCTAGCCAAGCATGGTGTCTCCCACCTATAATCCCAGCAATTTGGGAGGCCAAGGTGGGAAGGTCACCTAAGCCAGGAGTTCAAGACCAGTCTGGGCAACATAGAGAGAGACCCCATCTATACAAAAAAATAAATAAATAACTGGGTGTGGTGGCACCTCCCTATAATCCCAATTATTTGGGAGGCTGAGGCAAGAGGACCCTTTGAGCCCAGGAGGTTGAGGCTGCAGTGAGCCATGATTGCACCACTGCACTCCAGCCTGGGTGACACAGCAAGTCCCTATCCGAAAACAAACAAAATTATCTGAAATCTTATTCTGGCTAGAGTTTACCTCTTTTAATATTTGACATACTTCTTTTCAGTCTTTCTCAAGATGTGTATTTAGGCATTTTTTTTCTACCTCCTTGTTGTTGTTGCTGTTGTTGTAATACTGAGATTTACTGTATATTCGTTTTGTACCCTGTTTCGCAAATAATAATTCAACTTTGTTACCACTAGAGGAGTACTAGTCTCCCTTACAAAGTTATGCTAATGGAAAGAATTTCTGCTCCTTGCAACAGTGTGTGGTCCTTACAAGAAAACTAATATTAAATATTAACAGTGTTAAAACGGTTTCACCTCCAGGTAAATCGGCAGGAAAATGGAGCGGAATGCATTGGTGGAAAGGTGAAGGACAGAAGTGGAGTTGAAGCAAAACCAGATTCTCACTCCACACAAAAGACCAGCGTGCCTGTCTCCCCAATTCAGAGCCAGCAAGAGCCCCACTAATACCCGCTTGGTGCCTGAAAGAACTGACACAAAGCACACGCAAGGACGTGGAGGAAAGCAGGAGTTAAACAGGTAACAATAAAAAGTTGAAGAAGGTTCGGGACTGGGAAGATGCTGATTTAGAAAAATAACATTATGAAAATGGGCACCCTCGAAGAACATTCTGTGCCCCTCCTCCCCTCACTTTATTTAGCCCATCGCCAGATAAAGTCACAGCTGTCGGTCCTCTGCTATCTGAAGCATTGGGTGAAAGTGCTGTTTCACCCACCAGCAGATTTCAGGGTGAGCCAGCCCAGTAGGGATGGGCATGGCGGTACCTGGGGTGTGGTTGGGAGGAAGCGCTATCCTCTACTTAGGAGGAAAGATTACAGAGCAGCAGGGAGCTTCTCCAGAGATTGAAGAGGCTGCTGGTCACAACCTTTTTTTTTCTTTTTTTTTTTTTTTTTTTTTTTTTTTTTTTTTTGAGACGAGTCTTGCTCTGTCACCCAGGCTGGAGTGCAGTGGCACAATCTTGGCTCACTGCAAGCTCCGCCTCTGGGTTCATGCCATTCTCCTGCTTAAGCCTCCCGAGTAGCTGGGACTACAGGCACTCGCCACCACGCACGGCTAATTTTTTGTATTTTTAGTAGAGACAGGATTTCACCGTGTTAGCCAGGATGGTCTTGATCTCCCGACCTCGTGATCCACCCGCCTCGGCCTCCCAAAGTGCTGGGATTACAGGTGTGAGCCACTGCGCCGGCGGGTCCCAACCTTTTGTGCGCACCGCACCTTGCAGATCCTGCCACAGGGAGCCACATCCCCAAAGGGACAAAGCCAGGAGAGTCACTTGAGAATGATTCATGCCATTTCTGTTAAATGCCTGGCACACAGCAGGGCTTAATACATTTTAACAACTACCCTTCTATTTTCTTCAAGTCTACTACAGTGGTTTGATGCACAGGCTTTGGTTTAAAATAGTTCTAGGTTGAAATCCAAGCTCAAATTCCACTCATTAGCTCTCTGACCTCAGAGTGGATTTACCACCAGTGCTCTAAACCTGTTTCCTCAACTATAAAATTGAATTAATTAAATCTATTTATGGGATTGAATTCGCTAATGTATATAAAGCCCAACCCATAATTAAATGGTAGAAGTTAGAATTGACCTTTAATGTACGCCATATTTTGATGGTCATTCTTGTTGTTGTTTTTTTTTTCCTCATTCTATTTTTGAACACCTCCCTGTCTGTATATTTATTTAATCACTTCTTTCAAGACTATTTTGAAATCTATTTTTATCTTTTTTTTTGAGTCACCCAGGCTGGAGTGCAGTGGCACAATCATGACTCATGGCAGCCTCAAACTCCTGGGCTCCAGTGATCCTCCCACCTTACCCTCCCAAGTAGCTAGGATTACAGGTGTGTGCCACCATGGCCAGCTAATTCTTTATTTTTCGTAGAGACACCATCTCACTATGTTCCCTAGGCTGGTCTCAAACTCCTGGCTTCATGAAATCCTCCCACCTCGGTCTGCCAAAGTGTTGGGATTACAGGCACACGAGCTGCAGTACCTGGCCCTATCTTTATCTTTCCATAGCCTTATTTTTCCATCTGTAATCTGTTCATCCCAGCATAGTGTATCCATTCGTGCTTCTAGTATGGGCAATATGCATTTAAATAAGTATATAAATAAGTGAAACAAATATAGCTCATAGATCCTTTGATGGAAGTGTATATGAGCACAAAGAAGGAAATGGACAAGTAAGAGTGGATCCAGGCTGGCCACAGTGGCTCACGCCTGTAATCCCAGCACTTTGGGAGGCCAAGGCGGGCAGATCACTTGAGATCAGGAGTTCGAGACCAGCTTGGCCAAGATGGCGAAACCCTGTCTCTATTAAAAATACAAAATTTAGCCAGGCACAGCGGCACACTCTTGTATCCCAGCTACTTGGGAGGCTGATGCAGGAGAACTGCTTGAACCTGAGAGGTGCAGGTTGCAGTGTGCTGAGATTGAGCCATTGCACTCTTGCTTGAACTGGGGAAGCAGAGGTTGCAGTGACAGAGCGAGACTTGGTCTCAAAAAAAAAAAAAAAAAAGAGTGGATGCAGGCTGGGTGCAGCGGCTCACACCTATAATTCCAGTACTTTGGGAGGCTGAGGCAAGTGGATCACGAGGTCAGGAGCTTGAGACCAACCTGGTCAACATAGTGAAACTCCGTCTCTACTAAAAATACAAAAAAGTAGCCGGGCGTGGTAGTGCATGCCTATAATTCCAGCTGTTCGGGAGCATGAGGCTGGAGAATTGCTTGAACCCAGGAGGTAGAGGTTGCAGTGAGCCGAGACTGTGCCACTGCACTCCAGCCTGGGCAACAGAGCAAGACTCAGTCTCAAAAAAAAAAAGAGTGAATCCAAAAAGGCTTTACAGAGGAAATGATTCTCCAGCCTAGTCTTGAAACAATGAAGTTTCAGATAAGATAGCCCCGGGTTTGAACCTATGTCCTACCACACACTAGATGTGGATGAGTTAACTAATCTGACCAAATGTCAGTCTCTCTCAGGTATTCAACCAGAATGATGACACCAGTTTAATACTTGGGTGAGATTAAATGAGCTGATTGGCAGGGCATGGTGGCTCTGGCCTATAATCCCAGCACTTTGGGAGGCTGAGGCAGGCAGACCACCTGAGGTCAGGAGCTTGAGACCAGCCTGGCCAACATGGTGAAACCCCATCTCTACAAAAAAATACAAAAATTAGCCAGGTGTGGTGGCATACACTTGTCATCCCAGCTACTCAGGAGACTGACACACAAGAATTGCTTGAACTGGGGAGGCAGAGGTTGCGGTGTGCCAAGATCGCACCACTGCACTCCAGCCTAGGAGACAGAGGAAGACTCTGTCTAAAAAAAAAAGAAAAAAAGAAAAAAAATTGCCAGGCATTGTGGCATGTGCCTGTACTTAGCTACTTAGGAGGCTGAGGCAAGAGGATCATTTAAAAGAGGATTATTTAAGCCCAGGAGGTTGAGGCTGCAGTGAGCTATGATTGCACCACTGCACTCCAGACTGAGACCCTGCCTCCAAAAAAAAAAAGAAATGAAAGAAAAGAAATCAAGTGGGCTATAGATCAACTCATGAAAATGATCCTCACGGATATGTCAGTCCATGGGCAATTTCTTTTTTTTTTTTTGAGATGGAGTCTCACTCTGTTGCCCAGGCTGGAGTGCAGTGGCGCATCTCAGCTCACTGCAAGCTCTGTCTCCCGGGTTCACGCCATTCTCCTGCCTCAGCCTCCCAAGTAGCTGGGACTACAGGTGCCTGCCACCACACCCGGCTAATTTTTTTTGTATTTTTAGTAGAGACGGAGTTTTACCATGTTAGCCAGGATGGTCTCGATCTCCTGACCTCGTGATCCTCGGCCTGACCTCGAGGCCTCGGCCTCCCAAAGTGCTGGAATTACAGGCGTGAGCCACCACGCCCGGCCCATGGACAATTTCTATAGTTACCCATAAACAGCTGTGCACATTGTCTGTGGTGTACTTTAAACCATATTTTCCCAGCTTTTTGAAAAAAGTTCAATGCAGGGTTGAAACAGAAGTCTTGTCAAAGATTGAGATCAGCTTTACCTACAACATCCTCTCAACATACCAATCTTGAAGACTTTTCACTTAAAATGACATTGATCGTCACCTGAGGTCAGGAGTTCGAGACCAGCCTGGCCAAAATGGAGAAACCCTGTCTCTACTAAAAAATACAAAATTAGCCAGTCATGGTGGCGCATGCCTGTAATCCCAGCTACTTGAGAGGCTGAGGCAGGAGAATCTCTAGAACCTGGGAGGCGGAGGTTGCAGTGAGCTGACATCACGCCATTGCACTCCAGTCTGGGCAAAAAGAGCGAAACTCCATCTCAAACAAACAAAAAGAATGACATTGCTCTTATAAGTGCTCTTTCACAATTCCTTTTGTGAAAATGTTTTAACTAGGTTTTCCTGGATGCACAAATTAAAATCTCAAATTTATCGGGTCAATTCCTTGGGGGTTTTTGTTTGTTTATTTGTTTGTTTTTGCTTTTGTTTGTTTGTTTGCTGAGATGGAGTCTTGCTCTGTTGCTCAGGCTGGAGTGTAGTGGCATGATCTCAGCTCATTACAACTTCACCTCCCAGGTTCAAGCGATTCTCCCACCTCAGCTTCCCAAGTAGCTGGGACTACAGGTGCCTGCCACCACACCCAGCTAATTTTTGTTTTTTAGTGGAGACGGGGTTTCACCATGTTGGCCAGGCGGGTCTTGAACTCCTGACCTCAGGTGACCTGCCAACCCTGGTGTCCCAAAGTGCTGGGATTACAGGCATGAGCCACCATGCCCTGCCTCTGTTTTAAATTACAAGGATTTCATTTCTTATTTAAACTGCTGTACCACAAGGGACAAGGAAAAGTGAAAAGAATTAAGTTTGTTTCTCTAGAGAAAAAAAAAAGGCTAGGAGGTACGTTAAACTTGGATGGCAGCCTGTCATGGAACCCGGGGATTGTCACATTGGCCACTACTTTCTCTAATCCAGAGATTGAAACCTGATCTGCCACCACTGCTGGGAATGGAGTCAGTCCTGGTTTCAGATATAGCTGACACCATCAGCTTCAGTCTGAGCCAATCTACTTCCTGCCTTTCTTCTAGGAGACAGCCAGAGTTCAAGCCAGCCTAGTTCTCAACAGCATCATCTGCTAACATGTATCATCTCCCCCACTTCCCTCTCACACAATGAGGTAGGCACTGGGGAAGGTAGCACAGTCCCTGCCTTCAAAGTGCTTACAATCTTGGTGCTTACAATAAACATGCAGATCAAGTGAATATGTCACTAGAAGGCAGCACATGAGAAATCAATATGAAGATGGCTGGGCACAGTGGCTCATGCCTGTAATCTCAGCACTTTGGGAGGAGAAGGTGGGCGGATCACTTGAGGTCAGGAGTTCAAGACCAGCCTGGTCAACATGATGAAATCCCATCTCCACTAAAAAGCAAACAAAACGTATATACAAAAAATTAGCCGGGCATGAAGGCGGGCACCTGTAATCCCAGCTACTTGGGAAGCTGAGGCAGGAAAATGGCTTGAACCTGGGAGGCGGGGTTGCAGTGAGCCAAAATTGCACCACTGCACTCGACCCTGGGCAACAGAGTGGGACTGCATCTCAAAAAAGAAAGAAATTAATATGAAGATGAATGTTTTGAGAGTCTGGGGAAAGTGAAGTTCACTATGAGCTGAGCTGGTAGAAATGGCTTCCTGAATTAAGGAAATCCATGATGCCTTCTCCATTTTGTGGGAGGCACTGGTTTAGAGAGTGGTTAAGGACATAGACTACAAATCCAGGTTGCCATTGTTTGAACAAGCTCAGTTCTGCCAGTAACGAGCTGTGTGACCTGGGCAGAGTACTTAGCCTCTCTGTGCCTAGGTCGTCTCCTCCCTAAAATTAGGACAATAGTAATCATGCCTCCCTCATAGATTTGTGGGGAGGATAAAATGTCTTAAGCTAAATGAAGTACATGGCATATAATGAAGGCTAATGGGGGCTACGGACCGTTGTTCTTTATGACACGGTTTCTCGAGACCGAGGCATGTATAAGCCAGTGCACAGAATCGTGTCTATGTAATTAGTTAATTCTGTCTGAGAGGAGTGTGTGTGTTTAAGACACTGCCTGGGATGACTTATAATGTAATCTTTAGGCAAAACGCTTTGTAATTGGTGCAGCTCTGAAAACACACGCATGCATTCCAGGGGGTGCTGCTGGGGCTCGGCGGGGCCGTGTCTGGTCTGTAAGGAGCGCCGGCTCCTCGTGGGTTGCTGGGGAGACCACGCTGCCGGCGACTCGGGCCACTGAATGTGAGACCGAGTCCCTGTATGTCACCAGTGCACACGCTGATTTGAACCCTGCTTCGACGTGCGTGTCATGGCTTAAAAATAGCTGCTAATCTGTCAACCTGTCTTGGGCAGAAACAGCGGCGGCGGCGGCGACAGCAGCGAGAGCGTCATGGCCGTGGCGCTGTCTGCGCCGGCGATCCGCCTTTCGGACTGAGGCCCAGCGCAGCGCTTGCAAAGAGGTAGAGGGGCTGCGGCGGGCCTTCGCCTTCCCAGCTGGCTCCCCAGGCTGGAGAGAGGTGCCCAGCTGGGGGAGACGGGAGAGGGAGGGGACCGGGAAGCCGGCACCCGAGCCCAGCGAGCCAGCCGCGCTCTCCCGGGCGACCTCCCTTCGCGCGCGGGGCCGGGCTGCCTGGTTGGCGAGGACTGGGGCGACAGCCATAGACCTGTTACAAAGGCGACCGCAGGCGGAGGGAGGGCGCGGCGGGCCACCTGGAGCCGACGGATGGGATTGGAGAATGCCCAGGGCTGTATCCTGGGACAGAAAGGGGCTTCTGCACCCCCTCCCCGGGAAAAGCAGCCCCACGAAGCTCCTTCTTAGACCTGGGCTCCTTCACGCTTCCCCCATCCCATTCATCATCTCGTAGACAGCAGACTCTCTAAAAGGAAAGGTTGTATTGTAATAAAGTAATGGAGTCTTTAGGCCTGGGTGCAAAGGTAGAAGAAGATGGTGGTGATGGTGGTAGGGATGATAGTGATGGTGGTGGGGATGATGGTGATGGTGATGGCTGTAGTGCTATATTTCTGTGCTCCTTCTGGACCCAGCCATTGAAAACTCTCTCTCTCCCTAAACACCCTAAGATCCAATCTTCCCTCACCAATCCTGGTCCTAAAACCCCTCTTCTAATGCCCTGTAAGTGCTTGGTTTCTCTTGGCACTGGGGCAAGGGAGAGCTGGGCCCTGGCTAGGGGTGTGAGATGGGGACAGATCGTGGGCAGGGACAAAGATGGCCTCTCACTGCTGGTCATAGAGTTGAAGTTCCCCTGGCAGGAGGCCGGGAAGGGAGTGGGAGGGGATTCTGTAGGCTCCAGGACCTCCTGCTTTCAAACAGGCAGGACCACAGGTGTGAGAGGTTGGGAAGGGAGGGTGTCTTGCCATTGTTGCCTTGCTGCCTGAAGGTCCCAGGGCAAGCCTCAAACACTGGTCCTTCCCAGCTCTGCAGCTCAACAGGTCATCTGAGACACACCTGCTAAGCCCCTCCTTATTGACCTTGTGTGTTTTGTAGGGTCACTTGACTCCAACAGCCATACACTTGGTAATTCTAAGCCTCTGAGCCCCTGGACCTGGCAGGATCCTTCATTTTTCCCTTTCCTTCCTGCTTTCTAGCCCCCCACCATCCACCTCTGTCCCCCTCCCCTCAAGACACACACAGACAAAACACTCCAACCCTGCATCAGTTCCCCCACCATCCACCTCTGTCACCCTCCCTGCAAGACACACACAGACAAAACACTCCAACCCTGCTTCGATTCAGAAATTCTCACATTAGAGCTGAGATCTGATCAGTAATTTCTTAATGCTGATCCAAAGAGGGTAGTTTGCCTGTTGTGCACATAGATTGGTGCCTTCTTCCATAAGCTCGTGCATTCAGCAAGTATTTTTTTTTCCCAAACTTACTCTTCCTCTTTATTGCTATTCTCTACTCACCCCATCCCCCACCCACCACACCCTTCCCATAGCAGGTTTATCTCTGAGGCAGTGGCAGGTCATGAAGGAGTTAAAGTCTAACTCTCTGGCACAGAGGTGGCAGGCCTGACATGTGTCGTGGCCTCAGCTGCTGTTGTCTCCCTGCTAATTGTCTCTGGATGGGTCTAAATGTACCCCCAACCCCATCCCAGCTCCCTAGGCTCTCTGCCTATAGCCCCAGGCAGATGAGACCCAGATTCCAGCTGGCAAGATCCCCAGCAGTGGGGACAGCCACCCAAGTGCCAAGTGTGTGTGTGTGTGTGTGTGTGTGCGTGCGTGCGTGCTGGCAGTGGGGGTGGGGTGACAGAGCAGAAACCCAGCAGCTGGGCAGCTCCCTCTCCCCGTAAACAAGGACATGTGACTCTCCCACCTCGTTGCGTGGCAGAGCCAAAGAGCTGAGCAAAAGGAGCTGCTGCAGCTTGAAGGAAAAGCCACCCCTGAAGGCTCCCGCCAGAGCCAGGCTTTACCTTCTCTCCCTCTAGAATCTTCTCCAGAAGGACCAGCCCAGGGAAGGGAAGCAGCTGCTCTGGACTCACTCAAGTGTGCCTCACACCCCCTCCCTTTCCAGCAGCAGCTACCTGGCGACAGAACCCATCATCACCGCAGCCACTCCTGCAGCTGCCACGGTTTCTGCCACCTCTAAGATGTGCCCTGGTAACTGGCTTTGGGCTTCCATGACTTTTATGGCCCGCTTCTCCCGGAGTAGCTCAAGGTCTCCCGTTCGAACTCGAGGGACCCTGGAGGAGATGCCAAGCGTTCAACATCCTTTCCTCAATGTCTTCGAGTTGGAGCGGCTCCTCTACACAGGCAAGACAGCCTGTAACCATGCCGATGAGGTCTGGCCAGGCCTCTATCTCGGAGACCAGTATGTATCAGGCAGACTGGGCCCACGGCAAAGCGTGTGTGTGTTTGTGTGTGTAAGAAAGGAGAAGGGTGGCAGACAGGCATGCAGTGGTGTCATTGGCTCCTGGTTGAAGATTCAGGGGATAGGGCATGTGGGCCAAGGGTAGAGTCTGCAGGTTTGGGAGATTTTGGTCAGGATTATTGAAATGCCCAACTCTGGCCACAGTGTCTATTGCCTGTAATCCCAGCACTTTGAGAGGATGAGGCAGGAGTATCTAGAGTACAGGAGTTCTAGACCAGCCTGAGCAACAAAGCCAGACTCCATCTCTACTTATTATTTTAAAATAAAATAAATAAAATAAAAATTCCCAACTCTGGACAGAAAGACTCTGTTCCAGTAATAATATCATTCATGTATCACATATTTATTATTACGTGCCACTGCTACATACCAGGCACAATAGATGACTTCTCTGACCTTCCATCTATTGTGCAATATCTCTGGGAAAAGGCAGTCACTGGAAGCCCGGAGAAGTAGGTAGGAAGCTGCAGTGGTTTCTCTTGAGACCAAGCAAAGCGGCAGTGCCTACAGAGATTCTGCAATTTGAGGACTATGGAGAGAAAAACATCAAAGGAAGAGCCATCCCCACTTCTCTCTCTCAAAGTTATACAAGGAGTTTTTTTGTTTGTTTTTTGTTTGTTTGTTTGTTTTTTGCTTCTTTGGTTTGTTTTGGTTTTGATTTTGGTTTCTTTTTTTTTTTTTTGAGTGTCACTCTGTTGCCCAGGCTGGAGTGCAGTGGCGCGATCTTGGCTCACTGCAACCTCTGCCTCCCGGGTTCAAGCGATTCTCCTGCCTCAGCCTCCAGAGTAGCTGGGACTACAGGTACACACTATGTTGCCCAGCTAATTATTTGTTTGTATTTTAGTAGAGACAGGCCCAGGCTGGTCTTGAGCTCCTGAGCTCAGGCAATCCACCTATCTCAGCCTCTCAAAGTGCTAGGATTACAGGTGTGAGCCACCGTGCCCAGCACTGTTGTTGTTTTTGAGACAGGGTCTCGCTCTGTTACCCAGGCTGTACTACAGTGGCCCAATCTCGGCTCACAACAAACTCCACCTCCCGGGTTCAAGCAATTCTCCTGCCTCTGCCTCCCAAGTAGCTGGAATTACAGGTGCCCACAACCATGCCCAACTGATTTTTGTATTTTTAGTAGAGACAGGGTTTAGCCATGTTGGCCAGGCTGATTTTGAACTCGTGGCCTCAAGCGATCCACCGGCTTCAGCCTCCCAAAGTGCTGGGATTACAAGCATGAGCCACCGTGCCTGACCTACAAGGATATTTTTCACACACATTATCTCTCTTAATCTTCACAACAGTCCTGTGAGGTAGGTATCACTGTACCTGGGTTACAGATGAGGAAACTAAAGCTCAGAAAAGTTGTGACTGGCCCAAGGTCACACAGATTGTAAGTAGCAGAGCCAGGACTTGGAGGCTCAAGTTCAGTGCACTTACTGCTTAAGGAGTTTGCCCTGGACGGGACATTTGCCCTGAGATATGACTGTAGTGCCCAGGGGCATCTGCCACCAAGCTGAGGGGTCTGGGCCAGATGAACACCTGAAGGCGACGTCATAAAACAGGGTAAATGTGGCCAGGCATGGTGGCTCACATCTGTAATCCCAGCACTTTGGGATACTGAGGTGGGTGGATCACGAGGTCAGGAGTTCAAGACCAGTCTGGCCAAAATAGCGAAACTCCGTCTCTACTAAAAATACAAATATTAGCCTGGCGTGGTGGTGGGCACCTGTAATCCCAGCTACTTGGGAGGCTGAGGCAGAGAATTGCTTGAACCCGGGAGGCAGAGGTGGCAGTGAGCCAAGATCACGCCACTGCACTCCAGCACTCCAGCCTAGGTGACAGAGCAAGACACCATCTCAAAAACAAAAAACAAAAAAACATGGTAAATGTGAGCCACGGAATATCTGGCAAAAACACAAGAGGGTTCTGGGTGTCAACAAGAGTAGAGACACAGGGGAGTTACGTGTGGAATGGATGTCAGAACCATACTATCTCAGGGTGAGCAGGACCGATGAAATGAGCAGAACAATCTGCCTGACATTCATTTCCCCTCTGCAGCATCCATGGCTGCACGGCCATCTCCTCTTTCTGCCTGAACACCCCAGGGACAGGAAAACCACTCTCTCCCGAGGTGCTCCAACCCTTTCCTCAGCTAGACTCCACCATTAGAATGTACTTCCTTGTATGAAATTGAAATCAGCTGGCCAGGCGCAGTGGCTCATGCCTATAATCCCAGCACTTTGGGAGGCCTGGGTGGGTGGATCATGAGGTCAGGAGTTCAAGACCAGCCTGGCCAACATGGTGAAATCCCATCTCTACTAAAAATACAAAAATTAGCTGGGCATGGTGGTGGGCACCTGTAATCCCAGCTACTCAGTAGACTGAGGCAGGAGATTTGCTTGAACCTGGGAGGCAGAGGTTGCAGTGAGCCGAGATTGCACCATTGCATTTCAGTCTGGGAGACATAGCAAGACTCTGTCCCCCCTCTCCCCCTCAAAAAAATGAAATCTGCTTCCCTGGGGCTTTAATTCCTTGATCTTCATTCTGGCCTTGAGAACCCTACAGATCCAAGACAATCCCAGCTCCAGAAAACACACTTTCAGTTCTATTATGGCTATTTTTACCCCATCCCCTTAGTCTTCTCTTCTCCAAGCAAAATATCCCCTATACTTTCAACCACGGCTCACAAGACAAGACTCCAAGTCATTGCCCATCTTGATTCCTCCCTTCTGGGTCACTAGTAAGTAAAGTAGTGTGCTTAGGCCAATAGTAGGATCCAGGAGGCCAGGTATGGTGGCTCATGCCTGTCATCCCAGCACTTTGGAAGGCTGAGGCGGGAGGATAACTTGAGGTCAGGAGTTCAAGATCAGCCTGGCCAACATGGTAAAACCCCATCTCTACTAAAGATACAAAAAGTATCTGGATGTAGTGGCATGTGTCTGTAATCCCAGCTACCTGAGAGGCTGAGGCAGGAGAATCGTTTGAACCCAGGAGATGGAGGTGGCAGTGAGCACTATAGCCTAGGAAACAGAACGAGACTCCATCTCAAACAAACAAACAAAAAAGAATCAACAATAGGATTCAGGAAATTAACAGGGTGTACTCAAGGGAGTCTTCCCCAACACTCTGGCTTTCCCACTCTTCCTTTAACCTCTACTCATTGCAGGGATATGGCTAACAACCGTCGGGAGCTTCGCCGCCTGGGCATTACACACGTCCTCAATGCCTCACACAGCCGGTGGCGAGGCACCCCCGAGGCCTACGAGGGGCTGGGCATCCGCTACCTGGGTGTTGAGGCCCACGACTCGCCAGCCTTTGACATGAGCATCCACTTCCAGACGGCGGCCGACTTCATCCACCGGGCACTGAGCCAGCCAGGAGGTAGGAGGGGAATGTTGGGAGCAGGAAAGAACAGGGTACCTGGAATTTAGGGAAGTCCAAGGGTCTGAGAGTGGAGTGAGATTTTAGCAACATGACAAAATGCTCAGGATCTTGGTAAGAAAGAAAAAAATATCTCAACCATTTTTTTAGAGCAATACAGAAAAAGACAAGAAGGAAATTATCAAAAATGTTAAGAGTGTCAAGTTATACCTGGGTGGCAAGATTATATGTGATCGACTTTTTCTTTTTTGTTTTTTCGAGATGGAGTCTTGCTCTGTCACCCAGGCTGGAGTGCAGTGACGTGATCCCAACTCACTGCAACCTCCGCCTCCCAGGTTCAAGTGATTCTCCTGCCTCAGCCTCCCGAGTAGCTGAGATTACAGGGGCGCGCCACCACATCCAGCTAATTTTTGTATTTTTAATAGAGACGTGGTTTCACCATGTGTGCCAGGCTGGTCTCAAACTCCTGACCTCAGGTGATCCACCCACTTCGACCTCCCAAAGTGCTGGAATTACAGGCGTGAGCCACTGCACCCAGCCAGCAGGAGGATTTCTTGAGCCCAGGAATTAGAGGTTGTAGTAAGCTATGATTGTGCCACTACACTCAGCCTGAGAGGCAGAGCAAGACCTTGTCACTAAATACATATCTATATTCAATGGTTGAGAATAACAAGCTAGAATGGTGAGGAGATAGAGGAAGGGGCTAGTCACGACAGTGTTTTCAATTGATTCATTCATGCTACTCTATGCAAAGCTGTCTCTTACATCAGTGGTGAGTCTCCACCTTTGACCCCTTTTAGGTTTATGGACACTGAGTCACTGCATGTCACCTTTCTCTCATTCTGTCCAGGCCTCTCCCCTTTTGCCAGGGATCTGCATTTGTAACATCCACTCATCTGCACCCATTCTTGTCTTCATGCGCCTGTACTTACCTGTCTTCCTCTTCCCTGTCCGTGTCGCCTTTTTTTTTTTTTGAGCCGGGGTTTCGCTTTTGTTGCCTGGGCTGGAGTGCAATGACACCATCTTGGCTCACTGCAGCCTCTGCCTCCTGGGTTCAAGCGATTCTGCTGCCTCAGCCTCCTGAGTAGCTGGAATTACAGGCATGTGTCACCACACCCAGCTGACTTTTATATTTTTATTAAAGATGGAGTTTCACCATGTTGGCCAGGCTGGTCTCGAACTCCTGACCTCAGGCCATCTGCCCTCTTCGGCCTCTCAAAGTGCTGGAATTACCAGCGTGAGTCACTGTGCCTGGCCCTATGTCACCCTTTCCCCAGCCTCCTCCAAGCTGCCACAAGCAGTCTCGAAGCTCTCTCTCTCTGTGTCTCTCCTCTCAGGGAAGATCCTGGTGCATTGTGCCGTGGGCGTGAGCCGATCTGCCACCCTGGTACTGGCCTACCTCATGCTGTACCACCACCTCACCCTTGTGGAGGCCATCAAGAAAGTCAAAGACCACCGAGGCATCATCCCCAACCGGGGCTTCCTGAGGCAGCTCCTGGCCCTGGACCGCAGGCTGCGGCAGGGTCTAGAAGCATGAGGGGAGGGGGAGAGAGGTCAGGCCAGGCCTGTGGGTGGGTCCCTGGCTCCCAGCTGGAGATAGGAGGCCCAGGTGGCAGGTAGCAGGAGGCCCAGATCACCCATCCTCCCCTGGGGTCAGGAGAGGCCGAGCCCCAGGCCACTGTCACTCTTTGTGGGAGGGAACGGGGAGTGAGGTTGGGCAGTGTGGTGGATGGGCACCCAGGAAGGGTTGACCAGGGAAGGAGGCAGCTAGGCTGTAGATGAAAGATGGTCCTGGGATTCAAACACCGCTGGGATCTGGCCAGGGTGCTCCCCGGGATTCACAGTCCCTTCCCCTCTTTGTGCCCAAGTGTTCCCCTCTCTCCCTCACCAAAACAAAAGGGCCATCTCTGCCCTGCACTTGTGCAGAAAGTCAGGGATGCAGCAGGCATGAATGCAATGGTGTGGAGTTGTGTGAAACCCCTAGCATAGAGACAGACAGCAAAGAGATGGTGTGAAAAGCTTGCAGAACCAGAGAGAGAACCCCACAGAGTTTCCACTCCAAGCGCAGGAGGAGGTAGCTAGCATGTGAGGGTTGCTACTAGGCCCATGGCTGCTGCTTGGGGCCAAAAACGTACAGAGGTGCATGGCTGGCAGTCTTGAGATGGTCACTCGCTTACTGGATCCAAGTGTCTCGAGGAAAAATAAAGATCATGAAAAAGAAGAGAGTTTCTTGAAGTCATTGACAGTTTGAAAGAGTTCTAGGCCTCTCTCCTGGGAACCCCAGCCTTGCTGGAGAAAAGGACAGTTCCTGACTCCCTTGTATCCTCCATCAGCCTTCAAACCTCCGCCAGCTCTTCTCATGCCCTTTCTCCCAAGTCCAATTTCATGCTCCTACAGCGATATCTTGGGCTGTTGTTTCCAACTAGTCCACAAAGGGGCAGCAGAGGACCAGAAATTTCAGGTTTGCAACAAACTCTGTTGCTGTTCAGAGGGCACACCCTGTACCTTTGGAGTTTAGAAGAGGTCGCTGGGCTGGGGCGCAGGGGCTCACACCTGTAATCCTAACACTTCGGAAGGCCGAGGCGGGTGGATCACATGAGGTCAGGAGTTCAAGACCAGCGTGG
This sequence comes from Trachypithecus francoisi, assembly GCF_009764315.1. Taxonomy (NCBI): domain Eukaryota; kingdom Metazoa; phylum Chordata; class Mammalia; order Primates; family Cercopithecidae; genus Trachypithecus; species Trachypithecus francoisi. Next base: position 21,433,025 of record NW_022681431.1, on the reverse strand, counting down.
CCAACATGGCGAAACCCCATCTCTACTAAAACTACAAAAATTAGCCAGGCATGGTGGCACACACCTGTAATCCCAGCTACTCAGGAGGCTGAGGAAGGAGAATGGCTTGAACCCCAGAGGTGGAGGTTGCAGTGAGTCGAGATCGCGCCACTACACTCCAGCCTGCGTGATGGGAGCGAGACTCCAACTCAAAAAAAAAAAAAAGATCTCTATTCACATACCTTGGTGTTAAGAAATATACCACCACCAGGCATGGTGGTTCATGCCTATAATTCTAGCACTTTGGGAAACCGAGGCGGGCCAATTGTTTCAGACCAAGAGTTTGAGGTCAGCCTGGGAAACATGGTGAGACCCTATCTCTATAAAAATTAAAAATTAGCCAGGTGGGGTAGAGCATGCGTGTAGTCCCAGCTACTTACGAGGCTGACTTGGGAGGCTGGCTTGAGCCCAGGAGGTTGAGCCTACAGTAGCTGTGATGGCATCACGGCATCCCAGCCTGGGCAACAGACCAAGGCCATGTCTCAAAAAGAAAAGAAATGAAAAGAAAGAAAAGAAAAAGAAAAGAGGCTGGGTGTGGTGGCTCATGCGTGTAATCCCAGCACTTTTGGAGGCCGAGGTGGGTGGATCACTTGAGATCAGAAGCTCAAGACCAGCATGGCCAACATGGTGAAACACTGTCTCTACTAAAAATATAAAAATCAGCTGGGCATGGTGGTGCACACCTGTAATCCCACGTACTTGGGAGGCTGAGACAGGAAAATCACTTGAACCCAGGAGGTGGAGATTGCAGTGAGCGGAGATCATGCCACAGCACTCCATCCTGGGAGACAAAGGTAGACTCCATCTAAGGAAGGAAGGAAGGAAGGAAGGAAGGAAGGAAGGAAGGAAGGAAGGGAGGGAGAGAGAGAGGGAGGGAGGGGGAGAGAGAGAGAGAGAGAAGGAGGGAAGAAAGGAAGAAAGGAAAGAAAGAAAGAAAAGAGAAAAGAAAATACAGGGGACAAAAAAAAAAATCACTTAATTTAGCTGTATGTCCAGTCCCAAAGTATGGAACTCAGAACCTTAAAGTTGGTAGGTGCCTTCATAGATTATCCATTTTCACTCTCCTCAGTCATTCATGGTCTCGCTCTGTCACCCAAGCTGGGTTGGGGTGATCTTGGGTCACTGCAACCTCCGCCTCCCAGGTTCAAGCAATTCTCCTACCTCGGCCTCCCGAGTACCTGGGATTACAGGTGCCACCATGCCTGGCTAATTTTTGTATATTTAGTAGAGAAGGGGTTCCACCATGTTGGCCAGGCTGGTCTCGAACTCCTGACCTTAGTTGATCTGCCCACCTTGGCCTCCCAAAGTGCTGGGTGTGAGTCACTACACCTGGCCACTTATTCGGTATTTTTGACAACAGTCATCAAGCATTTGATTGAACATCTTTGAGAAGAGGAAACCACTACATAATTTCCACACCATCCCACCAGCTCTAAATCTTAGAAAGCTCTGTCTTGCATGCACGTAATGCAATCGTGTTATGGTGCTGCTGAGAGGAGGCTGAAAGATCTGACCAACTAGGATTCCCAGGCTGACTGTAGCACGCGCCAATTAGGGGAGGTAGGCAAGTCACTTTACTTCTTCCCCCTCTGTTTACTGGCAATTGTACAGCAGACTTCCATGGGATTGTTGTGATCATTTAATTAGATAAGAGGCTGGGTGCGTGATGATTCATGCCTGTAATCTCAGCGCTTTGAGAAGCTGAGGTGGGCAGATCACTAGAAGTCAGGAGTTTAAGACCAGTCTGGACAGCATGGTGAAACCCTGTCTCTACCAAAAAAATACAAAAATTAGCTGGGCATGGTGGCAAACACCTGTAATCCCAGCTACTCAAGGGGCTGAGGCAGGAGAATTGCTTGAACCCGGGAGACGGAGGTTGCAGTGAGCCAAGATGGCACCACTGCACTCTAGCCCGGGTGACAGAGTGAGAATCTATCTCAAAAAAAAAAAAAAAAAAATTAGATAAGAGACATAAAGCCCAAACATATCAGTATTTAATAAGTGTTCTTTCTCTTCTTCCCTCCCTGTGACAGCCCTTCCCATGGTTTGAAGCCAGCTGTCTGGGTTCTCCTGTGTCCTCCTACTTTTAGCCTAACAACAACGATTGTTTTCAATCGCCTGCATCTGTCATATTTTAAGTTGCCAACAGTGGCATTCTTTTCCAACTATGGCAACTGAAATTCCATATCTCACAAAATGGATAGGTCTCAATGCTCCAGGCTAGACCTATAAGATGGGAGGACAGCAAGATCTATTTACTGACTGTGATCTCAAAATGTGGTCACTGCTAAGGGACACATTTATCTAAGGGAGAGGGTGAGGCCTTCATTAGAAATGTTGACTCTAGGCCGAGCACGGTGGCTCATGCCTGTAATCCCAGCACTTTGGGAGGCTGAGGTGGGTGGATCGCTGGAGGTCAGGAGTTCGAGACCAGCCTGGCCAACATAGTGAAACCCTGTCTCTACTAAAAATACAAAAATTAGCCGAGTGTGGTGGCACATGCCTGTAACCCCAGCTACTCAGGAGGCTGAGGCAGGAGAATCATTTGAATCAGAGAGGCAGAGGTTGCAGTCAGCTGAGATTGCACCACTGCACTCCAGCCTGGACGACAGAGTGAAACTCTGTCTCAAAAAAAAAAAGAGAGAGAAAAGAAAGGAAGAAGAAGGAAGGAAGGAAGGAAGGAAGGAAGGAAGGAAGGAAGGAAGGAAGGGGAAAGGAAGGAAGGAAGGAGGAAGGAAGGAAGGAAGGAAGGAAGGAAGGAAGGAAGGAAAAGGAAGGAAGGAGAAAGGAAGAAGAAAGGAATGAAGGAAGGAAGGGAAGAAGGAGTATATTTGACCAAAGAACAGCTTACAGATTATCCTTATAAAAGAGTTTATACATTTGTATTATTTAACAAAGACATATTGTGGCTATGCCCAGGCACTCCTCTGTCTTTATTATTATTATTATTATTATTATACTTTAAGTTCTAGGGTACATGTGCACAGCATGCTGGTTTGTTACATATGTATACATGTGGCATGTTGGTGTGCTGCACCCATTAACTCCTCATTTACATTAGGTATATCTCCTAATGCTATCCCTCCCCCCTCCCCCCACCCCACGACAAGCCCTGGTGTGTGATGTTCCCCATCCTGTGTCCAAGTGTTTTCATTGTTCAGTTCCCACCTATGAGTAAGAACATGCGGTGTTTGGTCATTAAAAAGTCAGGGAACAACAGCTGCTGGAGAGGATGTGGAGAAATAGGAACACTTTTACACTGTTGGTGGGACTGTAAACTAGTTCAACTATTGTGGAAGACAGTGTGGCAATTCCTCAAGGATCTAGAACTAGAAATACCATTTGACCAGCCATCCCATTACTGGGCATATACCCAAAGGATTATAAATCATGCTGCTATAAAGACACAGGTACACATATGTTTATTGCGGCACTATTCACAATAGTAAAGACTTGGAATCAACCCAAATGTCCATCAATGACAGACTGGATTAAGCTAGAAACCATCATTCTGAGCAAACTATCTTCTGTCTTTATATATACCAACTCATTTAATCCTCATAAAAGCCCTGTGAAATAGGTATAATTGCAATTGCTTAGGAATGGGCAGATTGAGGTTACCTAATTTGCCCAAGGACACACAAACAGTAAATAGAAAAGCTAGGATTTACACTTGGGTTCTGGGCTCCAGAATCTATCTATCTATATAAAACATCATCCTACTGTGCTTTGCCTTCAACTCCGCCATCTCATGTTGCATGTGGTGTGTGTGTGTGTGTGTGGTGTGTGTGTGTGTGTGTGTATTGGGGGAGGGAGAAGAGGACTTGCTACTGAGACTTCAGACTGGGAAGTCCCACTCTTACTAGCTCCGAGAGTTTACAACTGGAGATATCAAGTGACTGAAGATTTCCCTATCTTTTCTAGAGATTGCCACTCTTCTAGAGGGATCTATGTAGTTCAAGGGAGAGAACTGAGAACTGGGAGGCCACAGCCTGGGTGTCACATAGGTAGAATCAGTCCTATCCTTCGGGGGGGGCCAAGAGTGACACCTGTCACAAATGAGTCTCACTCCCACCTCCAAAACCAAAATTAAAAATCCAGTCAGCCTCCCCGATCCTGCTCTTGGGCAGTTAATCATTTGACCCCAAACAATGGACCAGAACATTAATAGGAATAAATGTGCTCTTGTATTCAGCCTGTGCTTCCAGCCCATGGAGCCTTAATGCTCCGAAATTGAGATCAAAGTCAATCTTGTTATCCTATCCCTTTTTCCCTTATCACCTCCAGCCACCAACTCTGCAAAATGTTCACTCAACTCCTTGAGCAGACCCATGGAGCCTTTGCTTTCTCTGGGGAGGTGGGGGATGTTTGCCCAGTCCTTCACCCCTGTAACTAATCCCAGCTGGGAAATTCCACAGGGATGCGGCTAAGGGAAAACTACTGATTCTGAGCCCCAGTGTTGCAGATGGAGCTGGAAATACACAGGTAGGCAGCTCAGAATTATGCTGGCTATAGTGGATTCAGCATTGCTGCACCAAAGGGCCCTGCTAGAAACGGATCTCTTAAAGCAAAGGAGGACTGATAGAATAAGAATGGTCCAGGTTATAAGAAAGATAAAGCCTGTTTATCATAAGTTTCTGTTCCTATTACTATTTTTTTTTTTTTTTTTTTGAGATGGAGTCTCGCTCTGTCACCCAGGCTGGAGTGCACTGGCGGGATCTCAGCTCACTGCAAGCTCCGCCTCCCGGGTTCACGCCATTCTCCTGCCTCAGCCTCCCGAGTAGCTGGGACTACAGGCGCCCGCCACCTCACCCAGCTAGTTTTTTGTATTGTTTTAGTAGAGACGGGGTTTCACCGTGTCAGCCAGGATGGTCTATGATCTCCTGACCTCGTGATCCGCCCGTCTCGGCCTCCCAAAGTGCTGGGATTACAGGCTTGAGCCACCGCGCCCGGCAATCCTATTACTATTTTTTGGGTGGGATCAAGAGGCAAGAGATTCAAAAGTTTATGAGAAACCCCTATACACACCCAAATTCCTAGAACTTGTGAATATGTCCCCTTGCCTGACCAAAGGGACTTTGCCTTTGATTAAAATGACGACCTTGAGATGAGGATATTACCCTGGAGTATCTGAGTGAGCCCAATCACAGGCATCCTTAAAAACAGAGAACCAGCTGGGTGCAGTGGTTCACACCTGTAATCCTATCACTTTGGGAGGCCAAGGCACGAGGATAGCTTGAGGCCAGGAGTCTGAGACCAGCCCAGGCATCTCTACAAACAAACAAATAAAAATTTTAAAAATTAGCCAGGCATGGTTTTAAAAATTAGCTAGGTTAAAACCATGCCTGGCTAATTTTTAAAATTTTTGTTTGTTTGTAGAGATGGGTCTTGCCTCCCAAGGCTGAGGTGGGAGGATCACTTGAGCCCAGGAATTCGAGACTGCTGTGATCTATGATCCTGCCACTCCAGCCTGGGCAACAGACCAAGACCTTCCCTCTATAAAAAATTAAAATTAAAATTAAAAAATGGTGAACCTGTTCTGTGGTGAGAGGTTTGATATGAGAAGGACTGGACCCCCATTTGCTGGCTTTGATGAAGAAGATGGGCAGTGGCTCACACACGTAATCCCAGCACCTAGGCTCAAACGATCTGTCTGCCTTGGCTTCCCGAAATGCTGGGATTACAGATGTGAGCCACCTAGGCTCACCTAGGCCCCATTTGCTGGCTTTGATGAAGAAGGGGGCAGTGGCTCGCACACATAATCCCAGCACATTGGGAGCCTGAGGTGGTTGGATGGCTTGAGCCCAGAAGTTCAAGACCAGCCTGGGCAATATGGCGAGACCCTGTCTCTGTGAAAAAAAAGAAAATGTTGTGTGATGGAATACTATTCAGCAATTAAAAATGAATTATTTAATGAAAAAGAAGAGAGGCATAAACTAAGGAATGTGGGTGGCCTTTACAAACTGCGAAAGGCAAGAAAGTGGATTTTTCCCTCAATCCTCTGGAAAGGAACATAGCTGAGGTCTAAACTCTGGCCTTTTTCCTCTCTTGCCCAAATTCCTTTCTCTTTTTTTGAGATGGAGTCTTGCTCTGTCACCCAGGCTGTAGTGCAGTGGCATGATCTGGACTCACTGCAACCTCCAGCTCCTAGATTCAAGTGATTATTGTACCTCAGCCACTTGAGTAGCTGGGACTACAGGCATGGGCCACCATGTGCCACCACGCCCAGCTAATGTTTTGTATTTTTAGTAGAGATGGGGTTTCACTATGTTGGCCAGGCTGATCACGAACTCCTGACCTCAAGTGATCCACCTGCCTCGACTTTCCAAAGTGCTGGGATTACAGGCGTGAGCCACACACCTAGCCCCAAATTCCTTTCTAAGGGGCCCCAGGATGCACCTTCTACAAATCGTAAAATCTCATCAGATGGGTTTTATTTAACCCTATATAACGTGGCTTACTTTCCAACCTGACTCTGGCACAACATCATATGAAAGGCAAAGAAGGAAATAGTCAGGTGCAGAGGCTCATATCTGTAATTCCAGCACTTTGGGAGGCCAAGGCAGGCAGATCATTTGAGCCTAGGAGTTTGAGACCAGCCTGGGCAGTATAGGAAGACAAAAAAAAAAACAAAAAAATTAGCCAGGCATAATGGTGCATACCTGTAGTCCCACCTAGTTGGGAGGCTGAGGTGGGAAGATTGCTTGAACCTGGGAGGCAGAGGTCGCAGTGAGCCAAAATTATGCCACTACACTGCAGCCTGGTCAACAGAGTGAGGTGAGGTCTCGAAAGAATAATTAATAATAATAATAATCTGTATTAACTAGATCTTTCCTCTTCCAGACCCTCCCAATCCTGAAGAGATTAGCTGGAGTGTAGCATCTTTTAAAGGTCTAAATAGGAAACATTTGCCATTTATTGTCTCTAAGGGCAGCCACCTATGAGACTTCATCTACATAATAAGAACTCTCATCTCTACACACCCTTACCTATACTCAGACACCACTTTCTACTGATTCCAGGTCTTTAGATAATAACTCTTTCAACCAATTGCCAATCATAAAATCCTTGAATCCATCTGTGACCTGTAAGCCCTGCTTCGAGTTGTCCTGCCTTTCCAGACTGAACCAATGTGTACCTCACACATACTAATTGATGTCTTATGTCTGTATAAATCCAAGCTGTAACCCAATGACCTTGAGCACATGTTCTCAGGACCTCTTGAGACTGTCCCTTTGACCATGGTCCTTCATATTTGGCTCAGAATAAACCTCTTTAAGTATTTTACAGAATTTGACTCTTCACCAACACAGCCCTACCGACAGGTTTGATTTTAGCCCAATGAGATCTGTGTCAGACTTCTGACCTACCTACCTAAGAGAATAAATTTGTGTCCTTTAAGCCATGAAGTCTCTGGTTATTTACTACAGCAGCAATAGAGAGAACAAATAAGAGAATAAATTTGTATCCTTTAAGCCATTAAGTTTGTGGTTATTTACAACAGCAGCAATAGGGATCTAACAAGCCCCTTGACTAACCATGAAGACCTTTCTCCGCAGAAATCTAGCCACTGATTACAAATGACAAAACTCATCTCTAACATCATTTGAGAAATTGGTCATTGGTGAAGCAAAAGTACACGGAGAAGGATATATCTTGCAAAGGCTTTAAACCAGGGGTTGCAAACGAAAAGCCCAAGAACAAAGCCTACAGAAGAGGGTGTTTTGTTTTCTGTACACTGTTTTAATACTAGAAAACTTGACATGAAATTTCGGGTTCTGGTTTCTCTTAAAAAGTTGAAAGGGAGGCCAGGTGTTGCGGCTCATACCTGTACTCCCAGCACTTTGGGAGGCCAAGGCAAGAGGATCACTTGAGGCAACGAGTTCAAGACCAGCCTGGGAAACAAAGAGAGACTCTTATCTCTACAAAAAAACAGAAAAATTGGCAGGTGTGGTGGTGCATGCCTGTAGTCCCAGCTACTTGGGAATCTGAAGCAGGAGCATGGCATGAGCCTAGGAGTTGGAGGTTGCAGTGAGCTGTGATCAAGCCTCTGCACTCCAAGCTGGGTGACAAAGCAAGATCCTGTCTCAAAAAAAAAAAGTATTCATCTTAAGAGTTCATCTGAGTTCTTCATCTTAAGAACTCAGGCTAGGCCAGGCGAAGTGGCTCACCCTGTAATCCCAGCTCTTTGGGAGGCCAAGGTGGGCAGATCACCTGAGGTCAGGAGTTCAAGCCCAGCCTGGCCAACATGGTGAAACCCCATTTCTACTAAAAATACAAAACTTAGCCAGGCATGGTGGCAGGCACCTGTAGTCCCAGCTACTTGGGAGGCTGAGACATGAGAATCACTTGAACCCAGGAGGCAGAGCTTGCAGTGAGCCAAAATCACACCACTTCACTCCAACCTGGACAATGGAGTGAGACTCCATCTCAAAAAAAAAAAAAAAAAAACAAAGAAACTCAGGCTAGTTCACCCTCTCTCATCTTTTTCTCCCAATCCCCACTCCTTTCCAGCCATTCTGGGAATGTTCTTAGTTTCTGGGCAGTGGTTGCTGGCCTTTAGAATGGCCTAAGATGTTGTTTCCCCTGATACAGCAGACACTGAAGCCCCCAGCCGGATTCCCACCCAGCAACTGGAGCCAGCCTGGGAGAAGGTAGCTAACACAGGCAGGCCACTCAGGAAGGAACTCTGGAAACAAGTGGATAGAGGCCAAGCCCTGTCCTTGGGAACCAGAGAGGGAGATGTGTTTATCAGTTCCCAGGCAGGCTTCTTTCTGAAGGTCTGCCCAGGAAAAGGCCAAATGTCCCCTCCTCCTGGTTAACTTTCTCTGGAGCAGTTTGTGTTCTGGAGAGATACCGAGATGAACTCAGGCCCCTCCTCTCTGGCCCCTGGAGTTTACTCACAAACTGAGTTGGGGCTGGGTAAATTCACATCCTCCGTCTATAACCTTGACGGAGCCTGAGCTCTTGATTCCAGTCCAAACCAATGGCAGCCTACAAGAGGACGAGGCCAGAGGGTGAGTAAAAACATTAACCAGGGGAGACAGGCAGAGTCCGCTCCAACAATCTGCAAGTCCAACACCAGGAGAGGGGTGCAGCACAGAGGTCAGTGGGGGGACGCATACTGGCAACCTACAGCATTCCATCTCAGCCCCACCACACTTTGACCCCTGGTCCCGGGAGGAAGGGGACCCTCCCTTGCATTAGGAGAAAGGAGAGGTATGCCCCTTCCTCATGAGGGGTGAAAGGAAGTGACATGAGGCTGGACGGCCAGGGCATTTTCCTCAGCCAATGCATGCCAGGTACAAAAAGCTCACAGCAGCCAAGCAAGACAAGGCTGTGATCCAACCCAGTTCAGGCACAAAGGTGAATGACAACCTCAAAAATACCAGAACTGGAAGGAATCCAGGAGAACTCCTAGTTTGGTGATTTTCGGACTGTGCTTGGCAGAGCCCTAGTATTTTAAATAACTTTCAACGGGGCCACTGATGTGGAAGGGGGACAAAGAGCGAAATCCCACTGTGATTCAAACAAAGCAGCTCTATTTTTATTTTTTTACATTTTAAAAATTATTTTAGAGACACAGTCTCACTTTGTCACTGCAGCTGGAATGGGAGTGCAGTGATATGATCAAAGCTGACTGTAACCTTGACCTCCCTGGCTCAAGCAACCTTCCTGCCTCAGACTCCAAGGAGCTGGGACTACACGTGCTCACCATCAAACCCAGCTAATGCTTTTATTTTTGTAGAGATGGGATCTCACCAAGTTGCCCAATCTGGTCTCAAACTCCTGGCTCAAGCCATCCTTCTGCCTCAACCTCCCAAAGTGCTGGGATTACAGGCATGAGCCACCATGCCGGATATTTTTTATTTTTTAATTTTTTTATTTTTTTTGAGACATAGTCTCGCTCTGCCACCCCAGCTGGAGTACAGTGGCCAGATCTCAGCTCACTGCAAGCTCCGCCTCCTGGGTTTACGCCATTCTTCTGCCTCAGCCTCCCGAGTAGCTGGGACTACAGGCGCCGGCCACCTCGCCTGGCTAGTTTTTTGTATTTTTTAGTAGAGACGGGGTTTCACCGTGTTAGCCAGGATGGTCTTGATCTCCTGACCTTGTGATCCGCCCGCCTCAGCCTCCCAAAGTGCTGAGATTACAGGCTTGAGCCACCACACCCGGCTATTTTTATTTTTTATATTACAGTTTGTACATTTCACCTCAATTAAATATTTTAATTAACTAATTAATTAAATTAACTATGTTACTGCACATGAGCCGGGTGCAGTGGCCCATGCCTGTGTCCCAGCTACTCAGGTGGCTGAGGCGGGAGGATTGCTTGAGCCCAAGAGTTCTAGGCTGCAGTGCCCTACACCAATTAAATGTCTACACTGAATTTGGCATCAATATGGTGACCTCCCAGGAGTTGAGGGCTATCAGGTTGCCTAAAGAGGGATGAACCCACCCAGGTCAGAAACGGAGCACGTCAAAACTCCTGTGCTGATCAGTAGTGGGATCGTGCCTGTGAATAGCCACTGCATTCCCGCCTGGACAACATGGTGAGACCCCATCTCTTTTTTAAAAAATGACTGCATTAAAAGACTAAGCTAAGGGCCATGTGTAGTGGCTCACACCTGTAATCCCAGCTCTTTGGGAGGCCGAGGCGGGCAGATCACTTGAGGTCAGAAGCTCAAGACCAACCTAGTCAACATGGTGAAACACCGTCCCTACTTAAAATAATAATAATAATAATAATTAGCTGGGCATGGTGGTGGGCACCTATAATTATAATCCCAGCTACTTGGGAGGCTGAGGCAAGAGAATCGCTTGAACCAGGGAGGTGGAGGCTGCAGTGAGCCAAGATCTCACCACTGCATTCCAGCCTGGGCAACCGAGTGAGACTCCATCTCAAAAAAAAAAAAAGGTTAAGCTGGCCAGGCACGGTGGCTCACTCCTGTAATTCCAGCACTTTGGGAGGTCGAGGCCCGTGGATTGCCTGAGGTCAGGAGTTCAAGACCAGCCTAGCCAACATCGTCTCTGCTACAAATACAAAAATTAGTTGGGCATGGTGGTGGGCGCCTCTAATCCCAGCTACTAGGGAGACTGAGGCAGGAGAATCACTTGAACCTGGGAGGCAGAGGTTGCAGTGAGCCAAGATGGTGGCATTGCACTCCAGCCTGGACGACAACAGCAAAACTCCATCGAAAGAGAGAAAGAAAGAAAGAAAGAAAAAGAAGGAAAGAAGGAAGAAAGAAAGAAGGAAAGAAAGAAGAAAGAAAGAAGGAAAGAAAGAAAGAAAGAAAGAAAGAAAGAAAGAAAAAGAAAGAAAGAAGAAAGAAAGAAAGAAAGAAGGAAAGAAAGAAGAAAGAAGGAAAGAAAGAAAGAAAGAAAGAAAGAAAGAAAGAAAGAAAGAAAGAAAGAAAGAAAGAAAGGAGGGAGGGAGGAAAAAGAACCCGGATCTCCCGAAGGCTTTGTAAATCAGAACCACCTCCTTGCCCTGCACTTTCTACTTTCTTTGGAATATTTACGAGACAGAAATAAACTGGATTGTTGGAACACTCCGGTATTTTCATGTCTCTTTATTACAGTAGCTATGTCATTTATCAATTGCTTAGTAACAAATTACCCCACAACTCAGTAGCTTGAAACAACAAACATGGGAGTCCCAGGCAGGAGGATTACTTGAGGCCAGAAGTTCAATGCCAGCCTGGGCAACAAAACAAGAACCATCTCTTCAAAAAAAAAAAAAAAAAAGTTAACAATTAGCTGGGCATAGTGGCTTGCACCTGCAGTCCTAGCTACTCAGGAGGCTGAGGCAGAATGTTCGGCAAGCCCAGAAATTTAAGGTTGCAGTGAGCTATGATCACACCAGTACACTCCAGTCTGGGTAACAAAGTGAGACCTTGTCTTAAAAATAAAAATTGGCCAAGCACAGTGGCTCACACTTGTAATCCCAGCACTTTGGGAGGCCGAGGCAGGCAAATCACCTGAGGTCAGCAGTTCGAGACCAGCCTGGTCAGCATGGTGAAATCCTGTCCCTAATAAAAATACAAAACTTAGCCAAGTGAGGTGGCAGATGCCTGTAATGCCAGTTACTCGGGAGGCTGAGGTAGGAGAATTGCTTGAGCCTGGGAGGTGGAGGTTGTAGTGAGCCCAGATCGTGCCACTGCATTCCAGCCTGGGCAACAGAGCGAGACTCCATATCAAAAATAAATAAATAAATAAAAATTAGGCCTGGTGTGGTGCCTCACATCTGTAATTCCAGCACTTTGGGAGGCCGAGATTGGTTGATCATTTGAGGCCAGGAGTTCAAGACCAGCCTGGCCAACATGGTGAAACCCAGTCTTTACTAAAAATACAAAAATTAGCCTGGCGTGGTGGTGCATGCCTTTAGTCCTAGCTAGCTGGGAGGCTGAGACATGAGAATCATTTGAACCCAGGAGGCAGAAGTTTCAGTGAGCTGAGATTGAGCCCCTGCACTCCAGCCTGGGCAACAGAGTGAGACTCTGTCTCAAAAATATAAATTATATAATTAATTAAAATTAAAATTAAAAACATTTAAAAAATTTTCTTGTCTCATAGTTTCTGTGGGTTAGGAACTCAGGAGCAGCTCAGCTGCCTCAGGATCCCTTCTGAGGCCGCAGCCAGAGTATTGGCGGGGACCACAGCCATCCAGAACTGCTAGAACTGCTAGCTCAGGACTAGAAATTCACTCCCACGTTCATCCACTCTGGCTGTTGTCAGAGACTTCAGCTCCTCATCACATGGCTTCTCCACAGGTGAGTGTCTTTGTGAGGCAGTTCTTGGCTTCCCCCAGAGCAAATGACCAGAAATAAGGAGTGTCCTAGAAGGAAACTGCAGTGTATTTTTATAGCTCAGTCTCCAGTCCCAAGTCAAGCACTGTCACCTCCCATTCATTCTATTTGCTAGAAGAGTCACCAAGTTCTCTGTAATCCCAGCACCTTGGGAGGCCAAGGTGGGAGGCCAGGAGTTCAAGACCAGCTGGGCAGCATAGCAAGACCCTATCTCTACCCCCCAAAAAAAACAAAACAAAATAAACAGCCAGGCATGGTGGTGCACTGTAGTCCTAGCTACTCGGGAGCCTGAGGTGGGAGGATTGCTTGAACCCAGAAGTTGGAGGAAGCAGTGAGCTAGAATTGAGCCACTGCACTCCAGCCCGGGTGACAGAGCAAGATGCTGTTTCAAGAAAAAAAAAAAATTAAAAACAAAGAATACAGCCGGGCGCCGTGGCTCATGCCTGTAATCTCAGCACTTTGGGAGGCTGAGGCAGGCAGATCACCTGAGGTTGGGAGTCCAAGATCAACCTGACCAAAGTAGAGAAACCCCATGTCTACCAAAAACACAAAATTAGCTGGGCCTGGTGGCCAGCTACTTGGGAGGCTGAGGCAGGAGAATCGCTTGAACCCAGGAGGTGGAGGTTGCAGTGAGCCGAGATCACGCCATTGCACTCCAGCCTGGGCAACAAGAGCGAAACTGCATCTAAAAAAAAAAAAAAAAAAAAAAAATTAAAAAATTAAAATAAATTTCTTTTTTTAAAAAGAATCACCAAATCCTGCCCAAGCTCAAGGGGGTGAGAACTAGGCTCCACCTTCTAAAGGGAGGACTATCAAAGAATGTGTGGACATATTTTCAAACTACCATAGTGGCTCAGCCTGTGTCCTAACTATTATCATTATTTTTAACTCATCAACTTTTTGTGTTTTTTCTTTTTTTGAGACAAGTTTTGGCTCTATCCCCCAGGCTGGAGCACAGTGGTGCCATCTCGACTCACTGCAACCTCCGCCTCCCAGGCTCAAGCAATCCTCTCATCTCAGCCTCCAGGGTAGCTGGGGCTACAGGCGCATACCACCATGCCAGCTAATTTGTGTGTGTGTGTGTGTGTATGTGTCTTCTTTTGTGGAGATGGAGTTTTGCTATGTTACCCAGTCTGGTTTCAAACTCGTGAGTTCAGCTGGGTGCAGTGGCTCACACCTGTAATTTTACCACTTTGGAAGGCCGAGATGGGTGGATCACCTGAGGTCAGGAGTTCGAGACCAGCCTGGCCAAAGTGGTGAAACCCTGTCTCTACTTTAAAAAAAAAAAATACAAAAATTAGCCAGGCGTGATGGCAGGTGCCTATAATCTCAGCTACTCAGGAGGCTGAGGCAAGAGAATCACTTGAACCTGGGAGGCAGAGGTTGCAGTGAGCTGAGACCATGCCACTGCACTCCAGCCTGGACAACAAGAGCAAGACTCCATCTCAAAAAAAAAACAAAAACAAAAACAAACAAACTCATGAGCTCAAGCAATCCAACCACCTCAGCCTCCCACAGCACTGGGATTATAAGGATGAGCCATGGTGCCCATCCGTAACTTTTACAGAATTTTTTTATCCTGCATCCTAATTAATATGTTAAATCTACCAACTCCTATCCCCGTGCATATTCTGAGCCATAACTCCTCATGATGTAGTTCAAGGACAATAATAACTAACATCACTGGGGGCTTTTTATGTGCAAGGCACATGCCAAGCGTTTTTCAAACATTTTGTCCTTCATGAGAACCTCTGTGGTAAATTCTACGACAAGCCTTAATTTTTTTTTTTTTTTTTTTTTTAGACGGAGTTTCGCTGTTGTTGCCTGGGCTGGAGTGCAATGGCGCAATCTCAGCTCACTGCTTCTGCCTCCTGCACTCAAGCAATTCTCCTGCCTCAGCCTCCTGAGTAGCTAGGATTACAGGCATGCACCACCACGCCTGGCTATTTTTTGTGTTTTAGGTAGAGACAGGGTTGCACCATGTTGATCAGGCTGCTCTCAAACTCCTGACCTCAGGTGACCCACCCACCTCGACTTCCCAAAGTGCTGGGATTACAGGTGTGAGCCACCATGCCCTGCCAACATGCCTTAATTTTATAGGTGAGGAAACAGGTTTAGCAGAGTTCATACCAGGCCAGGCTCCCAAGCCTTACCCTTTTTTTTTTTTTTTTTTTTTGCACTCTGTTGCCCAGGCTGGAGTGCAGTGGCGCAATCTCACCTAGCTACAACCTCTACCTCCCAAGCTCAAGCAATTGTTGTGCCTCAGCCTCCCAAGTAGCTGGGATTACAGGTGCCTGCCACCATGCCCAGCTAATTTTTGTGTTTTTAGTAGAGACAGGGTTTTTTCACCACGTTGGCCAGGCTGGTCTCAAATTCCTGGCGGGTGATCCACCCACCTTGGCCTCTCAAAGGGTTGGAATTACAGGTATGAGCCACTGCGCCTGGTCCCAAGACTTACTCTTTATTTTTAGATTTTTAAAAAATTATTATTATACTTTAAGTTCTGGGGTACATGTGCAGAATGTGCAGGTTTGTTACATAGGTAAACATGTGCCATGGTGGTTTGCTACACCCATCAACCCATCATCTATATTAGGTATTTCTCCTAATACTATTCCTCCTGCAAGCCTTACTCTTAATCACTGCACTAGTGCTGGAGAAAATGTGTGCTTTATGGAGAGAGGCTGAGATTGGTTGGAATTCTGTCACCAACACTTAAGAATTATCTGATTTTGGGCGGGGCATGGTGGCTAACACTTGTAATCCCAGCACTTTGGAAGGCCGAGGTGGGTGGATCACCTGAGGTCATGAGTTCAAGACCAGCCTGGCCAACATAGTGAAACCCCATGTCTACTAAAAATACAAAAATTAGCCAGTCATGGTGGAGGGCACCTGTAGTCCCAGCTACTTGGGAGGCTGAGGCAGGATTATTGCTTGAATCCAGGAGGTGGACGTTTCAGTGAGCCGAGATTGTGCCACTGCACTCCAGCCTGGGTAACAGAGCGAGACTCTGTCTCCAAAAAAAAAAAAAAAAGAATTCTGTTATTTTTCTTTCTTTTATTTGCTCATCTTTGTTAGGCAAGAATTATGTGATTTTTGGTGAGACCTAATCTTCTTGGGCTTTGATTTTACCTTATAGAAAAATAGAAAAAAGGAGAATCCCTTAACAGTAATGCTGAGGAATAAATGGAACTATCCAAAGACCTGAGCACAGGGCTTGGCACAGATAGGGGTGGTCAGTAAAAGGTGGTCTTCTCCCCTCCTTCACTTTTTTCTCAAATCTCCACTTTCATTCATACATGAGATGGTTCAGCTGTGGCCAGACTGTTGGCTTCGTTCCAGAAAGCAAAACATAGCAGGACTATGCGGAATTCCTGGGAAACCAGGTATGCCTGAACTCCATAGCCTTTGTTTCCTCCCAGCCTCTGCTGACACTTAGGAAAAGCATCAGAGCATTCCCTAAAGAAATGCTTTAATTAAGGAAAGCCTCCTGGCACCATCCCAGAACTGTCCCAGCTTCTGGAGAGAGAAAGTGTTTTCCTCCTTAGTCACACCAATGCCTTTTTCTCTGATTGCATTTTCCACGTGGTTTTCGAGCTGACAGGAAGGGTGGGAAATTGCTGCTTTGTTTTCCTGGAGAACCATAGACTAGGACCTGGGGACATTGCTGGGTAGATTATGAACACCTTCGGCCAAGAGTTGCATCAATCCCCTAAAAAAAATCCATGTACTGGCCAGGCGCGGTGGCTCACGCCTATAATCCCAGCACTTTGGGAGGCTGAGGCAGGCGGATCACCTGAGGTCGGGAGTTTGAGACCAGCCTAACCAACATACTAAAAATACAAAATTAGCCGGGTGTGGTGGCACACGCCTGTAATCCCAGCTACTCAGGAGGCTGAAGCAGAAGAATCGCTTGAACCCAGTAGGCAGAGGTTGTGGTGAGCTGAGATCATGCCACTGCACTCTAGCCTGGGCAACAAGAGCAAAACTCTGTCTCAACAACAACAACAACAAAAATCCTGTTACTGAGACTTCTAGGGTACCTGGACAGAGGAAGCCTAGATCTTCTAAGAATAAAAATTGCAGCCAGGGAGACAGCAAGATCCTGTCTCAAAAGAAAAAAAAAAGAAAAAAAGAAGAAGAAGAAGGAGGAGGAGGAGGAGGAGGAAGAGGAGGAGGAGGAGGAGGAGGAGGAGGAGGAGAAGCAGCAGCAGCAGCAGCAGCAGCAAAGGGCTTCATTTGCCCAATATGCAATGCATGACTCTCAACACCTTCAAAGAATTACATGCTCCTCCCATGAAAACGCTTCTTATACAAAATTTAAAAGTTTTGGAAAATATTGTGACAATTTGTCTAATTCTGAGGTATGACATGTTTACTTGGGGTTATATATCTTTTTTTTGGTGGGGGATGGGGGGGAATGGGTCTCACCCTGTCACCCAGGCTGGAGTGCAGTGGCACAATCTCAGCTCACTGCAACCTCTGCCTCTCAGGCTCAAGCCATCCTCCTGCCGCAGCTTCCTGAATAGCGGGACTACAAGTGCACTCCACCATGTCCAGCTAACTTTTGTACTTTTTGTAGAGATGGGGTTTTGTCATGTTACCCAGGCTGGTCTTGAACTCCTGAGCTCAAGCGATCTGCCCACCTTGGCCTCACAAAGTGCTGGGATTACAGGCGTGAGCCATGGCCTCCAGTCATTTATCATTTTTTATAACCAACCATGGTTAGCATTCTCTGTGCTACATTATCGGGCCGCACTTGGAGGCCCATGGAAGAGGGTATTTTACTAAAGATGAAAGGAAGTGATTCAGGCCTCTTCCCCCATGCACCTCCACAGAATTGACTGCCTCTCTCCAGAGTGTTTCTCTACTGCTCACAAGGCCTCAAAACGAGGGGGGCTCACGGAGTGTCTAAGAGGAAGCTGGAGTCAGGCAGTGGGAATAAAAAGAATCCCTTGACTCCTGAGAAGCCTTTCTAGGCCGGGCATGGTGGCTCCCACCTGTAATCCCAGCACTTTGGGAGGCCAAGGCCAAGGGATTGCCAGAGTTCAGGAGTTTGAGACCAGCCTGGGCAACATGGCAAAACCCCAGAAAATTAGCCAGGCATGGTAGTATGTGCCTGTAGTCCCAGCTAGTTGGGAGGCTGAGGTGGGAGGATCACTTGAGCCTGGGAGGTGGAAGTTGCAGTGAGTCGAGATGTCACCACTGCACCACTGGGTGACAGAGCAAGACCCGGTATAAAAAATTAATTAATTTTAAAAAAAGTTTTTCCAGAGGTTTAGTATTATTTTTTCTCTTTCCACAGAAGATTTTAAAACATATTTCTTTCTTTTCTTTTCTTTTCGTCTTGCTCTGTTGCTCAGGCTGGTGTCTAGTGGCACAATCATAGCTCACTGCAGCCTTGAACACCTCAGCCTCTGGAGTAGCTGGGACTACAGGCATGTGCCACCATGCCCAGCTGATTTTTATTTTTTGTAGAGATGGGGTCTTGCTATGTTGTCCAGGCTGGTCTCCAACTCCTGGCTCAAGCTCCTTCACCTCAACCTCTCAAAGTGCTGAGATTACAGGTGTGAGCTACCACACCCATCCTAGAAACATATTTCTACTTTGTATTTATCAAGTAGCTTTGAATATATGGCCCATCATCTTCTTTACTGTTTCAGTTTCTTCCCCAGTAAACCAGACTAGTCTTCCTGACTCAGGTGGAGCTGAGTCACCTGGTGGTGAGGGTGGAGGAGTGAGAGATCTAAATTTAGTTGACATGATGTGAGAAATCAGCTTATCTTCCATAGAACCCTTCAGTCCAGGAAAATGCTGGGACTGAACCAATCATTTCAAAGATGTCCAGAACCAAAGCCCTTCTACCAACATATAACTCCCAATGTCAACCATCAGTG
This sequence comes from Trachypithecus francoisi, assembly GCF_009764315.1. NCBI lineage: Eukaryota > Metazoa > Chordata > Mammalia > Primates > Cercopithecidae > Trachypithecus > Trachypithecus francoisi. The sequence goes on along the minus strand of NW_022681431.1, from coordinate 21,414,283 downwards.
GAGATCCTGTGGCCACACTGGCCAGGAGGGACAAGGGGAGGAGAGTGTGAAGGGATACACCAGTTTTTCCAAATTGGAGTCCTTAAGTGCCTCGGGAGATCTTATTGAATTCTTAAAATATCATGCTTAAAATATAAATTGTTGCACCTGTAATCCTAGCTACTCAGGAGGCTGAGGCAGGAGAATCACTTGAATCCGGGAGGCAGAGGTTGCAGTGAGCTGAGATCAAGCCACTGCACTCCAGCCTGGGCGACCCAGAGCAAGACTCCGTTTCAAAAAAAGAATTTCCATCGTTCCTACCTTTAAGGGTGTTTTCCTACCAAGAACCTCTGGTCCAAAGGGGAATGGGATGGGAGGTGTTCCTCACTTCCTGTCAATTTCCCCTTCAAAGGCTCTCCTTCTTTCACAGTCTGGTGCTGGAGGCACTTAGCAGGAGAGCCTTAATAAAATTAGGATCACCCATCACACCTCTCCCCTGAGCCAATGAATAGAAAGAACTATTGGGTAAGTTACCATTATGCACACCTTTTTAAAAACACTTTATTTTTCAGCATAGTTTTAGGTTCACGGCAACATTGAGAAGAAGGTAGAGTTCTGACACAACCCCAGCCCTACCCACACATGTATAGCCTGCCCCATTAATCCCAGCACTTGGGAGACCAAAGCAGGCAGATAGCCTGAGCTCATGAGTTTGCCACCAGCCTGGGCAATGTGGTGAAACCCAGTCTCTACAAAAAATAAAAAATTAAAAAAAAAAAAGTTAGCCGGGCATAGTGGTGAGTGCCTGTAGTGCCAGCTACTCTGGAGGCTGAGGTGGGAGGATGGCTTGAACCCAGGAGGTGGAGGCTGTAGTGAGCCAAGATCACACAACTGCATTCCAACCTGGGCAACAGAACCAGACCTTGTCTCTAAATAAATAAAAACAACAAACCAGAAAGAATATACACAGACTATGTTCAAGGAAGAGTAACAACAAGGCTGATGAATAGTGTGTGCTGAAGGGGAGTATTTGAGTATGAGGAAGACTGAAACAAATAAGGCTAGACTGAAACACTTTATTTAAAAAAAAATTTTTTTTTTGAAACAGAGTAGTCTCGTTCTGTCGCCCAGGCTGGAGTGCAGTGGCACTGTCACAGCTCACTGCAGCTGCATCCTCAACTTCTTGAACTCCAGTGATTCTCCCACCTCAGCCACCAGAGTAGCTGGGACCGCAGGTGTGCACCACCAGGCCCAGCTAACTTTTGTGTTTTTTATACATGTGGCTTCACCATGTTGCCCAGAATAGTCTCAAACTCTTGAGCTCAAGCAATCTGTCTACCTCAGCCTCCTAAAGTTTTGAGATTGTAGGAGTGAGTCTAGACTGAAACACTTTGAATGTCACACTCTACTTTACAGAACTTTATTCTGTAAACACTGGAGACCAACAAATGTTATTAAGCAAAGAAATGTTCAGATTTACATTTTAGAAAGATAACTGTGACCGGAAGGGATGAACTTGAGAGTGAAATCAGAGCACTGTTTCTTTCAATAGACGCATGAGAATCTGAGGGGTGGGGAAGACAAGGCACATTAAAATGAAAATTTCTGAGTCCACCCTTTATTGAATCAGAATCTCTGGGCTCAAGGCCTGAGAATCCGCACGTTACATCTCAAAGGTAGGAGTGATTCTTGTAGGCTCTAAAGTCTGAGCTATAGACTAGAATCAGAATGGCCAGTTAGGAAGCTTTTGTAATTATCCAATTAAGAAATGAAATGTCCTGGGCGCCACGGCTCATGCCTATAATCCCAGCAATCTGGGAGGCTCAGGCGGGAGAATCACTTGAGACCAGCCTGAGCAACACAGTGAGACCACTCATCTATACAAAACAATTAAAAAGTGGCTGGCCTTGGTGGCAGGCACCTGTGATCCCAGGTTCTTTTGGGAGGCTAAGGTGGCAGGACTGCTTGGGCCCAGAAGTCCTGTGAGCTATGATTGCGCCACTGCCCTCCAGCTGAGTGACAGAGCAAGACTCTAACTCAAAAAAGAGGGCCGGGCGCGGTGGTTCAGGCCTCTAATCCCAGCACTTTGGGAGGCTGAAGCAGGAGGATCATTTGAGGCCAGGAGTTCGAGAACAGCCTGTCCAACATGGCGAAACCCCGTCGCTACTAAAAAGACAAAAATTATCTGGGCATGGTGGTGAGCGCCTGTAATTCCAGCTACTCCGGAGGCTGAGGCAGGAGAATCACCTGAACCCAAGAGGCGGAGGTTGCAGTGAGCTAAGATCGTGCAGCTACACTCCAGCCTGGGTGATAGAGGGAGACTCTGCCTCCAAATACCTAAGTAAATAAATAACAGATCTATAGGCGGAAAACAACGTGTCAGTAATTGTTCCTTTGCTTTGGTGTCCCTGGGCAGAAGGCGGGCCCCCACCCCGGGGCATCGCACGACGCAGCTCCCTTCTCTGCAGACGGAAGTTTCCCCAGGCCTGGGAAGACGAAGTGGGAGGGACCCACCGTGCGAAGATCCTCCTGGCTTCCAGGGAAGGGAGGGCGGACCTGCAAATAATAGCCGGGGGCAGGAGAAAGGCTCCGATTGGTCGGAGGGCGGGTGACGAACAAGGGGCGGAGTTTTCCTGGGGGGCTGGTGGGGGCAGTAAAAGGGAAGGGGTGTGCACCGCCGGGTGTCAGTTTCGGAACCCCAGCCAGCTCACCTCCGCGCCGCTGAACCCTCCGGCAAAGGTTTTCCCTCCTCCCCCGGCTGAGGGCTTCTGCCGCCCGGGCACCCCCGCCCCGCGGTGCCCCACATTTCCCCAGCCAGGGGCCGTTGGCGCGTGCGCTCCGTGCGGCTCTGCTCCGCGGGACTTTGTTTGTTTCCTCCTGGTCCCTCTTTGTTGGGCTGAACACCGGCCTCGCCAAAGCCCCCCACTCCGGAGGGAGTTCGACTTCTCCAGCAGGGCGGCTGCAGCGCGCTGCCCCGACCCCGCCTGCGGCCCCTCACGCCGCTAGTGCTCCCACCCCGCCTTCCTGGCACCCCGCCTGCGTCCGTTCGCCCTAGGAAGCCAACCGCGACTTCATTGATGCACCCATTCCAGTGGTGTAACGGTGAGTCCCCGGGGCGAGGGCCGAGCCTACGTGGGGCTGGTGGGAGCCGCGGCGCGAGGCGCAAGGTCGGACAGCAGCGCGCTGGTCCTCCCTCGGGAACCAAGTTTCTCCTGAAATGGGACGGTCGAGAAGGCGTCCTGGCGCCCCACTCTGCTCTGCACAGCGCGGAATTTGAAACTATCCAGGTTTCACGCCAGGGCCTGGAAGGGGCCTTCGGACGGGCGGCGGGCCAGGGGCGTGGGAGCCGAGGGGTTCCTGGCCTTTGTGTGGCGTCCCCGCTCTTCTACCCCCTTCCCCTGCCTTTGTGCGCTCAAACTCTGTTCTTTGTTGTGGTTGTTGGAGGAGAATTAAATCCGCGCTCGGGCTGGGATCTCCTAGAGGGAGCTCAAGTTCCCGGCCTGAAACTTTGCAGGCTATTGTAAATATGTATACCGTGCAGCGTGCGGGACGGGGCGCGGGGGTGGCTTCCTCTGGCTTTGTTGGTTTCCCACGGGCTGCTGGCATGGCTTAGTGCCTGTGGAAGACTGGATTAAAGAGTCGCTTTCGGCCGGGCGCGGTGGCTCACTCCCGTAATCCCAGCACTTTGGGAGGCCGAGGCGGGCGGATCACCTGAGGTCGGGAGTTCGAGACCAGCCTAACAACATGTAGAAACTCCGTCGCTACTAAAAATACAAAATTAGCCGGGCGTGGTGGCGCATGCCTGTAATCCCAGCTACTTGGGAGGCTGAGGCAGGAGAATCGCTTGAACCGGGAGGTGGAGATTGCAGTGAGCCAGGATCATGCCATTACACTCCAGTCTGGGCAACAAGAATGAAACTACATAAAAAAAAAAAACCAAACAAACAAACAAAAAAGCCGTTTTCCTGAGTTGATAAACCCTTGCAGAGAGCTCCGCTCCCGGCTGTCCCTGGGATGCCAGGCTGGCCTGGCGGGAGCCATCCTTTCTGGCCCCAAAGCCGGATTGGGGTGTCTGCTCCTGAGCCCAAGTGAAGGCTGCACCTCCAGACCCGACAACCCCTCGCCCCATTTCTCCCCAGGCCTGGGTGATGCTTCTAAGTTAGTTCATTTCACCTGAGGCTTTTTGGAGGTTCAGGTGATACTGGGTTAGGCTGGAATCTGATTCCTCAGCCAGCTACCCAAATGTAGGTGTTTCCGAGCGGGACACTTCAAAACCTTGGATACTAATCGCCCCCCTCCAGCCCCCCTGGGGTCCCACTCTTGACCGCGTTGTTCCGATGCTTGGAGAGTTTCTGGGAGAGAGAGATGGGAAGCAGCTGGCCTTATCTGTCAGTATGGCAAGCAAGCTAGTTACAAGGGGAAAAAAAATCATTCTTGAGAGTACTTCTGCCAGATCTTGGATTAATTATGTCAAGAGGCTTTGTTTTAAGGCACAGTTTAAGTAGCATGTATACCCCACGTCCCCCCACCCCGCCTTCCTTCTTTTGCTGGTCAGATCTCATTTCCTGAAAATGAACCAAGCCGTATGTGATAGGCGGTTTTGTGGGAGAGGGGGCAGAGGATGGGGGTTGAGGAAGGCCCGTGCATCCTAGCATCTGGGAAAGATTCCCCTTGGCTGGGAACGAGAAGCAGTTCCCAGATCCCCTGGTCTTTCTTGGCCAGCCCTTGTCTGACGTCATTCCTGCTCCCAGCCTGCCAGATGAGATGAGACATTCTGATGTCAACGCTTTCATAGGTTGGCGGAGACAATGGAACAGAGACTTAAGGAGAAATGAGGCAGCTGTTAGTAACACTGCTCTTTCTGGGCAGCCCCCTTTCATATCAGGTTTTAGACTTGCTGCTTTTTTTTTTTTTTTTTTTTTTTTTAATTTTCTTGAGATGGAGTTTCGCTCTTGTTGTCCAGGCTGGAGTGCAATGGTGCGATCTCCGTTCACCACAACCTCCGCCTCCCAGGTTCAAGCGATTCTCCTACCTCAGCTTCCTGAGTAGCTGGGATTACAGGCATGTGCCACCACAGCCGGCTAATTTTGTATTTTTAGTAGAGACGGGGTTTCTCCATGTTGGTCAGGCTGGTCTTGAACTTTTGACCTCAGGTGATCTACCCGCCTCAGCCTCCCAAAGTGCTGGGGTTACAGGTGTGAGCCACCGGACCCAGCCCATTTTAATGTTTTTTTGAGAGAGGCTCTGACTCCGACAGCCGTGCTGGAGTGCAGTGGCATGATCATGGCACATTGCAGCCTCCACCTCCCAGGCTCAAGGGATCCTCCTGCCTTAGCCTTCCAGCATAGCTGTGACCATAGGTGTGTGCCACCACACCTGGCTACTGGCTAATTTTTAATTAATTAATTTACTTTTACTGATAGGGTTTCACTACATTGCCTATGCTGGTCTTTAACTCCTGGGCTCAAGCAATCCTCCCACCACAGACTCTCAAAATGCCGGAATTACATGCAGGAGCCACCTCGTCTGGCCCTCTTTGCACTTCTTAGAAAAGTGACTGAGAGGCCGGGCGCGGTGGCTCAAGCCTGTAATCCCAGCACTTTGGGAGACCGAGACGGGCGGATCACGAGGTCAGGAGATCGAGGCCATCCTGGCTAACATGGTGAAACCCCGTCTCTACTAAAAAAATACAAAAAAACTAGCCAGGCGAGGTGGCGGGCGCCTGTAGTCCCAGCTACTCTGGAGACTGAGGCAGGAGAATGGCGGGAACCCGGGAGGCGGAGCTTGCAGTGAGCTGAGATCTGGCCACTGCACTCCAGCCTGGGTGACAGAGCGAGACTCCGCCTCAAAAAAAAAAAAAAAAGAAAAGAAAAGTGACTGAGAGATCCTGTCCGTTGACTCCAGTGAAGAAGCAACCCCTCCCCCACCCCTTCAGAAACTACCTGGAGTCCCTCTTTCCTGGGGCCGGTATTCTCTGTCCTTATATCGTTTTAAAGAAAAACCTTACTGCAATGTCAGCTTTTGACCAAGAGACTATTTTGCCATTTCTTTAATAGTAACACAAGCAAATGAACCATCTCTTGACTATGCTCTTCCCACCAACCTCTTTAACATGTAAAATACCAAGCTCACTGATTCAATCAGTGGGGAGATAAAGGGGAAGCCTTTATCAGACGGGATAAGATGGTGAGGATAAACTGATCAGAAAACTTACGGGGGGCCATCGTGCTTGTGGAGTGCACAGATATCCTCTGTAATAGCTCTGACCAGGTTCTGCAAGTTCAAAGAAACTGGAAACCAAAGGAGGTTTCAGCTCATAAACGGTGCCTGGAAGAACTAAGGCAGATAGGGGGTTAGACCCTCTTGTAACATCAAATACTGCTGAGGAAGGAGGTGAGAAGACAGCTGGGAGCACCAGGTCTCGTTGGAAGGGAAGTCCTAAGGCCCTTTTCCAGCATAGACTGAAGTTTGTCACTCTAGCCAGTCTGCCATGATGTCTTCATGGAAAATTGTTCTTCTTTGACCCAAAGAAAGTAAATATTTGGGTGGGAGTGGTGGTGAAAACCACTTTCTCTCTAACCCCTGCTGGAGCCTAGACACAAGGGACTTCCTGTTGGGCACAGCAAAGTTTAGTAGCTAATTATTTCTTTCATTTCAACTTAATCAAAAAGTCTTTCAGAACAAGAACTTTTACTTTCTGTTTTCCCACAATGTGTAGGTCAGTGCATAAAGCAAGCCCTCAATCATACTCGCTGGTTGACTGGTGATCCATTAGTGGAGGGCAGTTTCTGGGCAGTTTTCCCAAACATCAGTCCTGCTGCTTTGAAGTGGGAGGTTTTGCCAAGGGGACCAGGTTATTTTAAGAAAATGGGGAATTATTTATCTGTTAACTAGTTATTGAGAACAAGCCAAACTCTAGGCTAGGCCGGACACTGAAGAATATACAAAAGTCCAAGTTGGAGTCAGCAAACCTAGGAGGTTCAGGCTTTTTTAAAATTTTTCTTGAGATGGAGTCTCGCTCTGTCGCCCAAGCTGGGGTGCAGTGGTAAAATCTCAGCTCACTGCAGCCTCTGCCTCCCAGGTTCAACTGATTCTCCTGCCTCAGCCTCTCGAGTAGCTGGGACTACAGGCGTGCACCACCATGCCCAGTTTTTTTTTTTTTTTTTTTTTTTTTTTTGAGATGGGAGTCTCTGTTGCCCAGACTAGAGTGCAGTGGCGCGATCTCGGCTTACTGCAACCTTCGCTTCCCAGGTTGAAGCAGTTGTCCTGCCTCAGCCTCCCGAGTAGTTGCGATTATGGGTGCCAGATACCACACCCAGCTAATTTTTGTATTTTAGTAGAGATGGGGTTTCACAGTGTTAGCCAGGTTGGTCTCGAACTCCCGACCTCAGGCGACCTGCCCACCTCGGCCTCCCGAAGTGCTGGGATTACAGGCGTGAGCCATCACGCCTGGCCTGAGCCTCACTTTCTATGGTGAAAATCTTTGTGTCTTTTTTTCCTATGTGGTAAGATCATCTAATCATTCTTCTGTCCTTTTCTTTTTTTTTTTTTTTTTGAGACAAGGTCTTACTCTATGGCCCATGCTAAGTGCAGTGGTGCAATCGTGGCTCACTGCAGCCTCGACCTCTCAGACTCGAGTGATTCTCCCATCTCAGCCTCCTGAGTAGCTGGGATTACAGGCACTTACCACCACACTCAGCTAATTTATCATTATTATTATTTGTAGAGGTGGGGTTTTACTATGTTGCCTAGGTTAGTCTTGAACTTCTGGCCTCACGCGGTCCTCCTGCCTCAGCCTCCCAAAGTGCTGGAGTTAACAAGTGTGAGCCACCACACCCAGTCTGTGCTTTCTTATAATAGTACTTATCATATAACCAATGATTAGTGCACATTTGAATTACAGTAACTGAATGATGTAAGACAGTTACTGAGTAAGCAGGGGCCAGAACAAATGATGGAGGTCATGAGTGCTGTAGAATTCAAGGAAGAGAGGTTATTGGACTATCACAGGCTTGATGGGCCTCAGAAGAGCATTTCAGGCAGGGAAAGCTGTGTGAACAAAGGGAAGCAGGTAAAGACAAGGTGGTGCAAGAAATAGTGAAAAAGACTGGCCCACGTGGGGTAGTATTTGAGAACTTTTAAGTAGGAAGTTGTGAAGGGACAGGGTGAATGTTTTAGGAGGACTTGAAGCCAGTCATGAGTTTGGAAAATACAAGATCAAAACGACTAGGAGGGGGCGGGGTACAGCGGCTCATGCACTGTAATCCCTGCACTTTCTTGGGAGGCCAAGACGGGTGGATCACTTGAGGTCAGGTATTCAAGACCAGCCTGTCCAACATGGTGAAACCCAGTCTCTACTAAAAATACAAAAACTAGCCAGGTGTGGTGGTGTACACTTGTAGTTGTATGCTACTCAGGAGGCTGAGGTAGAAGGATTGCTTGAACCCAGGAGGCGGAGGTTACAGTGAGCCAAGATAGTGCCACTGCACTCTAGCCTGGGTGATACAGTGCAAGACTCTGTCTAAAAATAAGAAGAAAAAAAAAGCAACTAGGAGGATGTGTCAGGCGTGTGGGGTAAATGAGAGAAGGAACTAGAAACAGGGATGACATCAACTAGGAAACAGTAGGAGGTGATGAGTGTTTGCAATAGGGCTGTGGCAGTAGAATTGGACACAGTCTGAAAGAGGTTTGAATGGAGGCTTGTTGTATACTCATCAGTAAGGGATGAAGAGGCCTGATGTCCAAGTTGACTTCCAGTCTTTCAAGCCAGCGTTCTGCTAAGTTGTGGTAGCACTGGTCGTTAGCGTATAGAATTCTGTGGCATGTGAATGCATCCTGGCTCCTAACCAAGATGTCAGGAAAGTGCCTGGAACCCAAGGCCTGGGTACAGAGAACCCTTTGGAGCTGGGCTTTCCTAGCTATTTGACTGTGGGCGGGTCACTAAATGACTGAGTCTTTTTCCCCTTGGTGGGGGAAGTAACCTTTACTGTGGCAGTACAAAGATTAAATTGATAGCATGAGAATATGCTTAGGATGTAGCAGGTGGACAGCAAATTCCAGCTCTCTCGTTCATCAAGGACTCCTCTCTTTCCCTTTCCCTTCTGCCATCCTCAGCCATTTTACTTTTCTTTTTTTTTTTTTTTTAGATGGAGTCTTTCCCTGTCTCCCAGGCTGGAGTACAGTGGCACGATGTCGGCTCACTTGCACCCTCTGCCTCCCAGGTTCAAGTGATTCTCCTGCCTCAACCTCTGGAGTAGCTGGGATTACAGATGTGTGCAACCATGCCCAGCTAATTTTTTAACAGAGATAGGGTTTCACCATGTTGGCCAGGCTAATCTCAAACTCCTGACCTCAAGCCATCCACCCGCCTCGGGCTCCCAAAGTACTGGGATTATAGGCGTGAGCCACCAGCCACCATGCCTGGTCAAGTCATTTGACTTTCTACTGGGCTGCTCTCTTTCCAGCTACAGCTTGGCTATCACAATTCTAGGTGTCTCTGAGAGACATGATCCCCCCCGCTGTGACTATAGCTTCATGCCTATAGTCCCAGCACTTTGTGGGGCTGAGGCAGGAGAATCTCGTTGAGGCCAGGACTTGGAGGCTACAGTGAGGCATGTTTACACCACTGCACTCTAGCCTGCAGGGACAGAGTGAGACCTTGTCTCCAGAAACAAATGAAGTTTCTTTTCCAGCAGATCTCTTTGTTTCTTTGCTCAGAACCTGGTCACATACCCACCTGAACATCAAATACTGGCAAGGGGGAAAGGGAGAAGTGACTGTCATGATGGGTAGGCCAGTCAGTATTTATCCCTGAGTCCTGTGAGAAGGGACGCATCTAGTGGTTGGCCAGTGCTTTTCAAACTGAATGTGCAGGAGAATCACCTGAGGAGCTTGTTAAAACGTAGGTCCTGGCTGAGTGCCGTGGCACATACCTGTAATCCCAGCACCTTGGGAGTCCAAGGTGGGTGGATCGCCTGAGGTCAAGAGTTCAAGACCAGCCTGGGCAACATGGTGAAACCCCATCTCTACTATAAATTCAAAAATTAGCCAGGCATGGTGGCGTGCGCCTATAATCCCAGCTACTCGGGAGGCTGAGGCAGGAGAATCTGGGATTCTTGAACCTGGGAGGCAGGGGTTGCAGTGAGCCGAGATCGCGCCACTGCCCTCCAGCCTGGGCAACAGAGCGAGACTCTGTTTCAAAAAAAAAAAAAAAGCATAGGTCCTGATTCATTTAGGCCAGGATGGACCCGCGAGTGTATGTTTCTAAAAAGCAGCCAGAGGATGCTGTTGCCATTGGGACCGCACATTGAGGCTTTGAGTAGAAAGAGGGAAGGTGACCACAGTAAGGGAAGTTGCAACCTCCTCCCCACCCCCATCGCCACTTTCTGGAATGCTGGCCCAGGACTTGGAGTGAACAATTTCTATTCTAGTCCTGGCACAGCTTGTCTTCTGGAGCAGGTGGCTTAATAATGACAAATGACCTTTGCAATTGTCCTTTGCAATTTACAAAGCATATTTTCTTACACATTCATTTTCAGTCCTCTCTCTATTTTGCTTGTTTTTATATAACAAAGTGAAGCTTAGAGGTAACTTCTTAAAGGTCATATGGCTAGCTAGGGAGGGGGAGTTGGAACCCAAATAATAATTTCTCAGCTAAGGCTATATGGGTTCTGACCTGATAGAATTAAGTTCTCCAGTTTCTGCTCATTGCCTAAATTCTTTTTTTTTTTTTTTTTTTTTTAATAGAGATTGGGTCTCAATGCTGTCACCCAGGCTGGTGTGCAGTGGTGTAATCACCAATCATTGCAGCCTTGTACTCCTGGGCTCAAGTGGTCCTCCCACCTCAGCTTCCTGAGTAGCTGGGACTACGTGGTAGTACATGCGCTACCATGCCCACCTAATTTTTCTATTATTTTTTGTAGAGATGGGGTCTTGTGTGTTGCCCAGGCTGGTCTTGAAGTCTTGGCCTCGAAAGATCACCTGCCTCAGCCTCTCCAAAGTGCTGGGATTACAGGCGTGAGCCATCGCACCCAGCTTGCCTGAATTTATTATCTCTTAGATGGGGATATTGTTTTAAGTATTTTGGATAGTATTCAATTTTGTAGATCAGATTTACTCAAGATTACAAAGCTAGTAAGTGTTAGAACTAGGATATAAAACTGGAGCCACTGAATCTGAGGCTTAGGTGCCCGGAGCCTGCCAGTTATTTCTATCCTGCTGACACAGTGCCATCAGCCCAGCAGTAAATTTCCAACCCTAATGATTTTTTTTTCCCTCTCCCTTTGCAGGGTGTTTCTGTGGCCTGGGACTGGTTAGCACCAACAAGTCCTGCTCCATGCCACCCATCAGTTTCCAAGACCTTCCACTCAACATCTATATGGTCATCTTCGGCACGGGCATTTTTGTCTTCATGCTCAGCCTTATCTTCTGCTGCTATTTTATCAGGTACGTGGATCCCTGGCTGAGCGGGGTGGGAGTCCAGCAGGAGGGAGGAGACCAGGGCTGTGGGGTAAAGTGAGCGAGGATCCCACAGCAGAGTCACCAGTCTTATACTGGAGGCACTACTTTGAGGACATGGCTGAGCCTGCTTTTCTCTAGGCCCCTGAGGGTCTGGTGTTTCTATTTACATCAGCCTATCAAGTTGTTCCTGAGCAAATAAGGTCACCACGGGTTGGGCTGCATCCCACCACCTCGCCAGTTATTCTAAGGTTGCCTAGAATTTCTGTGTGACTGAGTCATAAAGTTAGCAGTCCTTTCCTTGTCTGTCTGTCTCTATTCCTACTCATGCCCTTTGGGTGGTCGGGAATAGGTGGGCATCAGTTATGCCAGCATCATGTTCCTTTGCCCTCCTGGGACCTGTTGTTAGCCCTCCAGATACTAATATTAGGAAGCAAGCCAGTGTCTAGAGAGCTACTTGGGGTTTTGTTTTGTTTTTTTGAGATGCTCAGGCTGGAGTGCAGTAGTGCGATCTCAGCTTGCCGCAACCTCCACCTCCCAGGTTCAAGCAATTCTCCTGCCTCAGCCTCCCAAGTAGCTGGGATTACAGGCGCACGCCATCATGCCTGGCTAATTTTTGTATTTTTAGTAGAGATGGGGTTTCACCATGTTGACCAGGCTGGTCTCGAACTCCTGACCTCAAGTGATCCACCCACCTCAGCCTCCCAAAGTGCTGAGATTACAGGCATGAGCCACCACACCCAGCCAGAGCTACTTGTTTATTCTGCCTTATAAGCTCTTATTTTTGAGAGTGGAAAAAAATAAAACCAAAACAAACCTAAAGAACTGTCATTTATTCTTAGTTGCTTAGGGATCCAGAGGAAGACCTGGAGTTTGGCAGGGCTCTTCACACTCCAGGAATGCTTTCTGTCTCCTCCTGAAGGACTTGGGAACTGGTGGCTATTTTTTTTGTTTTGTTTTGTTTTTTTGAGATGGTGTCTCACTTCATCACCCAGGCTGGAGTGCAGTGGCACAGTCTTGGCTCACTGCAACCCCTACCTCCTGGGTTAAGGCGATTCTCCTGCCTCAGCCTCCCTAAGAGCTGGAATTACGGGTGCATGCCTAGCTAATTTTTATTTTTAGTAGAGATGGGGTTTTGCCATGTTGGCCAGGCTTGTCTCGAACTCCTGACCTCAAGTCCAAGTCATCCACCCGCCTCGGCCTCCCAGAGTGCTGAGATTACAGGCCTGAACCCTCGTGCTTAGCCTCTGGTGGCTGTTTTCTATAAAAAATTTTGAGCATGACTGGTATTTAGAATGGGAATCAAAGTCGTAGTGTTTCTGACTGGCGTTTACTGTTGGCATTGACAATTCCTCATTGTGTGGAACTCTTCTGTGCTTTGGAGAATATTGAACATCCCTGGCCAGTAGGGCATGCTAGTAGTCTTTAGGGCCATTGTGGCCATCAGCTGTCTCCCCCGCCACCCACACATTACCAGATGCTTGGGTAGACATCAGCTGGAGTCTGGGCTGGTGACAGGTCAAATAATTTAAGAAGATTAAATTAAGATTAAGGAAAAGGCTTTGCTGGCTTTATTCCTAAAATGCCCTTCTGGGTTTGAGTGCTTTGCTGGAAGGCAGCTACAAGAGAGGCAGGTACTAGTCCATCTTCCCCAAGGCTGGAAGAACTCCCTCTAAGAAGGGGAAGTGCCGTCAGGCACATCTCCCCACCACTCCCAGGTGCTACCTTGGACCTGTTCTTTCTCAGAACTTTTCACATAGGTCCCTGAAACTGGAATTTTCCATGTAAAAATCTATGCAGAAGAGATACTGGTTTATCTTCCCTCTTGTACAATTGGGTCTGAAGATTGCATCTAACCATTAAGTGGAGGTAAGGGTAGATTTCTGGTATCTCTTCTCTCTTCCTGTCTCCTCCCCTTTCCTGAAGGCTGTTTTTTTCCTCAAATTCTTCCCGACCACCAGCCTCCCAACTCCCGCACCCCCGTGTTAAGCAATTCACACTTAAATCCTGGAGACAGAAGATGAAGATATACCAAATACCAAAGATTTCTTTATGATGAGGCTGAGGTGGGTTTGTAAAACCAACTCTCTTTGTTCCCTTTCCTCCCTGCTCCCCTTGCCTACCACACACACACACACACACACACACACACACACACACACACAGAGGCATACATATGCCAAGCAGCAAAGGGCTTCAAGAGACCATCTAGGCCAGGCACCATGCCCTTACCTGTAATTGTAGCACTTTGGGAGGTCAAGGCAGGAGAGTCGCTTGAGTCCAGGAGTTTGAAACCAGCCTGGGGAACAAAACTCCATCTCTACAAAAATGACCTAGAGAAAATTACTCTGGGCTAGGAAGTGGGTGACCAGGGTTCATTTCCTAAATCAACCAATAATAGGTGTGAACTTAGGTTTTCTTTTTTATTTCTTTATTTTTTGAGACAAGGTCTTGCTCTGTCACTCAGGCTGGAGTGCAGTTGTGAGATCTCGGCCCACTGCAACCTCCACCTCCCGGGCCCAAGCCGTCCTCCCAACTCAGTCTCCCAAGTACAGGCATGTGCCACCATGCCCAACTAATGTGTTGTTTTTTGTAGATAATTTTTTGATTTTTTTTGTAGCGATGAGGTTTCACCACATCACCCAAGGTGATCTCAAACTCCTGAGTTCAAGCCATCTGCCTGCCTCAGCCTCCCAAAGTGCTGGGATTACAGGTGTGAGCCACAGTGCCTGGCCTTTAGCCACTCTTTACCAAGGACTTTCCATAGACCAGGCATTGTGGTCACCATTTTATAAACCATTTAGCTCACTTAATCCTCAGTTTAGGTATTAGCCCACTTTATAAATGAGGAACTTCATGCTCAGACAGTTTAGGATCTGCCCAAGGTGATACATAGAGGAAGATACAGAGGTGGACAAGTCTGGTAGCAGTGAGCTAGGGTCTTGCCGAGTCCTTCCAAGTGTTTGCCTTTTGAGTCGTATTCCTTGAAGTAGAGGAGTTGCTGTAGGCTCCACAGCCACCCGCTTGCAGGTCAGGGTCAGTTCTCGCAGAAGGACAGGCTGGAGAGCTGTGGATTGCTGATTTCTTTTTCTTTGGCTATAGTCAAAGAACAGAACTGGGCCGGGCATGGTGGCTCACGCGTGTAATCTCAGCATTTTGGGAGGCTGAGGTAGGTGGATCACCTGAGATCAGGAGTTTGAGACTGGCCTGACCAACATGGTGAAACCCCGTCTGTACTGAAAATACAAAAATTAGCTGGCTGCGGTGGCAGGCGCCTACAATCCTAGCTACTTGGGAGGCTGAGGCAGGAGAATCGCTTGAACCCAGGAAGTAGAGGTTGCAGTGAGCTAAGATCATGCCATTGCACTCCAACCTGGGCAACAAGAGTGAAACTCCATCTAAAAAAAACACACACACACACACAAAAAACAACAGTAACCACATGATGCTAAAAGCTGCCCCCACTGTGGTGCTACTCAGCACCACCTGTTCCTTCAGTAATCTGCTCCTTCGTCACCCTGCCCTGTTCTGTAGCCTGCCTGAAGCCTGCTGACCCTGAAGTTTCACAGTCCCAGAGGCTCACTGGTACGTGGTAGCCTGTGAATGTCTATATATAGAAAGACACACAGGCGCAGAAACCACCACTTCCTCTCCCTGCTTCTCGGTTTCCTCCTCAGCCAAAATAGGCCCCACTGCTCCTGACCTGGTGAGCTTAGCAGCCAAGGCCAGCCCCTCGCTCATTCTTTCCCCTCTCTCAGAGCTGACCTCTGCCCTACACAGGAATGGAGGGGCCGGGGAAGTACAAATAGGCAGGAAGGGAAACATTATTTTCAGGACCTGGATGCATTGTTTGTTCTAAAAGGGAAAAGAGGAAAGGGAGAGCCACTGGCAGCGGCTAGAAATGGTCTCATTGAAATCGGGGTATTTTTAGTTGCTGTGCTCACCCAACAGCTGAGAAGGCCACCTGTCCAGACTGGTTGGTACTAGGCCCCCAGCTGGGATTGCCCAGGGTTTTTGCTTTTTACTCTATTTTCCTTGCAAGCTTTTCGGCTACATTTCATCATGATCTCATCCTTTCTGAGCTGAAATCTACATGCAGGATGAGGGGGCAGCTCTGAAGCTTCCCTGTTCTGAGTTTTGGAGGATCCCTGGGCAAAACCACTAAAGGATCCAGCCAGACAAGAGGCATGAGGGGTGAAGAAGTGGTATTCTAGGTGCCTGGGGTACAGAAAACAGAAAAAGACAGCGTCTACTACATAAGTATAGCCACGTTGCAGGTGAGACATTAGTGCCTCAAAGATGCATAGCAGTCCCTCATTCCCCAGACAGTTAAAAACACAGGCTTTTCACCACTTCCTTATTTACTCTGCACGTACCTCATAACAGAGCAACAGTATCTTTCTCCCTCAAGGCGGCTGTGAGCTCCCTGTCTATGGGAACACTTCCTTTCCACCTCAGCTGAACCCAGTGTCAGTCAAACAACAGTAGCCACCTAAGCGTTGGGTATGTCCTGCCCTGCTCATTTGGAAATTGGGACAGAGACACATGTGTATGTACAAAGACCTTTTCTGGACCAAGGAGCTGTCTGCAAAGTGAAAGATGGGACAGTGGGAGCCTTGCTTAGGCCTTTAGCCCAGCCCTGCATTGAGCAGAAAGGATATTGTTGGGAGAAGGGGGAGGGGAGGGGATGGTGGATGTGCTGCCCTAGCGCCCAGGCCTGTGGCATGAGTCCACTTGGACTGGAACTCTCAAGAGGCTCCAGGAACATGAACCTTGCCAGGTCACCTGACTTCCCATCAGGAACAACGGAGGAGGCTGGCAGCCTGATCTTATCTGTCCTGCAATGTGTTGCGGGCCTGGCTCTGCCCCCATCTTCTGCCTCTTCCATCACCCAGGCAGCAGCTTCAGCTTCTCACCACACCACCTTCCACTGGGGCTCTTTGTGACTGGAGCCTCCCTTTTTTTGACTTGGGTCAGCCATCCATCTATCCACTCTTTTGTTTATTTATTTTAAAAAAAACTTTTTTGACAGCGTCTCACTCAGTTTTCCAGCCTGGAGAGCAGTGGGGGCAATCCTAGCTCATTGTAACCTCTGAACTCTTGGGCTCAAGTGACCCTTCTGCCTCAGCCCCCCGCAAGTAGCCAGGACTACAGACATGCACCACCATACCCGGCTAATTTTCTTTTGTTTATTTATTTTTGAAGAGACAAGTTCTCTCTGTATCACCCAGGCTGGTCTCAAGCTCCTGGCCTCAAAGCTCCTGACCTCAAGCAGTCTGCCTGACTTGGCATCATTCTTTATTTCTGTTTTCAGCCATTTAAGAATAAAAACCACTCTTAGGCTGTGGACCCTGCAAAAACAAGTAGTGAGCTAGATTTGGTCCTCAGACTGAAGTTTCCTGCTTCTCCTGGCTTGCTGGGTTTCTATGTTTCCTTCCACATAACCCAGGACTATGTTAAGAAGTGATCACCAGGAAAAGCCCCATAAGGTTCCCCCATAGCACACATACAGGAGGCTGTGTTTTTTTTTTTCTTTTTTTTTGAGACAGGGTCTTGCTCGTCACCCAGGCTGGAGTGCAGTGGTGCGATCTCTGCTAACTGCAACCTTCGCCTCCTGAGTTCAAGAGATTCTCATGCCTCAGCCCCCAACTAGCTGGGATTACAGGTGCATGCCACCATGCCGTGTGAATTGCCCTATGAATTTTTGTATATTTTGTAGAGTTGGAGTTTTGCCATGTTGCCCAGGCTGGTCTCAAACTCCTGAGCTCAAGCAATCCACCCACTTCAGCCTCCCAAAATGCTGGGATTACAGGCATGAGCCATCCCACCCAACCCACATACAGGAGGCATTCTAAAGCTACCCACAGAGTTCAGCATGGAAGATCCTCCACCCCTTCCTTGAAAATAATATGGCACCAAAGCCAGTGTATAATTATGGTCTCGGCCATTTACACAGCAAGCCATTCAGAGTTGTAAACTTAATAAAAGGTAGGGTGTGTCCCAGGACCAGATCAGATTCTCAGGACTATGATGTATTCCACCTGATTGGGGGACAGACCACATTATATGGTAAAGAGCTTGAACTCTGTCATCACACCAACTTTGATTCACATCCAGACTCTGCTACCAATTAGCTCTGTGATGTTTGGGCAAATAAATTCACTTCTTTGAGCTTCATTTTTCTTTTTCTTTTTTTATTTTTTTTGAGACAGAGTTTCACTCTTGTTGCCCAGGCTGGAATGCAATGGCGCAGTCTCGGCTCACTGCAACTTCTGTCTCCCAGGTTCAAGCTATTCTCCTGCCTTAGTCTCCCGAGTAGCTGGGATTATAGGCATGCCACCACGCCCGGTTCATTTTGTATTTTTAGTAGAGACGGGGTTTCACCATGTTGGCCAGACTGGTCTTGAACTCCTGACCTCAAGTGATCCACCTGCCTTGGCCTCCCAAAGTGCTGTGATTACAGGCATGAGCCACCGTACCCAGCCAGGCTTTATTTTTCTTACCTGTAAAAGCGAAGGTATCTCACTCTTAGAGTTTGAAATCATTAAGAACATATATGAATATGTTAAGTGTCCCAGTGACACATAGCAGGTGCTTCATAACCATTATATTATGCTATTGCCATTAGAAATGGCATGCCATGTTTTGGCCATTGAGAGTCAGCCCGTATGCAGGCCACCAGCTTAAAATGAAAAGCAGAAAACAAAGGAGGCATCGTCTGTTGTCTGGCACAGTGAAGGGAAGAGTGTGCTTTGGTTCCAGAATACTTAGGTTCTCCGTGTGGAAAATTCCCCAGGGTCAACAGAGACTTATTTATCCTGGCTTAACAGAAATAACCCTTTTATACTTATCTGGCTAACTTCTGCACACTCAGTAAACACAGTGTTGATTTCTATACAGTTTGGGTGACTGAAGGAATTTGCCGACCAGAAAAAGGCAGGGTGAGTGAATGAGCTATTTGGGGGTTCTGTGCTGGAGGGTCCCCCAATCTGTGTATGAGACCTGGTAGTGAATTTTGAGGCTGTCAAACCCGAGTAAGAGTCTTAGTCCTTCATCAACCCTTGTTGGTCCGCTTAGGTCCAAAGTATGCCCTGTGGTGTGTATGAGACAAGCACCCCTGCCTGCCCTCAGAAGAATGCCCAAGCAGCCAACCAGCCTCTCCTGCTTTGAATCGTTCTGTTGAACATGCTTTCTCCAATTTTTTTTTCTCTTTCCCCCAGCAAACTCCGGAACCAGGCACAGAGTGAGCGATACGGATATAAGGAGGTAAAGTGCTGTGTATTCCCCCAGAAGCTTCCTTCTCTACCTGACCTGATAGGAAGAGGCAAAGAGGGCAGGCTCAGGCTCTCCTGGGCAGGAATCCCCCTGGCCTCGCCTCTGGGCCTCCCTGAGGCTAACCCCCTTCAGTGTCTGAAGTCTGGCTTGCCCCAGGCAGTCCTGGGGACTCCCTTCATTGGTTGATACTACCTGGCTGGCCCCAGTGGTTGGTTTATTCTTCGGACATCATGCCTCCTCTTTCTTTTCAGGTGGTGCTTAGAGGTGATGCCAAGAAGTTACAATTGTATGGGGTAAGTGTGCCAGGAGAGTGTGCAGGAGGGCCCCCACAGGTGAGGCAGACAGCACCTCCCTCCAGCTCTCAGCCTGGACGCTTTTCAGAAAACTGCTTAGTCTATGCTTTCATATCTCCTTTGGCCAAATAATAGACACATCTCAGCAAGTAATTAACGTGGAATTGATTACATCTGCAACAGCCTCAGGCAGAAGACATGAAGGGTCACAGAAGGGTTTAGATGAGTAGTGCCCCACGGCCCCAGGAATCCCACAATGCATAATTTTTACCAGGAGGATGGTCACACCCTTTTATGCCATAGACAGAATTCAGCTAACTTTCCCTATGTTCAGCCCCTATGTCCTGGTTGTTACCATAGAAAATGAGGTCCTTTTACCTTTGTGTATACCCCATCTTAACAGACTAGAACTGACTAGTGTGTTGATTCCCGTGGCTCTCCCATTTCTCTCCCACCAGACTCCCACCCATACACCAATTCTTTGAGTCCCCTCAACTCTGACTTGAGGAATTAGTTATATCCTATTCCTTTCCTACCTATGCCTCTAAGGTCACCTAACCCATTTCCCAAGGCTCCTGATCATGACCACAGACACTCCTGCTCTGAGCATGTTTGTGGTTGTCTGGGAGTGGGGAGGATCACAGTTCCACTAAACATGAGACCGCCTAGACATGGCCTCATTTTGTCTGTTACGCCTCAGCAAGTGCAGGTGTTTCCCAAGCCCTTCTCTAGGAGAATAATTCAACTGAGATCAAGGGAGTTAATATGTAGGGATGTGGGAAGTCTGGATTTAAAGACTATAACTGGGCTGGGCGCGGTGGCTCATGCCTGTAATCCCAGTACTTTGGGAGGCCGAGGCGGGTGACTCACCTGAGATCAGGAGTTCGAGACCAGCCTGACCAACATGGTGAAACCCCATCTATACTAAAAATACAGAATTGGCTGGGTGTGGTGGCGCATGCCTGTAACCCCAGCTGCTTGGGAGGCTGAGGCAGGAGAATTGCTTGAATCTGGGAGGTGGAGTTTGTGGTGAGCCGAGATTGCACTGTTGCACTCCAGCCTGGGCAAGAAGAGTGAAACTCCATCTCAAAAAAAAAAAGAAAAGAACATAACTGATCACATATACCATGCCCCCATCCTTACCTCTGGTTGGTATTAAGTGCCACCTTACCAAATGTGTTGGGCAAGAAAGGATCGAAAACCATTTTTTTTTTTTTTTTTTTTTGAGACGGAGTCTCGCTCTATCACCCAGGCTGGAGTGCAGTGGTGCGATCTCGACTCACTGCAAGCTCCATCTCCCAGGTTCATGCCATTCTCCTGCCTCAGCCTCCCGAGTAGCTGGGACTACAGGCTCCTGCCACCATGCCCGGCTAATTTTTTGTATTTTTAGTAGAGACAGGGTTTCACCATGTTAGCCAGTATGGTCTCGATCTCCTGACCTCATGATCCACCCGCCTCGGCCTCCCAAAGTGCTGGGATTACAGGCGCGAGCCACCGCGCCCAGCCAAAAACCATTCTTCTAGGACAGTACTTTCCAGTGCAGTGGAAACTTCTGTGATAATAAGAATGTTCTTTATTCACACCATTCAGTGTGGAAACCATTAGCACCATGTGGCTGTTGAGCACTTGAAATGTGGTGAGTGTAACTGAGGGATTGAATTTATAATTTCATCTAATTTTGGTTAATTTAAATTTAAACAGCCACATGTGGTTAATGACTACTATGCCATCAATAAATTTAAACAGCCACATGTGGTTAATGACTACCATGCCATCAATAGTTTTGTAAAGGATGGCTAAAAAGTTTCCCTGCCTTGTAGAACAGACTGGGCTAGAGCTTAGTTTTCTTGTCTGGGGATGAATGAATGAGATGCTTCCCCAGTTTCCTCACACACCTGCTCCTTTCTCTCTGCAGCAGACCTGCGCAGTCTGTCTGGAAGACTTCAAGGGGAAGGATGAGTTAGGCGTGCTCCCGTGCCAACACGCCTTTCACCGGAAGTAAGTGGGAATGTGTCTAGGGTGCCTGTCAAAGGAGAAATAATCAGGGATCATCTTCTGGAACCTTCCAGTCTCTGCCACTTTCTATTTACCCCTTGCCAGTGATGTCCCTGGTCCTGCGTGAACACAGAGCAAAGCCCAGGGGTATTAGGTTGGGACAGGGATAGGGATATTCTTCTGTTTTTTTTTTTTTGAGATGGAGTTTTGCTCTTGTTGCCTAGGCTGGAGTGCAATGGTGCGATCTCAGCTCACTGCAACCTCTGCCTCCCAGGATCAAGCAATTCTCCTGCCTCAGCCTCCCAAGTAGCTGGGATTACAGGTGCCTGCCACCATACCTGGCTAATTTTTGTATTTTTAGTATAGATGGGGTTTCACCATGTTGGCCAGGCTGGTCTCGAACTCCTGTCCTCAGGTGATACACCTGCCTCAGCCTCCCAAAGTGCTAGGATTACAGGTGTGAGCCACCATGGGATATTCTTGTTTCGAGACAACTGGAGCAGTGTGGTCTATCTTGTTAGAGATTACCGTTCTTCATTTGTTCCCAGGTGTCTGGTGAAATGGCTGGAAGTTCGCTGTGTCTGCCCCATGTGTAACAAGCCCATTGCTGGTCCCTCAGAGGCCACGCAGAACATTGGGATTCTATTGGATGAACTGGTGTGAGTGCTGCCACTACACCGAGACCTGGAGAAGACCTCTTGCCTCATGGATGCCTGGTCCGTCTGCACAGCTCCAACCAACAGGACTGTAGGGTGATGATGATCACTTTCCCAGTGATGGGAAGGGTGGTCTAGGGCTGGGTTTCCACCCTCAGTTTGAGACCAGTGCCAGATGTGCCCCCACTTCCTGCCTCCTGAAGCCTTCTTCCCTGCTACTCCATGCTGGTGGCCTCTCCCATCAAGACCACTGTCTCCCGGTACTGGACTATCTACCTGCCTTGTCCCTGTAATGGGGGGAGGCATTCACCCCGATCAAGAACATGGAGAACATCCTCTTTCAAGGCTCCCCTTAGGAGGATGAGCTGCCCTGATCCAGAAGGGATGAGATGGGCTCTGCCCTCTCTACAGCCTTCCCTCCCCTTCCCACTCCTTCCAGAGGAAGATTAGAAGGGAAGGAAGGAAAGATCAGGGAACCAAGCGCCTCCACGGGAGGCAAGGGAGGCTCTGTAGAAAACAGAAGAGCAGGGACATAAAGGAAAATGTCAATGTTTACATGGGACCTATGGAAACAAAGGCTGGCCGGCGCCGGCTGACTCCAGGGTAAGAGAGGGCCCGTCCCCTGCCAGGACCCACGGTGCTATCCATTCAATCTCTTCCTCAGTTAATCTCGGAGCTTCCTATTCTATGTTGAGGTTTGTGGGCCCCTCTAGAGGAGGGCTAGTTCTATGCTTAAATTGATTCCCAGGGGCCTTTTTTTTTTTTTTTTGGATCAAAAGGGGTGTGGGGATGGGGGTGTCTACGGTTAAGCAACAGAGACCTCCTTCCCTTTGTAAATAGTATTTTTATACTTCATCCTCACCGCTCAGGCTTTAGATATGAAATCCCCAGAATGGAAGGGGGTGGGGATTTTCTGTTCCTCCCTGGAGTGGGTGAGGGTGGAAGAAAGTTACATATTTAAAGAAAAATAAATTTAATAACAAGTTTCTCTAACCTACTTTTGCTTGTGGTTGTGGCTGCCTGGCCCTTTTCTGCCAATAGAGGGAAAAAAGTTCTCGAATTGCCTCTTCTCACTTCCCCATACCCAAATCAAACACACACACACACACGTTCCTGATCCTTTTTAAATTTCTTTATCTTTTTTTTTTTTTTTTTTTTTTTTTGAAGCGGAGTCTCGCTCTGTCGCCCGGACTGGAGTGCAGTGGCCGGATCTCAGCTCACTGCAAGCTCCGCCTCCCGGTTTACGCCATTCTCCTGCCTCAGCCTCCCGAGTAGCTGGGACTACAGGCGCCCGCCACCTCGCCCGGCTAGTTTTTTGTATTTTTCTTTTTTCTTTTTTTTTTTTTTTTTTTTTTTTGAGGCAGAGTCTCGCTCTGTCGCCCAGACTGGAGTGCAGTGGCGCAATCTCGGCTCACTGCAAGCTCCGCCTCCCGGGTTCACGCCATTCTCCTGCCTCAGCCTCCCGAGTAGCTGGGACTACAGGCGCCCGCCACCTCGCCCGGCTAGTTTTTTGTATTTTTAGTAGAGACGGGGTTTCACCGTGTTAGCCAGGATGGTCTCGATCTCCTGACCTCGTGATCCGCCCGTCTCGGCCTCCCAAAGTGCTGGGATTACAGGCTTGAGCCACCGCGCCCGGCCTAGTTTTTGTATTTTTAGTAGAGACGGGGTTTCACTGTGTTAGCCAGGATGGTCTCGATCTCCTGACCTCGTGATCCGCCCGTCTCGGCCTCCCAAAGTGCTGGGATTACAGGCTTGAGCCACCGCGCCCGGCCTAGTTTTTGTATTTTTAGTAGAGACGGGGTTTCACTGTGTTAGCCAGGATGGTCTCGATCTCCTGACCTCGTGATCCGCCCGTCTCGGCCTCCCAAAGTGCTGGGATTACAGGCTTGAGCCACCGCGCCCGGCCTTCTTTATCTTTTTGAGGCAGGGTCTCACTCTGTCATCGAGGTTGGAGCATAGTGGCATGATCACAGATCACTGCACCCTCCCCGGCTCAAGTGATTCTCCCACCTAACTTCCCAAATAGATGGGACCACAGGCGTGTGCCACATGCCTGGCTAATTCTCTAAAATTTTTTGTAGAGACTAGGTCTCCCTGTGTTGCCCAGGCTGGTCTTTAACTCCTTGCCTCAAGCAATCCTCCCACCTCAGCCACCCACAGTGCTAGGATTACAGGTGTGAGCCACTGCACTCAGCCTAAAAGTTCCTAATCCTTAAGAACAAAAATCGATCTTAGATTATTAGCTGAACAATATATGTTAGGATTAACACTAAGGTACATTAAGACCTTGCTAAACCAGGCTCTGTCTCATTTGTAGCATATTTTTAAAGGAAGTCAATATTTTCAATCACAGCATTCCATCAACGAAGACTTGAAACTAAGAATTCTGCTTGTAATTCAAGCAATTGTCAGTGTCCTGAACATAACTAGTCACAACTAAAAAGGTCTAGATGGCTACCATACAGGCTTTGATCTCTCTTTTTTGTTGGTTTTGTGGTGACAGTCTCTGGAGTGCAGTGGTGCAATCCCGGCTCACTGCAGCCTCCACCTCCTGGCTTCAAGTGATTCTCCTGCCTTAGCCTCGTGAGTAGCTGGGACTACAGGCATGTGCCACCACACCCAGCTAATTTTTTGTGTATTTAGTAGAGACAGGGTTTAACCATGTTGGCCAGGCTGGTCTTGAACTTCTGGCATCAAGTGATCCACCTGCCTTGGCCTCTCAAAGTGCTGGGATTACAGGCATGAGCCACCATGTCCAGCCCTTAATTTTTTTTTTTTTGAGATAAGGTTTCACTCTGTCACCCAGGCTGGAGTGCAGTGGCACAATCATGGTTCACTGTGACCTTAAACTCCTGGGCTCAAGCAGTCCTCCCACCTCAGCCTCCAAGCAGCTGGGGCCACAGGCACACATACCATGCCCAGTTGGGTTTTGTATTTTTTGTAAAGATGGGGTCTCACTGTGTTGCCCAGGCTGGCCTCAAACTCCTGGGCTCAAGTGATCCGCCCACCTCAGCCTCCCAAAGTGTTAGGATTACAGGGGTGAGCCACTGTGCCCAGGCCTCTTATTTTTTCTTAGCTACTTGCTGACAATTGCTGCCACCTCTAGCAGTGTTACATGGTGATGCTTTATGGTCCTGTGTGCACTCAGACCTCGCATCCATGCCCTCCAGCTTTGTTCTGCCCATGTCCCAAGGAAGCACTGAGTTAGGAGGGGGCATTCAAAGTGCATTAAGAGTGTTGGGAATGGCCTGTAATACCAGCACTTTGGGAGCCCGAGGCAGGCAGATCACTTGAGATCAGTTTGAGATCAACCTAGCCAACATGGCAAAACCATGTCTCTACTAAAAATATGAAAATTAGCTGGGTGTGGTGGCGTGCGCCTGTAACCCCAGCTACTTGGGAGGCTGAGGCACGAGAATCGCTTGAACCTGAGAGGCAGAGGTTGCACTGAGCCAAGATTGCACCACTGCACTCCAGCCTCGGCCACAGTGAGACTCAAAAAGTAAAAATGTTGGGAATGATTTTCGTGACCATAATAAGCATGGAACAGCTGGGCCTATGTTGCCCCGAGTGTTGAACACAGAAAGAGCATTTGCTGAGTGAGTATACTGTTCTGGTGAGTCATAGGTAAGCAGGAGATGCCCATGCACCCAGATGTGGCAGGCCCCACGGTAGGTGCGAAGCCCTCTCACCCCTGTGGTTGTGCCATGGAGGCTGTCAGCACAGTGTGTGCTCATGCTGGGCAGCCCCAAGGTGCAGCTGGGGCACCTGCTCTTCCCCAGCTTGCTGCTGCCAACCCTGTGGAGCCTGATCCTTTCTTTGTTGGGGATACCACATCATCTCCTAGCACGCCTCAGCTTGCTTTAATGTGGGAAATAAAATGCATTTCCTAAGCAAAACAGAGCCTTCCCTCCAGCTCCTGCTGCAGCCTCGTGGTAGATGCACTGCTGGGATCAGATGGAGAAAGCATGATCAGTAGGCTGGCTTCAACTTTCCTGCCTCAACCATCTCCCCTTCCTGTTAAGGAAAATGTATCGGTGTTGAATTCATCAGATTAGCATAATTCTGATTGAATTTTCTTTTTTCTTTTTTTTTTGAGACCGTCCTACTATGTCACGCAGGCTGGAGTGTAGTGGTGCGATCTTGGCTCACAGCAACCCCCATCTCCCAGGTTCAAGTGATTCTCCTGCCTCAAGTGAACCTCCTGAGTAGCTAGGATTACAGGCATGCGCCACCGTGCCCAGCTAATTTTTGTATTTTTAGTAGACACGGGGTTTCACCATGTTGGCCAGGCAGGTCTCTAACTCCTGAACCTCAGGTGATCTGCCCGCCTCAGCCTCCCAAAGTGCTGGGATTACAGTCATAAGCCACCATGCCCAGCCAATTCTGATTAAAATATTGGCACTAAATTGTCTGTGTTCACAAGTTTGAAAAGTCAATGTCCTGAAGTCAAGAGGACGCGAAAAATGTCCTTGCATTATTTCTAGTGCTTCCATACAGTTAGGTAGAATGTCGTGACGGAGCACTGAGAAGGGAAAACTGGATATTGTTTAGCTGATCAGATATGACTTGGCAGCAGCTGAAAACAAGTTAAATAATCATAAATCAACTCATAGTCATTAGTGTGGTCTTGTGACTCAGTTCAGTGTTTCTGAAGAACCTACTACCTGGGCCAGGTGCTGAGATAGGATAGCTCCTGCCTCATAAAGCAGTGTAAGCAGTGTATTTTAGGTGAGCAGGCTTGTATGGCAGAGACCCTTAGCACCACGTCTGTGAAAACTGTGAGGGTACCTGCCGGGATATGACACCTAAGTCTCGAGAGCAGTGTGGGCAAACTCACACAGGATTAATAGCCTGTTGGGTAGATCTATACAACAGAGTGCAAACTGTAGAGAATAAAGTTGAGGTGGGCAAAGGCTGGAGAAGAGAAGTCTCTGTTGGGGCCAGACACCTGGGACTTGATAGAGTGAGAATCCTGAAGTTTCTTTAGGTTGGGCTTTTTAAAAATTTGGGCACCACTGGCCAGGTGCAGTGGCTCACGCCTGTAATCCCAGCACTTTAGGAGGCCAGGGTGAGTGGATCATGAGGTCAGGGCCTGGCCAACATGGCAAAATCCTGTCTCTACTAAAAATACAAAAAATTAGCTGGGTGTGGTGGCAGGCACCTATAATCCCAGCTACTCAGGAGGCTGAGGCAGGAGAATCGCTTGAATCTGGGAGGCGGAGGTTGCAGTGATTCAAATTTGCACCATTGCACTCTAGCAAAAAAAAAATTGGGCACCATTTGGGAGCTAAGGCCATTATTTTCCTCTCTATTCATGAGATGACCATGGGCAGCTACAGGGTATTTAGCTCTATTCACATTACTGAAGGATAATTTGTACCCTGAATGTGTTTTAATGGGTAAAAAACTGGGTCAAGCATGGTGGCTCACGCCTGTAATCCCAGCACTTTAGGAGGCCGAGGCAGGTAGATCACTTGAGGTCAGAAGTTTGAGACCAGCCAGCCAACATGGTGAAACCCTATCTCTACTAAAAATAAAACATTAGCCAGACATGGTGGCGGGTGCATGTAATCCCAGCTACTGGGGAGGCTGAGGCAGGAGAATTGCTTGAGCCTGGGAAGCAGTGGTTCCAGTGAGCCAAGATTGCACCAATGCATGCACTCTCAAAAAAAAAAAAAAAAAAAGTCTGAAGGAAGCTGGGTGATAATCATAGGTACCAGAATTCCAACTTCAGTGATCTTATCTGTGGCAAACAAACACCAATCAGTCAAAGATAATAAGCATTTACACACCAAGTTGTTTCACAAAATGCATTTCCCGCCTCCCCCTGCCACTGCCATATATATCCCTGTGAGTTTCGGATTAGGAAAGAATGTTGAGAAAAGCAACACTTACCTGTAACTACACAGATAATAAGCATCAGAGTCAAGGCACAAACCCAGATTGTATAGATCTAAGTTCAATATTGGCTTTGCTGCCTCATATAGCTTCAGAAGCAGATAGCTCTCTGCAAAGATAAGAAAGCGGCAGGTGCTATTAATGCCCGGACTGATGCAATCTGGGAAAACAAAAACCCCAGAAAATTGTCAAGTGATTTGTGTGCTTGTCATTAACTAGGGCCATGGGGTGTGAGTGTTTCTTTTTATACTATTTGTATGTGCTTTGGGGGTACATATGATATCTGTTACATGTACAGAATGTGTAATGATCAAGCCAGGGTATTTAGGGCATCCATCACCTCAAGTATTTACCACTTCGATGTATGGAAACATTTCAAGTCCTTTCTTCTAGCTATTTTGAAATATACAATACATTGTTGCTAATGTGAATCAATCTACTCTCCTGTGGAATATTAGGACTTACTCCTTCTGTCTAACTACATGTTTGTCTCCATTAATCAACCTCTCTTTACACTCCCCACACATACCCTTCCCAGCCTCTGGTATCTATCATTCTACTCTACTTCCATGAGATGTTTGTTGTTGTTGTTGTTGTTTTAACTCCATAGTGGATTACTTCTTTTAAAGAAATCTATTTATGTTTGATTGTTTCTTTTTTTTTTTTTGAAATGGAGTCTCATTCTTGTTGCTCAGCTGGATTGCAGTGGCGCGGTCTTGGCTCACTGCAACCTCTGTGTCCCGGATTCAAGTGTTTCTCCTGCCCAAGCCTCCCAAGTAGCTGGGATTACAGGCACCCACAGCCACACCCAGCTAATAAAGAATCTGTGTGGAAGCAGCATTTATGAAATGAGTAGTTGGAGCGTGGATGAGAATATGAAAAATCCTGAGTGATAGACTGAGACAATGCGTCTCTTCAAGGACTGTGCCCTCGCATTCCTCCATATTCCCTCCCATCAGTTTTTGTTGTTGTTTAAAGACAAGGTCTGGCTCTGTCACCCATGCTCAAGTGCAGTGGCACGATCTCGGCTCACTGCAACCTCTGCCTCTCAGGTTCAAGCAGTTCTCCTGCCTCAGCCTCCCAAGTAGCTGAAATTACAGGCACTCACTACCACGCCCAGCTAATTTTTGTGTTTTCAGTATAGATGGGGTTTCACCATGTTGGCCAAGCTGGTCTCTAACTCCTGACCTCAAGTGATCCACCTGCTTCGGCCTCCCAAAGTGTTGGGATTACAGGCGTGAGCCACCGTGCCCGGCTTCTCCCATCAGTTCTTATGTCTGTCACCCATCCCTCAACAGGGCTTTTCCCCATTCTCACCTGGGGTTCTTATGTTTCCCCAGTTTTGCATGTTCTCCCCACTGAGGTAGGACCCAACCTCTGCCTTCCATTCTGCCACCCTCTTGTATCTTGTGGGTGTCAGTAATATCCTGCATGCCCTTCACTCACTCAGAGGGAATCTTCTGTTGAAGCCATATGCACAGGTTCAGAGGGACAGATGTGATCAAATTAGAGACAAGAACAGACTGACCAGTAATGCAGGCATGTGTAGCCAGTGTCACTCATGGAAAAAAAAAATCAAGCTGTTTACGACACCCTAGTCAGCACTGGATTCCTACTTATCTTATTTTTAAAATCATGCCCATTTAATTCTTTCTCTAATAAACTAGTCAAGCAGGGAAGCAAGGAGGACATGACCAGTGTCACTTTTGTGCATGGGCACGGCTTCCTATTTTGTTCCCATGTGAAAGTCTCAGTAAGAAACCAGGGCAGGCCAGGCACGGTGGCTCATGCCTGTAATCCCAGCACCTTGGGAGGCCGAGGCAGGTGGATCACAAGGACAGGAGTTCGAGACCATCCTGGCCAACACGGCGAAACCCCGTCTGTACTAAAAATATAAAAATTAGCTGTGCGTGGTGGTGGGTGCCTGTAATCCCAGCTACTTGGGAGGCTGAAGCAGGAGAATCGTTTGAACCTGGGAGGCAGAGGTTGCCGTGAGCCAAGATCACGCCACTGCACTCCAGCCTGGGCAACAGGGCGAGACTCCATCTCAAAAAAAAAAGTTTGGGAGAGGGGGGCAGCGCTGTGGAAGCCCTCACCAGTGCAAGACCTGCCACTCATCCAGAGGGCCGTGATTGGGGATGTACTTGACCCTGTAGCTATCTGGGATAAGCTGCTTCTCAGCCACCATGTCTTCACATTCATCCACATTGAACTTGGTAAAGCCCTACTTCTTGGAGATGTGGATCTTCTGGCGGCCAGGGAACTTGAACTTGGCCCTGCATAGTGCTTCAATCATATGCTCCTTGTTCTGCGGCTTGGTGCAGATGGACATGATAACTTGGCCAATGTGAACCCTGGCCACAGTGCCCTGGGGCTTTCCAAAGGCACCTTGAATGCCTGTTTGGAGCCTACATTGGGGGTAGTGCAAGCTCAGAGACATGAACATACATTTGAAAGGCCTGTCTCCAAGGACCCATAGAGCAACCCATATAAGAAACAGGCCATGTACACCACCAAGAAAGCTGCTGTTTGCAGCCATTGCACACTGGGATTAGGACTTTCTTATCAATTGCATCTACTCTCCCATTCATTTTTTCTCTCTCTTCCTTTCTTTCCTCTTTTTTTCCCCTTTCATTCCAGTCTAGTCTCTATCATGGCTGAGAATGCCAAGTCATTGCAAAACCCTCCTGATGGGCCACGATGGTCATGAATAGTTCAAAGGATACACAGATTACTAAGAGTACACCCAAATGGTGGTTTAAGCCCCCACAGCAACCAGCTGAGTTTCTGAATGTTTACTTATATATGTCTATTATTTCTCAAGAAGATGCTGATATCCTCAAAGAGAGGAATAGAATCCATGGCGACTTTGGTGCAATGTGAGGGCGGCCATCAAATAGCAACCCAAATGAAGAAAAAACTAGATTTGCTTAAGTGTAGGAGAAATTGATTTGGTAGCATAGTGGATTGTTCAAGCTGTTCATAAGGCAGAAAAAAATCAAAACGAATCAAAAATGCAATAGCACAATTATAACATGCCAGGAAGAAGTCCTCTCTGCCTTCAATATTGTCCACATTTCTATTGGATTCTTTTCATTTTACATCTGCAGAAAAACAGAGAGGCTGTAAAAAGTGCCATGAGGGGCCAGAGACAGTGGCTTACACCTGTAATCCCAGCACTTTGGGAGGCTGAGACAGGAGGATCGCTTGAGCCCAGGAGTTTGAGACCAGTCTGGGCACCATAGTGAGACCCCCATGCCTTATTTTATTATATATAAACAATATATATTTATATATATATAAAATAACTATATATAATATATAAATACATTTATATACTCTCTCTATATATATATATATAAAATAACTGCCATGAGGAAGAAATTGAAAGAATATTTTTAAATCTGGAGGGTCAAAGACCAAGAAACAAGCAAGTTGGTGGTCATCAGTATTATGTTATAAGCATGAATCTCCATTGCAAACTCAAACATTCTAGAAATTACAGTTTTCCTCCCATTAAATTGCTGAGCTACCAACCTTCTGAGATCATGGGAAATCCATACCCTGTCTGCAATGCTTCTTTCTTTCCAGAAATATTCATGTACCTCAGAGTCACACAGATCAACACTCCCCAGCCATCCTGTACACACCATTTAACCACTAAGCTGCTGGTCTCCTGGGCACCTTTTCTGGCCCCTGCCCCATCTGTCACCCTTTGTGCCTAATGTGGAATGTAGGAAGCTTACTGAGGTGTCAAAGGCCCAGACACTGGGTGACAGCGCAAGACCCTGTCACCAAAAAAAAAAAAAAAAACATTTCAAAACAAGCTTCAGATACCAGTAAGCTTCCTCTATTAACTTGTGCTGCTAACTTCTCTTTTTGTGAGTTAACTGAGGATGACTAGAAATCCGCCTTGAATATGAAGATGAGCAGATAACTTGCTGATAGATTTTTGAAGAGTAGCTGTGACTTCAGGATGGTTTCAGGAATAACTCAGGTATATGGCTGGGTGTAGTGGCTCCCAACTGTAATCCCAGCATTTTGGGAGACCAAGGTGGGAGGATCACTTGAGCCCAGGAGTTAGAGACCAGCTTGGGCAACATAGTGAGACCCCCATGCCTGCAAAAAATTTAAACAAAGGTGAGCTGGATGTGGTGGCATGGGCCCATGGACCCAGCTATTCAGGAGGCTGAGGTGGGAGAACTGATTGAGCTTAAGAGGTCGAGCCTACAGCGAGCTATGATCGCACCACTGCACTCCAGCCTGGGCAAAAGAGTGAGACCCTTTCTCAAAAAAAAAAAAAAAAAAAAAAAGGAGTAACTCAGGTATGAAATAATTTCATATTTATTTATTTATTATTTGGCATGGGGGGATGGAGTTTCGCTCTTGTCACCCAGGCTGGAGTACAATGGTGCAATCTCAGCTCACTGCAACCTCTGCCTCCTAGGTTCAAGCGATTCTCCTCCCAGGGCCTCCAGAGTAGCTGGGATTACAGGCACCTGCCACCACGCCCAGCTAATTTTTGTATTTTTAGTAGAGACAGGATTTCATGATGTTGGCCAGGCTAGTCTCGAACTGCTGACCTCAGGTGATCCACCCATCTTGGCCTCTCAAAGTGCTGGGATTATAGCCATGAGCCACTGCACACAGCCCATTTCATATTTAAAATGTTGTTGCAGTGGCAAAGAGTTGACTGCCTCACTTAGTTTTTCTTTTTTTATTTTATTTTTTCTTTTGAGACACGGTCTGATATGGTTTGGCTGCTCCCCCACCCAAAATCTCATCTTAATTTGTAATCCCTATAATCCCCATAATCCCCGTGTGTAAAGGGCACGACCAAGTGGAGGTAATTGGATCATGGGGGTGGTTCCCCCATGCTGTTCTCATGATAGTGAGTCTCACGAGATCTGATGGTTGCTTAAGCGTCTGGCATTTCCCATGCTTGCACTCACTCTGTCCGTCCTGCTGTCCTGTGAAGAAGGTGCCTGCTTCTCCTTTGCCTCCTGCCATGATTGTAAGTTTCCTGGGGCCCCCCCAGCAATGCAGAACTGTGTCAATTAAACCTCTTCCCTTTATAAGTAACTCAGTCTCAGATATTTCTTCATAGCAGCATGAGAACAGAGTAACACGGGGTCTCAGTCTGTCACCCAGACTCTGTAGTGCAGTGGCACAGTCATGGCTGACTGCAGCCTCAACCTTCTGAGCTCAGGTGATCCTCGCACCTCAGCCTCCCAAGTAGCTGGGACTACAGGTTTGTACCACCACACCTAGCTAATTTTTTTTTTTTTTTTAAATAGAGACAAGGTCTTGCCTTGTTGCCCAGGCTGGGCTCAAGCAATTCACTTGCCTCGGCCTCCCAAAGTGCTGGGATTACTGGCATGAGCCACCACGCCTGACCCTCATTTAACTTTTAAACTTGATAAATTCTATGTTGTATGTCAAGGCAAAACAAAAGACAGAGAGAGGTGGGCAGAGGCAAGCATCAGGAGGGTAGAACACCCTCCCCTTATCACACATATTAACATTTCTTGCACAATTACCCAGTGAATATTCTCATTTTGGACTTTTTCCACACCTTAAATTTAGTGAGCTGGAATTATCTTTATTTATTTCTCGTTTTTTTTTTTTTCTAAGTCACTGTGTTTTAGGATAGAATTATCTTTGAAGCACCACTTTAAGCAACCTTTTTGAAAGGAAGAATGCTGACAAAGAGATCTGTTTCCTTGTGGTTAGAATGCAATATCCTTAACTTCATCATTCTGCCAAGAAGCTGAGTCTCTATATGCTGACAATAGAGCAAAGACAGTAATCCAACACATTCATTACAGGTTTGTAAGATTTAAAAATTTATACATTCAGATTGGAAAACATGAGAAACAGACTTGCTGCCAGACCATTAATTCCAGGCATCTCTGCATTCTGTGTTCTGGAAGCTGTGCACATTGAATTGAATAATGGCCTGAAACATGCCAGGGGTTTTCATTATCTAAAGAAGTCCATGTCGAGCCTTTTTATGACTAAAACACTCTCTAAAATGATACTTAAGGAGTTTTTTTTACCTAATTTACGGACTTTAAAACACTAAGATATGTACATAAAATGTTTTTCTTTAAGTGAGACGTGCCTACAGAATAAAACAATTAGAAGTAATTTCTTTGGTTTTCTTCTTATTATTTTTTAGTAGAGATGGGGGGCCTCAATTTTTGCCCAGGCTGGTGTCAAACTCCTAACCTCAAGTGATGCTCCTGCCTAGGACTCCCAGATTGCTGGGATTACAGGCATAAGTCTTTGCTCCTGGCCTAGAAGTAATTTATTTAAAGTCTTGTTTACAAAGAGAAATGCATGAAGCACGTACAGAGGAAGAAAGAGCACTTCCAAGTGAATGGTTTTTGTTCCTAGTATTTGAGAAACAAAAGGTTCACTGGCAAGAGTCAGTGATGAAATGTGGCTGTGTTTTGGGGAACATGGGATATTTCCCTTCCATGCCTCATTATGAGATTAATTTGTAGTGTGGAATAAACAAAGCTAGCCCTGAAATTCAAAGAATGGGTTTTAAACCCAGCTCTGCCTCTAATTAGCTGGGAGACCTCAGCCTGTTCCTTTATCTCTCTAAGCCTCATTTTTCTCCTCTATAAAATGGAGATATAGTAACTGCCTCAGAGTGTGATTAAGAAGAGTACATAAAAAAGTATATATGAAAGACTCGAAGTCATGCCAATTATAAGCTATTTTTTGTTTCTGAAGTCACGGGGCAGGGCGCAGTGGTTCACACCTGTAATCCCAACACCTTGGGAGGCTGAGGCAGGTAGATCACGAGGTCAGGAGATCAAGACCATCCTGGCCAACACGGTGAAACCCCGTCTCTACTGAAAATACAAAAACTAGCCAAGCGTGGTGGTGGGCGCCTGTAGTCCCAGCTACTCAGGAGGCTGAGGCAGGAGAATGACCTGAATCCGGGCGGCAGAGGTTGCAGTGAGCCAAGATTGCACCACTGCACTCCAGCCTGGGTGACAAAGCGAGACTCCATCTCAAAAAAAAGAATCAATAAAATAAAATAAAAATAAATAAAATAAAGTCATAGGAAGCCATGCAACTAAACAAGGGGACTAAGTGAAAAGTCTGTAAGAAATAAGAAAGTTTGTATGTATTCCTCACCTGCCATTATCCCAATACAGCTGTCCCTTATTGAGCCTGTACTAATGCACAAGCACTGCATTCCGGGTTTGCTTTCTCTCACTGGGCAGAGCTGATGCCCACTGAATATACAATTTGCAGAGAAGTCTGATGTTGCTGATTGTACTTAGAGTCAAACTTCTCAAATTTATTAAAAGGCCAACACATATTGAGTGCCTACTACATGCCAATCATTATGCCAATGAGCAAGACCAAAATGGCTCCTACTCCCAAGATGTTTACAGTCTAATGGGGGAGATGAAGCCTAAACAAGCATACTCATATTACAGGAAACCAACCATTGTGAGGTATCCAGTGACTACCTTCGTAAAACCAGAGGAGAGGGATGGACAAGGAAGGTCTTCCGAGCAAGAGATGTTTAAGCTCAGATCACAAGAATGACAAGAGGTAGGGAAAGGCCAGACAGAAGAGTGTATGTAAGAAATTGAGGGCCGGGGCTGGTGGCTCGTGCCTGTAGTCCCAGCACTTTGGGAGGCCCGGTGGTCGGATCACCTGAGGTCAGGAGTTCAAGACCAGCCTGGCCAACATGGCAAAACCCCGTCTCTGCTAAAAATACAAAAAAATTAGCCGGGCGTGGTGGTGGGCGCCTGTAGTCCCAGCAACTCGGGAGGCTGAGGCAGGAGAATCGCTTGAACCCGGGAGGCGGAGGTTGCAGTCAGCTGAGATGGCACCACTGCACACCATTCTGGGTAACAAGAGTGAAACTTCCTCTCACCAAAAAAGAAAAGAAAAGAAATTGCGACAAAATAGAGCTTGGGCTGTTGGCGAACACATCCCATGTAATTAAGCTTAGTGAGAGATGGGGAAGGGAGGTACAAAGTGAGGTCAAAGAGACACAGGAGCACATCAGGGAGGGCCTAGTAGCCATGTTAGGGAATTCTAACTTATAATGGGACTGAAGCAGAAAAGTGGCATTATCTGGGTTAAGTTTTTATTGGAAATGGAATTATGTACAAGAATGGAAAAGAGGCCGGGCACGGTAGCTCATGCCTGTGATCCTAGCACTTTGGAAGGCCAAGACAGAAGGATTGCTTGAGGTCAGAAGTTCAAGACCAGCCTGGGCAACATGGCGAAACCCCATCTCTATTAAAATATATATATATATATATGTATATAAAATAATACAAAAAATTAGCCAGGCATTGGGCTGTGTGCCTATAGTCCTAGCTACCCAGGAGGCTAAGGTAGGAGGATCACGTGAGCCTGGGAGGTCAAGGCTGCAGTGAGCCATGATTGTGCCACTGCACTCTAGCTTGGACAACAGAGTTGTTATCAGTGGAAGGTATTTGAGTCACATGGCACCAAAATATGTTAGACAAGGCTAATTTGTAGGGGTCTGCAGCAACCTCAAATCTTGCTTCCTCAGAAGAAGGAATTCAACCGAGGGACCTAAGGCAGAAGGAGAAACCAAGGCAAGTTTT
Source organism: Trachypithecus francoisi (assembly GCF_009764315.1). NCBI lineage: Eukaryota > Metazoa > Chordata > Mammalia > Primates > Cercopithecidae > Trachypithecus > Trachypithecus francoisi. The sequence goes on along the minus strand of NW_022681431.1, from coordinate 21,378,112 downwards.
AGAGCAGGAGTGAATGTTTATTGAAAAGCTTTAGAGCAGCAATAAAAGGAAGCAAAGAACATATACTTGGACGAGGAGCAAGTGTGTGACTTGAAAAACAAGTGTGAGGTTTGACCTTTTGACTTGGGGTTTTATACGTTGGCATGCTTCCGGGGTCTTGTTACTTCTTTCCTGATTCTTCCCTTGGGGTGGGCTGTCTCCAGGCACATTCCTGAGCCCACTTGCCCAACCCCTGAGGTCTTCTCAAGAAGCCAATGATCACATTTCAGGTGTTTTCTATTTGTTAGGACCCGGCCTTTCCCTGGCACCGGCTGTGACCAATTATTATTTTAGAAAGACACTTAACTGCCTGACCATCACCTGATGGTTGCCTGACATTCCTGATATTTGTGTGTGTTGGGCGGAGCCCTCTCCTGCCCTGCTCATGCCTGACCAGCTAACTACTGTAACAAAGTGAGACTTTGTTTCAGAAAAAAAAAAAAAAAATGAACGAACCAAGCAGGGCGGCAGGCACGGTATCTCATGCTTGTAATCCCAGCACTTTGGAAGGTCCCGGTAGGCCGATCACCTCAGGTCGGGAGTTCGAAACCAGCCTGGCCAACATGGTGAAACCCATGTCTACTAAAAATAAAAAAATTAGCCAGGTGTGTGGTGCCCACCTGTAATCCCAGCTACTTGGGAGGCTGAGGCACGAGAAGTGCTTACACCCAGGAGGCGGAGGTTGCAGTGAGTTGAGAGTGTACCACTTCACTCCACTGAATTTGGCAATGAGGAGGCTACTGGGGGCCTGAGAAAAAGCAGTTTTGCTGGATTCGTGGGGTGAAGGAAAAATTGAGTGTGTTGAAAAATGAATGAGCTGGATACACCGGCTCATGCCTGTAATCCCAGCACTTTAGGAGACTGAGGAAGGAGGATCACTTGAGACCAGGAATTCAAGATCAGCCTGGGCAACACAGCAAGACCCCATCTCTACAAAGAAAAATAATAATAAATAAGAAGAGACAAGCCATTCCTAGAAGATTGAAAAGAAACAAAAATGCATATAAACGTATATCAAGTTCCTCACATAGCCATTGTATAAGTCAGAATTTTCCAGATAGGTAGATAAGAGGGGATTTATTACGGGAACTGGTTCACATGACTATGGATGCTGAGAAGCCCCATGATATACTATTTGCAAGCTGGAGAATCAGGGAAGCCAGTGGCCTAATTCAGTCTGAGTCCGAAGGCCTGAGAACCTGTGGGCCCCCTGGTGTAAGTCCCAGAGTCTGAAGGCCTGAGAACCTAGAGTTCATATATCCAAAGGCAGAAGAAAATGGGTGTCCCAGCTCCAGAAGACAGAGTGAATTAGACTTTCCTCTGTCTTGTTAGTCTATCCAGGCCCTCAACAAATTAGATGATGCCTGCTCACATCAGGCAGCTCTTCCTTACTCAATCACTGAGTCAAATGCCAATCTCTTCCAGAAAATGCTTTACCAGCTATCTGGGTATTCCTTGACCCAGTTGAGTCGAAACCTAAAATGAATATCACAGCCATATATAAAAGAAGCCTATTTCAAGTGACTTGAAACATAGCATTTGTTTGAAATTATTATTATTATTTAAGACAGGGTCTCGCTCTGTCACTCAGACTGGAGTGCAGTGGCCCAGTCATGGCTCAAGCAGCCTCAACCGCCTGGGCTCAAGTGATCCTCCTGCCTCAACCTCCCAAGTAGTTGGGACTATAGGTATGTGCCATCTCACCTGGCTAATTTTACTTTTTGTAGAGATGGTGGGGGTGGTCTAGCTATGTTGCTCAGGCTGGTCTCAAACACCTGGCCTCAAGCAATCTTCCTGCCTTCACCTTCCAAAGTGCCGAGATTACAGGAGTGAGCCACCACGCCCAGGTGATTGTAATTATTTACTCGGTATACCCTAAAGACAAAAACAAATAGCAAAGAAGTCTTAAATTATATTCAATAATCTTACGGGGTTTTTTCCTTTCTTTTTTTGAGATGGAGTCTCTTTCTGTCACCCAGGCTGGAGTGTAGTAGTGCGATCTCAGCTCACTGCAACATCTGCCTCTTGGGTTCAACTGATTCTCCTGCCTCAGCCTCCCAAGTAGCTGGGACTACAGGCACATGCCATCATATCTGGCTAATTTTTGTATTTTTAGTAAGGTAGGGTTTCACCAATGTTTGCCAGGCTGGTCTCTGACTCCTGACCTCAGGTAATCTGCCCACCTCAGCCTCCCAAAATGCTGGGATTACAGACGTGAGCCACCAGGCCCAGGTAATCTTATGTTTAGTAATAACAACACTGCTATTTTAATATTTTTATGTGTATATTTTAGAATAAAGCAAGTAAGTAATTACATTAATGTTATTATGAATCAAGATTTTTGGCCGGGCGAGGTGGCTCATGCCTGTAATCCCAGCACTTTGGGAGGCCAAGGTGGGCGGATCACAAGGTCAAGAGATCGAGATTCACCGGAGGCGGTGGCTCACGCCTGTAATCCCAGCACTATGAGAGGCTGAGGCGGGCGGATCACGAGGTCAGGAGATCGAGACCATCCTGGCGAACACGGTGAAACCCCGTCTCTACTAAAAATACAAAAAAATTAGCCGGGCTTGGTGGCAGGCACCTGTAGTCCCAGCTACTCGGGAGGCTGAGGCAGGAGAATGGAGCGCCACTGCACTCCAGCCTGGGCAACACAGCGAGACTCCGTCTCAAAAAAATAAAAATAAAAAGAGATCAGGATCGGCCAGGCGCGGTGGCTCAAGCCTGTAATCCCAGCACTTTGGGAAGCCGAGGCGGGTGGATCACAAGGTCAGGAGATCGAGACCATCCTGACTAACACGGTGAAACCCCGTCTCTACTAAAAAGTACAAAAAACTAGCAGGGCGAGGTGGCGGGCACCTGCAGTCCCAGCTACTCGGGAGGCTGAGGCAGGAGAATGGCGTGAACCCGGGAGGCGGAGATTGCAGTGAGCTGAGATCCGGCCACTGCACTCCAGCTTGGGCGACAAAGCGAGACTCCGTCTCAAAAAAAAAAAAAAAAAAAAAAAGAGATCAGGATCATCCTGGCCAACGTGGTGAAACCCCGTCTCTACTAAAAATACAAAAAATAAATTAGCTGGGCGTGGTGGCAGGCGCCTGTAATCCCAGCTACTTGGGAGGCTGAGGCAGGAGAATAGCTTGAATCTGGGAGGCAGAGGTTTCAGTGAGCCGAGATCGTGCCATTGCCCTCCAGCCTGGGCAGTAAAAGAGAAGAGAGATACAAGTCTCATTTTAAAGAAGTATAAGCCTGAAATCTTAAATCTGAATTGGATATATTAATACAGATTTATGTTTTTTTCTGCTTTTAAAGAGTATATATTTCCTAGATGCGTCATCCACTGAGACCTAGAAAACTAAAATCAATACGAATTGAAGAGCAATGGCATCTCACTCTTCAAATTGTGGCCCTTAAATAACCTTTCTTCTTACAAGGAACTGGGGCTCCTTGGAGACATGGTTGCTTCACTCTTGCCATTCTAGAAAGGAAGGAAGCAATCCATAACTACTGGGTCATGTTAATAGGGCACAGAAGCCAAAATGAAAAGATCCCCATTGGCAAAAGATGGGACGATTTGAGTATAACAAGAATAATTACAATGGAATACAACTCATTACATGTATAAAATTCCTTAAGATCATATAAAACTAGTAAGAACAGGCTGGGTGTAATGGCTCATGCCTCCCAAATCTCAGCACTTTGGGAGGCTGAAGTGGGAGGATTGCTTGAGTGCAGGAGTTAGTTGACCAGTCTGGGCAACATATTAAGACCCTGTCTCCAGAAAAATAAAAATAAATAAAATAAAATAAAAACTAACAAGAACAACAACCAAATATCAGGTATTCATTGACGGTCGCTAAGGCACTAAATTCATTATTCTAAAAACTGATTAATGAAAGGAAAATATCAAGCATTTATCCTGCTTTTCCTGTGCAAGTTGTATTCAGGGTGATCAGATAACTGGTTGCTGGGGGAAAGTTCTCTTTAAAGCAGAGTTCCAGGTAAAGATGCAAAAGGAAATAACAGAATGAGGAAATTGCCATTTTGTAACTCTAATGAAGTAATAAAGTTAAGCAGTGATTATTCATGGCTCCTCTAGCCACCAGGGGAAAGATTGATGGAGACTTTTGTAACAGATCAATCTGTCTTATCATTAGTAAAAGTGGGACAATCAGACATCACATGCCTCCTGTGATACAGTAAGAAGTATACAGCCCCACCCCAAAGGCTGATCCTAAATTTCATTTTATCTCTGGATCCAACCACCCCTGTCCAGGAAATGGGTTAGATAGAGGAATAAATTAACAATAACATCAAGAGCGCCTGTAATCCCAGCTCTTTGGGAGGCCAAGGCAGGCGGATCACTTGTGGCCAGGCTAGCCAACATAGTGAAACTCTGTCTCTACTGAAAATACAAAAAAGTAGTCAGGAGTGGTGGCGCGTGCCTGTAGTCTCAGCTACTCGGGAGGCTGAAGTGTGAGAATTGTTTGAACCCGGGAGGTGAAGATTGCAGTAAGCTGGTATCGTGCTACTATAGTCCAGCCTTGGCGACAGAGCGAAACTCCACCTCAAAAAATAAATAAATGGCCGAGTGCGGTGGCTCACGCCTGTAATCCCAGCACTTCAGGAGGCCAAGGCAGGAGAATCACCTGAGGTCAGGAGTTCAAGACTAGCCTGGTCAATATGGTGAAACCCCATCTCTACTAAAAATACAAAAAATAGCCGGGCATGGTGGTGTTTGCCTGTCATCCCAGCTACTTGGGAGGCTGAGGCAGGAGAATCGCTTGAACTCAGGAGATGGAGGTTGCAGTGAGCCAAGATTGTGCCATTGCACTACAGCCTGGGCAACAAGAGCGAAACTCTGTCTCAAAAAAAGTTTATAAATAAATAAATAATAACATCAAGAGGAAGCAATCTGCCAATCTAGAGTTTCAGACATTTTACAGGACACATGGCTTTATTTCTTTAACAAATAAATGTCATTTCTTAAAACAGAGGGGGACTTTATAAAGCTTTTAAAACTTAAGAAACATTCCAGGGCCAGGTGCAGTAGCTCATGTCTGTAATCCCAGCACTTTGGGAGGCCGAGGCAGGAGGATCCTTTGAGCCTGGGAGTTCAAGACCAGCCTGGGTAATGTAGTGAGACCCCATCTCTGTTTTTAAAACAATTTTAAAAAGAAATATTCCAGGATAACTCTAATTTCCAAAAAATAAAAATAAAAAAAGAAAGAAAACTAAAACTTAAGAAACATGCTCAAGTAATAAAAATTTTTGAAAGTTGAGTGGATAATTGGGGACAACAGGTGTGGATTTGTTGTCTTTTTTTGTTTTTTAGAGGGTCTTACTCTGTCACCCAGGCTGCAGTGCAGTGGCATGATCATGGCTCACTGCAGCCTTTAATTCTTGGTGTCAAGTGATCCTCCCACCCTAGCCTACCAATTAGCTGGGACTACAGGTATGCAGCATCATGCACAGCGAATATTTTTTACTTTGTAGAGATGGGGGTCTCCCTAATTACCAGATTGGTCTTGAACTCCTGGGCTGAAACAGTCCTTCTCCTTTGGCCTCCTAGAGCACTGCGATTATAGGCATGAGCCACTGAGCCCAGCCTGTTTTTGTTTTAAGACATTTTGCTGAGCAGAGAAATAGCAATTGCTGGAGAGAAATATGGCACATAGAACATTTCAACAATGAAATTGAACATTTTGGAGCACTAAAGTAAAAAACAGTGGTCTTATCATTTGGGTAAGATGTTCTTAGATAATGTACTACCTACCCTAAATACTTGTAAAAATATTCTTTTTTTCTTTTTTTTTTTTTGAGACGGAGTCTCATTCTATTGCTCAGGCTGGAGTGCAATGGCACGATCTCAGCTCACTGTAAACTTCGCCTCCCAGGTTCAAGCGATTCTCCTGCTTCAGCCTCCTGAGTAGCTGGGATTACAGGCACGCACCACCATGCTTGGCTAATTTTTGTATTTTTAGTAGAGATGGGGTTTCACCAATGTTGGCCTCGAACTCCTGACCTCATGATCTGCCCGCCTCAGCCTCCCAAAGTGCTGGGATTACAAGCGTGAGCCACCGCACCCAGCTAAATACTTGTAAAAATATTAAACTGAAAGAATATAGTGGTTGCCTCATTCTTGGCAGGCATTCAAGCATGATAAATATTGTAGTATTATTTTTCAATTTGGCCTATAATCAGAAAAGTAGCTCTGCTACAAGCAGTAATTATCTTACAGTGTATTTCTTTATTTTTTTATTTTTTGAGACTGAGTCTCGCTCTGTTGCCGTGGCTGGAGTTCAATGGCACAATCTCGGCTCACTGCAACCTCTGCCTCCCGGGTTCAAGTGATTCTCTTGCCTCATCCTCCCAAGTAGCTGGGATTACAGGTGTGTGTCACCACACCTGGCTAATTTTTATATTTTTTAATAGAGACAGGGTTTCACCATGTTGGTCAGGCTGGTCTCGAACTCCTGACGTCGTGATCGGTCCCCCTTGGCCTCTCAAAGTGCTGGGATTACAGGTGTGAGGCACTGCGGCCAGCCCTTATAGTGTGTTTCAAACTCCTATTATTAACCATGTTTAGACCACATGAACCTTGAAAGCTGTGGTTGGTATATTTGTCACGCTTCAATTCCATTAGTTTGTTACTCTTAGAATGAAGGGGAGTAAATACTTCCTTTTTTACTTTCTCTCACTTTTGTTTATCCTTATGAAGAAATCTTCATCTAAAATTGTTGATCGTATGGTCTTTGGAAAGCTAAGAGGTATTGCTTACCATTTAGTCATCAATTCCCAGGAATTTATTTCAGCCTTCCATTTCTGTTGGCCAGGCTGGTCTCGAACTCCTGACCTCAAGTGATCCACCCACCTCGGCCTCCCAAAATGCTGGAATTACAGGTGTGAGCCACCACACCTGGCTCACAAATCTTACATTCACCATTTAACAATACCTTATGGAAACCTCTCCTTGACATCTGGCTTAGCTCCATGTCATTCTTAAACAAACAAACAAACAACAACAACAAAGAAAAACGACTGGAGAATTCCCCAGTGTGGATGTGCCATTGATGAGCAAGCTTTCACTGTTTTGACGTTTCTGCATTATAAATAGGGATGTGATAAAACTACTTCTTTATCTTTATGGTCTTGAATCCATATCCTTACATATGGTTATTTGCATTTGCTAGTTACAGGAGAGTTGCCATTGAATTTATTCTTTTTAAGAGATGTTGCTTCCCAAAACCTTGAGAAAGAAAGTCAAGACAAGGAAGGCAAACGTGAACAGAAATGCCTACTCCATGAATTTTTTTTTTTTTTTTTTTTGAGACAGAGCCTCACTCTATCGCCCAGGCTGGAGTATAGTGGTGTGATCTCGGCTCACAGCAACCTTCGCCTCCCAGGTTCAAGCAATTCTCCTGCCTCAGCCTCCCAAGTAGCTGGGACTACAGGCACCCGCCATCATGCCTGGCTAATTTTTGTATTTTTAGTAGAGACAGGGTTTCACCATGTTGGCCAAGGTGGTCTCAAACTCCTGAACTCAAGCAATCCGCCTGTCTCGGTCTCCCAAAGTGCTGGGATTATAGGTTGTGAGCCACCCCGCCCAGCCCCTACTCCGTGAGTTTAAATTGCGAGGATTGAATGAGGACATAGGTACAGTGTAAAGACCAACCTGGCTGATAATATTTTTTGTTCTCCTAAAGACTGTGCGCTCCTCTAGGCCACCAGCTGGGCCTCTGATGAGCGCCATTTATGTGGTACACAGTGAGAGTGATGTTCCAGGATTGTGTAACTGAAAGGTGACTGACTCCAAAGCCGTGAAAAGCACAGGTCAACAGACCGAAGTGTAAGTTGCAGCTCTACCACTTTCTGCTGTGAGATCTTGGGTGAGTTACTCAACTTCTCAGAACTTCAGTTTCCTCCTCTGCAAGATGGAGATAATGATACCCATCTGAGAGGGTTGCCTTGAGGAGGAAGTGCATGTGAGGCCCTCAGCAGAGCGCCTGGTGCTTGTTAAATGTGATGGGTTCTTTATCAGATGCCTTCCTTACAGTTCTTTCCAGCTATGCATCATGGTTTCCCCTCATCAGATGAAAACCTGTTGAATGCAGGAACTGTATCTAATTCATCTTTGCATCTTTACATATCCAGTCCTTCACATGGTTTTTCCTCCTACCAACTACCTCCACGTCTTTTGCTCTGTTAAATAAGCATTGATTGAAACAAGAGCAATAATTTTTTGTTTTTTGCTGTTTTGCGACAGCAACCTGCTCTGTCACCCAGGCTGGAGTACAGTGGTGTGATTACAGTTCATTGCAGCCTTGACCTCCTGGGCTCATATGATCCTCCCGCCACAGCCTCCCAAGTAGCTGGGACCACAGGCACGTGCCACTAATGCCCAGCTAATTTTTTTAGTCTTAGTAGGGACGAGGTCTCACTATGTTGCCCAGGCTGGTCTCAAACTCCTGAGCTCAAGTGATCCTCCCACCTCAGCTTCCTAAAGTGCTGGGCTTACAGGCATGAGCCACTATGCCTAGCTAATAACAACTATTTTTATTATGGGCAATTTCAGAGTTACACTAAAGAAGCGATATTAACATAGAGGACATCTGTGATCCATCACCCAGCTTCTACAATTGTCAAGATGTTGATAATCTTTTTCATCTAGCTTTTGACCACTCCTTCACCACCATCCCCTGTCATGGAGAATTTTATTTTTCAAGTTTTTAAACTTTTTATTTGCCTATTTTAAAAACTGAGCCAGGCGTGGTGGCTCACGCCTATAATCCCAGCACCTTGAGAGGCCCTGAGGATCACCTGAGGTCAGGGGTTCAAGACTAGCCTGGCCAACATGGTGAAACCCCATCTCTACAAAAAAATACAAAAAAAATTAGCTAGGCATGGTGGCAGGCACCTGTAATCCCAGCTACTCAGGAGGCCGAGGCAGGAGAATCACTTGAACCTGGGAGGTGGGGTTGCAGTGAGCTGAGATCGCACCATTGCACTCCAGCCTGGGCAACAAGAGCGAAATTCCATCTCAAAACAAACAAACAAACAAAATGCATTCCCATAATTAAAATTATTTGAATAACCAAAAAAAAAGAAAAAAAAAAGCACTCTGATGAAACTGCATTTTACAACCTGCAGGACGCCTTGGGCCAGCTTGGTTTTATTCTAGATTTCACTGTCATCCTACCACACTTCTTCCTTCACCAACATGCAAGTTCTTTTCTTTCCCGCCAGCTAGACAGGCAGGTAAAAGAGGCAGGCACAGCCATCAGCAGCAGCAGTTATTTGATGTGAAAGGGGCAGCACAATCATTTAAACTTGATTTAACCTCTTTGCATCCTTCACAGTTAAACAGCTAAAAGAAGCAAAATAGAAAGCAATGTTTTGTGGAATGAACAGTGCATATTGGTGCTGCATGCCTCATTACGAAGCCTGCTTACTTCTCGTGTTCGATCCGTTCCTTGGAAGGCAGTGGATTTTTCTCTTGCATTTCTGTCTTCTTCAGTTTCGGCTTATTAAATTACTCGATCTCATCCATATTGGACTTGTCAGATATGGTCACAGAGGAAGCTGAGCCGTGCCCACGAGCGACTGGAATCTGGTCTGCTCAGTGTCTACTGCCCAGTGTTGGGAATTTTAAAGCAAATCCCAGACATTGCATCATTTCAACAATTCTTTTGTTCTTTTTTTATCCTTTTTTGTTTGTTTGTTTGTTTGTTTTCATCATTTCAACAATTAATACTTGTGTGTGTTTCTAATAATCCTTCACAAAGTGTGGCCTGGATTCCTGGGACTTACCAAGACCCTGTCAGGCAGCCTGCTAGGTCAAAACTATTTTTATAACAATATTAATATATTGCTTATCTTTTTGTTCTCATCTCATGTACAGTAGAATTTTCCAACATAGATTGAATGTAGCCACAAATCTGAAAATCCAGCTGTCTCCTATTAAACCAGATATGAAAGAGTTGCAAATTTTTACAAATCTGTTGACAAAAGTGTAAAACAATGTCACTTGTCATGATGCTGTTTAAAAAACATATTTTCATAAAAGTCCTTAACATGTAATATCTTTATTATTACTATGTTTTTAAAATTTATGGCCGGGCGCGGTGGCTCAAGCCTGTAATCCCAGCACTTTGGGAGGCCGAGACGGGCGGATCACGAGGTCAGGAGATCGAGACCATCCTGGCTAACATGGTGAAACCCCGTCTCTACTAAAAATACAAAAACTAGCCGGGCGAGGTGGCGGGCGCCTGTAGTCCCAGCTACTCGGGAGGCTGAGACAGGAGAATGGCGTAGACCCGGAGGCGGAGCTTGCAGTGAGCTGAGATCCGGCCACTGCACTCCAGTCCGGGCGACAGAGCGAGACTCCGCCTCAAAAAAAAAAAAAAAAAAAAAAAAATTTATTTATTTATTTTTCTTGAGGTGGAATCTCGCTGTGTCGCCCAGGCTAGAGTGCAATAGCACAATCTCGGCTCACTGCAACCTTCACATCCTAGGTTCAAGCAACTCTTTTGTCTCAGCCTCCCAAGTAGCTGGGACTACAGGTGCTTGCCACCACACCCAGCTAATTTTTAGTAGAGATGAGGTTTCGCTATGTTGGCCACGCTGGTCTTAAACTCCTGACCCCAGGTGATCCACCCGCCTCGGCCTCTCCAAGTGCTGGGATTACAGGCATGAGCCAACGCACCCAGGCCGTTTTTAAAAATCAAATGAGTATTTAAAAATTTTTTCAGTTTTAATTTCTAGGGTAGAAAATAATCCATTTATCTGAATATTTATCCATCACACATAAAGAAAAGCTCTTTGGGGTCCTTAATACTTCTAAAATATTTTTGAGATATAATTCATAAACCACTAGATTCATAATTTTATTTATTTTTAATTATTTTAGAGTTGGGGTCTCACTTTGTCTCCCAGGCTGGAGTGCAATGGTGCAATCGTGGCTCACCGCAGCCTCAAACTTCTGGGTTCAAGCAATCCTCCTGCCTCAGCCTCCTGAGTTGCTGGGATTATAGGTACGTACTACCATGACCAGCAACTTTACTATTTTAAAATGTATACCTCAGGAACAAAAAACAAGAAAAATAAAATAAATAAATAAAATGTACATCTCATGGTCAGGCACGCTGACTCACACCTATAATCCCAGCACTGGGAGGCCAAGGTGGGCAGATCACTTGAGGCCATGAGTTTGAAACCAGCCTGGCCAATATGGCAAAACCTTGTCTCTACTAAAAAATACAAAAATTAGCCAGGTGTGGTGGCACATGCCTTTAATCCCAGCTGCTCTGGAGGCTGAAGTAGGAGAACTGCTTGAACTGGGGAGGCAGAGGTTGCAGTGAGCCAAGATCGCACCACTGCACTCCAGCCTGGGTGACAGAGTGAGGCTCTGTCTCTAAAAAACAAAAAAGTAAAGTGTACACTTCAATAGGTTTTGGTATATTTGCAAGGTTGGGCAGCCACTGCCACTAGCTAATTCCAAAACCTTTTTATCACCCCAAAAGAAAACCCTATACCCATTTTAGTCACTTTTTTTTTTAGACACAGTCTCGCTCTGTCGCCCAGGCTGGAATGCTGTGGCATTATCTTGGCTCACTGCAACCTCTGCCTCCCGGGTTCAAGTGATTCTCCTGCCTCAGCCTCCCGAGTAGGTGGCACTACAGGCGCCCACCACCACGCCCAGCTAATTTTTGTATTTTTAGTAGAGACGGGGTTTTACCATATTGGCCAGCCTGGTCTCAAACTCCTGAACTTGTGATCTGCCCACCTTGGCTGCCCAAAGTGCTGGGATTACAGGCATGAGCCACCACGCCGGGCCTATTAGTCACTTCTAAATGTCCCCTCCCATTATCTCCTGGCAACCACTAATGTACTTTCTGACTCTACAGATTTGCCTATTCTGGGCATTTCAGATAAATGGAATCATACAATATGTAGCCTTTTGTTTCTGGCTTCTTTCACTTAGCATAATGTCTTTAAGGTTCATCCCTGTTGTAATATGTATCAGAACTTCATTCCTTTTTATAGCTAAATAATATTCCATTGTATGTATATACATTTTGTTTACCCAGTCATCAGTTGACTTTTGGGTTGTTTCCACAGGATATTACAAATAATGCAGCTATGAACATTTGTAGCCCAGTTTTTGTATGAATACATGCTTTTCGTTCTCTTGGCAATATATCTAGGAATAGAATTGCTGGGTCCTATGGCTAACTCTACGTTTAACTTTCTAAGAAACTGTCATACTGTTTTCCATAGCAGCTGCACCATTTTACATTTTAATCAGCAATGTATGAGCATTCCAATTTCTCTACATCCTTGCCAAAATTTATTTTCAGTGTTTTTCATTTTAGCCATCCTAATGAGTATGACTCAATAATTTTTAAGAGTGTAAAGGATCCTGAGACTAAAAGCTTTCAGAACTGCTTTTCTGACTAATAGCTTTCACAAAAACATAAATGTGTTAACATTATCAATCTAAAATACTCCACAAAATTGTGTAATACCAGGATAATCATGTTTGCCTGGGACAAATCCAGTTTACACCTTTGTACCAGCAGAATTGTTAATAGCGCCTTCTTGAACTCTCAACATATTCTGCTTAGATGACAAATTATATGAATACCATAATAACTAATCTATATTCACGTTTCTCTGATTGTCTTAAATATGTCTTTTTACAATTTGGGTGGGTTTATTTTTTATTTCTTTGTGGAGACAGGGTCTTACTTGTTGCCCAGGCTGGTCTAGAACTCCTGGGCTCAAGCATGAGACACTGCACCTGGCCTACAATTTATTTATTGAAAATAAGATCTGGGCCGGATGTGGTGGCTTGCTCCTATAATCCTAGCACTTTGGAAGGCTGAGGCATGTGGATCACCTGAGGTCAGGAGTTCGAGACCAGCCTGGCCAACATGGCAAAAACCCATCTCTACTAAAACTACAAAAATTAGCCAGGCACAGTGGCACACACCTGTAATCCCAGCTACTCGGGAGGCTGAGGCAGGAGAACTGCTTGAACCCAGGAGGTGGAGGTTGCAGTGAGCTGAGATCATGCCACTGCATTCCAGCCTGGGCAACAGAGCAAGACTCCGTTTCCAAAAAAAAAAAGAAAGAGGCCAGGCGCGGTGGCTCACACCCTCATACCTGTAATGCCAGCACTTTGGGAGGCCAAGGTGGGCAGATCACCTGAGGTCAGGATTTGGAGACCAGCCTGACCAACATGGAAAAACTCCATATCTACTAAAAATGCAAAATTAGCCAGGTGTGGTGGCGCATGCCTGTAATCCCAGCTACTTGGGAGGCTGAGGCAAGAGAATTGCTTGAACCCGGGAGGTGGAGGTTGCGGTGAGCTGAGATCACGCCGTTGCACTCCAGCCTGGGTAACAAAAATGAAAGTCTATTTCAAAAAAAAAAAAGAAAGAGAATAAGATCTGGTGGGGCACAGTGGCTCACGCCTGTAATCTCAGCATTTTGGAAGGTCCAGCTGGCAAGAAAGCTAGCCCTTGCCTCTAAAAAAAGAAAACAAGAGAAGAGGAAGAGAAAAGGAAGAGAAGAGGAAGGGAAGGGAAGGGCAGGGAAGGGGAGAGAGAGGAAGGAAGGAAGAAGGAAGGAAGGAAGGAAGGAAGGAAGGAAGGAAGGAAGGAAAAATATGCAACATTGTTGGTTGAGAATATCTTTTTTTTTTTTTTTTTTTTGAGACGGAGTCTCGCTCTGTCGCCCAGGCTGGAGTGCAGTGGCCGGATCTCAGCTCACTGCAAGCTCCGCTGCCCGGGTTCACGCCATTCTCCTGCCTCAGCCTCCCAAGTAGCTGGGACTATAGGCGCCCACCAGCCTCGCCCGGCTAGTTTTTTGTATTTTTTAGTAGAGACGGGGTTTCACCGTGTTAGCCAGGATGGTCTCGATCTCCTGACCTTGTGATCCGCCCGTCTCGGCCTCCCAAAGTGCTGGGATTACAGGCTTGAGCCACCGCGCCCGGCCGAGAATATCTTAAAACTTTCAATCTATATCAGTTCTCATCCTTGGCTTGACTGATTATATTATCTTGGTGTCTTTAAAAAAATTATTTATTTATTTATCTTTCCTTGAATAAATCAATTAAATTTCTTGGTGTCTTTTGCTTCTTTACCCTCCATGTTTCTTGTCATTTGGTAGTAGACCTAAAAATTTGATTAGATTTAGGGTCCATTTTTAGGCAAGAATATTTCGTAGGTGGTGTGTACTTCCTACCTTATTGCATTAAGAGGTGCCTGGTATCTGGCTGCCTTGCTTTTAGTGATGTTCAATAAATCAGTAGTTCAGTCATAAAGTTCCCCATCAACCTTCACCTCGTAATTGTAATCGCACTGGATGACAGCTGCCTTGACTCAGTGTTTCATTAGGAGGTGTGAATAGTGACTTTATAATTCTACCATTTTGTTGCATGTATTATCCTTACAAATGATTTGGGTATCCTGAAACAGAAGAATAAATGCTTGATTTTTTTCCTCTTATATAATCATTTTCAAAATAAACATTTGTTTTCTTAAGTGATCCAAAGGTGAATGATTAGTGACTTTTTTTAGTATCATTATGAACTCATGGATTTGTATATATTTGTTTTAATTCATTACAGTCATGACTCCTTTACAAGACCAGTGCTGTAATCCCTGAGCTATAGGGCCTTGGGTGTGTTGTTTTTTTTTTTCACATCACCTCAGCAGCAATTTTTTTTTTTTGAGATGGAGTCTCGCTCTTGCCCAGGCTGGAGTGCAGTGGCACAATCTCGGCTCACTGCAAGCACCGCTTCCCAGGTTCATGCCATTCTCCTGCCTCAGCCTCCCAAGTAGCTGGGACTACAGGCACCCGCCACCACGCCCAGCTAATTTTTTGTATTTTTCAGTAGAGACGGGGTTTCACCATGTTAGCCAGGATGGTCTTGATCTCCTGACCTCGTGATCTGCCCGCCTCGACCTTCCAAAGTGCTGGGATTACAGGCGTGAGCCACCGTGCCCGGCCACCTCAGCAGCATTTGATAGCTACCTTGCTTTCAGGCATAACAAAACGCCACAGGCCCACCTTGTGCAATTCCTGCCCTAGTTCTGAAATCAAAATCAATCATTTCCTAAAGCCTCACTGGTTCCTTTCAGTGGGAAATGGCATTTAAACTCTGAATTTGGACATCCAGGGTGCTCACAGCCATTAGACTGTCATTCTTCTTGGCCTTTCAGTGAACACAACCAGGAGATACACACACACACACACACACACACACACGTGTACATATGTATATATGTATATATTTTGTAGAATGAGGAAAATTACTTATAAATTCATACCAACATTGCCAATTCTAATGTCAGATTACAGATTTTTTTACTCAAATATGTCACTCAATCGGATTACAGAATTTATAGCTAACTTCATTGATTTGCTACTAGTATCTTTAACTGAAAATCTGGGTTTTTAACAATATTGAGTTACTTGTTATTTTATACACATATACAAGTTATACAAAATACATGTAATAACACCTAAACAGGCCAGGCATAGTGGGTCATGCCTGTAATCCCAGCACTTTGAGAGGCCAAGGCCGGTGGATCGCTTGAGGTCAGGAGTTCGAGACTAGCCTGGTTAACATGGTGAAACCTCATCTCTACTAAAAAATACAAAATTAGCCGGGCATGGTGGCACACACCTGTAATCCCAGCTACTTGGGAGGCTGAGGCAGGAGAATCGCTTGAGCCCAGGAGGCAGAGGTTGCAGGGAGCTGAGATCATGCCACTGCACTCCAGCTTGGGCAAAAGAGGGAGACTCCGTCTCAAAAAACAAACAAACCAAAAGAAACACACCTAAACAGTAATATTAGTATTATTACAATACCATTATTAAATGCAGTTAATTTTTTTCTGTTTTTAGGCTTTGTCACACTAAGGATATAGAGTCAAATTAACAAGTTTTACAGTCTTTAAATTCTTTAAATTCTATGTGGTTATGCCAGTGACTCCATGTACACTTTGTTTGTTTTCTTTTAGGAAATGCTTTGTTATTTTCTTTTAAAACATAGTTATGTAGGCTCTTGAGCCGCTTACTTTGGCCCACTCCTGCCCTGTGGAGCGTACTTTCATTTTCAATAAATCTCTGCTTTTGTTGCTTCAAAAAAAAAAAAAAAAAAATGTGGCTGGGCACGGTGGCTCAACACCTGTAATTCCAGCACTCTGGGAGGCCGAGGTGGGCGGATCACGTGAGGTCATGAATTGCAGATCAGCCTGGCCAACATGGTAAAACCCCATCTCTGCTAAAAATACAAAAATTAGCTGGGTGTGGTGGTGGGCGCCTGTAATCCCAGCTACTTGGGAGGCTGAGGCATGAGAATCACTTGAAACCCCGGGTGGCAGAGGCTGCAGTGAGCTAAGATCGCACCACTGCACTCCAGCCTAGGCGACAGAGTGAGGTTCTCTCTCAAAAAAAAAAAAAAAAAAAGTAAAACATTTACATGAATCCAAAGTTGAAAAGTTGAAGCTATTAAACACAGTGTATAGAGAGAAATCTAGCTTCCATTCCTATTTCCTTCACCCTGTTCTTTTCTTACATGTAACCATTTTTCTTAGTTTATAATTTACACTTTATTGCTTCTTTAACATGTAAGCAAATGCACACATCATTATTTCTATTTCCCCATCTTTCTTACAAAAAAGGCAACATTTCAACACGTGTGAAAAGGGGGAAAAATAAAAATAAAGGCAACATATGCCTGGCCTCTGTCCTGCTTTTTTCACTTAACAATACATCCTAGATTTCCAAAGCAGTCCACAGAGATGGTTCTCTTTCCTCTGTACAGCGTCATAAAACTGCATTGTATAGATATACGTAGCTTATTCAGCCAGCTCTCTGTGGATGGACGTGTGAGTTCAACATTTATTCCATGACCAAATTGTGCCAGGCACTGGGAATAAAGACGTTGTCTCTGGCTTCAGGAAACTCGGACGTGCAGATGGGGAGATCTCCACAATACAAGTGCTTTCTTTATAAGAAGTAATAGCTTGGGTCCACTTAGCACAAGTGGCACATGGATCAGGGAAGAGACGCTTGCACACAGGAGGGATACAATAACTGTCTATTGATTGGCATCTTGCTTCCACTTGGGCCTACAAACAGGAGAGTCGCCTCGGGAGGAAATGGTTACCAGTGGTTGAAATTGCTTAGAAAATCATGAGTGCCACCAATTGGTCAGAGAAGGGAAAGCTGAATGAAAGAGGCCGAGGGAGAGTCCTAACCACAAAATTACCCTGGAAAGAGGAAATGTAACAACACAGGAGCTGTGGTTTAACATGAGCCAACACCTGTGTAGAACTTTCTGCTGACCAGATATTGTTCTAAGCAGTTTACATATAACTCCTTTCTTACAACACTCCTAAGTGGTACGAATGATTACTACCTGCATTTTTCCGACAAAGAAATTAAGGTGGCTGGGCGAGGTGGCTCATGCCTGTAATTGCAGCACTTTGGGAAGCTAACGCAGGTGGCTAACTTGAGGTCAGGGGTTCGAGACCAGCCTGGCCAACATGGTGAAACTCCGTGTCTAGTAAAAATACAAAATTAGCTGGGCGTGGTGGTGGGTGCCTGTAATCCCAGTTACTCGCAAGGCTTAGGCATGAGAATCGCTTGAACCTGGGAGGCTATAAGCCAAGATCGCAGTACTGCACTCCAGCCTGGGGGACCAAGCGAGACTTCCTCTGGAAGAGAGAGAGAGAGACAGAGCCAGAGAGAGAGAGAGAAAATAAAAGAAAAATAAAAAAGTTAAGGCACCAGCGAGATGGGTGGCTCACATCTGTAATCTCAGCGCTTTAGGAGGCCAAGGAGGGATTGCCTGAGGTCGGGAGCTCGAGATCAGCCTGGGTAATACAGTGAGATCCCCTTTTTACAAAAAAAAAAAAAAAAAAAAAACAGAAAATATTGGCAGGGCGTGGTGGGACGCGCCTGTGGTCCCAGTTACTGGGAGGCTGAGGCGGGAGGATAGCTTGAACCCAGGAGTTTGAGGCTGCAGTGAAATATTATGACGCCACTGCACTCCTGCCTGGGCGACAGAGCAAGATCCTGTCTCTAAAAAAATTTTTTTAATTAAATAAAAAATAAAAAGAAATTAAGGCACAGAGAGTTTACCAAACTTTTGCCCTAGGCCACACAGCAAAATGGAAAGAAGGGCAGGCGAGCAGACAGCAAGACACCGCAGATGGGACAATTGCAAGTAGTGCACCAAGAAGCTGGTGCCCTCCTCAAGGTGGGAGGAAAGTACTGTATGTCCCTCTGCCCCATGACCACCTCCTGGCGAGAACAAAGGACACCCGACACATCACCCCTCCCACGCCCCTGCGCACGCACACACGCCCCTCAGCCTACCCCAGGTCAGAAGACCCCGAAAAGCTTTCTCTTGACTCCTGGGCCCCTGGATGCGCGGCTGACGCCTTAAAGGAGTCCCTCTCCGAGCAGGGGCCGACACATCTCTCTCGCGCCACCCCTCCCACGGGCCGAAGCTCCCACCTGTGCAGTGCCACAAATGAAGTTTGCCTCCTCCGGCTCCTGCGAAACCGTGGAAGCTATGAGAGTCACAAGTTCCTAAATGTGACCAGCCCCTCGGGAACTGAAGGCCAATCGGGCGCAATTCCACCCTCCAGAAAGGTGCAGGAAGAGGGAACAAGATATGCCGACGCGGCGTGGGGGACTTAACACAGGGCGGTCGCACAGGCGCGACCCTTCTCGCGCCTTCTCAAAACCCAACCACACACGGCTGGTTCCTACACCCGCCGGGGCCAGAGCCCGCAGCCTCCGGCTCCCCTGGCCAGTTCCGGGCGCCGCCTGCGGCGCATGTCCAAGACTGCACTCTGCTGTCCCTGCGCACCCGGCGCCGACATCCGCGGGGCGGGCCCAAGCCGGATTCTCCAACCCGACGACCCGCCTCCCTCGGGGCTGCCCCAAATGCCAGCTGGGGCCTTCTACCTTGACGCTAGAATTTGAATTTTCAAACGCTTGTGCATATAGGCTTTAGAAGGCTAGCTCCAGAAACCAGCTAAAGTATTGCATTGAACAGAAAACCAAATACCGCATGTTCTCACTCCTAAAGTGGGAGCTAAACATTGGGAACACGTGGACATAAAAGTGGCAACAACACTGAGGTCTAGAGGGGGCATTGAAAACGGGCCAAGCTGCACTCCAAATCCCAGCATCACACAATATATCCAGGTAACAAACCTGCGCAGGTATCCCCCAAACCTAAAAAATTGTAAGCCATTAAAACACACTGCACAGGCCAGGCGCGGTGGCTCACGCCTGTAATCCCAGCACTTTGAGAGGCCAAGGCCGGCGGATGACGGGTCGAGAGATCGAGACCATCCTAGCCAACATGGGGGAAACCCCCGTCCCTACTAAAAATACAAAAACTAGCTGGGCATGGTGGCGCGCGCCTATAGTCCCAGTTACTCGGGAGGCTGAGGTAGGAGAATCTCTTGAACCCGGGAGGCGGAAGTTACAGTGAGCCGAACTCGCGCCACTGCACTCCAGCCTGGCGACAGAGCGAGATTTCGACTCACAACGAAACAAATACACACCTCACAGTTGGACAACAAAAGAACACTCGTATAGCTATCTTATAACCACAGAATTGAGAGTATCCAGCAGCAACAAGACCATTAAACATAAACCACCTACTATTACAACTACCAAAATCATAAACAACAGCGTTAAATTGATCCTTGGAGTTCAGGTCAGACGGGGAATGTGCCGATGTCGTAACAAGGATTGAATATGGTGGCACACCTCACACAAATGTGTGACACACCCAATCATCATGCTCATGAACTACAAAAGGATCGTTTAGTGTAGGGGCCATTAAGGAGCTCCAAGTATGTGCCACTAATTTTAGAGATAGGGTGACTACCGTAATGCCACATATCCAGTCTTCATGTATAAAATCCTGGATGTTTTCAAAGCCACACGGAGATTCTGTGATTATTCTTTTGTTTCTACCTTAGCAAAGGAAAGCAGAAACAAAATTAGTGAGCGGATTATTATATATGCAAATTTATTCTCCATCGTTCCACGGCTCAGTCTTGTTCTCGCGCATGGATCTTTATTGCTTTACGACCATACGTCGTGAAATAAGGTGTTGCGGCAGTACTGCAGTACTGGCGGAAGCTAGCCTTGTGCTTTGCGGCAGCAATATGAGCTAGGTCCGGATCCTGCTATACACCGACGGGCGCGAGCGGTTGCAAGTACCTGGCGGTGGTTGCGTTGGTGATATGGCTCAGAAGTTTATTTCTTTAAACTTTTAAGGTTTTTTTTTTCTTTTTAGTCTTCAGAAAGCAACGGTAGTTTTTTTGACGTCACCGTTACAAGTATAAGACTCTTTTACTCCCCGAGAGTCCCCTTTCCTTTCTTGTGTCTCTTCCTTTCTCTTTATTCTTATCCCTTTCAGACTCGCCCCCTCCTCCAAGACGTCTCCGTTTTATTTTATTTGACTTTAGTTCTCGTTGAGTGATCGCTCCTTCCCTCTTCAGCGGATCCCTCCCCGCCTCCATCCTCGTCCTGTGGGAGAGACCAGGCTTCTGGTGTTGCAGTCAGGAATGGAGCTTGACAACGTCCTGGAAGCCCCGTCGCGGGAAGAGTCTTCTTTGTCCGGGGAGTTGTCTCCCTCTGCCCTTGGACAGGCCTTCTCCAAGATTTTACACTGTCTTACCCTCCCGGAGGCACGACGAGGCAACGTAAAAGATGTAGCTCTTAAAGACCTCGGTGATCTAATAGAAGCCACCGAATGTCATAGGTTATTTGAGGGGAGTGGTGCACAGCTCCGCGGAATGCCGGAAACACTGGGGCAGGTGGCAAAAGCCCTGGAGAAGTATGCAGCCCCCCGCAAAGAGGAGGAAGGTGGAGGTGATGGGCACTCTGAAGTGGCCGAGAAAGCAGCCAAAGTTGGGTTACTGTTTCTTAAGCTGTTGGGGAAAGTTGAGACTGCTAAGAATTCCGCGGTCGGCCCTGCATGGCAGTCGGGCTTGCATCACTTGGCAGGACCGGTTTATATTTTTGCCATCACACACAGCTTGGAGCAACCATGGAAGACTCCGAGATCTCGGGAAGTTGCTAGGGAGGTGCTCACCCTACTGCTTCAAGCTACTGAATGCAGTTCTGTGGCAGGATTCTTACGTGGAGAAAATGAAGATGAGAAAGGGAGTCTTTCGGTGATATTAGGGCTTCTCAAACCCGACTTGAATAAGTGAGTACTCCTGCCCTTTGCCACCGACTTGAGCCTCACAGTTTTTTATTTTTATTTTTTATTATTTATTTATTTTTGAGACAGAGTTTCACTCTTGTTGCCCAGGGTGGAGTGCAATGTTGCAATCTCGGCTCACTGCAACCTCCGCCTCCTGGGTTCAAGCGATTCTTGTGTCTCAGCCTCTGGAGTAGCTGGGATTATAGGTGCCTGCCACCACGCCCGGCTAATTTTTTGTATTTTTAGTAGAGACGGGGTTTCACCATGTTGGGCGGGCTGGTCTCGAACTCTTGACCTCAAGTGATCCACGCGCCTCGGGCTCCCAAAATGCTGGGATTACAGGTGTGAGCCACTGCACCTGCCCTACCTAATTTTTTTAGAGTGTTAGACCTCAAAGGAAGCTCAGTTTCTTCATCAGTAAAATAAGGGTGCTGTAACCACAGATCTCTTAAGGCCCAGAAACGTGATTTGACATAAATGACATAACCGGATAGTGGCAAATTGGAGGTCATAACTGAGGTGTTCAGGCTCAGTTGTCCAGTGCTCTTTCCAGCCCTTAGGACGACTGCCTAGGAAAATTGGAAATTCTGTGCCACTTACTTGGAGTTAATAATTACAAAATGTGGGCCGGGCGCGGTGGCTCAAGCCTGTAATCCCAGCACTTTGGGAGGCCGAGACGGGCGGATCACGAGGTCAGGAGATCGAGACCATCCTGGCTAATACGGTGAAACCCTGTCTCTACTTAAAAATACAAAAAACTAGCCGGGCGACGAGGCGGGCGCCTGTAGTCCCAGCTACTCGGGAGGCTGAGGCAGGAGAATGGCGTAAACCCGGGAGGCGGAGCTTGCAGTGAGCTGAGATCTGGCCACTGCACTCCAGCCTGGGTGGCAGAGCAAGACTCCGTCTCAAAAAAAAAAAAAAAAAAAAAATAATAATAATAATTACAAAATGTGGCCGGACGAGGTGGCTCACTCCTGTAATCCCAGCACTTTGGAGAGCTGAGGCGGGTGGATCACTTCAGGTCAGGAGTTCGAGACCAATCTGGCCAACATGGTGAAACCCCATCTCTACTAAAAATACAAAAATCAGCTGGGCATGGTGGTGGACGCCTGTAATCCAAACTACTCGGGAGGCTGAGGCAGGAGAATCGTTTGAACCCGGGAGGCAGAGATTGCAGTGAGCTGAGATCGGGCCACTGCCCTCCAATCTGGGCAACAGAGCAAGACTACGTCTCAAAAAAAAAAAAAAAAAAAAAAATTGCAAATTACTGGAATTTGGTTGGGGGATTTGGAGAAAATTTAAACTTACGGTTTGAATTTAGACTTGGGGATCTTGAATGTCATTACCAGTTGTTAGATAAGGATGACTGTCAGCTAAGGAAGCCATGTTTAGGATAAAGAGTGAAAAGCGGCCGGGTGCCGTGACTCATGCCTGTAATCCCAGCACTTTAGGAGGCCGAGGCGGGCGGATCGTGAGGTCAGGAGATCGAGACTATCCTGGCTAACACGGTAAAACCCCGTCTCTACTAAAAAAATACAAAAAATTAGCGGGGCGTGGTGGCAGGCGCCTGTAATTCCGGCTACTGGGGAGGCTGGGGCAGGACAATGGCGTGATCCCGGGAGGCGGAGATTGCAGTGGGCTGAGATCGCGCTACTGCACTCCAGCCTGGGCAGCAGAGTCAAAAAAAAAAAAAAAAAAGTGAAGAGCACCTTTAGATTGCTATTAGCTAAAGTTCTTTCAATGAGTTTCCACTTGCTACTTTGTTAGCACTGGAGTGGTGAGAGAAAAAGTATCTGTAACTGTCATTTTACCAGGAACATTGACTTAAAAGGCTTGATTTTGAGTTTTGTGCTTCTATTTGTTGCTCTGAGTAGGACCAGATTAGACAGTTTTCTGAATCCATTTGTTTCTAATATAAAGATAATATACTTGGCCGGGTGTGGTGGCTGACACCTGTAATCCCAATACTTTGGGAGGCCAAGGCTGGCAGATCACTTGAGACCAGAAATTTGGGACCAGGCTGGGCAACATGGGGAAACCCCATCTCTACTACAAATATAAAAGTTATCCGGGTATAATGGTGCAAGTGTGTAATCCCACCTACTCGGGAGGCTGAGGCAGGAGAATCACTTGAGGCTGGGAGGTGGAGGTTGCAGTGAACCTAGATGGTGCCACTGCACTCCAGTGTGGGCAATAGAATGAGACTCTATTTCAGAATAAATAAATATAATATACCTATTACACTGTAATTATTTTGAGGATTAGTTAAGTCGTGTGTACACTCTATTAGCTATTAACAGGTGTTCAAGTATTGATTCATTTGTTTCCTTAGTGTAATAATACTAATACATTTCCTTTACTCCTCCCTCCCTTCTCAACATACCTTCACCATCCATCACCATAAGTCCTTTATGTAGCTCTGGTTATAATTGGCTCCTTCTCATTGGATAGGTTTTAGACCCAAAAACCTGGGTGATTAAGTATTTGGTGTAAGTTGTGGAAGTTATTTTAATCCAAATCTTAAAATGTATGATGTAGAATCAAGAGTTATCTTATGTGCGATGTATTTTTTTTTTTTTTGCAAAGACATGAAAATACTCTGTTTAGCTTGAAGTAGTTTTTTTTTTGCTACTTGTCACCGTATCACTTAATGTAATTTTATGTATCCATTTAGAGAATCCTGGAAGAATAACCCTGCCATCAAACATGTTTTCTCATGGACTCTGCAACAGGTCACTCGGCCCTGGCTGAGCCAGCATCTGGAAAGGGTACTTCCTGCATCACTGCTCATTTCAGATGATTATCAGACTGAGAACAAAATCCTGGGTGTACACTGTCTCCATCACATTGTGCTTAATGTGGTAAGCAACCTCTACCTTGTCATCCATGTTGATGGGACAGACTGAGTCATTCCTGGCTGTTCTTCATTTCTAGTCATGCTAAGTCATTCAGCTTTACCTATTTGTATTTTTTCCTTATATTTTTCCTCTATCAACCTGGTAGAAGTTGTATCCTATAGGTAATGTAATAACTAAAATGATAATTATAGAAGAAACAGGAAGGCATGGGTCATCATCAGACCGAATAACCAGATCTTGAGAACTGGTGAACAGTTGACTTTTTTTTTTTTGTTTGAGACGGAATCTCACTCTATCACCCAGGCTTGAGTGCAGTGGTGCGATCTCGGCTCACTGCAACCTCCATCTTTTAGGTTTAAGCAATTCTCCGCCTCAGCCTCCTGAGTAACTGGGATTACAGGCGCGTGCCACCATGCCCAGCTAATTTTTGTATTTTTAGTGGAGACAGGGTTTCACCATCTTGGCCAGGCTGGTCTTCAACTCCTGACCTCGTGATCCACCCACCTCAGCCTCCCAAAGTGCTGGATTACAGGCGTGAGCCACTGCACTGGACTACTTCCTCTGTTTTCTTTTTTTTTGAGACATTATCGCTCTGTCACCTAGGCTGGAGTGCGATCTTGGCTCACTGCAGCATCCGCCTCCCGGGTTCAAGTGATTCTCTTGCCTCAGCCTCCCTAGTAGCTGGGACTCCTCCCTAGTAGCTGGGGTTCCCTAGTAGTGGCCACCAAACCCAGCTAATTTTTGTATTTTTAGTGGAGACAGGGTTTCACCATATTTGCCAGGTGGGTCCCGAACTCGTGACCTCAGGTGATCTGCCTGTCTTGGCCTCCCAAAGTGCTGGGATTACAGAGATGAGCCATCACGCCCAGCCTACAGTTGACTTTCAAGTAGGAAAACAAAACAAAATCAGAACCTGAAAGGAACTATACCCAAATGTGGAAGCTATTACTCAAGGAAAAATTTTTTTAAAAAAACTTTGTAGTATGGAGCTTTTAAAATATACATGGAAGTGGAGAGAGTGGTGTAATTAATCTCCATGTACCTGTAGGAGAGAGCCAGAGATCACCTCCAACTCTGCCGCCCTGCTTTTTTTTTTTAAGTTTGAGGCAGAGTCTTGCTCTGTTGCCCAGGCTGGAGTGCAGTGGTGTGATCTCAGCTCACTGCAACCTCCGCCTCCCGGGTTCAAACAATTCTTGCACGTCAGCCTCTGGAGTAGCTGGGATTATAGGCACACGCCACCATGCCCAGCTAAAATTTTTTTTTTTTTTTTTGTAGAGGTAGGGTCTCGCCATGTTGGCCAGGCTGGTCTTGAACTCCTGGCCTCAAGCGATCCACCAACCTCAGCCTCCTAAAGTGCTGGGATTGATTACAGGCGTGAGCCACCATGCCCAGCCTCAGCCCCCTTTTAATCTCTTAGTGGGCTCTTTTCCTGGATCGAAAACCGAATTTGACAACAGGCAGATTAACAAGAGGAAACCATACACATTTTATTAGTTTACGTGTACATGGGGATCTTCACAAGAGAGAGGAGTCTGAAGAAGTGGCCAAAGCAATATGCTTTTATACTTTTTAGACAAAGAATGATAAAATTTTCATCTTTTTTTTTAAACTACCCCTAGCCAGATTTTCTTTGTCCTGTCAGAAAAATATGACAGGACAAAGAAAATCTGGCTAGGAGCAGTAAATTTTCCTTCCTTTCCTTCCTTTCCTTCCTTTCCGTCCTTTCCTCCTTTTCCTTCCTTTCCTTCCTTTCCTTTCTTTCCTTTCTTTTCTTAGACAGAGTCTTGCTGTTACCTAGGCTACAGTGCAGTGGCACAATCATGGCTCATTGCAGCCTCAACCCCCTGGACTCAAGCAGTCCTCCCACCTCAGCCTCTCAAGTAGCTGGGACTACAGGCATGCACCACCAGGCCAACTAATTTTTAAATTTTTTTTTGGTAGATAGAGTCTTGCTCCGTTGCCCAGGCTGGTCTCAAACTTGGCCTTAAGTGAGCCTCTCACCTTGGCCTTCCAAAGTGCTGGGATTACAGGTGTGAGTCACCATGCTTGGCTCTAGGGTAGTCACTAGGAGATACAGGGTTGGGGGTGGTGGCGGATGGATAGGTGGAAGATAAAGGTTACTTTGTTCAGTTTATGTAGGTCCATTGCAGTCTTCAATTCCAAGTCTCTGTAAGGGCTATTTTCTTACCTTGGTATGGAAAGCATACCCCACCCAGAGGAATCCTCTATCAGTTGCAACTTGCAGAAAGAGACAAGTCAGCTCACCCTTTCTGAATCTACAATTTCTCCAATATTTTCAACTCAAAACCATCATGATACCAATGTGGCATATTTTGGGATGGCATGTTCTTCATGCTTCATACCCATAATCCAATTTCGAAGATGGTCAACATTTGCCAATCTTGGGAAACTATTCTTTTAATTTGATAATTTGTCTGGTTTCAGCCAGCTGCTGATTTACTCCAGTATAACAGAGCCCAGGTCCTGTACCATGCCGTTTTCAACCACCTGTACACGCCAGAGCACCACCTCATTCAGGTAATACTATGATTTCTTCATAACTGTGTCTGGATTCTCTGAATTTGAGTAGAAGGTTGCATTGTGTGAGTAGTAATAATTGAGAGACATTTTCCTGCCTTGGAAAGTGAGGATGATAACTAAAAGCTGTTACCAAGTTAAAAATATCTCAGCACCAAGCAGGCCTCCACATTCCTGAGTCTCCACAGATAAGCCAGTGGTTTTTCTTTATCTGAGTCAATTGTATATTAGTTTGGGCCGGGGGTGGTGGCTCATGCCTGTAATCCCAGCACTTTGGGAGACTGAGGGAGGCAGATCACCTGAGGTCAGGAGTTCAAGACCAGCCTGGCCAACATGCCAAAATCCCATCTCTACTAAAAATACAAAAAAATCACTTGGGCATGATGTCGTGCACTTGTAGTCCCTACTACTTGGGAGGCTGAGGCACAAGAATTGTTTGAACCTGGGTGGCAGAGGTTGCAGTGAGCTGAGGTCACGTCACTGTACTCCAGCCTGGGTGACGGAGCGAGATTCCATCTCAAATTAAAAAAAAAAAAGCCTGGCACGGTGGCTCACGCCTGTAATCCCAGGACTTTGGGAGGCTGAGGCGGGCGGATCACAAGGTCAGGAGTTCAAGACCATGCTGGCTAATACAGTGAAACCTTGCCTCTACTAAAAATACAAAAAATTAGCTGGGCGTGGTGGCACGTGCCTGTAGCCCAGCTACTCGGGAGGCTGAGGCAGGAGAATCACTTGAGCCCAGGAGGCGGAGGTTGCAGTGAGCCAAGACCATGCCATTGCACTCCAGCCTGGGTAACAAGAGCAAAACTACATCTCAAAAATAAAAAAAGGTGCAGTGGGTATCAAGCAATAGGTAACTAACCAGGTTTGTTTTTGGGGTGACTTTAGGAGGCTTTGGGAAGGAGGTGATATTTACCTTTATGAAGGATGAATAAGTAAGTTTCTTAGGAGGGAGAAAGAAACTCCAAAGACAGAAGAAACAAGTTATACAAAATTAGAGGTGGAAGCAACCTTGTTTCTTTGTTATGCCTTACTTCCCTCTTTTCCGCCTCCCCTCCCTGCTGCCTTTATTTTTATTTTATTTTATTTATTTTTTTTGAGGTGGAGTCTCACTGTGTCACCCAGGCCAGAGTGCAGTGGCGCGATCTTGGTGCATTGCAACCTCTGCCTCCCAGGTTCAAGTGATCCTTTTGCCTCAGCCTCCCTAGCAGCTGGGATTACAGGCACGTGCCACCATGCCCAGCTAATTTTTGTATTACCTGAGACAGGGTTTCTCCATGTTGCCCAGGCTAGTCTCAAACCTCCTGACCTCAAGTGATCCGCCCACCTTGGCCTCCCAAGATGCTAGGATTACAGGCATGGGCCACTGCGCCCAGCCTCTTTTGATTTTTAAACAGTATTTTAAATACTGGGTATTGAAAATCCAGATTGTTAACAGCCAGAACTGCTGGGGTTCTTAAGGTGGTAGAGAAAAGAAATTTTAAAAAACCAAAATACCAAGAGAAAAACCAAAGGTCCCAGGAAAGTTAAAAGGAAGTATCTAAACCAAGCTTGTCCAACCCATGGCCTGCATGCGTCCCAAGATGGCTTTGCATGCAGCCCAACACAAATTTGTAAACTTTCTTAAAATGTTGTAAGTTTTTATTGCATTTTTTTTTTAAAGCTCATCAGCTATCATTAGTGTTAGTGTATTTTATGTGTGGCCTAAGACAATTCTTCTTCCAGTGTGGCCCGGGGAAGCCAAAAGACTGGATACCCCTGGCCTAGACCCTGCAACTTCAGCAGGTAGGGTGGTCAAATTTGACCCAAATTTGGAACATCTTAGATTCTGCTTAAGAGCAGTTTTATTAAAAGTACGTGTAAATACTGGCCGAGTGCAATGGCTCTCACCTGTAATCCAAGCACTTTCGGAGACCAAGGCAGGTGGATCACTTGAGGCCAGGAGTTTGAGACCGGCCTGGACAACATGGCGAACCCCTGTCTCTACTAAAAAATAGAAAAGTTAGCCAGGCGTGGTGGTGCACACCTGAGTCCCAACTAGTTAGGTGGCTGAGGCACAAGAATCGCTTGAGCCTGAGAAGCAGAGGTTGCAGTGAGCCGAGATTGCACCCTGTCCTCCAGCCTGGGTGACAGACTGAGACTCTGTCTCACACACACACAAAAAATGTGTAAATATCATGTATCACTAAGTCACTTAGACTTAGTGACATAGTAACAATAGACTTAGATTCCTAAAATCTGGGTTAAAGTCCCAGCTCTGCCATTTTTCCCATTTTAT
This sequence comes from Trachypithecus francoisi, assembly GCF_009764315.1. Taxonomy (NCBI): domain Eukaryota; kingdom Metazoa; phylum Chordata; class Mammalia; order Primates; family Cercopithecidae; genus Trachypithecus; species Trachypithecus francoisi. The sequence goes on along the minus strand of NW_022681431.1, from coordinate 21,349,140 downwards.
AAGTTATAAATTTTATAAATTTATGAAAAGAATGGTTCTGAGGAGAATGTATTGATTTGAGACTGTCAGATGGAGATTAAGAATGGAAAAAAGTTTGAAAATGTAAAGTAATATGCACTTCATATATGATTACTAGTATCTTAGAATTCTCTGGTATGGACCCTAAGGACGGTAGATTAATGGAGTTCTAGAGAGGTCCATGAGTATTATAAATGCAAATGGATGAACTATGCAGCGTCCTTCCATTCCTTCCTCCTAGCCTGTGCTCCTGTGTCTGCTGGATTTATTCCCCGTCCTGGAGAAAACCCTGCACTGGAAAGGAGATGGAGCTCGACCTACCACCCATTGCGATGAGGTCCTGCAGCTGATCCTGACCCACATGGAGCCAGAGCACCGCCTTCTCTTACGCAGGACCTATGCAAGAAACCTGCCGGCTTTTGTGAAGAGGTGAGTCCTTGGGTTTTTATTTATTATTATTTTATAGAGACAGGATCTTGTTATGTTGCTTGAGCTGGTCTCGAGCTCCTGGCCTCAAGCAGTCCTCCCACCTCTGTCTCCCAAAGTGCTGGGATTACAGGCATGAGCCACTGCACTGGCATCATATTTTCTCTTTCATCTTTAGGTTGGGGATCCTAACTGTTCGGCACTTGAAGCGGCTGGAGAGAGTCATCATTGGTTATCTGGAGGTTTATGATGGACCTGAGGAGGAAGCTAGATTGAAGATATTGGAAACCCTAAAACTTCTCATGCAACATACTTGGCCCAGGTAATAGCAGCCTTAAGGTGCAAAACTCAGCTGATTTTCTCTTGAGAACTTGCTTGGATGTATTTAATACATTCAGTACCAAGTATTAAATGTATACTATGTATTTGAATACCTCCCATTTTCACACACCTATAGGATTTTAAACTGAGAAAATGGCATTGGAAAGATAAAATATACTATAGTTACTTGAGGTGCTCATATTTGACTCTTTTACCAGGTATCAGTTCCAGATTCTGACACTATTAAATCATTTCTCTTTAAAACTCTAGTATATCTTTTTTTTTTGAGACAGCAATGTTGCCCAGGTTGGAGTCCAGTGGCTCGATCTCCATGCACTGCAACCTCTGCCTCCCGGGTTCAAGCGATTCTTCTGCCTCAGCCTCCCGAGTAGCTGAGACTACAGGCACCCACCGCCAGGCCCGGCTAATTTTTTGTATTTTTAGTAGAGATGGGGTATCACTACGTTGGCCGGGCTGGTCTTGAACTCCTGACCTCGTAATCCACCCGCCTTGGCCTCCCAAAGTGCTAGGATTACATGAGTGAGCCACCGTGCCCAGCCTTTTTTTTTTTTGAGGTGGAGTCTTGCTTTGTCACCCAGGCTGGAGTGCAGTCACGCAATCTCAGCTCACTGCAACCTCTGCCTCCTGGATTCAAGTGATTCTCCTGCCTCAGCCTCCCGAGTAGCTGGGATTACAGGCGCCCATCACCATGCCTGGCTAATTTTTTTTGTATTTTTAGTAGAGATGATGTTTCACCATGTTGGCCAGGCTGGTCTTGAACTCCTGACTTTGTGATCCACCCACCTCGGCCTCCTAAAAGTGCTGGGATTACAGGTGTGGGCCACTGTGCCCGGCTATATATCTTAAGAATGGTTTAGATTGGTGTTTTGCAGAATCCCCATCTAGGTACTCTTTGATGCCCCACAGGAAAAAAAAAAATTCTGTGGTCAAATAGATTGGAAAACTATAGAGGGTGCACATCTCTCTAGATTTAAAAGGCATATTAGAAGATTAAAGGTCATTTAGAAGTGTTGCAATAAAGACATTTCCTTAACTTTGTTAATCCTAATGTTCTTTAAATCTAATTGAGAGCAGAGTACTTCATAGCACATCATTTAACATCTGCAGAGCAGTGATCAGAATACCAATCTAGAGGCCGGGTGTGGTGGCTAACACCTGTAATCCCAGCACTTTGGGAGGGCAAGGCTGGTGGATCACCTGAGGTCATGAGTTCAAGACCAGCCTGGCCAACATGGTGAAATGCCTTCTCTACTAAAAATACAAAAATTAGCCGGGCATGGTGGCACGCAACTGTAGTCCCAGCTACTCAGGAGGCTGAAGCAGTAGAATCACTTGGACCCAGGAGGTGGAGGTTGTAGTGAGCTGCGATGGAGCCACTGCACTCCAGACTGGGTGACGGAGCGATGCTCTGTCTCAAAAAAAAATTATATATATATATATATATATATATATATATATATAATAGTGAAAGAATACTAATGTAGGATATACTTGCTTGGAAATCATTCCAACTCTGGCTTGAGGTAGGTGTCAAGAACTGGAATCCAAACTGTTGAGTCAGCGGAAGCATCTCTTGAATAGCTGAAAGTTGAATTGAGCCGAGAATCCAGTGGCCCAACATATAGTATCTATTCTGGACCATATTCTCTCACTTCCTTATAAATGTGCAAGGAATCCAGAGTAACAGTCCCCCATGACAGCCTTTCCCTTAGTCATATTGGTAACTAGGTTGCACTTGTTTACTATCTTTGTCCCTACTGAATTATAAACTCCAGGATAACGGACAACCACATCTATTATATTCTCTCAAAGTATGCTCAGTACCTGGTATTAGGTATACAAATATTTGAAGAATGAATGAACTGGAAGATAATGAATCAATGGATGAATAAAGTTGAATCAGATTGTCAGGTCTTTAAAGAGCAGAGACTAAGATTCCAAGAAGGGAGAGTGAATTAAATGCAGGGAGGTAGAAAAGGAATATGGGTATGAGGGGGTAGAGCATGGGAAATGGAAAATAGAGCCGATTATAAGTTGAATAACAGATGGAGGGCTGAGAGGCAACCAAACCGTAGGAAAATGAGGAGTATCTAGATAAAGAGATGAACACTTTTTTCTCCCAGTCATGCATCTGTCCATAAATACGATTTATTGTACATTTCACATTGTGTTTTCACATTGTAAGTTAAATTATTTTCCACCTTTCATTAAGGTTTTTTTTTTATTGTAGTAAAAATACATACACATTTTACATTTTAAAGTGTACAGTTCAGTGGCATTAAGTACAGTCACAATATTGTGCAGTCACTAGCATCGTCCATTTCCAGAACTTTACCAAGGCGATAGTAGAAAGGTTTATAGTTTAGAAAGGTTAATAGTTACAAGTAGGCTGAGATTTCACTGATGAGCTAGGATCTGAAATTAAATGACAGAAAATTCAACTTGACACTAAGTCCCAGAAGCCAAGCTCATTTCCCCTACTCTGTCTTCAACTTGCAGGCCTAAGATGCCATTAAAGTTAAAGGATTGAGAGCTCTCTCCAAGCATAGTTCAGTTAATAGAGTTGAAAAATAAAAGTATAGGCCCTTCATTAGGGGAGATCCTGGTTTCCCCTTCTCAGCCCATGAAGGAGCTGTTGCTTACAGTAGAACCAAGCTTCTGGAAGGGAGAGAGCAGTGTGGCAGAGGGGGTGTGTGTGTGTGTGCAGTGTGCTAACAGGAGACTTGAGGGTAAGAAATCTAGAGGCTGTCTTTGGTTCTGTTTTTAGGTTTTTTTTCATTTAACTTTGACCCAAGTTCCTTAATTTATGAAATGAGGGCTTTCCACTTGACAGTCTTTGAAGTCTCTTCCAATTTTAATATCAGATTTACAGTAAGAACATAGCTTTTCTTTTTGATTCCAGAGTTTCCTGCAGACTTGTGGTCTTACTGAAGGCTCTCTTGAAACTGATTTGTGATGTAGCAAGGGATCCAAACCTTACACCTGAGTCTGTTAAGAGTGCCCTGCTACAGGAGGCCACAGACTGCCTGATTCTCCTGGACCGCTGCTCTCAAGGACGGGTAAAGGTAAGGCAGACTGAAACTTGGTTTCAGTTGGGCCTCATTATCTTTATGTAATTCCTATGACTGAGTATAATTTACTATGTGTGTGCCTGACCAAGTCTGGAAATGAAGGGTTTTAGGTATCCGTATGAGCCCTCTAGCCTCAAAAGAGCTTGATCTTTTTTCTTATTCATCTTTTAAAGCTATTCAGAACCATTTAGAACTAAAGGCAGGAGGATCAGCACATGTCACCGGGGCTAAGGACAAGACAGAATGGGCAAAAGCATTGTGATCAAAAGTTTGTAAAATTTAACTTCAGTTCTAGTCTTCTGAATTAAAAAAAAAAAAAAGTCAAAATAATGGGCTATAAGCTCCCAGGAATAATATCGTAAATAGAGCATTTCAGATGTTTCCAGTTTTTTAGGGACAACCATCTTTTAGGTAGATGTTTTTTCCCTTTTTTTTTTTTTTTTTTTTTTTGAGACGGAGTCTTGCTCTGTCCCCCAGGCTGGAGTGCAGTGGCGCAATCTCGGCTCACTGCAAGCTCCGCCTCCCAGGTTCACATCATTCTCCTGCCTCAGCCTCCTGAGTAGCTGGGACTACAGGCACCTGCCACCGCGCCCGGCTAATTTTTTGTATTTTTAGTAGAGACAGGTGTCTCCATCTCCTGTCCTTGCAATCCGCCCGCCTCGGCCTCCCAAAGTGCTGGGGTTACAGGCATAAGCCACCGCGCCCAGCCCCTGATCTTAATTTATCTACATGGAAATTCTTCCTTTGGTTTCATGTTCCACAAAAGTTAACTTCTCAAAGCCACAGCATATAATAGCTGTGTACTTCTATGTATCTAATAAACTACTGCCTCATTTCTTACCCCTTTTAGAAATCTTTAGTTGAAAGACTAAAGGTAGCATGAAAAGAAATTCATGCCATAACTCACTGGACAATCTACCCAGCAGGAAAAAAGAAAAGAAATTCATATCCTAAAAATATGTAGAGATGGTATGAATTGTTATTTTACCAGTTTATTCAAACTATTTCATCTTCGCTCTTTAATCTTGGGTGTTTTCAAGCCCTAGATCCAAATTAATTTGCCTTGGCTGGAATTCTGCTGTTTCATGAGCCAGCAGATTTCCAAGCACATTAATACAGTTTTTAAAGTAACACTTTCAATACATAAAAGCTACATAAATTTAAAAATAATAATAAAAAACCAACTAATACCGGGCCGGGCGCGGTGGCTCAAGCCTGTAATCCCAGCACTTTGGGGGGCCGAGACGGGCGGATCACGAGGTCAGGAGATCGAGACCATCCTGGCTAATATGGTGAAACCCCGTCTCTACTAAAAAATACAAAAAAAAAAAAACTAGCCGGGCGAGGTGGCGGGCGCCTGTAGTCTCAGCTACTCCGGAGGCTGAGGCAGGAGAATGGCGTAAATCCGGGAGGCGGAGCTTGCAGTGAGCTGAGATCTGGCCACTGCACTCTAGCCTGGGCGACAGAGCCAGACTCCATCTCAAAAAAAAAAAACCAACTCATATCTATGCTGTTTAGTGACCTGTCCCCAAGGGTCATCCATTCTTTCCTCCTTTGAATATGATACCAAGGAAGAATCAAGCAAAAGGGGAAAAAAGTGATTTGAAAAAAAAAATCAAAGCCTGTTTGGTTTCATGTTTCAGGGTCTCCTGGCCAAAATTCCCCAAAGCTGTGAAGACAGAAAGGTGGTGAACTGTATCAGAAAAGTGCAGCAGGTTTCTGAAGGCGCTCCCTACGATGGAACTTAAGACTTGCATTACTTTCCCAAGAGGAAAGGATTTTCTTCCCATCCCAATTTGTATGAATGGAGTTATTTAAGAAAAAAAGATACTTTTACACGAAACTTTGGAAGTGAGAGCTGCTTTTTCCTTCTTTCTTTCCTTTTACCTCCATAGGAGTAGGGAAAGTAGAACAAGAAAAAATTGAACTCCTTCCATTTCTAAATAAAGTTTGGGAGAAAAAAGGACACCAAGGAATGTAGCATTTAAAATTTAGAAATATTTACATCCGTCATCTCATCCCAGATCCAAGAACTCATCTGTTAAGTTTCTTGGGCACAAGCTGTTACTTCAACACATATGCTATAAAAACACTCTTGTTCACAACTTAGCTTTCTTCACTCACTCCAGATTTCTTGCCCCACTGACGTGGCATAAATAATAAAAACACAAATACGGTGTTCAACACAACACAAAAGAGCAAAAACTGGAGGTGTGTATGTGTTTAAAAAAAAAAAAAAGAAACAGTTCTGCATGTTCAGTCCTGGGTATAAATGTTGAAAGGGAAATCACGTGGGTTTGGCCTTGGCCATGGACTCTGTCTCCTGCTCATATTCTATTTCCACATAGGCTCGTTTTCTCCGCAGTGGTCCTCTCAAGGGCGTTTTGCCTTTGTGTTGTGCACTAAGGGCCTTTTCTTCCTCCTCCTCACTGGAGGATTTACCATCCTGATCTTCATCACTGCTGGCATCCAGTTTATCCATATCCTAATACGGGGAGAGAAAAGATAAAGGAGGAAGGAAAATACTAGATTTCTCCAAACTCCCTTCATTGTCCCCTCTATTTAGAATAGACTAGGGAATTGATTTGTTTATGTCTATGTTCAGTAATTGTCCCGTTTCTTTTCTTTTTTTTTTTTTTTAAAGATAGGGTCTTGCTCTGTTGCCCAAGCAGGAGTGCAGTGGCATAGTCATGGCTCACTGCAGCCTCAAACTGCTGTAGTCAGGCAATCCTCCCACCTCAGCTTCCTGAGTAGCTGGTACTACAGGCAACCTCCACCACATCCAGCTGAATTTTAATTTTTTTCTTTTTTTTTTTTTTGAGACAAAGTCTCGCTCTGTTGCCCAGGCTGGAGTAGTGATGCGATCTCAGCTCACTGCAACCTTCACCTCCTAAGTTCAAGCAATTCTTCTGCCTCAGCCTCCCAATTAGCTGGGATTACAGGCATGCGCCACCATGCCAAGCTAATTTTTGTATTTTTAGTAGACACTGGGTTTTGCCATGTTGGCCAGGCTGGTCTTGAACTCCTGACCTCACATGATCCACCTGCCTTGAGGTGATCAGCCCACCTCGGCCTCCCAAAGTGCTAGGATTACAGGCATGAGCCACCGCACCTGGCCAATGATTTTTAAAAATGTTTAGGCCAGGCACAGTGGCTCATGCCTATAATCTTAGCACTTTGGGAGACTGAGGCAGGCAGCTTACCTGAGGTCTGGAGTTCTAGACCAGCCTGGCCAGCATGGTGAAACCCCATCTCTACTAAAAATACAAAAAATTAGCCAGGTGGAATGGCACATGCCTGTAATTCCAGCTACTTGGGAGATTGAGGGAGGAGAATTGCTTGAACCCGGGAGGCTGAGGTTGCAGTGAGTCCAGATCGCTCCATGGCATCCTTAGAGATGAGGTCTCACTATGTTACTCAGGCTGGTCTTTAACTCCTGAGCTCAAGCAGCCCTCCCATTGTGGCCTCCCAAAGTACTGGGATTATAGGAGTGAACCACTCTGCCTGGCCACCTCCCTGTTTTTTTTGCTGCAGGCCAAAGGACAATCTTTTTACCCATAAAGCTCACCTCAAAATCACTTATGTCACTCTCATCTACCTCATCATCTTCGACAAATTCTCTTTTCCCCACATCCTATAAATAAAACGTAACTGTTAGGTTCAGAATATATAATGAAGATTCAGATAAGACATCTAAGTAAGTACAAAATAACATAATCAGAACCACAGTCTATTCACTAGGCAACCAAAATTTAGTTCTTCCTAAGTTTAATGCTTCTGAATTTTAAAAATTTTAGGGCTACCAGATCATTCTTATTCTTGATTTAAATTATTAGCAATAAAACATCCTCATTATGGTTAAAAACTAGATAGAGACAGGAAAGGCTTTATAATTTGTCACCTTGCAGGAACAATTTTACAAGATCAATAAATTAAGACTAAAACTGTTAATGGTTTGTTGGTTAGCCTGAAGAACAGAGCAACCAGTGCTAAACCAAAATTAATCACGTGAAAGAAAAAAGACGACAATCATTTTTGGTTGGCGGACTAAAGATGATATTCTGTTTGTCAGTTATATACAAATAGTATCTAGTAGGTTTGGCAAAACAACAACAAGACTTACTTCCTCATCATCATCTTCATCATCTTTTTCCTCAGCATCTGAAGAGTCACTCTCTGCCTCCTGTTGTTCCAGGGCCTTGTCGAAGGCATGAATGGGGAAGTTGTAGATGTCGCCATACTGAAGAACATAAACACAGATTGGCTTTAACTACTTTTGGATATTACACTTGAAGTTCCACTCTCTGTGGAGAATATTATTTTTTCTTCAATGATTAGATCAGAATACTTAATTCAATGAGTAATATTTTTAAGTGTAAAGCCAGCAGTGTCTTAAAAAAGCATGTTCTTTTGAACATTTAAATCATCTGTAGTTAGTATCAAATAGGTAACTTCTATGGAGTTACATTTTAAAATCATTTAAAATGTAATCGTCTATCAAACCCATGCATTGGGACAAATGTAATTTCGCTGACAAGGGGAAATAATAAGGACAAAGCATACTTTAGTCATGTTGTCTGTATAAACAACACTCATTTTTAAAAAGAGAATAAAAACTTATTTCAAAGAGCCTTAAAAGACTAGGGTAATATGTAAGAGAAGCAAAACTCCATGGCTTTTATACAGAAATCTGGAATCGTTGTCTTGGTGAATGGAGTTGAGAATAATGGCAAAAAGGGAAAGGTCTCTTATAGTGAATGGAGCATCAAGGGTAACCAAAGCATTTTATGTGCTTGCATTAATTAAAACAAGGAAGCCACGCCGTTATGGATTTATTTTATTCCAGGGATAAAATTCAAGTGGAGATCTTCATATCAGGTTAAAAAACATTTCCCAGCCAGGTGCGGTGGCTCAGGAGTTCAAGACCGTCCTGGCCAAGATGGTGAAACCCCATCTCTACTAAAAATACAAAAATTAGCTGGGCGTGGTGGCAGTGCCTGTAATCCCAGCTACTCGGGAGGCTGAGGCAGGAGAACTAAACTCGGGAGGCAGAGGTTTGAAGTGAGCCGAGATTGTGCCACTGCACTCTAACCTGGGTGAAAAAGCAAGACTCCATCTCAAAATAAAAAACCAAAAAACCCAATGTGTCTTAGCAACATACTACCACTTAAAATTTCAGTACCCCAAAGCTAATGGCTTTCTCACCGTATCCTGTTTCAGTCTCTCCAGTAATTCCTTCTCAATAGCATTGTCCAGCTGAGCAGCTATTAATGCCTTTTCCTATAAGGGGGAAAGAGCAAATCCATTTAATTCATCAGTGCTCATTATTCATCTTATAAAAATGGAAGAAACTACGAAGTTGTTCATAAGAAAGACAATGTAATCATTTCCCCTCCTTGCTATTACTGGCTTTTGCCTCTCCAACCAGATAGATTTCTTCTTCTTTCTCTTGTAAACTTTCTTCAGGACTTTTCCATTTTGAAATTCCTATGGTTTTGTAAACAGCATTCTAAATTAAATTCTAACAAAGCCTTTGACGGATACAAAACATGTAGGTCTATATACATTTAAGTGTCTCAGGAATAATCTAGCAACTCTGGAGCCAGACTTTGTAAAAGCTGAGAAAAGAGAACAGAAATCTTCATTCGTTTACATTTTCTAAAATCATGTTAGATTCCATGTGACAGAATAGGTAAAAATGTCTTCCTCCAGTTTTCTCTCATTGGAGATGATACATGACATCAACCTGTACTACCGCACAGTAGCCTAGGATGGTGCATTAATTTGACAGTAAAAGTCATAGAGGGTTTTAAAGTGTTATACCTATAAGTTATGTTAGGATGATTACCTAAAACTGTGTAGGGGCACATGGATCAGTTAAAAGGCTACAGCGATGTTCTGTGTTGTTCTCTAGAGTGGGGTGCTTACACTTCAAGGGTGTCCAATGAAGTGTAGGAAGAAAATATTCAAAACTTCCACGTTATCTTTTTCCTTAAAAAAATTAAACATCATTACTACTTTTCTTGTACAATGACATCTGTGCCTTGACTCTGTCTATAAAGTAAATAGTTGTGTGTCAGATACAGTGAGCCAGATATCTCAAGGGAGGAATACTGCACATAGGGCTTGCAAGTAGTGTTCTCAGTCTTTTATTTAGACGACTATTTAACTGTTTATGTTTGCTTAGTTAAGTGGATTCATAGATTACACTGAATATTCTGCCAAAGATAGAGAGTAGTTATAAAAGTATGCTGGTTATCTAAAGGGTTAGTGCTTTTAAAAGTTGTAGAACCAGGCTGGCAAGGTGACCCACTCCTGTAATCCCAGCACTTTGAGAGGCCAAGGTGGACAGATCACCTGAGGTCAGGAGATCAAGACCAGCCTGGCCAATGTGGTGAAACCCAGTCTCTACTAAAAACACAAAAAATTGGCCGGGCAGAGTGGCATATGCCTGTAATCCCAGTTACTCAGGAGGCTGAGGCACAAGAATTGCTTGAACCCAGGAGGTTTAGGTTGCGGTGAGCCAAGATAGCGCCACTGCACTCCAGCCTGGGTGACAGAGTGAGAGTTGTAGAACCTAAAAAGGATCCATGCATTTTTCACGAAAAGAAAAATATTCCAAATTTGCCAATCTTTTTATGTAACCCAGTAGAAGTTTTAAAAAGTAAATACACTTAATCTGTTTCTTCCAGACAAAGGCAACATTTTAATAGTTTGAGGAAGACAATTGTTTTTTGAAAAAAAGCTTGTTCTGTGAACATTGTGAAAAGTGATTGTATCTATATATGGCACTGCTGAAAACATGTCTCCTATAAAAACTGCAATCACACACTTTAGAAATGTGGAAACAGAATATTGTAATCCATTTAAAACTCTTCCAAATCTACATTTTTCAGAGGGTTACAAACTCAATTGGTGAAAATAGAAAAAATTAATTTCTTCCGAAAGGTTTTAAGAACACCTGTTTGACAACTGGAGATGAAAACTCACTAACTGGACTTGAAAAAAAGCCGCTCCATAACTGATGGAGCATAATGAAGAATTATAGTACTTTAGACCACCTATTGACAATGCACTTCTCTACAATCCCTCAGTTATGACAGCCCTTCAAGACAACATCCTCAGCTAAGAACTAGACTTTTTTTTCACTACGTCACAATGAGTTACAATACACGTCATGTTATTAGTGGAAGTGTATATGTATAATAACATTTAGTCTATAATCCCAGCACTTTGGGAGGCTGAGGTGGGTGCATCACCTGAGGTTGGGAGTTTGAGACCAGCCTGGCCAACACAGTGAACCCCGTCTCTACAAAAAATACAAAAATTAGCCGGGCCTGGTGGTGCATGTCTGGAATCCCAGCTACTTGGGAGGCTGAGGCACAAGAATCGCTTGAATCTGGGAGGCGGAGGTTGCAGTGAGCTGAAATTGCATCACAGTATTCCAGCCCTCAGGCTGGACCTCTGTCTCAAAATATTTATAAATAACATTGGGGAGTACATGTTCAAAAATTTTATTGAGGTGAGCACAAGTTTGCAGACCAATGATACAGATTTTAGACACATAACTGTGATTAATGGGGACAGAAGAATCAAAAGAAAAGCTATCCCTACCAAAATACCAATGACAAATATAAATATTAAAAAAAAGAAAAATACCAAAGACATTCTTCACAGAAATAGAAAAAACAATCCTAAAATTTTTATGAAACCACAAAAGATCTAGGATAGCTAAAGCTATCCCAAACAAAACAACACAAACAAACAAACAAACAAAAAAACCAAAAAGAAAACCAAGAGGAAGCACATTACCAAACTTCAAATTATACTATGGACTATAGCAACCAAATCACTATAGTAACGGCGTAAGAACAGACACAGAGACCAATGGAAGAGAATCGAGAACCCAGAAACAAATCCACACACGTACAGTGAACTCATTTTCAACAAAGGTACCAAGAACATACACAGGGGAATAGACAGTCTCTTCAATAAATGGTGCTGGAAAAACCTAATATCCACATGCAGATAAATGAAACTAGACCCCTATCTTGTGCTATATACGAAAATCAAACCAAAATGGATTAAAAAAATCTAAGACCTCCAACTATAAAACTACAAGAAAACACCGAGAAAACTCCAGGTCATTGGTCTGGGCAAAATTTCTTAATATCCCACAAGCACAGGTAACCAAAGCAAAAATGGACAAATGGGATCACACCAAGTTAAAAAGCTTCTGCACAGCAAAGGAAACAACAAAGTGAAGAGACAACCCACTGACTGGGCAAACTATCCACCTGACAAGGGATTAATAACCAGAATATAGGCCAGAAGTGTAATCCCAGCACTTTGGGAGGCTAAGGCGGGTGGATCACCTGAGATCAGGAGTTTGAGACCAGCCTGGCCAACATGGCGAAACCCCATCTCTACTAAAAATACAAAACAAACAACCAGGCATGGTGCTGGGCGCCTGGCATCCCAGCTACTTGGGAGGCTGAAGCACAAGAATTGCTTGAACCCCAGAGGCAGAGGTTGCAGTGAGCTGAGATTGCCCCACAGCACTCCAGCCTGGGTGACAGAGCGAGACTCCATCTCAAAAACAAAACAAAACAAACAAACAAACAAAAAAACCAAAAAGAAAACCAAGAGGAAGCACATTACCAAACTTCAAATTATACTATGGACTATAGCAACCAATCACTATAGTAACGGCGTAAGAACAGACACAGAGACCAATGGAAGAGAATCGAGAACCCAGAAACAAATCCACACACGTACAGTGAACTCATTTTCAACAAAGGTACCAAGAACATACACAGGGGAATAGACAGTCTCTTCAATAAATGGTGCTGGAAAAACCTAATATCCACATGCAGATAAATGAAACTAGACCCCTATCTTGTGCTATATACGAAAATCAAACCAAAATGGATTAAAAAAATCTAAGACCTCCAACTATAAAACTACAAGAAAACACCGAGAAAACTCCAGGTCATTGGTCTGGGCAAAATTTCTTAATATCCCACAAGCACAGGTAACCAAAGCAAAAATGGACAAATGGGATCACACCAAGTTAAAAAGCTTCTGCACAGCAAAGGAAACAACAAAGTGAAGAGACAACCCACTGACTGGGCAAACTATCCACCTGACAAGGGATTAATAACCAGAATATAGGCCAGAAGTGTAATCCCAGCACTTTGGGAGGCTAAGGCGGGTGGATCACCTGAGATCAGGAGTTTGAGACCAGCCTGGCCAACATGGCGAAACCCCATCTCTACTAAAAATACAAAACAAACAACCAGGCATGGTGCTGGGCGCCTGGCATCCCAGCTACTTGGGAGGCTGAAGCACAAGAATTGCTTGAACCCCAGAGGCAGAGGTTGCAGTGAGCTGAGATTGCCCCACAGCACTCCAGCCTGGGTGACAGAGCGAGACTCCATCTCAAAAACAAAACAAAACAAAACAAAAAACCCCAGAATATATAAGGAGCTAAAACAACTCTATAGGAAAAAATTCTAATTATTGGATTAAAAAGTGGACGAAAGGGTCAGACACGGTGGCTCACAGCTGTAATCCCAGCACTTTGGGAGGCTGAAGTGGGTGGACTGCTTGAGCCCAGGAGTTCAAGGCCAGCATGGGCAACATACGGAAGCCCCATCTCTACAAAAGCTACAAAAATTAGCCAGGCATGGTGGCATGCACCTGTAGTCCCAGATATGTGGGAGGCTGAGGCATAAGAATCACTTGAGCCCAGGAGGCAGAGTTTGCAGTGAGCCAACATTGCACCACTGCACTCCAACCTGGACAACACAGTAAGACCCAGTCTCAAAAAAAAAAAAAAAGGCAGGGGGCAGGGATTGGGGAAGCAAAAGATCTGAATAGATGTTTTTCAAAAGAAGACATACAAATGGCAAACAGGCATATGAAAAGGTGTTCAACATCATTGATCATCAGAGAAATGCAAATCAAAACGAGATATCTCACCCCAGTTAAAATGGCTTTTATCCTTTAAAAGACAGGCAATAACAAATGCTAGAGAGGATGTGGAGAAAGGGAACTCTTGTACACTGTTGGTGGGAATGTAAATTAGTACAACCACTATGGAGCTCCAACAGTTTGGAGCTTCCTCAAAAAACTAAAACTAGAGCTATCATACTATCTAGCAGTCCCACTTCTTGGTACAGACCCAAAAGGAAATTAGTATATCAAAGAGATACCCACACTCCATGTGTGTTACAGGTCTGTTCACGATAGCCAAAATTTGGAAGCAACCTAAGTGTCCATCAACAGATTAATGGATAAAGAAAATGTGGTACTTATACACAATAGAGTACTATCCAGCCATCAAAAAGAATGAGATTCTGTCATTTGTAACAACATGGATGGAACCAGAGGTCATAATGTTAAGTGAAAGAAGCCAGGCACAGAAAGACAATCATTGCACATTCTCACTTGTTTGTGGGATCAAAAAATCAAAACAATTGAAATCATGGATATACACAGTAGAAGGATGGTTACCAGAGGCTGGGAAGGGTAATGGGGGTAGGGATGATTAATGGGTATCCCCCGCTAAAAAAATAGGAAGAATGAATAAGACCTAGTATTTGGTAGCAGCACAACAGGGTGACTATAGTCAATAATAATTTAATTGTACATTTTAAAACAACTCTAAGTATAACTGAATTGTTTGTAACACAACGCATAAATGCTTGAGGGGATGGATGCCCAATTTTCCATGATGTTATTACTCACTGCATGGCTGTACTGTATTTCACTGCAGAAATTCCATTTGATTAGAATGCTCAAAATCTACTAAAGATGTTATGTAGTATGTAAAATAGGCAACATCAAAATTCTGAATTCTGAAATATTTGACCACAAGAATTTCAGACAAAGGAGTTGTGGATTCTTTCTGTTCTCCATTACATATATCCCCAAAGCACACATACTTTAACCTGTGCTGAAAATCATAATCTTAAAATATGAAAAATCAAACGTCTTAGGCAACTAATAGTTATCTATTAGTGAACCATTATCCAGGGCCTGAACAGTTTACACACATGATGGTGACTGAATCTGTAAGAGCCCCTCAGAAAGAAAATGCAGAAGGTATGAACAGCACAACAGTAAGTTACCTCTCTTCTTTTCTCCCTACGCTCCACCTTCTTACTCAAAGGAACAAGTTTCCTCCTAAGGGAAAGAAAATATATCAGAAAATCCACTGTCATGTGCTGTGTTCCTTTTTAAAGAAGAGAAGAAAAAAGGATTGGAATTGGTGCTGTAGCTCTCAGCTCAATACAGCAAGATACACTACATGCTTCTAGAAATTTAATGCTATAGAAAGTCACATATTTTTACATATATTTTAATCTGGCCATTTTTGTTTAGGCATTTTGGGATTCTCAGGGCTAAAATTAAGACTTTAGTGAACTAAGAAAAAAGAATTTTCTGTCGAAGTCTGACATCATCTTTAGCATTCTCTGTAGATCACAATCAAAAAGCATTAGGGCCTAACGGTCCTAGAGAAGGTATTCTGTTAATTCTGGGGATTTCATATCACTTTTAAAAATTAGTTTTCAGTGAATCCAGAGTAAAGTTCTTACAGTCCTGTATATTCACATGTCTTAGATCATTTTCGAATGTCTAAAGTTAAGATTCCCTCAGGGGTCATAGAGGAAATTTTCTGAAGGCTGGGCATGGTGGCTCATGCCTGTAATCCCAGCACTTTGGGGGGCTGAGGCAGGCGGATCACTCGAGGTCAGGAATTCTAGACCAGCCTGGCCAACGTGGTGAAACCCCATCTCTACTAAAAATACAAAACAAATTAGCCAGGCATGGTGGTCCATGCCTGTAATCCCAGCTACTCAGGAGGCTGAGGTGGGAGGATTGCTTCAACAGGGAAGGTGGAGGTTGCAGTGAGCTGAGATCACGGCACTGCAAATTCCAGCCTGGGCAACAGAGTGAGACTCCATCTCAAAAAAAAAAAAAGAAAAGAAAAGAAAATTTTCTGGAAGATTTTCAGACAAGGAGGGTGATAATCAAGTTGTATTCTACTGTTTTAAAAGTCCTGCCATATCAAAGGGCACACCTTTAGTCTAAAGTTTCTTCTTAGTACATCATAACAGACTCCACAAAGTTGAACAGAAAGCCCTGAAGTTTCACAATTTCTCAACTTCAAAACAAGCTCCACGAAAAGATAGATTTAAAAATAATGAAGGACCCAAATACTTACTGTCGCTTTAGTGTAAGTTTTCTAATTCGAATTAGGTATTGGGTGATCTTGGTGAATCTCTGCTTACATTTGTGTCGAATGAAACGGGGCCAGTAAATCAGATTTTCATCTATTTGCTCCAGTGCTTTCTCATAGTTTTTACTAAGCCGGACCTACCAAACAGAAAAAGGAAGTTTGAAGGGCAAGTGTAAATGATTCATTAGGTTTTCACTGTCAGTGACACCTACGGCCTAATGAGGATTGCCCCGAAAGTTTAATCTAGATATGGTCATGTAATTGGGCATCATGGTCAAGCATGTGGCATTGAGGCTCTTGATCAGTGGTCACTGTAGCTTTGTTGTAAGGCTTACCCGTTCCCAGAGACGCCGAGGAAAAGCTGCTCGTTCTATAACCTTCATATACAAGTAGCACTGTCCTGAAGATAAAGTAAAATAGCTTTAGTGTTATTTACAGAAACTAAAGAACATCCCTATAAGAGCTGTGGGCAGTTCTTCTAGAAGTTAAAACTGGGAAGTTACCTTTCTCTTCTTTAATAGTGGCATACTGACTATTTGCCAGGGGACAGGATGACCGATTACACAGTCCAGTCAGGCTATATTCATTTCGGCAGAAGCTCTGAGTCTTGGTTCTAGAATGGGAAAAAAGAAACAAAGATTATAAAATGGGTTACCAAAAAGGCAACTGAAGGAATCTTTGATCAAGTTGTAAATCCAGACTCACCTTATTTTGAAGGAACAAAATTGCTTGTTTCCTAGTGTATCCCAGATAACCTGCAAGACAAAGTAAAAGCCCATTTCAAATCCTCTGCCCCAAGAGATACTATATTAATTCAAGAAGGCAATGCCCAAGGACAGGAATGAGAGGAAGAAATGTTTTGTAAAATAGCCTGACTTGTTTACTTTTTAACATACAAACAGCAAGGCCGGGCACAGTAGCTCACGCCTGTAATCCCAGCACTTTGGGAGGCTGAGGTGGGCGGATCACCTGAGGTCAGGAGTTTGAGACCAGCCTGATTAACATGGAGAAACCCTGTCTCTACTAAAAATACAAAATTAGCTGGGCATGGTGGCGTATGCCTATAATCCCAGCTACTTGGGAGGCTGTGGCAGGAGAATCGCTTGAACCCAGGAGGCGGAGGTTGCAGTAAGCCAAGATTGTGCCATTGCACTCCAGCCTGGGCAACAAGAGTGAAACTCCATCTGAAAACAAAAAACAAACAAACAAAAAAACCCGACTGGGCACGGTGGCTCACGCCTGTAATCCCTGCATTTTGGGAGGCCAAGGCAGGCAGATCACGAGGTCAGGAGATCGACACCATCCTGGTTAACATGGTGAAACCCCATCTCTACTAAAAATACAAAAAATTAGCCGGGCATAGTGACAGGCGCCTGTGGTCCCAGCTTCTCCGGAGGCTGAGACAGGAAGGAGAATGGCGTGAACCTAGGAGGCAGAGCTTGCAGTGAGCAGAGATTGTACCACTGCACTCCAGCCTGGGCGATAGCAAGACTCCATTTCACAAAAAAAAAAAAAAAAAAAAAAAAAAACCCCGCAGATTCTAAGAGAAAAGCTAAATACAGATCAGCAATAATCATAACTCCATTACCCAGAGATAAAATTTCATTAATATTTTGTAAATATTTTTCCAGTTTTTTTTGGACATGCTCTGTGAGATCACATTATATATACTTCATAACTTTCCTTTTTTACTTATGTTCATTATCCATTATTAAAGCCTTCATGGGCCAGGCGCGGTGGCTCACACCTGTAATCCCAGCACTTTGGGTGCCACGGCAGGCAGATCACTTAAGGTCGGGAGTTTGAGGCCAGCCTGGCCAACACGGTGAAACCCCATCTCTATTAATACAAAAATTGGTCAGGTGTGGTGGCAGGTGCCTGTAATCCCAGCTACTTGGGAGGCTGAGGCAGGAGAATCACTTGAACCCAGGAGGCAGAGGTTGCAGTGAGCTGGGATCACGCCACTGCACTCCAGCCTGGGCAACAGAGTGAGAATCCATCTTAAAAAAAAAAAAAAAAAAAAGGCTTCAAGGTATTAGGTTTTTAGATATACATACCATAATTTTATCTCACTGAGGGCAAAGAAAACTATCTACTGCTATCCTCCTATAACTAATGTGCTTTTTATTCATTCAGCATTATATATTTAATTTATGTAAGGCACTGATCTCTCCAAGTCCTGACACACAGTAGCCACTTAAGTATTTACTGAATGAAAGAAAAGTTTTGTCTATCTAGTTAGGGGGAAAGATATGTAAACAAAGTATCACAAAATAGCAGGTCTAAAGACCACATAGCATGCATAAGAGTATGACAGCCTTTGAGTGCACTGCCTTGAGGAACTGGGGGAAAAAAAGCTTTACCACTGTTAAAGGAAAAATATGAAGAGGGCAAAAGAATAAAACACACTTTGAGAATCTTATAGGTGTGTCTGGTGGGCGATGATAGGAAATAGGAAAGAAGAATAAGGGAGCTCTTTTAGGCTTGTGACTTTAAGTGTCATCTCTGATACTTAAATAAATGGATAACTCCCAAATTGTTATTTCCTGGTCAGACTTGTTTCCTGAGCACCAGATTTGTATATGACATCTCCACTTCAATATCTAAAAGGCAACATAAATATTAACATATCCACATGAAGTTCTCAATTCCACATCCCTCATAAGAACAGTCTTCCCTAGAGTTCCCCCACTTCAATAAATAAAATCACCATTGAACTGTGTATTTATAGCTCAAATCCTTTGATTTCTTCCTTTTCTTCTTCACTTAATCCATCACCAAATTCGCTCCAAGAGCGAATTACCTTGTCAGTTATACTGACGTAACAGGTCTCAAATTCATCAATTTCTTTTCATCTCCACCATTAAATTACTACCTTAGGCGAAACTACTATAGTTTTTTAAAAGATTTTACTTTAGAGACAGGGTCTCTCTGTCACCCAGGCTGGAGTGCAGTGGCGCCATCATAGCTCACTGCAGCCTCGGACTCTTGGGCTCAAGTAGTCCTTCTGTCTCAGCCTTCGAAATAACTGGGACCTCAGGCGAGCACCACCACGCCCGGAGAATTTTTTATTTTTTGTAGAGATGGAGTCTCACGTTGTTGCCTAGGCTGGAATCGAACTCCAGGCCTCAAGCGATCCTCCAGCCCCAGCCTCCCAAAGTGTTGGAATTACAGACATGAGCCACTGCATTTAGCTTGAAGCAACCTTCCTCATACCCTAGTCTCCCTGCTTTCATTTTTTCTCTCCAAAAGTCCTTCACACAGCAACCAGACAACTTTTCACAAACATAGATCATTAAAAGGCCTAAAAACACTTCCTACAACACTCTACATGACCTCTCCCTGGCCAGCATATCTAATTTCGTTACCTCTCTTACATGTCACTTTGATGACCCTTATATTCATTCTCTCATATCTTCAACTGTTTGTACTTTAGTGTTCCTACTGCCTGCGTTTTCCTCAGCTCCTCAGTGACTGGCTTATTCTTATCTTTTAGATCTCAACTCAAACATCTTCTGTTCAGAGAAACCTTCCCTGAGTACCCCTATCTGAAGTATCCTTCATCATCCCTGGTCTTTCTTTCATAGTACGATTATACAATATAATTGTTAATTTATTTATTCACTTGTTTACTGTGTCTCCCCCACCAGTGTTCCAGGAGAGGTGGGGCATTTTTTCTGGTTAACCAAATCCTCAATAATTACCACAATGCCTGGCACACTGTAAGCACTTAAGCATTTCTCCAACAAAACACTCAATGAATGAATCTAGGATACTTCCGAAATTATGACTTAGGCAGAAGTAGAGCAAATGCAAAGAAAAGCCTAACACAGGAAACGCAGGTGGAAGAGTAACGCGCGCATGGATGAGAAGGACGCTTAAACTTGGAGTCAACTTCGCCAAATCCCCTGCTGCCCCGACCCCAAGTCCGGAGCTGACAGCTGACAGCATGGCGCGACGTCCTGCATTGGTAGGCACGAAAGACGGGACACATCGACCCCATGGGATGAGGTGACGGAGTCCTATGCTCACAACCCGGCCGGGGCAGCGGGCAGGAGACCCCTGCGAGACACGCGTGAGAACCCATGTTGGAAAATCGGGGTTCCGGAAGCCTCGCATCCAGAGAGGCACGAGGCAACAGGCCCGTTGCGTGGGCGTTTTCTAAGTGTCCGAAAATGGGCAAAATTCCCTGAGCAAACCCCGAGTGACAGAACAACGGCAGGAGACTCACATCATCCGACTGCATGGTGTCCGTGGATCAGCGTGCAACTTCCGGCCGGATCGCGGGCGCAGACATGCTCCTTCCGGGAAACCACTTCCGGAACGCCCAGCCTCACCTATCTCGAGAAACCCTGAGACTCTCGGTGTTGCGAAATGTCCCCTGGCAGCCTCGCCGCCGCGCGCGCCTCCGCGTCTCCACCACGCTGGCGTCTGCGCGCGCCCGCAACGCTGGGGCTTGTTCCCTGTCGCTGCCTGGAGCTGGGAACCCAGTTGGGCCGCAGTGCTCTCCGCGGGAGGCAGGACGCGTGCTGGCGGCCGAATCCTGGAGCGCGGGGACCGCGGGGGTCGCGCGTACTTCCCCAGCGCCCTGTTTGCGACCGTTCATGAGGACGGGACCTCTCCCTGCCAGGCCTCCCCTCTGCTGGGAGAAGGCTGGGGAAAGGTGCGGGCGGCGCGGCGGGGCTGGGTCCCCACTCTTCCGAGTTCCCGGGCCACAGCTCGCAGCCAGTCCCCGGTTCTGCCCCACATATCTTGCCTTGGCCACTACACACGCCCATGTTGGGTGCGGCACCGGGTGCTGACTTCAGAAACTTAGAACTTGAATTCTACCTGGTTTGAGAAACCACTGACCAGATGGAAAGAGCGGTCCAATAATAAACACCTGTGTCTTCTCATTGCCTATTTGAGACAACAAGCAAAGTTGATAAGGGAGGGAAAATAAGAAAAGTAGAGGTCTAATAACCGCAAAAACAAATCTGGAAGCCTAACAGCTCTTTTCCGCCAGGGGAAAGAGAAAATCTACTACTTCGCATCGTTTTACATAAGAAAGATTGTCGGCTGGGTCGGGCGCCGTGGCTCACGCCTGTACCGCAGCATTTTGGGAGGCCTCCGCGAGCGAATTACCTAGGTCAGGAGTTCGAGACCAGCGTGGCCAACATAGTGAAATCCCGTCTCTACTAAAAATACAAAAATTAGCCAGGCGTGATGGCAGGTGCCTGTAATCCCAGCTACTTGGGAGGCTGAGGTAGGAGAATCACTTGAACCCAGGAGGCAGAGGTTGCAGTAAGCCGAGATCGTGCCATGGCACTCCAGCCTGGGTGACAAGCAAAACTTCGTCTCAAGAAAAAGAAAAAGAAAAAGAAAAAGGAAAGGAAAGGAAAGAAAGACTGTCAGAGGCATTTGAACCAGAGCAACTCCATCTTGAATAGGGACTGGGTAAAATAAGGCTGAGATCTACTAGGCTGCATTCCCAAGGGTCAGGCCGTCTAAATCACAGGATGAGGTCAGCACATAATATAGGTCATAAGGATGTTGCTGATAAAACAGGTTGCAGTAAAGAAGCCAGTCAAGACCCACCAAAACCAAGATGGCAACGAGTTTGACCTCTGGTCGTCCTCACTGCTACACTCTCACGAGCGCCACAAATGCTGTGGCAACATCAGGAAGTTACTCCATATGGTCTAAAAAAGGGAGGCATAAGTAATCCACTCCGTGTTTAGCATATAATCAATAAATAGGCTGGGCTCGGTGGCTCTCGCCTGTAATCAGCATTTTGGGAAGCTGAGGCAGGTGGATCACCCGAGGTCAGGAGTTCAAGACCAGCCTGGCCAACATGGTGAAACCCCATCTCTATTAAAAATACAAAAATTAACCAGCATGGTGGTTGACCCCGTCTCTAGTAAAAAAAAAAAAAAAAAAAAAACCTGGGCCTGGTGATGGGCGCCTGTAATCCCAGCTACTTGGGAGGCTGAGGCAGGAGAATTGCCTGAACTCAGGAGGCAGAGCTTGCTGTGAGCCCAGATCGCGCCACTGCCCTCTAGCCTGGGTGACAGAGCGAGACTCTATCTCATAAAACAACAACAACAACAAAAACCTGTAAATGTAATGACTAGCTGGAAGAAATGGGAGCATTATCAGAGGTCTAGCATCTTTATTTTGTTTTTTCTTTCTTATTTTTCTCTATTAACTTTCAGGGTTCTTTTGGTCTAGCATTGCTTTATTAATGTGCTTTTTAGGTTGCCAAAATAATCGAACAGCTAGAACTGCAAAGGAGGAAAGGAAAGAAAATTGTTGGAGCTGAATGATCTTGATTTCAATACAATGATCGTAAGTCCTATGGAGAGGAGTAGGAGGAAGAGAAGTTAGTTAATGAGTACAACAATACACTTAGAAGGATAAAGTCTGGTATTTGATAACACAGTAGGGAAATTATAGTTAACAATAATTTATTGCATATTTCAAAATAGCTATAAGAGAAGAATTAGAATGTTTCCAACACAAAGAAAAGATAAATGTTTGAAGTGATGGATACCTCTATCACTCTAATTTCATCATTACACATTGTATACATGTATCAAAATATTACATGTACCCCCAAAATATATGTAACTATGATATATCAATTTAAAAACACAAATACATAAAATGTAAACAGTAACTTTTTTTTAGAAGTCCTATGGGGAGAGTAATTTCTGCAGCTTCCTCTCTTGCCAATGAGCTCGATCATTCAGAGTTTTGCAGCGGTGAATGAAGCATGTTTTACCTGCCTCTCCATGAATATTCCTTAAGTGATTCAATATTTGCTTTTGCTCATAAAAAAGATGCAACAGGGAATATCTGCTGCTATTTGTTTTACATTTGCTTCACATCTTGTTCACAGATGAAGAAATACTGAGATGGAAGGGGATGGAAGATGAGGACTCTCAGACCCTGGGGTAGAGCATATTTGTGATTATTTGTTCATTAGATGACTGTATGTTTATCACAGAACATAGACTAGGATGTGGAAAAAAGTAAACTAGCATTTTATATACCACATCTTCCCTCCTTTATCTACTTCATCTCTCTTTTTATTCCATGTTAGAAGGGAAATATTTGGGTGGGCGCAGTGGCTCATGCCTCTAATCACAGCACTTTGGGAGGCTGAGGTGGGCAGATCACTTGAGGTCAAGAGTTCGAGGCCAGCCTGGCCAACATGGTGAAACCCCGTCTCTACTAAAAATACAAAAATTGGTTGGGTGTGGTGGCAGGCACCTGTAATCCCAGCTACTCAGGAGGCTGAGACAGGAGAATTGCTTGAACCCGGGAGGCGGCGGTTGCAGTGAGCCGAGATTGCGCCACTAACTCCAGGTTGGGTGACAGAGCAAGACTCCCATCTAAAAAAAAAAAAAGGGAAATAGGAAAGAGGTGATGAGAAAACAATCTAGAGGAATGACTTTCAAACTTGGTTACGTTCAAACATCAGAAACAAATTGTGAACTGATTAACAATACAGATTTCATTGATAACATCAGAAATGCTGCATCTGAAACTCAAGGAGTAGAGCTCCCAGATGATTCACATATTAGATAGTGCCAGACACATTAGAAGTGCAAGAACTTGTATTTGAGAAGCAGTGCTCTGAAACAGTTTGTACCCTCTTAGAAACAGGGGGAATGCAAGAACTGAAGCTGCCCATAGAAAGTCAGCAGGCTCCCTCTTTACTTGTTTTCTCTTTTCTTTTCTTTTCTTTCTTTCTTTCTTTCTTCTTCTTTCTTTTTTTTTTTTTTTTTTGAGACAGAGTCTTACTCTATTACCCAGAGTGGAGTGCAGTGGTGCTATCTCAGCTCACTGCAACCTCCACCTCCCTCCTGGGTTCAAGTGATTCTCCTGCCTCAGCCTCCTCAGTAGCTGGGACTATAGGCATGCACCACCACACCTGGCTAATTTTTTAATTTTTTAGTAGAGATGGGTTTTTGCCAGGTTGGCCAGGCTGATCTTGAACTCCTAACCTCAAATAATCCACCCGCTTTGGCCTCCCAGAGTGCTGGGAGCCACCATGCCCAACTGAAGGAGCAGATTTTACAGGTGGTGAGAGTTGAATTTTGGACATGTTACTTTACTTTTTTAAAGACAGGATCTTGTTCTGTTTCCCAGGCTGGAGGAAACAATCATAGCTCATTGCAGCCTCAAACACCTGGGCTCAAGCGATCCTCCTGCCTCAGCCTTCTGAGTAGCTGGGACTACAGGTGGGTAGCACCATGCCCAGCAAATTTTTAAAATTTTGTGTAGAGACAGGGTCTTGCTACGTGGCCCAGGCTGGTCTCAAACTCCTGGGCTCAAACAGTCCTCTGGCCTCAACCTCTGAAAGTGCTAGGATTATAGGTGTGAGCCACCATGTCCAGCCTGAACGCACTGATTTTCATTTGCTCACTAGACATTCAGTTAGAGTTGTTAGTACTCAGCAGTAAGCACACAGCAGTCACTGCTCCATGCAATACTGAAATTCCACCCGGCAAATGTTGTCATGTCCCTCTTCTCCAGGGACAGGGAACATTCTGTGATTAGGGCCCAGTTTTGCTTTCTAGGAATAGCTCCCTGACACCTGGTTCACCAAAGCTCTTGGATTGACTCAGCTCCTGTTGGCAGCTGAGTGCCCTTCTCAGTCTGTACCTTGCTCACAGAACCTTGGGGGCTCAGAAACCATTTTTTTTTTTTTGAGAGAGGTTCTCACTCTGTCACCCAGGCTAGACTACAGTGGTGCAGTCTTAGCTCATTGCAACCTCCGCCTCCCAGGTTCAAGCAGTTGTCATGCCTCAGCCTCCCACGTAGCTGGGATTACGAGTGTGTGCCACCACACCCGGCTAATTTTTGTATTTTTGGTAGAAACGGGGTTTCACCATGTTGGCCAGGCTTGTCTCGAACTCCTGACCTCAAACAACCCGCCCACTTCGGCCTCCTAAAGTGCTGGGATTACAGGTGTGAGCCACTGTGCCTGGTCAAAACATGTTCGCTATGTAAAACTTTTGAAACTTTGTGAACTTTCTATGTTGAGTCTGGTTTCAGTCTACTCCACTGGTCAAAAGCTATATACATCATATTTTTTTTAGACAAACTTCTTTCCAGACTTAATTGCGATTACTTTGAGTGTAACCGGCAGCTAAGAGAAGACATTTTTATGATTCTTTTATTTTTCATTTTATTTTTTGAGACGGAGTCTTGCTGTGTCGCCCAGGCTGGAGTGCAGTGGCACGATCTTGGCTCACTGCAAGCTCCGCCTCCCGGGTTTACGCCATTCTTCTGCCTCAGCCTCCCGAGTAGCTGGGACTACAGGCGCCCGCCACCACGCCCGGCTTTTTTGTATTTTTAGGAGAGATGGGGTTTCACCCTGTTAGTCAGGATAGTCTCGATCTCCTGACCTTGTGATCCACCTGCCTTGGCTTTCCAAAGTGCTGGGATTACAGGCGTGAGCCACTGCGCCTGGCTGACATTTTTATGACTCTTATTGGCTCTTTTGTTTAACTGAAAAGATCCATCAGTACCAACTTAACTCTTTTAGAGGTCTTAACAAAAGATCTTCCAGCCTCATCTTGAGGATCTTTTACTGGCTGGGGAGGTTGGAGATAAGAACAGGGTTTATTTTCCAGTCTGCTCAATTTTAATCTCTTGATAGTTCCTCTAAATTCTGTACAGCAGCCCTTTCCCCTTACTTGTCTTATTTCTTTCTGGCAGTCCTTACAATATGCAGCTAACAGACACCACCAACTAACACATTTAGCATTCTGCCTGGAAATCATTTTATCAAGGCCTACACATTAAGTATGTTTTATATCTTGTGAGTTGTTATAGGTAATAGTTTTACCAAGTATTTTGCTGCTACCTAACATGTCATCGTTTTTCCAGTCTGCTATAGCAGTTTTCTTAGCACCTTAAGAAAACCCTCAAATTTTAAATTCATTTTGGAGTAAAACAGGCTCTTTGCTATTTACAAGATTACTTCTGAGTTGCAAAAATTCTCTGTCCATGTTTTTCCCTTTATTACCATGATTTTCTCCTGTATTTCCCCCACTCAATCTTGGGTGCCACAATCCGACAGAGAGCATGGCACTTTTTTTTTCTTTTTGCATCTGTAATGGAAACAGACTGTTTTCTGCTGCGTGGCAGCAGACAGTAAGTGCATCAGATCTGTCAAACACAAGCATGCTTCTTGCTTTTTCACTGTTGCCCAGCACTTACTCCCTAAACCAATGCCACATATTTTAGGCTTTTGTTAAACAGCATCCCATTTCTAGATGGCAATTTCTTTTTTTGTTTGTTTTTTGTTTGAGATGGAGTCTTGCTCTGTCGCCAGGCTGGAGTGCAGTGGCATGATCTCTGCTCATTGCAATCTCCGCCTCCTGGGTTCAAGTGATTCTCTTGCCTCAGCCTCCCGAATAGCTGGGATTACAGGTGCACACCACCACACACAGATAATTTTTGTATTTTTAGTAGAGATAGGGTTTCACCATGTTGGCCAGGATGGTCTCCATCTCCTTACCTCGTGATCCGCTCACCTCAGCCTCCCAAAGGCATGAGACACTGCATAAGGCCATAGATGCCAATTTCTGTATCAGTTAGCTACTGCTGTATAACACACGCTTCTGAAACTCAGTGGCTTAAACAGTAAGCATTTATTAGTGTTTGTGTTTCTATGAGTCAGGTGGGTAGTCTGCTGACTTGGGCTTGCTCACATAGCTGCGGTTATCTGGTGGCATATCTTACAAGCATGAACCACCACACCCGGCC
The DNA here is from genome assembly GCF_009764315.1 of Trachypithecus francoisi. Lineage (NCBI taxonomy): Eukaryota > Metazoa > Chordata > Mammalia > Primates > Cercopithecidae > Trachypithecus > Trachypithecus francoisi. Next base: position 21,322,272 of record NW_022681431.1, on the reverse strand, counting down.
GAGTTTTCTTCTTTGATCCATGTGCTAAGAAGTGTGTTGTTTTTATGTCCATGTATGGGGAGATTTTCCAGTTATCATTTAGTTACTGGTTTCTGTTTTAATTCCTTTGTGGTCTGATAGCATGCTTTGTATGATGACCATTCTTTGAAATTTGTTGAGGTGTGTGCCTTTTTTTTTTTTTTCAGATTGAGTTTCGCTCTTGTCACCCAGGCTGGAGTGCAATGGCACGATCTCGGCTCACTGCAACCTCCTCCTCCCGGGTTCAAGTGATTCTCCTGCCTCAGCCTCCCAAGTAGCTGGGATTATAGGTGCCCACCAGTACGCCTGGCTAACTTTTTTGCATTTTTAGTAGAGACGGGGTTTCTCCATGTTGGTCAGGCTGGTCTTGCACTTCCAACCTCAGGTGATCCGCCCTCCTTGGCCTCCCAAAGTGCTGAGATTACAGGCATAAGCCACTGCGCCCGGCCGAGGTGTGTTTTATGGCCCAGTATACATGCTTTTTGATGTTCATATATAGGTATGTGTATTAGGCCTATGCCTAGGAATTTCTGGGTCATAATGTGTATATTCAGCTCTACTAAATATGAACAGACGATTTTCCAAAGTGGCCGTCACAACTGCACTCCCAACAATAGTGCATAACAGTTCTATGTGCTTCACGGCTTTGTCCTTGTGTTGTCTTGTCAGTTTTAAAACCTGTAGCCATTTTAGTGGATGTGTAGTATATATCATCATCGTGTTCATTTGCATTTCCTTAATGACTAAAAACAGTAAGCATCTTTTCACGTACTGCCTGGCTATTTGGATTCCTCTTTGGTGAAGTGCTGTACTTAGTGATTGTTTTTCTTTCTTATTGCTTTTAGGAGTTCTTGTTATATTCTAAATTCATTGTTAGATAAAATATATCAAAAATACCTTCTCTCATTCTGTAGATCATTTTTCATTCTTTTTCTTTCTTGAGACAGGATCTAACCCTTTTGCCCAGGCTGGATCGCAGTAGCACAATCCTGACTCACTGCAGCCTTGACCTCCCAGGCTCAAACAATCCTCCCACCTCAGCCTCCTGAGTAGCTGAAACCACAGGAGTGCACCACCACACCTGGCTAATTTTAAAAAATTTTTTTGTAGAGATGTGGTCTCCCTATGTTGTCCAGGCTAGTCTCCAACTCCTGGGCTCAAGTGATCCTCCCACCTCAGCCTACCAAAGTGCTGAGTGAGTGTAAGCCACTGCACCCATTTCTTACTTTCTTAACGGTGTCTTTTGATGAACAGAGTCTCTTACTTTTAATCATATCTAATTTATCAATCTTTTCTGTGTGTTTGATGTTTTTTAGACGTGGACACCATTATTATCAACCTGTTTTCATAGAAAAGTTGAGTTGCTTGGCACTGGAGCTCTGCAGGGTCTGGACCAGGGGGAGGCAGGCCTGAAACAGCAAATCACTCTCAGGCTTCTGCAGTGCACCCAGCACCGCAGGACACCCAGAGTCAGTGCCTCCTCAGACTTTGAGCCCTAAGTGCCTCACTTGCCTCGCCCTAGACCCAGCCCTCCCAAAGTGTTGAATTACCTCCTTATGTTTATTAGTTACTAGACTAGGGCAAAATAGAAGTCAATTAGCTTTTCTTTACCAGTGTCTAGTCCGTTTGGGCCACTATCACAACATACCTTAGTTTGGGTAACGCATAAACAACAGAACGCCATTGCTCCCAGTCTGGAGGCTGGGCAGTCCAAGATCAACGCCCTGGCAGATTCTTCATCCATTAGCGTCTGTGCCTCATACAAGGGACCCTCTATGTGTCCTCACATGGCAGAAGCTCTCTCTGGTCTCTTTGATAAAGACACACTACATTTGTAAATCTATAAAGGCTACAAAGGCACGAAATTCACATATGAATTTGGCGCGGAGCATAAACATTTACACCATAGCAACCTGTACAGTCAAACTAAATGATCGTTCTGTTCCGTTTACCAAATACTGCCAGAAATGGTGCCCAGCCTTAGAAAACATGTAAAGCTCTTGATTTTCTTAAGAAATAACTTTCACCTTTTTAAAAATTATTATTTTATTTATTTTTGTAGACAGTCTTGCTCTGTTGCCCAGGCCGGAGTGCAGTAGCTTGATCTCGGTTAACTGCAGCATTTACTTCCTGGGTTCAAGAGATCCTCCCACCTCAGGCTCCCAGTAGCTGGGACTACAGGCACGGGCCACCACATTTGGCTAACTTTTGTGTTTTTTGTAGACAGGGTCCCGCTATGTTGCTCAGGCTAGTTCTCGAACTCCTGGGCTCAAGCTATCCACCCGCCTCGGCCTCCCAAAGTGCTGGGATTACATGTGTGAGCCTGGCCTGAATAGGTGATTTTGAATGCGCTCCAGTCCTAGTCCAGTTGGAGAAACGGAAAGTTTCCAGTGTCTTGAAGAAGAGGGCCCCCGCAGCCTTCCCGAGAACTTTCCATAGGGCCGTGGCCTCAGGCGGACTGCGAACCACGATAACCAGCAGGGGGCGGCCCAGTGTTCTTAGAACCCGGGTCCCACGAGCTTGTGAACAGGGCACGGGTGAAAACCCGGATCCAGGTGACTCCGCCGGAACGCGCGCCGAGCTCGCCCGTGCGGCTGCCTCCGCCGCTCCTGATCGGCTCTCCGGGTCTTCCCGGGGCCCAGGCTGGGGCTCATAGGGAGAAAGAAGCGGCGCTGCGGTCCGCTGGGCGAACCCTGCTCCGCGCGAGGTGAGTGCGAGCGCCGCATCTCCTCCAGCCGCGGTGGTCGCTTGGTGGGAGCAGGGTCTTGATGCTGAGACACGGAAAGACGCTTTTCCGGTCCCAGGGAAGCTGGGACACTACCTTCGGGAGTCACAGCCTAAGGAAACTCCCTCTCTGTGCCGAGAAGGGGGTGTGTGTAAGAGACGGAGTGGTGTATGCAAAATAATCCAAGTCTGTTTTGGGGACTTAGTGGCGCCTAGGCAGAGCCACTGCCTGAGATTGAAGCCTGATCCACCAGGCGGGAGGCGGGTGCCGGGCCGGAGCCTCTGCTGGAGCCCGGAGGAGGAGCGTGGAGTCCCAACGCCTCCCCGCCTGCCCCGATCGGCCTCCTCCCCAGGCCCGCGACCGTCCATTCCAGAACCTAATCTGCCTTTGCGGGGCGCAAATTGCCTTGTTCTCCCCCATGTCTTCCCAGAGAATCACTTGTTGCAGGAATGTTGTGTTGAAGTCGTAGCAACTGTGACTTTTTAGTTGCAGAGAGCACGGTGTATTTAATGAAGAAAATGCCCCGGGAAAGCACCGGCAACCGCAGGCCTGGGTTATCCCATTTGCAAGCCATGTGTTAAGTGTTTTGCTCCCGATTAGTACCCTCAGAACAGAGCTCATTTTGTGTAAACTATAGAAATAACTATGCTGTGATTTTATGACATTTTTCTGGGGATTTTTAAATGATTCTTTAAAATAAAGCAGACGTCACACAAAATGACTTTTTCTTAACACCACGGCCCCAACAGTCTGTCCCCTGCTCCCTGCTGCAGCTCCCTGCAATAATAGTTTTATGTGTTTTATGCATGAAATGACTTGAATTGTTAATTTCATTTGTGGAATGCATGCAGCTCTGGCTGGCCACAGTTTTGAATAAGGCAAGTTGGCTTTAAGGACTTTATTCCCTTTGTACATCCTTCTTTCCAATGAGACACTCAGGAAACTCAACGACCAATCTTGGGGTTGTTAGTAACGTCACACTACAACTAGGGCAGGATTTCTCCCTCGTCTGCCGTAGTCTCAAATGGAGGCCTTTCAGGCATTGAATAAGCAACTCAGCTCTTTGAACACTGAAGTTTCACAGTCTCCAATCTAGCAGCACCGTAGTCTCTTTTAAAAAAACTTTCTTCTGAGTAAGGAGAAGCCAGAGACAGTGGGTAGCCTCAGGTGATCATTCAGGTCTGTTCCAGTTTTGAAACTGTTGTAATTAACTCTTGCTCGCTTCCTGCTAGATGACAGTGTGTAACAGTGAATTAAAAACACAATCTCCATTCTTACTGTGTTATTGCTTGTCTTTTATTCTTCAATAAGAAAATTAGGTTTTCAAGTTTTGTCGTACAAATAATATTTTTGAAAAATTCAAAACTAGGGTTCAATTCAGGAAGTTAAAAGAATATAGCTTGGAAAAACAATAATGTTATTTATAGATGTAGAAATATTCTTCAGTAGGCAGACATTTCCAACCCATATTTAAATGCTTTAAACTTCGGAATGTAAAGAGTTGATTTCAGTAAGATATTCAATATCTAATTCAATTGCCAGCATTCTACAATTAACATTTGTTTTAGTGTTTCTGAACATGGGTTTTTGAAAATTTTTTTAAAGTTAAGTTTGTCTTTACTTACAATGTCTTTCAGATTTTTTTCTTTGAGAATGAAATTGGAGTTTTCAAAAGATTATATTAAATTACCAACAAGGAAAATGAAGATAAAGTAATCCTAAACATGTTATATACATTTTAAAAAATATTTCCAGAAATCTTTATGATGACTCAAGTTGTCTGGATTACAGTCTCTTGATTAATCTTTTATGAAGAGTTTTTACTCCTGGATATAATTTATGGGATGAGAGAGCTTAATTTTGGGATGGAACCTCAGAAGAAGATCATTTGGTCCAGGAATGTTGTGTTGAAGTCGTAGCAACTGTGACTTTCTAGTTGTAGACAGCATGGTGTATTTAATGGAGAAAATGCGCTGGGAAAGCACCGACTTTCTTTAGTCATTTAGATTTGTCTAAATTTGTCTAGATGAAAGATTTGTCTTTAGTCATGTGAAATATTAGCTACATTTTATCAGTGTTACTGAACCAGCTCCTCATTCATGATTATATAAATGATAAAAGCAGATCAGGGATTTTGTTTTTTCTAGTCTGCAGTTATTCAATATTTATTAATTTATATTTTTTTCTGGAGATGAGGGATTTTAATTCGGGTATCCTGCCTGGTAGGAAAATTGCGACAAAGTAACCTATAAGCCCTTCTTGGAGGAAGAATAGTTTCTAATAAGACCTCATAGGAAAAATAAAGGTGAAAAAGAATCCCTGCTCTTGAAGAATTGCCTTGATTCTTACTGTGATACATAAACTTCACAGTCTTGTGCTGCCACTTTTAATTTTTTTATTTTTGAGATGGAGTCTAGCTCTGCTACCCAGGCTGGAGTGCAGTGGCACCATCACAGCTCACTGCAGCCTTGACCTCTAGGGCTCAAGGGATCCTCCTGTTCAGCCTCCCAGTTGCTGGGACTAGGACTACAGGTGCATACCAGCATGCCCAGCTCACGTTTTGTTTTTTCTTTCTTTTTTTTTTTTGTAGAGATGGGTTCTTGCCGTGTTGCCCAGGCTGGTCTTGAATTCCTGGGCTCAAGTGATCCACTCACCTCAGCGTCTCAAAGCGCTGGGATTACAGGCATGAGCCATGACACCAAGCTTTCCCTTTTAAAAATCTGTGCTTCTTACTGGGCACGGTGGCTCATGCCTGTAATCCTAGCACTTTGGGAGGCCAAGGCAGGTGGATCATGAGGTCAGGAGGTTGAGACCATTCTGGCCAACATGGTGAAACCCTGTCTCTACTAAAAATACAAAAAATTAGCTGGGTGAGGAGGCGCACACCTGTAATCCCAGCTACTTGGGAGGCTGAGGCAGGAGAATCGCTTGAACCTGGGAGGAGGAGATTGTGGTGAGCCGAGATCGCGCCACTGTATTCCATCCTGGGGACAGAGCAAGACTGTCTCAAAAAAAAAAAAAAAAAAAAAGTAAAAAATTTGTGCTTCTAATTGAGGCATTGCATCAGTCTGTTTATCTGGCTCTCTGTCTCTTTTGGATTTGTTTTTAGTTTCTACATCAAATGGATCCACTGAATACTCACTCTTATGAGGTTGTATGATCAACACTGCATAATTTAAGCAGTTTAGTATATGTCTGGAATTTAAGGATTGAGGAATGACATTTCCTTCATTTCTGCAATAGAAGTGCAGAGGTGTCTGGCTACACCTTCTCTTTCCCCATTAATCTCCAGTCTTGATTCACATGACTGCCAGTGTGCCTTTCTCCCTTACTGTTCTCTACTGGTCTCACCTGAAGTTTCTGCTAGGATGAAGAGGATGACTTTCCCACATAGAAATCTGCAATCCAAAGCTTGCTTTATATAAAAATAAATGCTCAGCAAAATACAAAGTTCACTGAAAAAGAGGAACACATTAACACAAGTTTTTGTTTTGTTTTGTTTTTGAGACAGAGTTTTGCTCTTGTTGCCCAGGCTGGAGTGTAATGGTGTCATCTTGGCTCACTGTAACCTCCGCCTCCTGGGTTCAAGCAATGCTCCTGCCTCAGCCTCCTGACTAGCTGGGATTACAGGCATGCACCACCACACCCGGCTAATTTTTGTAGTCCTAGTAGAAATAGGGTTTCACCATGTTGACCAGGCTGGTCTTGAACTCCTGACCTTAAGTGATCCACCTGCCTCGGCCTCCCAAAGTGCTGGGATTACAGGCATGAGCCACGGGTCTGGCCATTAACACAAGTCTTGATAAAGAAAACTGAGTAAAAATGGAAACTGTGGAGGTATTACACTATCTTCATCAGATGCCCAAGGGACAATCACAGGCACTACGGAAGTCTGCAAATTAACAAAATAGGCCAACTTTTAAATGTTCATCAGTTGCTTTTTATGCATCTGATAAAGCAGCTTTAGAAAGTTTACTAAAATCCCCCAGCTTCCTGTGTTCTCTCCATTGTCTTGATGGAAACAAGCATATGATGATATGAATCTATAAACTGACTTGTTAGCTGGGTGCAGTGGCTCACACCTGTAATCCCAGCACTTTGGGAGGTTGAGGCGGGCAGATCGCGTGAGCTCAGGAGTTTGAGACCAGCCTGGCCAACATGGTGAAATCCTGCCTCTACAAAAAAAAAAAAAAAAAAAATTAGCTGGGTGTGGTGGCACACCTCTGTGGTCCCAGGTACTCTGGAAGTTGAGTGGGCGAATCACTTGAGCCTGGGAAATTGAGGCTACAGTGAGCCAAGATTGTACCACTGCACCCAGCCTAGGTGACGGAGGAGACCCTGTCTCAAAAACAAAACAAAGAAACAAAAACTGACTTGCTATTGGGAGGGGTAATGCCTCCCAAAGGAGGTAGTCCTGAAAGTCTTGCAGAATGGCTAGCACAGTGGAAGAGGTGGAAGGGCTTCCAGATAGGCACAAGAGCACAGAGTGGGAAGCCGCGTTCCAGGATACCAGGAACAGAGTCCTTATGCTGCAAACCAGGAAAGGAAGCCAGAGAGGTAGGGCATGGCCCACATTGTGTTTTCTGTTTTTTTGTTTTGTTTTGTTTTGTTTGAATGGATTCTTGCTCTGTTACCCAGGTTGGAGTCCAGTGGCGTGATCTTGGCTCACTGCAACCTCTGCATCCTGGGTTCAAGTGATTTTCCTGCCTCAGCCTCCACAGTAGCTGGGACTATAGGCACATACCACCACACCCAGCTAATTTTTGTATTTTTAGTAGAGATGGGGTTTTGCCATATTGGCCAGGCTTGTCTCCAACTCCTGGCCTCAAGAAATCCACCCTCCTTGGCCTCCCAAAGTGCTGGGATTACAGGCATGCGCCACTGCATCCAGCCTCACATTAATAAGTGGCACTTCAGTGTGAATAGTTTAAATTTGATAATTAGATACATTTCTTCTAAAAACTCTCCATGGTATAACCTCTAGCTTATTAACCCCATTGACCCCCCAATTACCAAAACAGAAATGGGCAAAGGAGTCTTCCCAGAGCTCCCTGCCTTCTGCCTCGCCTCGCCTGCAAGTAGGGAGAGGTAGGAGGAGGAGGGGCACACAAACTACCAGGTTCTTCTACTTTTTTTTTTTGAGACAGAGTCTCGCTCTGTCGCCCAGGCTGGAGTGCAGTGGCCGGATCTCAGCTCACTGCAAGCTCTGTCTCCCGGGTTTACGCCATTCTCTTGCCTCAGCCTCCCGAGTAGCCGGGACTACAGGTGCCTACCACCTCGCCCGGCTAGTTTTCTTGTATTTTTTTAGTAGAGACAGGATTTCACTGTGTTAGCCAGGATGGTCTCGATCTCCTGCCCTCGTGATCCACCCATTTCGGCCTCCCAAAGTGCTGGGATTACAGGCTTGAGCCACCGCGCCCGGCCTTTTGTTGTTTTTTTTGAGACACGGTCTCACTCTGTCGTCCAGGCTGGAGTGCAGTGGTGCACTCTCAGCTCACTGCATCCTCTGCCTCCCAGGTTCAAGGGATTCTCCTGCCTCAGTCTCCCTAGTAGCTGGGATTACAGGTGCCTGGCACCAGGCCTGGCTGATTTTTGTATTTTTAGTAGAGATGAGGTTTCACTGTGTTGTCCAAGCTGATCTCAAACTCCCGACCTTAGGTGATCCGTCAACCTTGGCTTCCCACAATGCTGGGATTACAGGCATGAGTCACTGCACCCAGCCTCACAAACTACCAGATTTGGAAAGCTCAGAGTGTCACCTCAGGTTGGTTTTTCATTTTACAGTCAGGCATGCAGGAAAGAAATCATCCCTTGGTTCCATTTCTGAGACTCTTATACCTTCAACTGGCCCTGAATGGCCAAAATTTGAAGCTGGCACCCTCAAGCTGCTAATTACCTATAAGATATTCAGTCTCTCTTCTGTCCATCTTAATTCAAAATACAGTTGAAAATTTGGAATTATTTTAGGATGAAAGTGTTGCTGGTTTTGATGGCATAGCACGTGCAAGAGTATGAGGTAGTCATACTCAGCTCCAAACCCTGCTCTGTGCAGCAGATGGCCAACCCTGGTGGTGCACACCAGCTCTGCAGTGCACTTTAGAAGCTCAGCTTCTAGGGGCAAGAGGATTGGTGAGTGAGAGTCCATTTCAGATGGTGCCTGCCATGGTTGTCTGAATATACATATTGTTCTGTCCCAGGAAGGAGTATTCTAGGGCACCCTCTTGTAGGACTCTGAGATTCGTCCTGCAGGCAATGACGAATGAGAGCTTTTGTCTTGGAGTCTCATAATTTAAGTGCTTCAGTATGTGTCTGGAATTTAAGAATGACATCGCCTTCAGTTCTGTAATAGAAATGTGCTCTGGCCACACCTTCTTGATTAATCACTAGTCTTTTTTTTTTTTTTTTGAAATGGAGTTTTGCTCTGTTGCCCAGGCTGGAGTGCAGTGGCGTGATCTTGGCTCACTGCAACCTCCACCTCCTAGGTTCAAGTAATTCTCCTGCCTCAGCCTCCTGAGTAGCTGGGACTACAGGTGCATGCCACCATGCCTGGCAAATTTGTGTGTGTGTGTGTGTGTGTGTGTTTTGAGACAGAGACTCGCTCTGTAGCCCAGGCTGGAGTGCAGTGGTGTGATCTTAGCTCACTGCAACCTCCGCCTCCTGGGTTCAAGTGGTCCTTCTTGCCTCAGTCTCCCGAGTATCTGGGATTACAGGAGCCTGCCACCACGCCTGGCTAATTTTTGTATTTTTAGTAGAGACAGGGTTTTACCATATTGGTCAGGCTGGTCTCGAACTCCTGACCTCTGGTGATCCACCCACCGCGGCCTCCCAAAGTGCTGGGATTACAGGTGTGAGCTACCACACCCGACCTAATCACCAGTCCTGATTGACATGGCTACCAGTGTCCCTTTCTCCCTTACTGTTCTCTTTTGGTCTACTCTATTGAATTGGAGCCTGCTGTCCTTCATAGTGCTCTCTGTGAGTCTGTTTGTCCTACCAGTTGGAGGACCGCTGACTTGATGTCAGGCTCCTGGGTAACTAATACCATATACAGTATTAGATTGACTGTTACTGTTGTAAATGTACCCCCAGGCCTGGATAATTGTTGCATGCTCTAAGTCAAAATACTACTGTCTACCCTGGCTTGGCCCTGCCCTGCCCTGCCTTCTTTTCCCTTCCCTGCCCTTCTTTTCTCTACCCTTTCCGTATCCCTTCCCTTCCCCTTTCCCTTTCCTTCCTTCTTTTTTTTTTTTTTTTTTTTTTTGAGACAGTGTCTCACTCTGCTACCCAGGCTGGAGTGCAGTGGCATAATCATGGCTCAGTGCAGCCTTGAACTCGGGCTCAAATGATTCTCCTGCTTTAGCCTCCCAGGTAGCTGGGACCACAGACATGCACCACCATGCCCAGCTAATTTTAAATTAAAAAAAATTTTTTTTGTAGAGGCGGAGTCTTGCTTTGTTGCCTAGGCTGGTCTTGAACCCCTGAGCTCAAGGGATCTTCCTGCCTCAGCCTCCCAGAGTCACCACACCTGGTGGACTCTGTTCTTTAGTGGTCGTTATTTAACCATAGATTGGCCCCTGAGACCTCCTACACTTCTGGCTTTGGGAAGATAGCCTAGGTTGATATTCTTTAAATATAAGGAAATTCATAATCTTAAATTCTTCTGTCATAGTTCATAAAGCTATGCGAAGGTCCCGAAAAGGTCCTAGGATAGACCTGAGCTGTACAGTAGCTATAAAAATATCCCAAACTCTGTCCTCAAATTGTATCTTTTGTTTTCCTTTATTCCTGATTCTTTTTGTACTTTTCACAAGCTGTCACTATGTTCCTTCATTTGTTTGCTTTCCACACATCTTTGGGTTGGGTTAGCTGATACCTAGACTCACTTCTGTCTTTAAAAAATATGATCTTGTGGCTGGGTACAGTGGCTTATACCTGTAATCCCAGCACTTTGGGAGGCTGAGGCGGGTAGATCATTTGAGGTGTTCAAGATAATTCAGGAGTTTGAGACTGGCCTGGCCAACATCGTGAAACCCTGTCTCTACTACAAATAGAAAAATTAGCTGGGTGTGGTGGTACGTACCTGTAGTCCCAGCTACTCAGGAGGATGAGGCAGGAGAATCGCTTGAACCCAGGAGGCGGAGGTTGCAGTGAGCTGAGATTGCACCACTTCACTCCAGCCTGGGCAACAGAGCGAGACCCTGTATCAGAACAACAACAAAAACAACAACAACAACAACTCTCTCTCTGTATATATATGTGTATGTGTGTGTATATATATGTGTGTGTGTATATATATGACCTTGGACAAATCACTTAAACTTGAGGAAGCTTAGCTTCCTTGGGAACTGGGAACAATAATACCTACCTTGCCTACTTTTCCAAGTGGTTATAAATAAGATTGAGTAGAGTGATATAGCTAATCATTTTTTGAAAACATTATAGCTTTATTCCCATATAAGTAGGTGATATCATTTTACTACATAATCTGGGTTACATTAATGATAACTATAATAAATTGCTTCTGCACATTAAATGGAAATTTGGTAATCTTTCTGTTATGCAAGGGAAAGAAATAGTGATAGTTAACATTTATTATTTACTGTGAAGAAGCTGAGACTTAGAAAGATTCAGTAACTTGTCTAAATTTATATTAAGTAATAGAACCAGGATTGGGACCCAAAGTGCTAGCTCCATATTGTATGTAGTTAATAGCTACAAGCATCTACTAAGTAGGAGCAAAGGTACTTTACAGGTTCTTAGAGATTTTTATTCCTTTTTTCTCTGATATAGCAGCTGACAACTGTACTACATATGTTTTCTGTGACAGGTAACCTGTGAGGATTGGTATTGTCTGGTGGTAATTTTATAGTATTTCTTTTTTTTAAATTATTTTTTATTTTTTGAGACCAGGCCTGCCTCTGTCACCCAAGCTAAGTGCAGTGGCACAATCACGGCTCACTGCAGCCTCAATCTCCTAGGCTGAAGCAATCCTCCTGCTTCAGCCTCCCAAGTAGCTAGGACTACAGACACCCACCACCATGCCTGGTTAATTTATTTTTTGTAGAGATGGGGTCTCACTGTGTTGCCTAGGCTGGTTCTCCCGCCTTGGCCTCCCAAGGTTTTGGGATTACCTGCATGAGCCACTGTGCACAGCCAAGGAATTTTATGGTATTAATGCTAAAAAATATAAAAGAATATGTGCACTTCCAATCGTAATACTTGTCAAAGTTAGAGTCTTGGGCAAGTTACTTTACTTCATTCAGATTCAGTTTTCTTATATTTGTTTGTTTTTTTTGAGACAGAGCCTCGCTTTGTCGCCCAGGCTGAAATGCAGTGGCCGGATCTCAGCTCACTGCAAGCTCCGCCTCCCGGGTTTACGCCATTCTCCCGCCTCAGCCTCCCGAGTAGCTGGGACTACAGGCGCCCGCCACCACGCCCGGCTAGTTTTTTGTATTTTTTTTAGTAGAGACGGGGTTTCACCGTGTTAGCCAGGATGGTCTCCATCTCCTGACGTCGTGATCCACCCGTCTCGGCCTCCCAAAGTGCTGAGATTACAGGCTTGAGCCACCGCGCCCGGCCAGTTTTCTTATATTTGAAAATGAGAATGGAGTTGTTGGGAGAATTGAATGAGCGCCTGCCTGTGTGCTAAGTACTTAGGAAAGGCCTTGCCCCTGATAGGTTACTCAACAAATATTAGCGATCTCCTTTTCTTTGGCAAAGTGAGCATTTTTCCTTTTAAAGTTCCAGTTGATGGGGTAGCAATCTATTTTATATGCTTCATTTTCCACCTAAAGGGATAATAAATTAAAATAATATTGAAATGTAAGGATAACAAACGTTTATTGGGTATTCAGTATGTGTCAGAGTCTGAAATAAGTGTTTTACCAATCATAGCTCATAAAATTCTCACAACTCTGATTAGGCCTCATGAGGATCTACTTTTGGAAAGTGAGTTATGGAGAGGTTAGGTTAAGCCAGCTGAGGAATTGGGATTTGAATCCTGGAAGGCTGACTTGAGACCTTCTCTTAGTCACTGGGTTTTGGGAATTTCATGGATGAAAGAAGAAAAATGCACTTTTGGTGATTTCTGAGTCCCAGTGTTATTTTGTGGTTGAAGGAAAAAAAAAATATCCTGGATTTAAAAGTAAGGCCGGTCAAGGTGGCTCACACCTGTAAACCCAGCACTTTGGGAGGCCAAGGCAGGAGGATCACTTGAGCCCAGGAGTCCAAGACCAGCTTGGGCAACATGGTGAGACCTCATCTCTACAAACAAACAAACAAAAATCAGCTGGATATTGTGGCACATGCCATTAGTCCCAGCTACTCGGGAGGCTGAGGTGGGAGGATTGCTTGAGCCTGGGAGTTGGAGGCTACAGTGAGCCATGATCACAGTACTGCATTTCAGCCTGGGTGACAGAGTGAGACCCTGTCTCAGAAAAAAGTAAATCAAGGTAGACTCATGAGAGGGAAACCCACCCTTTTTTTTTTTTTTTTTTTTTGAGATGGAGTCTGGCTCTGTCGCCCAGGCTGGAATGCAGTGGCACGATCTTGGCTCACTGCAATCTCTGCCTCCTGGGTTCAAGTCATTTTCTAGCCTCAGCCTCCCAAGTAGTTGAGATTACAGGCACCTGCCACTGTGCCTAGCTAATTTTTGTATTTTTTGTAGAGACGGGGTTTCACCATCTTGACCAGGCTGGTCTCGAACTCCTCACCTTAAGTGATCCACCCGCTTTGGCTTCCCCAAGTGCTGGGATTACAGGTGTGAGCCACTGCGCCTGGCTGGGAGCATACCTTTAAGACTAAAATTTTTAACCAGGGTTCTATATTATTTTTATAGGTCTAATTATATCTAATTATATCTTTAACTCTGTATGCCAGGGGCATGATGTAGGTCTGACTTAGATTCACATCTGTGAAGTACTGTGCAGCAGCATTGCCCTTCCTCTGGAAAGTTGACCCTTCCTCCACTCTGAACTACACAGTGCCATTTGTCTAGGACATTGAAGTTCATAGAATATCATAGGGATAAAGGGCATTCTATGGGGGCATTTTTTTCAATCTTTTTTTTTACTTTTTTTTTTTGAGATAGAGTCTTGCTCTGTTGCCTACACTAGAGTGCAGTGGTGCAATCACGGCCTACTGCAGCCTTGACCTCCTGGGCTCAAGCAGTCCTCCTGCTTCAGCCTCCTGAGGAGCTGGGACTATAGGTGCACACCCCCATGCCCAGCTAATTTGTAAAATTTTCTATGCAGACAGGGTCTCACTATGTTGCCCAGGCGGGTCTCAAGCTCCTGGGCACAAGCCATCCTCCTGCCTTGGCCTCCCAAAGTGCTGTGATTAAAGGTATGAGTTTGTACAACTTTTTTGAAAAGATCATTTATTTCAGATAGATGAAAATTTTATTTGGAAACTTCCAAAGAATAATATTGCTCCAACAGCCCACTGCTTTATTCACTTGCTGTAAAAGACAAATCATATTCAGAATTCCTTATGCTGTGGCAAAAGTTGGTTTCCTTCATGGGCATTGGGGCCACATGATCATTATCCATTTTTGCTTAAAGCCTGAATCTTATTTTCTTCCTAAATTTTATGGGAGTGGGTGGATAGTCCTGGTAATTTTTATTCCGTTTCTAAACTCCTTTGAAACTTAGATAGAAGGGAGTGACTTCATATAAAAGTCTTGGAATTCAGTCTTCTGATGGCAGAGAGCATTAAGTGGAAGCAGAATTTTAGATTTGGGATCTGGTTGTAGCTTTGTCACTCTCCTCTGATGGACTGGGTGGCCATGAGTAAGTCAATTCACCTCTCTGGTTCCCCTCCCCTCCCCTCCCCTCCCCTCCCTTTACCTCCCCTTCCTTTCCATTCCTTTCCCTTCTTTTCCTTTCCTTTCCTTTCTCTGTTGCCCAGGCTACTCACTGCAACCCCCACCTCCCAGGTTCAAGTGATTCTCCTGCCGCAGCCTCCTGAGTAGCTGTGACTACAGGTGTGTGCCACCACACCTGGCTAATTTTGGTATTCTTAGTAGAGATGGGTTTTGCCATGTTGGCCAGACTGGTCTCAAACTCCTGACCTCAAATGATCCACCTGCTCTGGCCTCCCAAAGTGCTGGGATTACAGGAGTGAGCCTTCATGCCCAGCCTTGATTTCCTTACTTATGGGTGAGGTACTAGGACTACATGATTTCAATGCTTTTAGTTTAAAACGTTCTATGTTTTTTCATGATCACTCGCCTGCAAGACTACATTTATTAAATCAGCACTATGGCTAAAAGATGATCTTTTGTTGCAGAATTTTTTGATGCCTTCTTATTTGGATAAATCTCCAGCTGCTCTGGTGATAGCCTAAGAAGACTGCATGCTGCTTCCTCTTGATGCCAAGCCAGGCCCTCTTGCAACCTCGGATCTCAGTCCTTCATGGAGACCAGGTCCCAGCAGGAATGGCAGTGCAGGAAATTGGCGCCCAGATGGTTCTTCCATGTGAAGTTGTCTCGGGCTCTGGGCTGACGAGAGAACACCTGGTAACCAGGTTAGCCCTCTGTCAGTCACCTAGGGCAGGGCAGCATGGTGCGGATTCAGAGGAGGAAGCTTTTGGCATCTTGCCTGTGCATCACAGCCACCATCTTTCTGCTTGTCACACTCCAGGTACCAAGAATGTGGGTTGTGTAGTGTTGATAGCTGGGCCTTTGCCATGTCCCCCTACCCCCTATTTTCTCAAAACTTCAAGTATTTCACTTTTTGTTAATCAGGGGTGTTGAGGATCTCTCTCTCTCTCTCTCTCTCTTTCCCTCTTTCCCTCCCTCCCTCTCTCCCTCCCTTCCTTCCTTTCTTCCTTCCTTCCTCTTTCGACACAGTTCCACTCTGTTGCCCAGGCTGGAGTGCAGTGGCACGGTCTCTGCTCACTGTACCCTCTGCCTCCCGGGTTCAAGCAATTCTCGTGCCTCAACCTCCTGAGTAGTTGGCATTACAGGCACCCACTGCCATGCCCAGCTAAATTTTTTGTATTGTTAATAGAGATGTGGTTTCAACATGTTGGCCGTGCTGGTCTCGAACTCCGGATCTCAAGTGATCTGCCTGCCTTGGCCTCCCAAAGTGCTAGGATTACAGGCGTGAGCCACTGTGCTCGGCCATGATCAGAGGTTTTCTACTGGGAGGAAAACACCTCCCAGTTTTCCTCCCAGTAAAAAACCTCTGGCAGGGAGACCCTTCAAGTTCACTCCCTGCCCCCCTTTTTTAAACAGGTGAAACTGAGGTTTAGTGAATGGACGTGTCAGTCAGAAGAAAAGTCATTGAGATAGGAGGTGAGTTTGAGATTATCATAGGCTCCTGGTTGTAGAGAAACAGAAAGTAAAGCTCAGTCTGTCTTCCTGGGTCAAAATTGGATGGCTTCCTCAGAGTCTCCTATTGTTATCACTTTTGAAAGACTGCATTCTTTTTTTATTTTTTATTTTTTTTTTTGAGACGGAGTCTCTCTGTGTCGCCCAGGCTGGAGTGCAGTGGCCGGATCTCAGCTCACTGCAAGGTCCGCCTCCTGGGTTCATGCCATTCTCCTGCCTCAGCCTCCTGAGTAGCTGGGACTACAGGCGCCCACCACCTTGCCCGGCTAGTTTTTTTGTATTTTTTAGTAGAGACAGGGTTTCACCATGTTAGCCGGGATAGACTCGATCTCCTGACCTCGTGATCCGCCCGTCTCGGCCTCCCAAAGTGCTGGGATTACAGACTCGAGCCACCGTGCCCGGCCCAAAAGACTGCGTTCTTGGAGAAGCAAGGACTATTCTGAGAACAAGATAGTCTGTATCTTGTAGTAAGTGTAGAACACAGACATCTGTATTATAAGTAAATCTTGACATGTGCTTGTAGACCAAGGACTGTATATGGATGAATGAACTGAAATATGTGCTTAGTTCTCCTACCTGTATCCCTTAGTCAGTTATTCTGAACTTCATTCACTGATTTCTGTTTATTCCTTTATTTATTTATTTATTATTTTTTGGGACAGGATCTCATTTTGTCACCTAGGCTGGAGAGCAGTGGCACAGTCTCGGCTCACTGCAGCATCAACCTCCCTGGGCTCAGGCAATCCTCCCACCTCAGCATCTTCAGTAGCTGGGACCACAGGCTTGTGCCACGGTGCCTGGCTAATTTTTATTTTTTTTTATAAATTTATTTTTTGAGATGGAGTCTCACTCTGTCGCCCAGGCTGGAGTGCAGTGGCGCGATCTTGGCTAACTACTACCTCTGCCTGCCAGGTCAAGCAGTTTCCTGTCTCAGCCTCCCAAGTAGCTGGGATTACAGGCTCCCACCACCTAGCTAACTTTGCATTTTTAGTAGAAATGAGGTTTCACCATGTTGGCCAGGCTGGTCTTGAACTCCTGACTTCATGTGATCCGCCTGCCCTGGCCTCCCAAAGTGCTGGGATTATAGGCGTGAGCCACCACACCCGGCCTAATTTTGGTATTTTTTTGTAGAGACGGGGTTTCACCACATTGACCAGGCTGGTCTTGAACTCCTGGGCTCAAGCAATCTGCACACCTTGGCCTCACAAAATGCTGGAATTACAGGTGTGAGCCACTGTTCCCAGCCCCTTCACTGATTTCAAATTGAAATAAAAATTGGGCAGTGACAGTAAAAGTATAGATATTAGCTCAGATAGATTTTGCACCCATTCAGGTGCCAGCCGTCCATTTCAAAATCTTTTTTTTTTTTTTGAGACAGGGTTTCACTCTGTCACCCAGGCTGGAGTGCGGTGGTACGATCTCGGCTCACTGCAGCCTCCACCTCCCAGGCTCAAGCAATCCTCCCAACGCAGCCTCCTGAGTAGCTGAGACTATAGGTGTGTACTACTACTCATGGCTAAGTTTTCTATTTTTTTGTGGAGATGGGGTTTCACCATGTTGCTCAGGCTGGTCTTGAACTCCTGAGCTCAAGCGATCCACCTACCTGGCTTCTCAAAGCACTGAGATTGCAAGTGTGAGCCACTGTGCCTGGCTTCCACAGGACTATTTTTTTGAGATAGAGTTTTGCTTTTTTTGCCCATGTGGGAGTGCAGTGGCATTATCTCAGCTCACTGCAACCTCCACCTCCTGGGTTCAAGCAATTCTTCTGTCTCAGCCTCCTGAGTAGCTGGGATTACAGGTGCCCGCCACCATGTCCGGCTAATTTTTGTATTTTTAGTAGAGACGGGGTTTTGCCATGTTGGCCAGGCTGGTCTCGGACTCCTGAGCTCTGGTGATCCACCTGTGTTGTCCTCCCAAAGTGCTGGGTTCACTGGCATGAGTCACCATGCCTGGTTCTCCACACAGCCTTTAAAGGTTATTTGTGGATGTGAATAGTTACGGTTGTGGACTGGTACTGCCGCCTTCTGCCAGACTGGGATTCTAGTGAGAGGCAATATGTGCCTCCTTCCTTGTTTGTGCTGTAGGTATCTAGGACCTGCTACACAGAAGGCCTGGCATTTTCAGTTTTCTGCTGCTTTCTGTGGGAAGGTTTTTTTTTTTTTTTTTTGAGACAGTTTCTTGCTCTGTTGCCAGACTGGAGTGCAGTGGTGCGATCTGGGCTTACTGCAACCTCCGCCTCCTGGGTTCAAGCGATTCTTCTGCCTCAGCCTCCTGAGTAACTGGGATTATGGGTGCCTGCCATCACTTCTGGCTAATTTTTTGTATTTTTAGTAGAGACAGGGTTTTACCATGTTGGCCAGGCTGGTCTCGAAGTCCTGACCTCAAGTGATTCACCTGCCTTGGCCTCCCAAAGTGTTGGGATTACAGGCGTGAGCCATACCACGCGTGGCCTCCATTCCTGTTTTTAGGCAAATGAAATACTTTGCTGCATGAGTAGGGTAAAGATAGGATAAATAGAAAAAAATCATATTATGGATCGTATGTTAGTTTGCTATCGCTGCTGTAACAAAATACTGCAGATGGAGTGACTTGCTTCCACAATCAAGATTAGTGTTTTTTTTACAGTTTCAGAGACTGGGAAGTCCAAGATCAAGGTGTCAGCGGATTTTGTCTTCTGAGGCCTCTCTCCTTGGCTTATAGATGGCTGTTTTCTCCCTGTATCTTTACACTGCCTTCTCTCTGTAATTGTGTGTGTCGAAATTTCCCCTTTTTGTAAGGACACCAGTCATACTGGATTAGGGCCCACCTGTTTTAACTCAGTTACCTCTTTGAAGACCTTGTCTCCAAATATTGTCATGTTATAAGGTACTGGGAGTAAGGACTTCAACATATGAATTTTTTGGGGGTATACAATTTAGCCCATAGAAGATTCTATAACATAAATTATTTAATTAATATTAATCTAAACATCAAAATATTATAGTTAGCTACACTTAAGCTAAAACATAGTTCTCTGGAGGAAAACTTAGACATTGTTTTCCATTCACATTTAACTATATTTTGTATAAACTGTCTGTAAATTCTTTGGGTATATATGTATATTTTTTAATTTTACTTTTTAGTTGCATAAATAGTTTAGGAATATATATTGGAGTACTTTAAAGCAAATCCAGGACATAATAGCATTTCACCTGGATATATGTTAATGTAAGTCTCTCACTTTGCAGCTAGGAACATTGAAAAATTTAATGTAACCATATTGCTACTATCACACCCAACAAAATTAACAGTTACTGAATATTCTCTGTATGATAGGCCATGTTAAATTTTCCCAGTTGTCTCAAAAAAAAAAAAAAAAAGAATTTTCATAATGAGTTGGGTTTCTTTTTGAGACAGAGTCTTGCTCTGTTGCCCAGGCTGGAGTACAGGGGCACGTTCTTGGCTCACTGCAACCTCCACCTCCTAGGTTCAAATGATCCTCCTGCCTCATCCTCCCAAGTAGCTGAAATTACAGGTGTGCACCACCACACTCAGCTCATTTTTGTATTTTTAGAAGAGATGAGGTTTCACTATATTGGCCAGGCTGGTCTCGAACTCCTGACCTCAGGTGATCCATCCACCTGGGCCTCCCAAAATACTGGGAGTACAGGTGTGAGCCACCACGTCTGGCCCGAGTTGGTTTGAATTTGGAATAAACAAACCTATACATTGCATTTGGTTGGTGAGTCTCAAGTTTTATGTTTTTGTTTTTTTCACTATTAAAAAGTTTGGCCAGTTATGGTGGCTCACACTTGTAATCTCAGCACTTTGGGAGGCCGAGGTGGGTGGATCATGAGGTCAAGAGATCGAGACCATCCTGGCCAACATGGTAAAACCCCGTCTCTACTAAAAATACAAAAAAATTAGCTGGGCGTGGTGGTGCATGCCTGTAGTCCCAGCTACTCGGGAGGCTGAGGCAGGAGAATCGCTTGAACCTGGGAGGTGGAGGTTGCAGTGAGCCGAGATCATGCCACTGCACTCCAACCTGGTGACAGAGCAAGACTCTGTCTCAGAAAAAAAAAGGCTTTTCTGCCCCACCTTTTATTCCATGTCATGGACTTGTTAAAACTGGGTCATTTGTCCTTTTGACTTTTCTGGAGTGTGGGATTGGCTGATTATGGTTTTATTTAATGTATTCCTTTATTCTGCCATATTTCCTACAACCTGGTAGTGATATCCAAAGGTAATGCCTTTTAAAAAGCTGTTTGGGACAACATGATGAAACCCTGTCTCTACTAAAAATACAAAAAAGTTAGCAAGGCGTGGTGGCTTGCATTTGTAATCCCAGTTACTCGGGAGGCTGAGGCAGGAGAATCACTTGAACCCAGGAAGAGGAGGCTGCAGTAGGCTGAGATCACGCCATTGTACTCTAGCCTGGGCGACAGAGAGAGGGGGACTCTGTCTCAAACCAAAAAAAAAAAAAAAAAAAGTTGTTTGGCAGAAGAAGAATCTTTCCTTAAAAGCATCTTATTATTTGGAAATGAACTTATAACTCACATAGTAGATATTGATTTGAAATGTGGAGTAAATTTTACCTTTAGAAAGCCTATGGCTTTCGGCCGGGCGCGGTGGCTCAAGCCTGTAATCCCAGCACTTTGGGAGGCCGAGACGGGCGGATCACAAGGTCAGGAGATCGAGACCATCCTGGCTAACACGGTGAAACCCCGTCTCTACTGAAAAATACAAAAAACTAGCCGGGCGAGGTGGCGGGCCCCTGTAGTCCCAGCTACTCGGGAGGCTGAGGCAGGAGAATGGCGTAAACCCGGGAGGCGGAGCTTGCAGTGAGCTGAGATCCGGCCACTGCACTCCAGCCCGAGCGACAGAGCGAGACTCCGTCTCAAAAAAAAAGAAAAAAAAAAAGAAAGCCTATGGCTTTCTAAAAGCCTTTCTTTTAAGTGACTGGTTGTACATTTTCAGGGGAAGAAGGTCAGATGAAAAGATAGTTTGTGGCTACAAATCATCTCTCGTGGATCAAACTACTGGGGAGAGCCACATTGTTCCATCATAAAAATGCTGAGAGAGCTATTGGCAACAGGCAGACTTTAGTTTTCGGTGATGGCTCTGCTGTTCTAGTGTTGACTTTGGCATCTCAGGTGATCCATGACTTTTTAAAGCTAATATAATTTCTTACTCCTTCTGGAGTGCTACTTGGCTTTCACTCAGTGTTTTTTTTTTTTTGGCCTTGGATACCTTTGAGAATCTAATGAAAGTCACGGGCCCTCCCCAGGGAGTTTCAGACTCCATGCAATGCATCAATGATCAGTGGCCTTTATCTAACGCCAGGAGCAGCGAGCACATAAAAGAGGTACCACTCTTGGCTGCTAAAAGCAGGACCCGAGGACTGCACAGGGAGTGGCCTCCGTGGCTGACTGGTGGAGCAGTTAACACAGAGAAATGTAAATGTGCCTTACTTTAACTGCTTTATTTGTTTCATGGTCTGACTGCTAAACTTTCAGTTACATATGGAGCAGATCAACGCTTTCTCCAGTATATTTCTATAATTAGTGCCATATCAATTATCATATTAATATCAAATCTTGTTTTTTTTTCAGGATGGAGCCTCCCTTTGTTGCTCAGGCTGCAGTACAGTGGTGCAATCATACCGCACTGCAGCCTTGAACTCCTGGACTCAAGTGATCCTCTGGTCTCAGCCTTCTGAGTAACAGGGGCTATAGGTGCAAGCCACTGTGCTCAGCACAATACCAAATCTTAAAATCTGATGAAAAGGCAGCACTTCTGGAGTTTCTGCTACACTCACCTTGCCCTCCAGATGACTGTTACTGATGTCCAGGCTGTCCAGTGACCCAGACTTAGACTATCCTGGAATAAATTTTAAAATGTGGTTGTAAGTGGGAGTGAGTGGAATAGACTCTAGGGAATTTTGACATTAGGTATTATTTCACCATCTCAATGCTCTAGTGAGTATTACTAGAAACATAAAACCCATGTTATGAATACTTTAATTGTAATAAAAAAGAAACCGGTTGGTAATTTATAACTCATTTTCCCTAGAGTACATTCTTTAGTAGTAGTCAGGTAATTATCCTGTCATAGGTTTCATTAAGAGGCAAAACTGTCCGGGAACGGTGGCTCAAGCCTGTAATCCTAGCACTTTGGGAGGCTGAGGCAGGCAGATCACGAGGTCAGGAGGTTGAGGCCAGCCTGGCCAACATAATGAAAACCCGTCTCTACTAAAAATACAAAAAGTTACCCGGGTGTGGTGGCTGGCACCTGTAATCCCAGCTACTTGGGAGGCTGAGGCAGGAGAACAGCTTGAACCTGGGAGGCAGAGGTTGCAACGAGCTGAGATCGTGCCGCTGCACTCCAGCCCAGGTTTTTTTTTGAGATTCCGTCTCAAAAAAAAAAAAAAAAAAAAAAAAAAAGAGGCAAAACTATTTCTGGATATCCTATAGACTTTTGAAATGAAGGGGAAATGTATTTGTTGTTAAGTGTTTAGTAGAATCGTTGGCCATTCTTGTTGGTTGATATTTGGAGGCTGTGTCCACTCCCTGATCCCTGAAACCTGTGAATATGTTACTTTAGGTGGCAAAAGGGACTTTGCAGATGGGATCAATGTGACCCACTTTGAGGTGGGGGGATTATTCCAAATTATTCATGTGGGCCCCATGTAATCACATGAGTTCTTAAAGATGGAGAGCCTTTCCTGACATGGTCAGAGAGAAGAGGTGACATTAGAAGAGTCAGAGAGATGCAGTGTTGCTGGCTTTGAAGAGGAGGAAGGAGGCCATGAGTCAAGAATGGTGCTGGCTCTAAAAGAAAAGCAAGAAAGAGACTTCTCTCCTAGAGTCTTCAGGGAGGAATGCAGCCCTGCTGATCCCTGGGTCTCAGCCCAGTGAGACCCATTGCAGACTTCTGACTTCAGAACTGTGCAGTAACAAATTTGTGATTGATTGATTGATTGGTTTTTGAGACAAGGTCTTGCTCTGTTGCCCAGGCTGGAGTGCAATGGTGCAATCATAGTTCACTACAACCTCTAACCTCTGGGCTCAAGCAGTCCTCCTGCCTCAGCCTCCTGAGTATCTGGGACTACAGGCATGCATCACCATGCCCGGCCGATTTTTTTTTTTTTTTCTTTTTTTTGACATGGAGCTTTGCTCTGTTGCTGAGGCTTGAGTGCAGTGGTGTGATTTTGGCTCACTGCAACCTCTGCCTCTCGAGTTCAAGTGATTTGATTCTCCTGACTCAGCCTCCTGGGTAGCTGGGATTACAGGCGTGCACTGCCACCACGCCTGACTGATTTTTGTACTTTTTTTTTTTTGAGACCGAGTCTCGCTGTGTCGCCCAGGCTGGAGTGCAGTCGTCGGATCTCAGCTCACTGCAAGCTCCACCTCCCAGGTTTACGCCATTCTCTTGCCTCAGCCTCCCGAGTAGCTGGGACTACAGGCACCCCCCACCTCACCCAGCTAGTTTTTTTTTTTTGTAGTTTTTAGTCGAGTCGGGGTTTCACCATGTTGGCCAGGCTGGTCTCAATCTCCTGGCCTCAAGTGATCCTCCCACCTTGCCCTCCTCCGATGTGCTGAGATTACAAGTGTAAGCCAGAGCACCTAGCTTTAATTTGTGTTGTTTTAAATTACTGTTCGTGGTAATTTGTTACAGTAGCAATTGAAAATGAGTCAGGGGCTAAATCATCAAGATAAATGAGAGATGTGCAAAAGGGAACCAAACAGTTTGACTCTGGTAATAATTGTCTTCTCTTTTAGGTCATGGTTGAGCTGGGGAAGTTTGAGAGGAAGGAGTTTAAAAGTTCTAGTTTGCAAGATGGACATACAAAAATGGAGGAAGCACCTACACACCTTAATTCATTTCTTAAGAAAGAAGGATTAACTTTCCACAGGAAAAGAAAATGGGAATTGGACAACTACCCCGTTATGCTCTGGTGGTCCCCGCTGACGGGGGAAACTGGGAGGTTAGGCCAATGTGGAGCAGATGCTTGTTTCTTCACCATCAACCGGACCTACCTGCGTCATCACATGACCAAAGCATTCCTCTTCTATGGTAAGCAGGGCTTTCGCCTTTCTCCCTTTGTTTGCTGTGGTCTTACTCCAAAGCTGAGTTACAGCTTACCACTGAAAAGTGATGGTGGAGCTCCCCTTGAAAACACTTTGACACCCCTGATTTCCTTTGCATTTGCTCTGTGGAAGACCTGAGCATTTAGCAGATACAAAAAAGAAACAAGCCTGGCCGGGCGTGGTGGCTTCTAAATTCTCTAACACGTTTATCTCTGAAGGGTTGCATAAGGGATTATGATCTTCTAGTTGTGCGTTAAGATGAAGCAAAGTTAAAAGTTGAGTTTAATTTCCCAAATTTTAACAGAAGCGTCTAGAAAGATTTCCATTACATACACACACAAAAATAGATAATATAATGAGCATTTATGTACCTATCACATAGCTTAAGGCATAAAATATTACATGTATAATTGAAAATCTATATGGCCCCTCCCTGACCGATCCCATTTCCCTCCCTGATACTCGAGGGAATCATGATATATGTGTGTGTGTTTGTGTAACAATATATGTTATTTAGACAAATAGGAATTATATATACATGTGTGTTAAAGTTTTTTAAATGTTGAAAACTTTTAAAAAAGTTTTTAAATGTTGAAAACTTTTAAAACAGTTTTTTAAATGTTGAAAACTTTTAAAACAGTTTTTTAAATGTTGAAAACTTTTAAAACAGTTTTTTAAATGTTGAAAACTTTTAAGAAAGTTTTTTAAATGTTGAAGTGTTTTAAATGTTGACTGTGGTACAACCACTTTAGATACTGGTTTGGCAATGTCTAGTACATGTGAATTCATACTTAATAATTCCACTATTAAATTTATAACCGCATGAAATCTCACATATATACATGGATTGTTCATTATAGCATTGTTCATCATAAGTAAAGCTTTTAAAGTAATTGAAATGTCCAATAACAGAAAAACGATTACATGAAGTATAATATATAAATTCAGTGCAATACTATGCAATGATGAAAATGAACTAGAGCTGTGAGCATGAAAATTTGATAAACCTCAAAACTAAGTTACAGATAGGAAGTTACATATAACACTACTCTGCTTTATGTTATTGTTAGAAATCTGTAGTAGAATTTTTTTTTTTTTTTGAGATGGAGTCTCACTCTGTCGCCCAAGCTGGAGTACACTGGCACGGTCTTGGCTCACTGCAACCTCCACCTCCCGGGTTTAAGCGATTCTCCTGCCTCAGCCTCCTAAGTAGCTGGGCCTACAGGTGCCCACCACCACACCTGGCTAATTTCTATGTTTTTAGTAGAGACAGAGTTTCACCATATTGGCTAGGCTAGACTCAAACTCCTGACCTTGTGATCCACCTGCCTCTGCCTCCCAAAGTGCTGGGATTATAGGCATGAGCCACTGCACCCGGCCATCTGTAGTAGAAATTCATTTAAGAATATCTGATGCTACTCCAGGGAAAACAACAAGTTGTACACACATATACATACATAAACACATGCATACACATATACATATATATACACATACATACACACACATATGTACACACACATATACATATATACGTGCATATATACACACATATATACTGATATGGTTTGGCTGTGTCCCTACCCAAAATCTCATCTTGAATTGTAATCCCCATAATCCCCACGTGTCAAGGGCAGGACCAGGTGGGGGTAACTGGATCATGGGGCAGTTCCCCCATGCTGTTTTCATGACAGTGAGTGAGCCTTATGAGATCTGATGGTTTTATAAGCATCTGGCATTTCCCCTGCTGGCACTCACTCCATCCTGCCACCCTGTGAAGAAAGTGCCTGTTTCTCCTTTGCCTTCTACCATGATTGTAAATTTCCTGAGGTCTCCCAAGCAATGCAGAACTGTGAGTAAATTAAACCTCTTTCCTTTATAAATTATCCAGTCTCGGGTATTTCTTTATAGCAGTAAGAGAATGGACTAATACAGTATACATACATATATGTTCATATACACACATATACACATATACACACATATACACATATACATATACATATGTGCACATGCATACACATGTACACACACATATATACACATGTACACATTTATGCATACACACACGGGCATATACATATGTACACACATATACGTCTACATAATGCATATATGCATATACACACATATACACATGCACATATATACATATATACACACACATACATGTACACATGTATATAAATACATACACTTAGATACATACACACACTGTAATTTATGTATATATATATACAGATTGAACATCCTAAATCTGAAAATTTTGAAATCTGAAATGCCCCCAAATCCAAAACTTTTTGAGCACCAACATGATGTTCAAAGAAAGTGCTTACTGGAATATTTTGGATTTCAGAATTTCATATTTGGGATTCTCAATGGTATAATTCAAGTGTTCCAAATTTTAAAAAATCCAAAATCTGGAAAACTCCTGGTCCCAAGCATTTCTGTTAAGGGATACTCAATCTGTATGTATGTACATATATGTGTACACACACACACACACACACATTTTTTGTGTATAATGTACTTCTTTGCTTCTCTCTCCCTTTTCTGGAAGCATATAGAATCTTCTCTTTTTCACCAGTTTGGAAATTTAGTAATAACTGCTTTGGTGTGAGTCTGTATCCTTTTACTGAAGTGGGAATGTAAATGCCTGGTTTCCAGGAAGCCTGCAAAACAGTATTTAACTTGGTGACTCTTCCGGGACTCACAGATCTGCAGAGTCATGCACTTAATTTTGTCAGCACACTTAAGAGTTGGTTTTTCTGTCTAGGATGGACTTATCTCCAACCAAGTTCTAAGGAGACTTCTGGTTGGACCTTCCATACCTCAGATCCTGTGTTACTCTCCAGTGCCTAAAACTATCAGTGACTCTCATGGAGAACTGAATCTATGCTGTTTATTACCTTGGCACTCAAGGCTCTGTGTAATCTGACTCCAACCTACCTTCCAAGCTTAACCCCTCTGATTCTACCAACTAAACACCTTGTGTTCAAAAGTCAAACTGGAATATTCCCCATTTTAGGCATAAGCCACAAATATTCCTAACAGCACCATCGTTCATTCAGTTCTATGTCCTAGATTGTATTTGTATTTGTCCT
Organism: Trachypithecus francoisi; assembly: GCF_009764315.1. Classification (NCBI taxonomy): domain Eukaryota; kingdom Metazoa; phylum Chordata; class Mammalia; order Primates; family Cercopithecidae; genus Trachypithecus; species Trachypithecus francoisi. The sequence goes on along the minus strand of NW_022681431.1, from coordinate 21,295,023 downwards.
GTCAGAATAATCTACTGAATACCTTCTATTTCTTTGGCAATATAGATGAATAATATAGTTTCTGATGTCAAAGATCATTATCTTGAGAAAAAGATATGACCCAACTGTAATACAGGGACAAATGGTATAAGTACCATGAGAGAAAAGCCAACAAGTCTTTGTGGGGTTTCAAAGACAGGAGAGAGCACCTACTATTGGAGGGATCAAGAAAGGCTTCATAGGCCGGGCACTGTGGCGCACGCCTGTAATCCCAGCACTTTGTGAGGCGGAGGCAGGTGGATCACCTGAAGTCAGGAGTTTAAGACCAGCCTGTCCGACATGGTGAAACCCCGTCTCTACTGAAAATACAAAAATTAGCTGGGTGTGGTGGTACGTGCCTGTAATCCCAGCTACTTGGGAGGCTGAGGCAGGAGAATCACTTGAACCTGGTAGGCAGAGGTTGCAGTGAGCCAAGATTGTGCCACTGCACTCCAGCCTGTGCGGCAGAGTGAGACCTTGTCTCAAAAAAAAAAAAAAAAAAAGGCTTCGTAAGCCCTTCTTTATAAAGTAAGAAATTTGAAGTGGGCCTTGAAGGATATTGGGATTGGATAACATTGAGATTGGAGGATATTTCAATATGAAGAACAGCATGAATGGAGGCATGGAGGAAAACAATTATGAATAATATCTGAGGTACAGCAAGCAGAGTGGTTGGCTGTAGCTTAGTTCTGGGTAAGAGAAAAATAAAGATTGAAGGACATATTGGGACCAGAGCTTGGAGAACCTTCAAGGTTGGCTTAAGATTTTTCCATCACATCATAGGATGGTGTTGAGGAGTCAGTCACTGGAGTTAAAACCACCTTTTAAAAGTCAACTCAGGGCCGGGCGCGGTGGCTCAAGCCTGTAATCCCAGCACTTTGGGAGGCCGAGACGGGCGGATCACAAGGTCAGGAGATCGAGATCATCCTGGCTAACATGGTGAAACCCCGTCTCTACTAAAAATACAAAAAAAAAGAACTAGCCGGGCGAGGTGGCGGGCGCCTGTAGTCCCAGCTACTCGGGAGGCTGAGGCAGGAGAATGGCGTAAACCCGGGAGGCGGAGCTTGCAGTGAGCTGAGATCTGGCCACTGCACTCCAGTCCGGGCGACAGAGCGAGACTCCGCCTCAAAAAAAAAAAAAAAGTCAACTCAGGCCATTTGCAGTGGCTCACACCTGTAATCCCAGCACTTTGGGAGGCTGGGGCGGGCGAATCACCTGAGGTCAGGAGTTCAAGACCAGCCTGGTTAACATGGTGAAACCCCACTTCTACTAAAAATACAAAAATTAGCCAGGTGTGGTGGTATGTGCCTGTAATCCCAGCTACTCGATAGGCTGAGGCACAGGAATCGCTTAAACCTGGGAGGAGAAAGTTTCAGTGAGCCGAGATCACGTCACTGCACTCCAGCCTGGGTGACAGAGGAAGACTCTGTCTCAAAAAAAAAAAAAAAAATCAACTCGGATATAACACCTACAAACCATTCCTGATTCCTCTCCGTCAGATGAATCCTTTCTTCTCTCAATGCCCACAGAGCATTTTATATCTCCTTTATGTCATTTAATTGAGTATCTACTATATATCAGGCACAGTGCCAATCATGAGGAATACAGAAGATAAATAAGGTAGCTATGGTGTTTGGTCTTGTACTATGTGACCGTCTCTTCCCTAGTGCAGTGTAGAGTTCACAATAGAGCAACATCAATTCATCTTTGTTCCTCCTCCCACCCACTGTATGTAGCGTACAGCTTTGTACACAGTAGGTGCTCAGAAAATATTCTTAGAGACTTACTTTTTTTTAAGATGGAGTCTCACTCTGTCACCCAGGCTGGAGTACAGTGACATGATCTCAGCTCACTGAAACCTCCGCCTCCCAGATTCAGGCGATTCTCCTGCCTAAGCCTCCTGAGTAGCTGGGATTATAGGAGTGTGATACCATGCCTGGCTAATTTTTGTGTTTTTAGAAGAGACAGGGTTTCACCATGTTGGCCAGACTGGTCGTGAACTCCTGACCTCAAGTGATCCACCTGCCTCGGCCTCCCAAAGTGCCGGGATTACATGTGTGAGCCACCATGCCCTGCCAAGAGTTAGAGTCTTTATAAATAGAGAGACCCATTCTAAACCCGAGAGTCTACCTTCTTTTTTGTAAAGGTGAGAGACTGAGGCTCAGGACTATTAGGGATGTGCCAAGATTGCAGTGGTTAGTACCACTGCAGTACCCCAGTGGAGAACCAAGGCGTACTGACTCCTGACTGTGTGCTCCTTCACCTAGACCATATTGTTTTTTGTTTGTTTTGGAGACAGAATCTCACTCTTGCCCAGGCTGGAGTGCAGTGGCATGATCATAGCTCACTCCATCCTCCAACTCTTGGGCTCAAATATTGGCTTAAGACTTTCCATTACATCATAGGATGGTGTTGAGGAATCACTGGAGTTAGAATAACCTTTTGAAGGACAAAAGGCTATTCCCTTTTGTCCTGCCTCAGCTTCCCAAGTAGCTGGGACTACAGATGCTTGCTGTCATACCTGGCTAATTTTAATTTTTTTTTTTTTTTTGCTGAGATGGGGGTCTTACAATGTTGTCCAGGCTGGTCTTGACCTCCTGGGCTCAAGCAGTCTCTCTGCCTCGCCCTCCCAAAGTATTGGGATTACAGGTGTGAGCCGCTACGCCTGGCCTAGACCATATTTGAATGGACACTCATGACTATAATTAAACCTGAATATTTGGGTCTTGGAATTGCCTAAGGTGCCTGGTTTTTAACAAACAGAATTAGAAATTCAATTTATTTATAAGGTCTGTTGAGCAAAACAGAATGAAGACAACATACTTTTCTGTCTGAGTGTTCCAAATCCTAATTAAGTAGGTCAATTAAAACTGAGAATGGGATTCTGGGGCAGCAGGATTGAAAAAGAAAATGCTGAAAAAATGGTGGAAGTATCAAAAGCTGACCTAATTAAGGGTAAAGGAAACTCACAGGATTATGTGGCCTGGAAGCTTTTGCAAACATTTTACATTTTAAATTTTGTTTGTTACCTTTGTAACCTCCTTGTTTTTCCTTCTTCCTAGAGATGAATCATTTTCTGAATATAAACATGTTTCTGGAGGTATTAGTTAAAGACTTGAAGCAGTGAAATATGCGAATACTGTTGTCTGGTTTGAGTCTTTGAGAAATGCAAGGATTTAGCTACATTAACAAATCTCTAGCCACCCGTGAAGGATTTTTTTTTAGACTAGTTTATAGAAGTGAGGAGGAAAAGAATAAAAAGCTTTTTTTTTTTTTTTCGTTTGAGATGGAATCTCGCTCTGTCACCCAGGCTGGAGTGCAGTGGCATGATCTGGGCTCACTGCAACCTCTGCCTCCCAGGTTCAAGTGATTCTCCTGCCTCAGCTTCCCAAGTAGCTGGGATTACTGGTGCCCGCTACCACACCCAACTGATTATTTTGTATTTTTAGTAGAGTTGGGGCTTCTCCATGTTGGCCAGGCTGGTCTTGAACTCCTGACCTCAGGTGATCTACCCACCTTGGCCTCCCAAAATGTTGGGATTACAGGCATGAGCCACTGTGCCTGGCTGAGGAAAGTTTTTAGAAAGACATTGTGGATACAAGAGGAAAAGTATGGAGAGGCTGTGTCACAGGCTGTCATGCACTTTGGAGCTGGAATCACTATTGTAGTCCTCTGTGACTCGATGTGGTAGAGAGTGGGTGTTCTGGTTGAAAAGGTCTCCCGAGTGGTGAAGTATCTCTACATACACCATCTATGGATGATGAATTCCCAGAGACTTGTAATGAAATGCATTTAGAACAACTGAGAGCAGACCTGGTCGATGCTTCCTTTGTTTCAGAGCATGCTTCGGGATTTCTCAGTGCCTTCATGTGATCATATATAATTAAAAAGAGAGGCATGCCCGGGAGGGAGCCTGACTGTTCAGACAGAGCCTCTCGAGAGTCAGACCTCTGCTGCAGTCCTCATTCTTCAATGTCTAGTCAGTTTTTTCAGTTCACCAAGAATCAGTAAAAGTTTAATGAACTGAATGGCATTGACCTACATAGGAGATTCATGCTTATAATAAAAAACCAATTTGTTGGTGTCTTTTCATGGGAAAAGGAGTACTGATGTTTATTGTTCAGGGTACCTAGTCCTGATGATCAGGTTAGACAGAGAATGGCATTAGAATCATGAGGTTGCTTACTGAGCTTAGAACTATAGTAAACACTTGAGCAATGGACCATCCAAGGAATGAGAAAGCCTCATTAGCTTCCTTTGTCCCTTACAAAGGAGCAGTAATAATGATCACTGTCATTAATTGGTACCTACTCTGTGCCAGGCACCAAAGGGACACTCTCCAAGTATTCTTTCTTTCTTTTTTTTTTTTTTTTTTTGAGACAGGATCTTGCCTTGTCACCCAGGCTGAAGTGCAGCGGCGTGATACCGGCTCATTGCAACTGCTACCTCCTGAGTTTGAGTGATTCTCGTGCCTCAGCCTCCCCAGTAGCTGGGACTACAGGCGTGCACCACCACACCTGGCTAATTTTTGTATTTTTAATAGAGACAGGTTTCACCATGCCGGCCTGGCTGGTCTCTAATTCCTGACTTCAAGTCATCCACCCACCTTGGCCTCCCAAAGTGCTGGGATTACAGGTGTGAGCTACCGCACCTGGCCACCAGTTGTATCTTTTTGCATTCCCCAGCTCAGACCCCTTCCCTGCTGGAAGGCTGCTGTGTACCCTTTGCTCTGCTCTATACCCTTTCCTGGTTCCTCTTCTCCCTCCCTCTCCATCTGCTTTCTGGAGCCTGTCAGAGTTGCAGTGAGGACAGGGAGGAGAATGAAGGAGACAGGACATTTCTTAATTGGCTGGGTGGCTTTATGTCCTCTGAACCTAGCAGGTGGTTGGAGCTGGTGTCTTTGGGTGGGTCTGGCAGGTGATGCAAGTGAACTTTTTTTGTCTGGGGTGGTTTCCTGGCGTTTGAAATTTCCTTGCTGGACTTGTTGCTTTTATAGTTTCTTTTCCTAGGAAGCTGCATCGCTGCTCTGGGTAGTCATATGGGACAGCTTCCCAGCAGCTGGCATTTTGCAGACCACAGCCAGCCTCTTTCTGCAGAGCTCTCTGGTCTCGATCTCCTCATGGTTACTTTGGAATCTTGATATCTGTCCTTTTAGTTCCATCTCAACGTTCAGTTCTAGAATGTCTCTTTGGAGGGTCACCATTTGCCAGGCCCCTTCTGTGTTGGAGAAGCACAAAAAAGGAACAAGTACAGTCCAACATGATTATGTCACCGTGGATGGGATAGTAACTTTGATAGATTTCCTTATACCGCCACCCCTGGTCATCTTGTACTGGGTATCTCCTCAGACTTCATGAGTGACATATCTATGACCCATTCTCTGGCGTGGAGATTTCAGCTCATCTCATCCATTTCATGTTGATTCTTACTCGTTTTTTTTCTCCAGAAGTTAGCTTTATTTTGGAAACTGTGCATTGAATGCAGATAGTAGGTAATTGTCATTTATAGTGTGCCAGATTTAAGACTTTTTTGGGAAGTGGCAAAGAAATGGGCTTAATTAGAGTGTTTGGCAGTAACAAAGTTGGACACACAAATGAAGGTCATGCATGGCTAGGCACAATGGCTCACACCTATAGTCCCAGCACTTTGGGAGGCCAAGGCAGGCATATTGCTTGAGCTCAGGAGTTTGAGACCAGCCTGGACAATATGGCAAAACCCAGGCTATACAGAAAATACAAAAATTAGCCGGGCATGGTGGCTCATGCCTATAGTTCCAGCTACTCTGGAGGCTGCAGTGGGAGGATTGCTTAAGCCTGGGAGGTGGAAGTTGCAGTGAGTTGGAATTGCACTACTGCACCCTAGCCTGGGCAACAGAGTGAGAACCTATCTCAAAAAAAAAAAAAAAAAAAGATGAAGGTCATAATTGAACAACAGATTTTATGTGTATCTGCTCCAATTAGATACTTTGTTTAAAATAGACATTCCATTTTTATTTAAATAAATATAATAATAATTTTTTTGGGGATGGAGTCTCACTCTGTCATCCAGGCTGGAGTACAGTGGCGCGATCTCAGCTCACTACAACCTCTGCCTCCTGGGTTCAAGCGATTCTCCTGCCTCAACCTCCTGAGTAGCTGGGATTACAGGCACATGCCACCACTCCTGGCTAGTTTTTGTATTTTTAGTAGAGACATGGTTTCCCCATGTTGAGCAGGCTGGTCTCAAACTCCTGACCTCAGGTGATCCACCCGCCTTTGGCCTCCCAAAGTGCTGGGATTACAGGTGTGAGCCACTGTGCCCTGCCCAAATAATTATTTTTATAGTATTTGACATAAAGTAATCCAGCCCGGGAGCTCTCTCAGGCTTCTCGAGTGACCCCCACCTCATTCAAGTCCCTAGTCCTTATGGTAGCCTGCAAGCCCGCCCGTTCTACCCAAACTTCTCCCTTACCATCCTCCTTGTTCCTCCTCCCCATGCTGCTCTGCTCACAGCCCTCAGACGTGGAAGCATTTTCCAGCCCCAGAGCCTTTCACTTGCCGTTGCTCCACCTGGGATGCATTTCTGGCTTACTCCTTTACACTGGTCAGATCTGTGCCCAGACGACATTTTCTCAGGGAGGTCTCATTCCTCTCCTTCTCTCTGACATAGTGCTCCCCTCCCTAACCACTCTGAGGACATAAACCCTTGCTGTGTTTTCTTTCTTCATAACCCTTATCGCTCCCTGAAGTTCTCTTACTCATTTGGTGACTGGTTTATCAGCCGTAGGAAGAACAGGGACTTTGCTTTGTTCATTGCTGTAGCCCGACTGCTTAGAACAGTGCCTGGCATATGGCTGGCCTCAGTAGACGTTGTTTTTCTTTAAAAAAAAAAAAAAAAAAAGCTTGTAAAAACGAGGTCTCAATGTGTTGCCAAGGCTGGTCTCAAACTCCTGGCCTGAAGTACTCCTCCTGCCTCAACCTCCCAAAGCATTGGGATTACAGGCATGAGTCCCCATGCCTGGCCAGTAGACATTGTTGAATAAATGATTTCATGCATGAAACCAGCCTGATCCTAGGCCTGATGTAGTGGCTCATGCCTGTAATCCCAGCATTTTGGGAGGCTGAGGAGGGTGGATCACTTGAGGTCAGGAGTTCGAGACCAGCCTGGCCAAGATGGCAAAACTCCATCTCTACTAAAAATACAAAACATTTAGCCAGGCGTGGTGGCGGGCATCTGTAGTCCCAGCTGCTCAGGAAGCTGAGGCGCAAGAATTGCTTGAACCCGGGAGGCAGAGGTTGCAGCGAGCCAAGATCATGCCACTGCACTCCAGCCTGGGTGACAGAGCCAGACTCTGTCTCAAAAAAAATAAATAAAACAAAGCTGAGAAATCAAAACATAGCATATTAAGCATGTTATTTAGATATTTTTGAAGTATGAATATAGATGAAACACCTGAAAGTGTCGGAGCGATGAGCTCTGGCATGTGAGAATCGGGGGTGGGGATGAGGCGGGACACTGCTGTCTTATGTTATAGGTCTGAAAAAATGATTTCACTTTAAAACTCTGCGCAGGTATTCATTTGATATAAGTTAGAATTTAACTAACAGACGTTTTGTCTCAGGAGATAGTTACACAGAAAGGTGGTAAAAAATTATTAATAAATTATGCAATTCCTAGGCTTCTTTGTTCCACAAAATAACTTTTGGGAAATTTTAATTATGTAAAAGACGTTAATTCTTTCTTTCTTTCCTTTTTCACTTGTAGGGTCTGGCTCAGTCACCTAAGCTGCAGTGCAGTGGTGCGATCTTGGCTCATTGCACCTTCTGCCTCTCAGGCTCAGCTGATCGCCCCACCTCAGCCTCCTGTGTAGCTGGGACTACAGGCAGACACCACCACACCTGGCTAATGTTTGTATTTTAGTAGAAATGGAGTCTTGCCATGTTGCTGAACATCATGGGGCTCACCAAAGCCCGTGTCCTTACACCAAACTAAATCTAGCAAAACCTTATTAACTTACATTTTTAGCTGGAAAGATTCAAAATCACATGTTGTTAATATGTCATCTTTTCATGAAAGGAAATGAATATTGTAGCTATAGGAAATATTAATGTCTTGCCAGGAATGGTGACTCATGCCTGTAATCCCAGCACTTTAAGAGGCCAAGGTGAGCAGATTGCTGAGCCCAAGAATTCAAGACCAGCCTGAGCAACATAGAACCTCATCTCAAAAAAAAAAAAAAAAAAAAGTGGCTAAAAATCCGGTAGCCCCCCCTTTTTTTTTGGTTAAGAAGTGACAGATGAGGCCGGGTGCAGTCTCTCACACCTGTAATCCCAGCACTTTGGGAGACTGAGGAGGGTGGATCACAAGGTCAGGAGATCGAGACCATCCTGGCTAACATGGTGAAACCTCGTCTCTAACTAAAAATACAAAAAAAAAAATAATTAGCCGGGCGTGGTGGCGGGTGCCTGTAGTCCTAGCTATTCAGGAGGCTGAGGCAGGAGAATGGTGTGAACCCGGGAGGTGGAGCTTGCAGTGGGCTGAGATTGAGCCATTGCCTTCCAGCCTGAGCAACAGAGCGAGACTCCATCTCAAAAAAAAAAAAAAAAAGTGACACATGAGGCTGGGCGTGGTGGCTAACGCCTGTAATTCCAGCACTTTGGGAGGCTGAGGCAGGCAGATCACAAGGTCAGGAGTTCGAGATAAGCCTGGTCAAAATGGTGAAACCCATTTCTACTAATAAAAACAAAAAACAAAAAAACAAAACAAAACAAAAATTAGCTGGGCATGGTGGCGCACGCCTGTAATCCCAGCTACTCAGGTGGCTGAGTCAGGCAAATCACTTGAATCTGGGAGGCAGAGGTTGTAGTGAGCCAAGATCATGCCACTGCACTCCAGCCTGGGTGACAGAGCAATACTCCGTCTCAAAAAAGAAGAAAAAAAGAAGTGACAGGTGCCCAAACCTGTCTGGCTTCCCTTCTGGCTGGCATTGGGAGGCAGGGCACAGATTTCACTACTGCAGCTACAGCAATTGAGGCCGATAGAATTGATGGCCCCCATCCAGGTCTAGCCATATTCTCTGACCCACAGAAATCCTCTGAGATGTGCTGGCAGCTCCATTCTGCAGAGCAGACAACTCTATCTCTCATAGGCATGCAGAATAAAACCATGTAGCTTTAATTGTTTTGTTTTTCTTTGCTTTCAAAAATTAAAACAAGGCTGGGTGCAGTGGCTCGTGCCTGTAATCCCAGCACTTTGGGAGGCTGGGGAGGGCAGATTGGTTGAGCTCATGAGTTTGAGGCCAGCCTGGGCAACATATGGAAACCCCATCACTACAAAAAATACAAAAATTAGCTGGATGTGGTGGTACATGCCTATAGTCCTGGCTATTCCAGAGGCTGAGGTGGGAGGATTGCTTGAGCCTCAGAGGCAGAGGTTGCAGTGAGCCAAGATTGTACCACTGCACTCCAGCCTGGTCAATAGAGCCAGACCTTGTCTCAAAAAAAAAAAAAAAAAAAGCAGGAGAAAATGTTAAAACAATTTAAACTTGCTTTTTTTTTTTTTTTTTTTTTTTTTTTGAGATGGAGTCTTGCTGTGTTGTCCAAGCTGGAGTGCAGCAGGGTGATCTTGGCTCACTGCAACCTCTACTTCCCTGGTTCAAGTGATTCTCCTGCCTTAGCCTCCAGAGTAGCTGAGATTATAGGCGTGCACCACCACGCCTGGTTAATTTTTGCATTTTTAGTAGTGATGGGGTTTCACCGTGTTTGCCATGCTGGTTATGAACTCCTGACCTCATGTGATCTGCCCACCTTGGCCTACCAAAGTACTGGAATTATAGGTGTGAGCCACTGTGCCCGGCCAGAACCATTTATTTATTTATATTTTATTTTACAGATTTTACAGTTGTAGTTTGATCTGTCTTATCTAGGTTGTTCTAGGGCACAGATTCGAGTCCCCTGGCCTTTAAGGAATGTGGGTGCCAGAGAGTCACTTGCCCACTGTTGAGAACCAGTGTCTGTCTCTCAACCAGCTTTGTGTTATATACTTTTTGCATATGTTGGAACTTCCTTGAAATATTAAAAATTTTGCTTCCTGGTGGAGAAAATGACCCCTCAGAAGAAAGGAAGGCAACTACATGTACTGATAATGGAAATGAAGACAAAAGTCAAGTGTTTTAAAACAGCAGTTTATTAGGCAGCAGATAGCAATTTAAATAGATTAAATTGTAGAACATTGGACTAACTTGATGGTTTGCATCTGTGTGAAATGGTTCACGTGACTCCATTTTTTTTGAAGAAATCATATGCTATAATATTTGAATTTAGGATAATTTGAGGGTGTCTCAGGATGTATCCCTTGCTACTGTCAGAGTCTGTTGTTTATTCATTTATACAACTGGTATCTAGAAACGTATTATGGGTTAGGTGCAGGGAGTTATAGTGGCAAACAAAACAGGCTCTGCCCTCATGGAGCTTCTGAGATATGTATACAGCATGCCACCAGATAGAGATGAGCAGTTTGACTTTAATCAATTAATTAATTAGTTTTTTGAGAGAGGGTCTTGCTCAGTTGCCCAGACTGGAGTGCTGTGGCATGATCATAGCTCACTGCTGCCTGGAACTCCCAGGCTCAATAAATACTCCTGCCCCAGCCTCCTGAATAGCTAGGACTACAGGCACATGCCACCAGGCTTGGCTAATTTTTAATTTTTCACAGAGACATGATCTCAATATGTTACCCAAGCTGGTTTTGAACTCCTGAGCTCAAGTGATCCTCCTGCCTCAGCCTCCCAAAGTGCTGGGATTACAGGTATGAGCCATCAGGTTCTGTCGCATTTTGACTTTACACAGAGTGATCAGGGAGGCCTCTCTGAGGACCTAACATTTGAGGCAGAGACTTGAAGAGAAAGCAGTTTGAAGGTGGAAGGAAGAGAAAGAAGGCAGCATAAGATGAGATTTGAATGGGAGTCAGGAGTCAGGCCATCAGGGTTTCATCAGATAGTGGGAAGTTTGGAAATACTTTTTTTTTTTTTTTTTTGTGAGACGAAATCTCACTCTGTAGCCCAGGCTGGAATACAGTGGCGAGATCTTGGCTCACTGCAACCTCTGCCTACCGAGTTCAAGCAATTCTCCTGCCTCAGCCTCCCGAGTAGCCGGGATTACAGGTGCCTGCCACCACGCCCGGCTAATTTTTTGTATTTTTAGTAGAGATGGGGTTTCACCATCTTGGCCGGGCTGGTCTTGAATTCCTGACCTTGTGATCCACCCACCTCGGCCTCCCAAAGTGCTGGGATTACAGGCATAAGCCACCGCGCCTGGCCGAAGTTTGGATATATTCTAAGTGCCTTGGGAAAAATATCAGGAGGTTTTAAGCAGGGGTGATATGATCTGATTTTTATTTTGTTTGATTCTGATTTATGCTTTTAAAAGATCCCTCTGACTTCTCCACAGAGAACTGATTAGAGTAGGAACATGGAAACAACGCACAGTTTCTTTCTTTCTTTTTTTTTTTTTTTTTGAGGCTAAGTCTCAGTCTGTTGTTCAGGCTGGAGTGCAGTGGTGTGATCTCGGCTCACTGCAACCTCCGCCTCCCGGGAGTGATTCTCAAGTGATTCTCCTGCCTCAGTCTCTCGAGTAGCTGGGATTACAGGCACACATCACCATGCCCAGCTAATTTTTTGTATTTTTAGTAGAGATGGGGCTTCACCATGTTGGCCATGCTGGTCTTGAATTCCTGACCTGAAGTGATCCACCCGCCTTGGCCTCCTAAAGTGCTGGGATTACAGGCGTGGGCCACTGTGCCCAGCTGCAAAACACAGTTTCTATTCAATAAGTGGAAATGATGGTGTCCTGGATTAGGGGTGAGATGCAGAGGAGAAGGAAGTGGTAGCTTTGAGATGTGATTTGAAGATAGATACTATGTCTTTTTTGTGGGTGATATGGTTTGGCTATGTCTCCACCCAAATCTCATCTTGAATTGTAGCTCCCATAATTCCCACATGTTGTGGAAAAGACCCAGTGGGAGATAATTGAATCATGGGAGCGGTTTTCCCCTGACTGTTCTCATGGTAGTGAATAAATCTCACGAGATCTGATGATTTTATAAGGGCTCTCATTCTCTCTTGTCTGCTTCCCCTTTTGCATGGCTCTCATTCACCCCTTTCACTTGGCTCTCATTCTCTTGCCTGCCACCATGTAAGATATGCCTTTTGCCTTCCACCATGATTGTGAGGCCTCCCCAATCATGTGGAACTGTACGTCTATTAAATCTCTTTTTCTTTCTTTTTTTTTTTTTTGAGACGGAGTCTTGCTCTGTTGCCCGGGCTAGAGTGCAGTGGCCGGATCTCAGCTCACTGTAAGCTCCGCCTCCCGGGTTTACGCCATTCTCCTGCCTCAGCCTCCGGAGTAGCTGGGACTACAGGCGCCCGCCACCTCGCCCGGCTAGTTTTTTTGTATTTTTAGTAGAGACGGGGTTTCACCGTGTTAGCCAGGATGGTCTCGATCTCCTGACCTCGTGATCCGCCCGTCTCGGCCTCCCAAAGTGCTGGGATTACAGGCTTGAGCCACCGCGCCCGGCCAAACCTCTTTTTCTTTATAAACTACCCAGTCTCGAGTTTGTCTTTATCAGCAGTGTGAAAACGGACTAGTACAGTGTGGGAGAGGAACAGGGTCTTGCTGTGTTGTCCAGTTTGGAGTTCAGTGGTGCAAACAATGCTCACTGCAGTTTCAACCTCCTGTGCTCAAGCAGTCCTCCTGCCTCAGCCTCCTGAGTGGTGCATGCCTACAGGCATGTGCTACCACACCTGGCTAATTTGTAAATGTTTTTGTAGAGACAGGATCTCCCTGTGTTGCCCAGGTTGATCTTAAATTTCTGGGCTCAAACGATCCTCCTACCTTGGCCTCCCACAGTACTGGGATTACAGGCATTAGCCACTGCATCTGGCCAGACTATGTCTTGCTGATGGCTTAATGGTATCTGTTTTCATAAATACAGATATATATATACACACACACACACACCTATATGTGTATATATATAGAGAGAGAATTAACTGTGCTTATTTATTTAACCCCTTGACTTTTCAGACGCTTTGTTCAACCTCACGTTACCAATTTAACACAACTGTGATGCATAAAAAACATAAATGCAGTTATTAATTTCCTTCCTGACGGGTATAAAAACGTCAGTAAATTATTGATCACAAAATATTTTGCTTCCATAGGCATATAAATATTTAATCTTTAAGGTAATTGACATCTACATATTTTACCTTCCTGAGTACAAGCGTCTAAATTTGACATCAAATCATTGATAACTATATATTTCGGTTGCATGTGAGGACCCGTGAAAAAATTTAAGTGTGCAACTGGTAGGCAGTCATATAATTCACAGCCCAAAACTTTATATCTAAAAATGTAAATACAAATTTCTTACACTCTTTTTTTTTTTTTTGAGATGGAGTCTCGCTCTGTCACCCAGTCTGGAGTGCAGTGGCACAATCTTGGCTTACTGCAACCTCCGCCTCCCTGGTTCAAGCGATTCTCTTGCCTCAGCCTCCCAGGTAGCTGGGACTACAGGCATGCACCACAATGTCCAGCTAATTTTTGTGTTTTTAATAGAGACAGGGTTTCACACTGTTGGCCAGGCTGGTCTCGAACTCCTGACTCCACGTGATCTGCCTGCCTCAGCCTCCTACAGTGCTGGGATTACAGGTGTGAGCCACCATGTCCTGCCTTCAGACTCCTTTTTTAACTGATGAAGCCATTTTTAATTAGTAAATCTAGAAGAAAAACATCTAGAGGCATTTATAAGGTTTTTTTTCCCCCTCCAGTAAAAGTGTCTTGAAAGCTGGCAGTATGCTTTTGTGTTTTTATTTTTTTAAATTTTTTTAAATTTTAACTGAGCCTCTGCTATGTGACTGATGCTTCAGTTTCCTCTGTCTTAGCCAGGGGAGTTCGAGCTCCATTATGGGTACAGTGCTAGGGAAGCAAGAGTGAGGGGGAAAGGGAAGTGATGCTGGAAAGGAAGAGAAAGGATGTAATGCATCCCTCGCATGTTCGTCATAGCACTGTTCACAAGAGCAAAGACATGGAATCAATCCAGGTGCCCATCACCTGGATCCGTGGCGGATTGGATAAAGAAAATTTTCATATACACCATGGAATACTACACGGTCAGAAAAAATAACAAAATCATGTCCTCTGCAGCAACATGAATGTAGCGGCAGCTGGAGGCCATTATCCTAAGTGAATCAGAATTAATGCAGGAGCAGATACCACGTGTTCTCTCTTAGAAGTAGGAACTCAACATTGGGTAGGCAGGGACATAAAGATGGCAGCAATAGACACTGGGGACTCTTCGAGGGGAGAAGGAGGGAGGGGGGCAAAGGTTGAAAAGCTGTTGGGTACTAGCACGTTCAGTACCTGGGTAACAAGATCATTCAGAATGATCTTCAGCATCATGCACATGGACCTCCTGATTCTAAAATAAAAGTTGAAGAAAATTGGCCGCCATTTCAGCGTTTTGTCAGAAGCATCCGCGCCTCAAGGAGGAGGCCCTGCTGATTTCTCTGCTGGCTGCTTTCAGGATGGTGAAGCTGTTTGTCAGAAACCTGCCCCGGGAGGCGACAGAGCAGGAGATTCGCTCACTCTCTGAGCAGTATGGGAAGGTGCTGGAATGTGGCATCATTAAGAATTAGGCTTTGTGCACATAAAAGATAAAACTGCAGAGGAAGACGCCAAAACTACAGAGGAAGATGCTTGTAATGCACCATTACAAGCTTCATGGGGTAAACATCAACATGGAAGCCAGCAAGAATAAGAGCAAAACCTCAACCAAGTTGCATGTGGGCAGAGGATTCAGTGGCGGCCATCAGGGGTCTTGATAACACAGAGTTTCACGGTGGGATGTGTGTGGGCTGAAATTCCGAGCTGTGGTCATGCATGAGAATACACACCCTTGGTGGTACCCAGTCTCCGAGACGTTCTCGGCTCGGTGCGTTCAGTCCCTCAGGAACCGTGGACCTTAATTTACCTTGCTAAGTTGAGACCTGCTCTTCCTTTCCTTTCCTCTTCTGCCCATTTTCCTGTTCTTCTGTCCGTCAATACTTCTGTAGCTTCCCATTCATGTTCTGTTCTCCCAGCAGGCCTCTGCGTGTGCAGAAACTGTGGTGGGGGCCGTGCTGTCTCCTCCCTGCCTCCTGTGGCTGTTGGATTTGGGAATGACCGTGGCGAGAGTCTCACTGCCCCTGAGACTCTTTTTGGTCCAAAGGCTAGATCTATAGAGTTGGATCACTTTTTTTCTTCACGGTAAAATAAATGGTTTTTTTTTTTTTTTTTTTTTTTTTGAGACGGAGTCTCGCTCTGTCGCCCAGGCTGGAGTGCAGTGGCCGGATCTCAGCTCACTGCAAGCTCCGCCTCCCGGATTTACGCCATTCTCCTGCCTCAGCCTCCCGAGTAGCTGGGACTACAGGCGCCCGCCACCTCGCCCGGCTAGTTTTTTGTATTTTTTAGTAGAGACGGGGTTTCACCGTGTTAGTCAGGATGGTCTCGATCTCCTGACCTCGTGATCCGCCCGTCTCGGCCTCCCAAAGTGCTGGGATTACAGGCTTGAGCCACCGCGCCCGGCCGGTTTTTCAACTTAAAAAAAAATTTGAAAAAAATTATATAAAAACAGAATTAGGCCAGGTATGGTGACTTAGGTCTGTAATCCCAGCTCTTTGGGAGGCTGAGGCAGGTAGATCACCGGAGGTCAGGAGTACGAGAACAGCCTGGCCAACATGTTGCAACCCCATCTCTACTAAAAATACCAAAATTGTCCTGGAGTGGTGGTGCACGCCTGTAATGCCAGCTACTCTGGAGGCTGAGGCAGGAGAATCACATGAACCGGGAGGTGGAGGTTGCAGTGAGCGGAGATCACAACACTGCACTCTAGCCTGGGTGACAGAGTAAGACTCCATCTCAAAAGAAAAAAAAAAGAAAATTGGCTGGGCGCCATGGTTCACGCCTGTAATCCCAGCCCTTTGGGAGGCCGAGGTGGGCAGATCATGAGGTCAGGAGTTCGAGACCAGTCTGGCCAATATGGTGAAACCCTGTCTCTACTAAAGATACAAAAATTAATCAGGTGTGGTGGTGCATGCCTGTAGTCCCCATTACTCAGGAGGCTGAGGCAGAAGAATCACTTGAACCCGGGAGGTGGAGGTTGCAGTGAGCCGAGATCGCGCCACTGCCCTCCAGCCTGGGTGACAGAGCGAGACTCCGTCTCAAAAAAAAAAAAAAAAAAATTAAAAACTAAATAAAATTAAGCAAGATATGAATAAATTATGAGCAAAATATTAAAAGAAAAGAGCATGTAGATGGCAGTTTCACCAGGAAGCATAGTCGTGAGAAGTCTCTGGAAAGGAAACGTGTCTTGGATAGGGAGGAATGAATAAGAAAATATTTTTAGTTCCTCCCTGTCTCTTTCCTGTTTTTGATTGATCAAAGTTTTCCCCAGCACTCTGTTAGTTTGTTCCTTGGACAGCCGCTGGGAAAACTAGAGCCAGTGACAGCATCCGCAGCACTAGCCAGCGAGCCAGTGCACCTGTATGTGTGCCCAGCCAGCCTCTTGTTATCTGGTGGCAGTGGCAGGGAAGACCCCAGGAGGCGGCAAGGCCCTGTCAGGTGATGTGGGAGCCCCCAGGTAGCGAGGAACTGCCCTGCAGTGGCTTTAGCAGGGGTGGAGGTGTACATCAGTGAGCCTTGCCCTGGGGAGGGTTGGAACCTCCTTTCTGGGGCCATAACTGATTCCAGGTGGTCCTCCTGGAATCATCAGCAGCACTGCACTGAAAGCCAAGGTCTGGTGCCCTGCACAGGAGCTCTCTCCAGTTCTACAGGAGGCCACAAGTGATCATGGGAAGGGGAAAAAGGAATCAAATAGCTTTTATGCTTACTTGGTTTGTTT
This sequence comes from Trachypithecus francoisi, assembly GCF_009764315.1. Classification (NCBI taxonomy): domain Eukaryota; kingdom Metazoa; phylum Chordata; class Mammalia; order Primates; family Cercopithecidae; genus Trachypithecus; species Trachypithecus francoisi. The sequence goes on along the minus strand of NW_022681431.1, from coordinate 21,278,088 downwards.
TTAAAGAACCCACGGAGCTGCGTTAAAATCTAGGTCCTAAGTAGCAGGGTCATGAAAGAGGAATCAGCGGCCTTCCCATTAGCTGGCCTTTCCGTCATGCCCTCTGGCACTTCCTTTCTCCTCCACATGTTGGGAATATGGCAGTGGGAGGGGTGTCTTGGTGAGGGATGGAGAGAAAACAAAGCTAGGAAGAGCAAAGACAAAATGAATTAGAGAATCAGATTCAAGAGGGTCCTATAAGTAAAATGCTTAATGTGGACCTGCTGCAGGGAAACTTTTGTGTTTTTTTTTGTTTCTGAGACGGAATCTTGCTCTCTTGCCCCGGCTGGAGTGCAGTGGTGTGATCTTGGCTTACTGCAACCTCTGCCTCCCATATTCAAGCCATTCTCCTGCCTCCGCCTCTGGAGTAGCTGGGATTACAGGCATGCGCCACCACACTCAGCTAATTTTTGTTATTTTTAGTAGAGATGGTGTTTCACCATGTTGGCCAGGCTGGTCTCAATCTTCTGACCTCATGATCTGCCTGCCTCGGCCTCCCAAAGTGCTAGGATTACAGGCATGAGCCACCGCGCCTGGCTTTTTATTTTATTGATTGATTGATTGATTGAGACAGTGTCTTGCTCTGTTGCCCAGGCTAGAGTGCAGTGACACAATCTCAGCTCACTGCATCCTAGACCTCCTAGGCTCAAGTGATCCTCCCACTTCATTCTCCTGAGTATCTGGTACCACAGGTACGTACTACCATGCCTAGTTAATTTTTCAAATTTAGTTTTTTTTTTTTTAGAGACTGAATCTTGCTCTGTCACCCAAGCTGGAGTACAGTGGTGCTATCTTGGTTCACTGCAATCTTCGCCTCCTGGGTTCAAGTGATTCTCCGGCCTCAGCCTCCTGAGTAGCTGGGATTATAGGCAGCCGCCACCATGCCCGGCTAGTTTTTGTATTTTTAGTAGAGATGGGGTTTCACCATGTTGGCCAGGCTGGTCTTAAACTCCTGACCTCAGGTGATCCACCTGCCTCATCCTGCCAAAGTGCTGGGATTACAGGTGTGAGCCACTGCACCCAGCCTCAAATTTAGTTTTCGTAGAGATAAAGTCTTCCAGTGTTGCCCAGACTCTGCAGGGCTATTTTTGAAAAGAATGATTAATGAATAATTTTTTTTTTTTTTTTTTTTTTTTTTGAGACTGAGCCTCACTCCGTTGCCCAGCCTGAAGTGCAGTGTTGTGATCTCGGCTCACTGCAACCTCTGCCTCCTGGGTTCAAGTGGTTCTCCTGCCTCAGCCTCCTGAGTAGCTGGGATTACAGGTGTGTGCCACCACACCTAGTTACTGTTTGTATTTTTGGTAGAGATGGGGTTTTGCCATGTTGGTCAGGCTGGTCTTGAACTCCTGACCTCAGGTGTTCTACTTGCCTCGGCCTCCCAAAGTGTGGTATTACAGGTGTGAGTCACTGTGCCTGGCCTCAATGAATGATTTTAAGTACTTCTTTATGCTACAAGGAAATTTATCAAAATTTAAAGGAGCAGTGCAAATGTCCTTTGAAGAGCCTACTTAGACCTTGATTATTTTGTTTATCCTGAAAATTCTTTTATAATAAAAAATGCATGTGAAATTAGTTAAAATATTTTAATAGCTTTTTGATAGCTAAATATTTCTATTTGGTTGCACATTTTAATGTATTCTAGCACTATAATGTTTAGTATATTCAGGCCTTTTATATAAAGCAGCATATTTGGGATTTCTGTATAGCAGGCACTCTGATGTGGAAAGAGCATTGATTTGGAAGTCAGAATATCTAGGTTTGAGATCCAGCTCTGATACTAGTCATGTAACTGTGAAAAATTCACATAAGCAATCTAGCATTCCCAAATCTAAATGTACATGTGAATCACCTGGAAAAATTAAGAGACAGCATTTTGTTTCCTACCCGTACCAATAGGAATGAGGCCTGGGAACTTGTGTTGTTTTTTATTTTTACTTTTTCTTTTACTTTTTTTTTTTTTGAGGCGGAGTCTCACTGTTGTTGCCCAGGTTGGAATGTAGTGGCACGTTCTTGGCTCACTGGAACCTCCACCTCCCAGGTTCAAGCAAGTGTTCTGCCTCAGCCTCCCGAGTAGCTGGGATTACAGGTGCCCACCACACCTGGCTAATTTTTAGTAGAGATGGGGTTTCACCATGTTAACCAGGCTGGTCTCGAACTCCAGACCTCATGTGATCCGTCCACCTCGGCCTCCCAAAGTGCTGGGATTACAGGCATGAGCCACCGTGCCTGGCTGTATTTTACTTTTTAAGTAGAGACAACATCTTACTATGTTGCTCAGGCTGGTGTCAAACTCCTGGGCTCAAGAAATCTGTCCACTGCAGCCTCCAAAGTGCTAGGATTATAGGTGTGAGCCACTGTGCCAGGTCCCAAAATCTGTGCTCTTTATGAAGCTTCCCAGGAGATAATGGTGTGGTCCCTCAGAGGGAATGTGTTGGGGACAGCTCCTAGAAGATCTCTTAGGTGGTTTCCACTGCTAATATTTATGACTAAATATAAAATCTCTAAGCTTCATCATGGGAATTTGTAGATATGTCTTTGGTTTTATCTTTTGTTATTGCTCCTATATGCCTATTATTTATTTGGTGTTAGCTTTGATTGGTAAAAAAAAAAATCCAATTATAGCATTATGCCTTTGGGAATATATAATCCTCTTTAATACATCAGCCCTGTAACAAAAGTTTCCAGGAATGTTTTGTGTTGAAATTGGAAAATTGTTTGTAATCAAGAATGTGAATTTTGATGATTCTTTCAAAGGAATTATGCAATTAGGGTATTCTTTTTTTTCTTTTTTCTTTTTTTTGAAACAGAGTCTTGCTCTGTTGCCCAGGCTGGAGTGCAGGGGCTCAGTCTCAGCTCACTGCAACCTCCACCTCCCAGGTTCAAGCGATTCTTGTGCCTCAACCTCTTACGTGACTGGGACTACAGGCACTTGTGCCACTGTGCTTGGCTAATTTTTGTAGTTTTTGGTAGACACTGGGTCTCACCATATTGGCCAGGCTGGTCTTGAACTCCTGGCCTCAAGTGATCTGCCTGTCTTGGCCCCTCAGAGTGCTGGGATTACAGGTGTGAGCCACCGTGCCTGGCCACCTAGGGTATGATTAGTCTTTGAGGAGCACTTAATTATTGGACTAATATGGCATCTGGTGATATCTGAAAGTGTCAAGCGAGTGGTCTCTGCTTTGAAGGAGATACTTAGCTGATGCTGAGCAAAAGCATGGATCCGGGAGGGATGACTTTGAAATCCTTCTCTATTATCTCCACCCAGGCCCACACAGACCCAGAATGCACACTTTCCAAGGGTAAGTGTGCGTGTTGCCGTAAAACTGTAAAACTCTTGAGGCTGGTGGGGCTCTGGGGTCATCTGAGTTAGTTGTCTGTCACAGTATACAAGTGTTCCTAGTTTTCATTTAAAACGATGTCGTTGGCCGGGTGCCGTAGCTCACGCCTGTAATCCCAGCACTTTGGGAGGCTGAGGTGGGCGGATCACCTGAGGTCAGGAGTTTGAGACCAGCCTGACTAACATGGAGAAACCCCATCTCTACTAAAAATACAAAATTAGCCAAGTATGGTGGCGCATGCCTGTAATCCCAGCTACTCAGAAGGCTAAGGCAGGAGAATTACTTGAACCCAGGAGGCGGAGGTTGTGGTGAGCCGAGATCCTGCCATTGCACTCCAGCCTGGGCAATAAGAACAAAACTCCGTCTCAAAAGAAAAAAAAATAAATGAAATGACGTCTTTAAATTTCTTCTGTGAGCAATAACTGTAAAACTCCTGGTTTCTCTCAAGTCTTTGACACATGATTGGCTTGGGTGGTCCATATTCCCTTTTTTCTCAAGGTAACTAAACACTAGTTTTTATTTTCATACATGATGTTCAGCAATTTGCAACCTTCCTAGTCAAATTGTCCCATAGTTTGAAGCAAAGGGAAACGATCACACTCTAAATTCCCAGCTTTCCTACTTTCAGCCTCTAAATTTGGTTTTCCAAGCACCCCTGGTTAAGTTACCAAAAGATTGAGAGGAGTTGAAGGCATAAAGATGAAAGGACCATTTTTGATTTTCGGGGGCAACCAAGTTACTTTGGCTTTTGCTCATCCTGTAACATTGATCTCCCCGGCCAGTGCTCTGTCTTCCAAGGGTAATAATGACATTTGGCACCAGGACATCAATTAGGCTCATACAAGTCATAGATTTTCTCAGTCACAGCCTGGGTGTGAAATGGGGGTTGGTAATGGCGTTGGTGGAGTAGAGGGTGATGAGTTTTGGCACATGGGAAAGTTTGGTAGGCTTATGTATAAACTGGAGCCTTTTTTTTCTTTTTTTTTTGAGACAGAGTCTCACTCTGTCATCCAGGCTAGGGTGCAGCGGTGCAATCCCGACTCACTGCAACCTCTGCCTCCTGGGTTCAAGTGATTCTTTTGCTTTACTCTTCCGAGTAGCTGGGATTACAGGTGCCCACCAACATGCTCAGTGAATTTTTGTATTTTTAGTAGGGATAGGGTTTCACCACGTTGGCCAGGCTGGCCTCGAGCTCCTGGCTTCAAGTGATCCGCCTGTCTTGGCTTCCCAAAGTGCTGGGATTACAGGCATGAATCACCCTGCCCGGCCTGTTATTATTATTATTTTTTTCATTTTAGTTAAGATCAAGTGTTTCTCCTCGTCATTGGTTGCATACACTCATACCTCCTGTACCTTTTCTTGCTCGGCTTTTTGTCACTGTCTCTTCCTCCCCTTCCTCCATCTGCCCTCCCCCTCAATTGCTTCATGCATTTCTGCCATGAATTATAGAAAGTACATATCTTCTTTGTAATGCCCCACATGCTCTATTTTATACTGTATTATTCCTTGGAAGAAAGAAGCCAAAGTTGATTTACATTAGTCAAACAAAGATTACATACTCGGTTTGACAGAAACAACTTCCGTCTTTATGAACAATGGCAGATCTAATTTTATACATTTCCATACTTTGCAGAGATAATAGTGACTTTTTTGGCAGGGAGAGGGGTGATGTGAGGCATGTCATAACTAAACTCTCTACCCTGAATTGCTTGAAAAACTGGAGTAATGGAAAGACCTTGGGTCCGAGAGTACTGCAGTAAATATTGGGCCGAATTCGTCACCACATGTTAGATCTCTGACATTGGCATCATTACTTAATATCTTTAAGCTTCTTATTTGTAAAATGAAAATATAAAACCATTTTCTTTAGGGTTTTTGTAAGGTTTGAGTATAATTCATGTAAAGTACACAACATATTGTCTGGGGCAGGGTGGATGCCCAGTATGTTGTATCCTGTGACTTAGCATCATATGTTTGTTCAGATGAGCTGCTGTACAAAGTTAAAGAGCAGTGGCAATAGGATTATAATATTGTCTTAGCCTGTTTTGTGCTACTGTAACAGAATACTGGAGACTGGATAATTAATATGCAACAGAAATTTATTGGCTCATGGTTCTGGGGGCTGGGAAGTCTAAGATGGAAGAGGTCATCACTTGGCGAGGTCCTTCTTGCTGTGTCATCCCATGGTGGAAGAGCTAAAAAGAGTGAGAGAGCAAGAGGTTGGACTCATAGCCTCAAGCTCTTTTATCATCGGCATTAATCCATTCAGTGGTGGAGCCTTCATGATCTAACCACCTCCCATTAGGCCACACCCCCCAATACTGTTGTGTTGGGGGTGAAGTTTCCAACACATGCTTTTTGGGAGACACATTCAAACCACAGCAAATGTATTTAAAAGCTGTACTAATCAAGATGGTTTTGTGGGGGAAAAAGCTTTTCTTCTTCTCTTGAATAGGTTACCATCTCCCTTGTTAGTCTAAAGCATCCATCTGTTTAGGGGAGAATAGGACTATTGCAGGAGAAAAGTTTGACATTCATATTCAGTTTTGACATTCATAATAGGGTCTTTCCTATAAAATAATAGGAGTCTAAAGTCAGACTGTTCTCTTGAAGGGATTTAAAAAATTTCTTTAGCTCCTCCTTTAACATAATAAGAATGAAGACTGTAATACTCAGTGCTTAGATTTCTCCTGTTGAGAGCATGTTGCTTCCAGTGGTGACAGCTTGGTCAGGAGCCTTGACACTCCATGGTTGAAGGAAGGGGAGACAGCCTTACGTCTTTTAGTCTTAGGTGTTGGGAAGAGAACCAGGTGAGAGGAGATGAGGAAGTTAGAGGTCAGTTTTTTTTTTTTTCTTTTTTCCTTTTGAGACGGAGTCTCGCTCTGTCACCAGGCTGGAGTATAGTGGCGAGATCCCGGCTCACTGCAACCTCTGCCTCCCGGGTTCAAGCGATTCTCCTGCCTCAGCCTCCCAAGTAGCTGGGACTACAGGCATGCACTACCACACATGACTAATTCTTATATTTTTTAGTAGAGATGGGGTTTCACCATGTTGGTCAGGATGGTCTTGATCTCTTGACCTTGCGATCTGCCCACCTTGGCTTCCCAAAGCGCTGGGATTATAGGCGTGAGCGATCACGCCAGGCCGAGATCAGTGTTTGTATTTGCTCTTGCCAACCCCAAATCTTGCTTTGGGGATAACTTTTGAAGACGAGATTTTAGAAATGTTGTGTTAAGTTGAGGAAACCATAAAGACAACAGGTTTTGAGATAAACTAGTTATTTTGATACATTGGCTGGGCAGGCAGTGGGCTTGTGGTCTGCTTTCCAATCTTTTGGTTTTTAAAAATTTTTTTCTTTGTAATTACTGGTTATGGTAAGATAATTTTTTTCTTTTTTTGAGACAGAGTTTCGTTCTTGTTGCCCAGGCTGGAATGCAATGGCGCGATCTTGGCTCACTGCAACCTCTGCCTCTTGGGTTCAAGTGATTCTCCGGCCTTAGCCTCCCAAGTAGCTGGGATTACAGGCATGTGCCACCATGCCCAGCTAATTTTGTATTTTTAGTAGAGACATGGTTTCTCCATGTTGGTAGGCTGGTCTCGAACTCCCTACCTCAGGTGATCCGCCCACCTCGGCCTCCCAAAATGCTGGGATTACAGGCGTGAGCCACCACACCTGGGCCTTTTTTGTTTTTGTTTTTAAGAGACAAGGTTATCTATGTTACCCAGGCTGTTCTTGATCCTCCCATCTCAACCTTTCAAGTAGCTGAGATGGCAGGTGTGTGCCACCATGCCTGGCTGCTCACCAAGCCCCTCTGTTCCCATGTTAGATGTTCTGCTTAAAGTGAAGTTATAAAGTGAGCACCTGGGCCAAAGCCTGGGCAGACTGCGTGGCAGCAATTCCTCTGCAGGGGGCTGCATGCTTGTTTGCTCAGGACAGCCCGGTTTTCACCTGCTGTCCTAGGCTTCTCTGCAGTTGGTACCCTCTGTCACTGATACTCTCTGTAATAACCATATAATTTATGGTACAACTGGCACACTTGTACAGTTGTACCATACCATACAGTTGTACCAACTTGTCTCAGTTATGCCATAAATTATGTGGTTATTCCAGAGAAGGTACCCTTGTGAGCCCTGAGTGGGGCTAAGTCCTCAGTGGAACATCCCCCAGGCCCTGAGAGGGTCCCTAGGGGCCAGATCACAAGGACACCAGGTGCCGACTTCAGCATTCTGAGGTCAGAGAAATCAGAGGACAGAAATTACATGGCTTCCAGGCTCTTCTTTCCCCTGGCAAATGTAGTCATGGAAGAAAGCTGGGGAGGGAGGTAGGACCTGGGAAATCCGAAAGGCAGCCATTTTTACTTAGAGTGAATGTTACTTGAGAGCACAGTTTTAAGGTTTTGCCTTAGATCGGATTGAATCTATTGTTTTACTTTTGTATGCCCAGTGGATGGGGACTCATGAGAATAACTGGATTAGTTACAGAGAAGATATACTTCACTTCCTCTGCAACACTGAGTGCTAGGTGAGCAAATTTTGCAGCCTTGTCAATGAACAATTACTTTTTCCTACAGCTTCTTTGTGTCTTCACTGTGCTGTCATTCCTAAAGTCTCTCCAGCTATTTAGACAAGATCACTGTGAGCCTCATAGCTTATGGTCAACACTTTTCTAAAAATATTTAACATCAAAATGAAGTAGAGACAGTCCTCATTTTTCACTACTTCACATTTTCCTACTCATTCAATACTGACCACGAGATAGGTGGTCAGTATTGGGCAGAGTCTACTTTATATCTATAATCCCCTTAAGAAGTGATCTTCAGACCAGGCATGGTGTCTCACGCCTGTAATCCCAGCACTTTCAGAGGCTGAGGCGAGTGGATCACATCAGGCCAGGAGTTCGAGACAAGCCTGGCCAACATGGTGAAACCCATCTCTACTAAAAAGACAAAAAATTAGCCAGGTGTGGTGCCTGGTGCCTGTAATCCCAGTTACTAAGGAGGCTGAGGCAGGAGAATTGCTTGAACACGGGAAGCAGTGGCTGCAGTTGCCCAGCCTGGGCAACAAGAGGGAAACTCTGTCTCAAAAAAAAAAGAAGTGCTCTTCAGGGACACACTGTATCTAGAGTTGGGGCATGCTTACAGAGAGTGGTGTTTAAAACAAGCTTTAAATTGAGGTATAACATGTATAAATTTCACTGATCTTAAACATGTGGCCCTGATGAATATCTGGATAGTGTTTTTAATTAAATTAAATTAAATTAATTAATTGATTTATTTTTGAGACAGAGTCTCACTCTGTTGCCAAGGCTGGAGTGCAGTGGTGCAATCATGGCTCACTGCAGCTTCAAGTTCCTGAGCTCTGGTGATCCTCTCACCTCAGTCTCCTGAGTAGTTTAAGACTATAGGTGTAGGCCGGACTCGGTGGCTCATACCTGTAATCCCAGCACTTTGGGAGGCTGAGGGAGGTGGATCATCTGAGGTCGGGAGTTCAAGACCAGCCTGACCAACATGGAGAAACCCCATCTCTACTAAAAATACTAAATTAGCTGAGCGTGGTGGCATAATCCCAGCTACTCAGGAGGTAGAGGCAGGAGAATTGCTTGAACCTGGGAGGCAGAGGTTGCAGTGAGCCAAGATTGTGCCATTGCACTCCAGCCTGGGCAACAAGAGTGAAACTCCGTCTAAAAAAAACAACTATAGAAGTGCACCATCATGCCCGGTGGCTATATATTTTTATTTATTTTTATTTTTATTTTTATTTTTTTAGCAGATAGGGTCTCATTTTGTTGCCCGGGATGGTCTTGAACTCCTGGCCTCAAGTGATCCTCTCGCTGTGGCATCCCAAAGTGCTAGGATTATAGATGTGAGTCACCGCCAGCTGAGATAGTATATATTTTTTAAACAACCTTTTTGCCTTTGACATCAGGATGAGTTAGGACAGTCTCTGTTACTCCCTTGCCTGTTTACTTGCTCATAGAAACCTAGAATGTGAGGGATCAAGTCAGAACTCACAAACTTGAACTTAACTTCATGTAATCCAATAAGGTGAATTTTATGGGCTCTCTAAAATGTCACATTCTGTGAATGGGGGGCAGGGGCGGTCTGAATCTGGGCCCCAGCATCAGGGGCTGCCCATGATCCCACTTTCTTCCCTTCTTCTTTTGCCAACTTCAGCCAGCCTAAGCTCCCCTGAATGGAGGGAGCCAGGTCATCAGTTTCCGTTGGAGGGAAGGTCATGTAAGCAAACCTATGGAGACAAATCTCTCCCTTAAACAGAAGAACAACCTCCTATTTATCTTCTCACCTCCTCCATCATTCCTACTGTAGAACCTCAGTTCCCTGAGAACTATATCATAGCATCTCTGTCTTCTCACTCCACTTCTTTTCTGTTTTTTTTTTTTTTTTTTTTTTTTTTTGGTGAGACAGGGTCTCAGTCTGTTGCCAGGCTGGAGTGCTGTGGTGCAATCATGGCTCACTGAAGCCTCCCAAGCCCAAGCCTCCCAGGTCCAGGGCTCAAGTGATCCTCCTGCCTCAGCATCCCAAATGGCTGGCACTGCAGGCACATGCCACCATGCCTGGCTAATTTTTTATTTTTTAATTTTTTGTAGCGATGGGGTCTCGATATGTTGCCCAGGCTGGTCTTGGACTCCTGTTGTCAACTGATTCTTCTGCTTCGGCATCCCAAAATGCTGGGATGACAGGCGTGAGCCACTGTGCCTGACTCTCCCGCTATTTCTTACTTCTCAACTCTCGACTGTGGCTGTGGTCCATTCCTCCACTGAAAGAGCTCTGGATGAATTATCAACCTCTTCCCTGTTGCCAAATCCTCCATATTGCTAAATAAAATGCAGGTATTTTTTAGTTCTCATCCTATTTGACTTCTTAGCAATACTTGATATCATTAACTATGCCTTTCTTCTTGAAGTATCTTTGCTTCTGTAACCCAGCATTTCTGGTTTTCTTCTTCATCTGCCCTGGCAAGGCCACTCTGTCTTGCTGACCTTTGGATGTGGCAATTCAAGACTCAATCTAAGGCATTTTATGGTTCTCACTTTAGACTCCTCCTGGACTGGTGGTTCACAATCCTTTTTTTTTTTTTTTGAGATGGAGGCTCACCCTGTCGCCTAGGCTGGAGTGCAGTGGTGTGATCTCAGCTCACTGCAACATCCGCCTCCCAGACTCAAGCGATCCTCCCGCCTCAGCCTCCAGAGTAGCCAGGACTAAAGATGGGTGCCGCCATACCCAGCTAATTTACTTAGTTTTTGTATGGATGGGGTTTCACCATGTTGGCCAGGTGGGTCTCGAACTCCTGACCTCAGGTGAACCACCTGCCTTGGCCTCCCAAAGTGCTGGTATTACAGGTGTGCACCCAGCCTTTTTTTTTTTTTTTTTGAGACGGGGTCTCCATCTGTCACTAGACTTGTGTGCAGTGGCATGATCATGGCCCACTGCAGCCTCGACTTCCCAGGATCCAGCGATCCTACTTCAGTTTTCCAAGTAGCTGGGACTGCAGGAGTGTGCCACCATGCCCTGCTAAGTTTTGTATTTTTTGTAGAGACGGGGTTTTACCATGTTGCTCAGGCTTGTCTTGAATTTCTGAGCTCAAGCAATTCACCCACCTTAGCCTTCCAAAGTCCTGGGATTGCAGGTGTGATCCTGGGATCCACTGCACCCAACCAATTCACAATTGTCTTAGCCTAAATGCCCGCCTCTTGTAGCAGTTTGTATATATAACGCCCTATCTGTAATATAAAGGGAAATAATTTATATTAAATAAGTATTTCAATATTTATATGCTTGGGCATGTAGGAAGCTATGGGACATGGGACGTTTCTTCTCTGTGAACTGTCCTGTGCTTTGCAAGATGTCTGGCATCCCTAGTCTTCTCCCACTGAATGGCAGTAGCAATCCCAAATCGCTGTGAGACACCCGTCCTCATCTCCCCCACCCTGTAAAATTCCAAAAAGCCCCCTCAAGGTTCCACTCAGTGTTGAGAACTATTGGCTTAGCAATCTCCCCCACCACCCCAGCTGGCAGCCCTTTTACAGCTTGCACAGGCACTCACATCTTCACTCCAGACCTCTCTTGTGAGTCCCATATGGGGATAACCTGTTATCTGCTTGCTGTCCAATTTATGGATCACACAGTTAACACCAAACCCAGATAGTGGTTGCAGTCCCCATCTGCTATGCAAACCAAGAAACTAGTATTCATCCTTGGAGCCTTCCTTCCCTTTACCTTTGGTGGGTTTCCAATTTTTCATAAAATTCTTTGGAACATATTTGTTAAGTAATTGAAATATTTTCGAATTCCCTTTTTCTAAATCTTTTCACTTCTTTCAAGCTCTGCCTTAACATCTTGAATCTAAACTACTTACCTGGGTCACTATAGTAGCCTCTCATTCACTATTCACCCACCTGCATCCACCGAGACCCCTTTTTTTCTTTTTTTGCGACGGAGTCTCTATCACCCAGGCTGCACTCTATCACCCAGGCTGCACTCTATCACCCAGGCTGCACTCTATCACCCAGGCTGCACTCTATCACCCAGGCTGGAGTGCAGTGGCGCAGTCTTGGCTTACTGCAACCTCCGCCTCCAGCGTTCAAGTGATTCTCCTGCCTCAGCCTCTTGAGTAGCTGAGACTGCAGGCATGCACCACCAGGTATGGCTAATTTTTGTATTTTTTTGGGTAGACATGGAGGTTTCACCATGTTGGCCAGGCTGCTTTTGAACTCCTGACCTCAAGTGATCCACCCGCCTCAGCCTCCCAAAGTGCTGGGATTATAGGCGTGAGGCACCATGCCTGGCCCACTGAGCCCCCTCTGCTGCTCCTTCCTACACCCTCTCCCTTCCTCTGGCTACACCGATTTTCTTTGTTTCCCTCCTAACATCCTAACATGCTCCTCCTACCCTAGACCTTATACTCAAACTGCTTCCCCCTCTGGACTTTTTCCTTCTCCTCATTTTTTCTGTTTATTCCACTCATCCTTCAATTTCAGCCTTAACCACCACCTCCAAGAAGACTTCTTTGACCTGACAAGGTCAGATTCCATATTATAGGCTCTCATTGCATTTATTTAAAACAAACTATTTTTTTAAGAGACAGGATTTTGTTCTGTTGCCCAGGCTGGAGTGCAGTGGTGTGATTGTAGCTCACTGCAGCCTCGAACTCCTGGTTTCAAGCAATCCTCCTGTCTCAGCTTCCAATTAGCTAGGACTGGAGACGTGCACCACCATGCCCTAATTAAAAAAATGTTTTTGTAGGCATTGAGTCTCACTGTGTTGCCCAGGCTGGTCTTGAACTCATGACCTCCATCCTACCTCCCTTCTGGGCCTCCCAAAATGCTGGGATTACAGGTGTGAGCCACCACCCAGCCTCTCAGCATTTAATCACATTTTTGAGTTCTGATATTATACTTACTAATATGATTATTTGTTTAACGCCTGCCTTTTTCACTGCAGTGTAAGCTCCATGAGAACAAGGCATTTTCTGATTTTGCTCATTTTGCTCACTGTTGAATCACTAATACCTAGCACAATGCCTGGCCGCGACCATAATAAGTGCTGCAAGTTCCTGAAACGTGAAATGAGATTTTTGTGGCAAGAGCAGTGACCTATTCCATTTGGCGACAAGAGGGGGCAGCAGAGAGCTGCCAGAGTAGAGGCCTCTGCTTTGATTTTTGGGTTAGCAAATCCAGTTAGGCTGTTTAATCAGGAGTGGAGGAGAGGGCAGAATGTCGAAGGGGGATCCAAGAAGCAAAAGAACGGGGATTATCCAAAAGAAAAATGGAGTGAAAGGGAGGAACTCCGAGCTGGAGTTAGCTGGAAAGGGATCTCAGCTGTGAGTGTTACGCAGTCTGTGGCTGGGCATCCTGCTTCTCTCTAGGTCTTTTGAGGGTTGGAAAGCATCCTGTCCCAGTACACCTGAAAGCCCTAACGATGCAGACAGACGTGCGATAGGAAGAGCAGAGAACAATTACTTCTTGCTGGTAGCAGCTTCATTTTGGAAGCTTCTGCATGGCAGGTGGGTGGTGCTCCTATCCCTTGCACAGGACATAGGACCAGTGAGATTGGGCTCTGGGACACGGAAGAAGTAGGGAGGGATGGAAACTAACATTTCCTAAGTAGCTTCTGTGTTGCAGGCACAAAGGAGTCCAATATGGCCAGTATTTTGCTTATTTGAAAGATAAGGGTCATGGCTCAGAGAGTTATAGTTATTTGCCCAAATCATATTCTGGCTAAACTCAGTTTTTACCCCTAATTCCTGTGATTTAAAAACCCATGTTCTTTCTCATATACTTTGGTGACTTTTTAAGGATTTTTAGTAATGACTTTTTTTTTTTTTTTGAAATGGAGTCTTTCTCTGTTGCTCAGGCTGTAGTGCAGTGGTACGATCTCAGCTCACTGCAACCTCCACCTCCTGGGTTCAAGCCATTCTCCTGCCTCAGTCTCCTGAGTAGCTGGGATTACAGGCATGTACCACCACACCTAGCTAATTTATATATTTTTAGTAGAGATAGGGTTTCACCATGTTGGCCAGGCTGGTCTTGAACTCCTAACCTCAAATGATCCACCTGCTTCGGCCTCCCATAGTGCTAGGATTATAGGTGTGAACCGCCGCCCCTGGCCAAAAATGGCTCTTTTTTTTTTTTACCTGCTGTGCCTAAAGAGAAATAGACCCTTCTCAGTTATGTGCCATATTGGTAGATTCAAAATCTATACTAGAAACTGTTATCCTTATTTTTAGATTTGGCTTGTGGGAAATTTATTAACATAAATATAAAATGTTGCATTTTAGGCTAACAGCATATAATCTCTGATTGTCAACAATGACTCAGAATTTGAAATGTCCAAGTTCTATATGGCATGCCTGTGAGAGTCAAAAACTGCAAGAATTGGGCCAGGAATGGTAACTGACACCTGAAATCCCAACACTTTGGGAGATGGAGGCAGGAGGATCACTTAAGCCCAGGAGTTCAAGACTAGCCTGGGCAACATAGTGAGACCCTATTTCTATAACAAATTTGAAATATTAGCTGGGCATAGTGGCACGAACCTGTAGTCCTAGCTACTCAGGAGGCTGAGGAAGGAGGCTCACTTGAGCCCAGGAGGTCAAGGCTGCAGTGAGCTATGATTGTGCCACTGTACCATGGCCTGGGTGACAGAATGAGACCCTGTATCAAAGAAAAAAAAATTGTGAGAATTGTCGTCTTGATTTTATATCAAAGGATACAAACTTATGGGGAGGGTTTTTGGTCAAAGTGTTAAATCACATGAATACCAATGTAGGGAATAGGATCTCTGCTCCTGGATCATAAGCCAAAATTAGAAGCACCATAAAGCGAGTTAAAGAATTTCTGAATCGTGGATCACACTTGTAATCCCAGCACTTTGGGAGGCCAAGGTAGGTGGACTGCGTGAGTCCAGGAGTTCAAGACCAGCCTGGGCAACATGGCAAGACCCTGTCTTTACAAAAATACATAGAATTATCGAGGTGTGATGGTGCATACCTGTAGTTCCACCTACTCGGGGGGCTGAAGTGGGAACATTGCTTGAGGCTGCCTGGGAGGCGGAGGTTGAAGTGAGCCAAGATTGTGCCACTCCAGCTTGGCAACAGAGCAAGACCTTGTCTAAAAAAAAAAGATTTCTGACCTGGAATATAACTATCAGAGAAGAAACATTCTTGTGAAATCCTCTAAGAGAGGATTTCTCAATAGAAAACAAATCCACCCTATTGTAGGTATAGACTGTAGCATGACTTGAACACTCCAGTCCAAGCCAGTCTTTAGCAAAAGTTAATCTTCCTGATTAGCAAATTGTGTATAAGATCGAGGTATCAGAGCCTGGGGCTTTGGGGTGGAGGGGCAACAACTTTGTGGAAACTGAAAACTGTGGTGTTTTTTGTGTTTTCTTTTTTTTTTTGGAGACAGAGTTTTGCTCTTGTCACCTGGGGGAGTGCAATGGCATGATCTCAGCTCACTGCAACCTCTGCCTCCTGGGTTCAAGTAATTCTTTTGCCTCAGCTGCCCGAGTAACTGGGATTACAGGGGCCCCCCCACCATTATACCCGGCTAATTTTGTATTTTTAGTAGAGATGGAGTTTCACCATGTTGGCCAGGCTGGTCTTGAACTCCTGATCTCAGGTGATCCACCCGCCTCGGCCTCCCAAAGTGCTGGGATTACAGGCGCGAGCCACCGCGCCAGACCTGGAAACCGAAAACTGTTGAAGTCAAGGGGAAACAAGGCACACTTCCTCTGTTATCTAGTAGCAAAGGAAGAACATCTTGGAACTGAACATGTGTCAGAATTTTGGCAGGGAGAAATATGTGATTTTATCAAAAAGTAAATAATGCTGAGGAAGAAAATACATTCTTCTCATTGCAAAGAAAGGACGGGGAGGGGAAAAGCAGGGTTTTTTTTTTTTTTTTTTTGTATGGTTGTTTTTTCTTAGACTAAAACCATTTGATCTAGGGAAGTTGGCCTAAAAAGTTTGTTCTTTTTTTCCCTTTAGGAGGTGATGGAAGGCATCAAGGTGGGCCTTTCACCCATTAATCTCTCCATTTTCCCCTCCAGAAATGATTTAGATTCTATCATCTGTGTTGACTTGCCCATATTCATTAGAGATTTGGCTTGGACAGTTATTAATGATGACAATGCTCACTCTCCTTTATGGCACTTCATGCTTAAAAGAATACTTCAGATTGCCTCCAAATAATGAAACGAGTTCTGAACAGTCATTGCCAGACTCACTTAATGTTCCTTTGAGCATCCACCACGTATCAGACTTCTGTCCAGCACTGCATTTGATTCGAGGCATGTACAGTACTCTCAAGGAGTCGAAGACAAATAAATGGGTTATTTCCCTCAAGTGAATAAACATTTGTTTAGAACTCAGACACATTTCCCCATTAATCAAGACCAGGTTCCAAGGCCCTCTCATTAAAACATTTTGAATCCATAATGAACCATCCTATAAAACTAGTAGCCTTGCCCTGAATTCTGGGTCCTAGGTCATATCCTAATAGGATATGACCACATGGAGGGGATGGAAGATCCAAGAAGAAGAGAGAATATGGCATTTGAAGGTTTAGTTAAATTTCTAGTTTATGAAATTCAAGATGCTTGTCCCATGAAGTGACACTAGAGGGCAGTGCATACAACAAAACCTTGCAATGGAACAAGACTGAATTCCCATTTCCAATTATGCTTTTTAAAATTCAGATGTCACCTCTGAAGTCTTTTCATTTCATTACATAAAGGGAAAATATATTGAAATTACATACCATCATAAAAAATATCTTGAGGATGAAGAATTTTGTTAATATTTATCAAAGTAATAATTTGATAATAATTTTAAAAATTAAATAGTATTAACATTTCTTTCATAAAAAGGAAGTTCTTGCCTCTATAGTTTCTTCTGGATTTATGTTTATATTTCTATTTAATATGAACATACATATATTTTTTCTTTTTTAAAATTTAATTTTCTGTTTAAATTGACAATTGTACACATTCATGGGATACATAGTGATGTTTTGATACATATAATGTGATCAGATCAGGGTAATTAGCAAATCTGTCACCTCAAACATCTATCTTTTTTTTGTGTTGGAAACGTTCAATATCCTTCTGGCTATTTGAAACTATGTAATATATTATTGTTAACTATAATCATCCTAGAGTGGTTTAGAACATGAGAACTTTCTATCTAGCTGTAAATTTCATGCTTATATTTCTTGAGGCAAGTGATTATTTGGTTTGTTTTTAATGAATTTCCCCAGATACATTTTTCTGCTCCCCCCAAATCTATCTAATATAGTCCAATTTTATTACATCAGAAATCATTATTTACAATGAGATGTTATAATTGAACCTTTTCATTTTGGCAATTTTCTTATGCAAACAAAACAGACAGATTGATATAAAGAATGCCCATTTGCTGTTCGTCTAGCTTCAACAACCATCAGTTTTCTCATTTGTGTTTAATTATTCCCACATTATCTCTTCCTCCTCTCAATTATTTTAAACAAATTTTAAACCTTGTCATTTCACCAGCATTGTTTATATTACTATGACTTTGAAAATAATGCTCAACATAGAACCAGCAATTACATTTTTTGTGTATTTTATTTGTCTAAAGCTAATAATTGTCTCTTACATTTTTGTTAGTTTTTATTAATTACTTATCATTAATTTTATTTTAACAGTGTTCCATTAGATATATGAAACACATATATATCATAAATAAGTACATACATTTTATTTATTTATTTATTTTTTGAGACAAGGTCTCAGTTTGTTGCCCAGGCTAGAGTATAGTGGCGTGATCATGGCTCACTGCAGCCTTGACCTCCCTGGGTTCAGGTGGTCCTCCCACCTCAGCCTTGAGAGAGGCTGGGATTGCAGGAGTGTGCCGCCACACCTGGCTGATTTTTGTATCTTTTGTAGAGACAGGGTTTCACCACGTTGCCCAGGCTGGCTTTGAACTCCTAGTCTCAAGGGATCTGTCTGTCTTGGCCTCCCAAAGTGCTGGGATTACAGGCTGAACCACCATGCCTGGCCATAAATTTTAAATAGATAAATGAAGTTTAAATAAATGACCTAACATATTACATACTGTATCAACTTTATTTTTCCCCCAGAAAGCATTGTTCTGCAGTCCCCATCCTCTTTCTTTTCTTTTTATTGATACATAATATTTGTACCCATTTATGAGGAACATGTGATATTTTGTTACATGCATAGACTGTATAATGATCAAGTTAGGGAGTCATGGCATTTAAGGGAGGGACCCCCAACATCAGGGCCTGTCCATGGCCTGTTGCACAGCAGGAGGCGAGTGGCGGGTGAGCCAGCATTACCTCCTGAGCTCTGCCTCCAGTCAGCTCAGCAGCAGCACTGGATTCTCATAGGAGCGTGAACCCTATTGTCAGCCGCACATGTAAAGGATTTAGATCACTTGCTCCTTGTGAGTATCTGACTAATGCCCGATGATCTAAGGTGGAACAGTTTCATCTGAAAACCAATCCCCCACCACCCCAGACCGTGGAAACATTGTCTTCCGTGAAACCAGTCCCTGGTGCCAAAAAGGTTGGAGACTGCTGATTGAAGGTATCTCTCACCTCTACTATTCTATGTGTTAGGAACATTTCAAGTCTTCTAGCCCAGCTATTTCAAAATATACAGTAATTTGTTGCTAACTGTAGTCACTCTACTCTGCTATCAAACACTAGAATTTATTCTTTTTACCTCACCGTGTGTTTGTATCCATTAAACAGCCTCTCTTTATCCACCCCGCCCCAACCTTCCCAGCTTCTGGTTGCTACCATTCTACTCTCTACCTCCATGAGATCAACTTTTTTAGTTCCCACATATAAGTGAGAACACATAATGTTTGTCTTTCTGTGCCTGGCTTATTTCACTTAACGTAATGACCTCCAGTTCCATCCATGTTGCTGCAATGACAGGATTTCATCCTTTTAAATAGTATACTATTGTGTATATATACCACATTTGCTTTATCTCATCATCCATTGGACACTTAGGTTGATTCCATATCTTGGCTATTATGAATAGTGCTGCAATAAAGACGGGGGTGCAGTTGTTGCTTTGACATACTGAGTCCCCTTCTTCTGGAAAGATACCCAGTCGTGGGATTGCTGGATCATATGGTAGCTCTGTTTTTAGTTTTTGAAGAAATCTCCGTATTGTTTTTGATAGTGGCTATACTCACATTTACACCAACAGTGTATAAGAATTCCCTTTTCAGCTGGGCGTGGGGACTCACACCTGTAATCCCAGCACTGTGGGAGGCTGAGGTGGGCAGATCTCCTGAGGCCAGGAGTTCAAGACCAGCCCCGCCAACATGGTGAAACTCTGTCTCTACTAAAAATATAAAAATTAGCTGGGCGTGGTGGTGTGTGCCTGTAATCCCAGCTGCTTGGGAGGCTGAGGCAGGAGAATCACTTGAACCCAGGAGGTGGAGATTGCAGTGAGCCAAGATCGTGCCATTGTACTCCAGCCTGTGCAACAAGAGCAAAACTCTGTCTCAAAAAAAAAAAAAAAAGAGTTCTCCTTTTTCCCCACATCATCACCAGCATTTTATTTTTTTGTCTTTTTAATCTTAGCTGTTGTAACTGGCATAAGATGACACGCATCGTGGTTTTGATTTTCGTTTTGTCCTCCAGTTGGATGAAAGTGCTTGGAGGCCCTGCTGTGGGGCAGTGATGGTGGTGGTGGGACCAGTGGGATCATTGTCTGTGGGTTGTGCTTTGGCCCCAGGGCAACAGCTAGCAAGGGAGATATTACTGGGGAACCACGAATATGGAACTGCAGGGGCTGTTGGGTCCCAGTGCAGGAGGCAGTCTGCTGGGGGCTGGGTGCTCAAAATGGTGTGTTATTGTAGCCACTTAGGTTTGGGTGTGGTTTCGATCCCGGTATGAGCTCCCTCTCTGAAGCAGTGTGATCATACAGTCTCCAGGTAGCTCCCAGTGTTAGTATCAGGGCATCCGAGGGTGCGGTGTTCTCCCGTGGCTAGGATTGCAGGAGTTCAGAGTGGGAATGTGGACCCCTGGGGATCTCTCCGCAATTCCTTCCCTGCACTGGGGAGCCTCTCTGGGCTTCCAGCTGATCCTGGCTGAGCAGGCTGCCTGCCTTCCTTTTCCCTCCTTGCCTTAGACATTTCCTGTCACTTCTCTGTTCTCTCCTAGATGATCTATTCGAAGTGTGATTATCTACTTGCTATTTTGGTGCTTGGTGGAGGAGGCGAGTACCAGATGCTTCTTATTCAGCCTTCTCGAAGCCCCCACCCCTCCTCCTTCTTTAAACTGGACTTGTTCTCTAACCCTGCTGAATATTCTCATCGTGGAGCTTCCAATATCCTAAGGATTTATTTTATTTTACTTTTTACTGCTTTATGATGGAGTCCCTGTTTCTCAGTGCCCACATTTTCCTCTCTCTCGATTTGCTCCGTTGAGTGGCTGTCGCTCTTCTTCTAATTCAGCAGTCCTCAACCTTTTTGGCACTAGGGACTGGTTTCACCAGCGACGATTTTTCCACAGACTGTGGGGTGGGGAGGGGAGGATGGTTTCGGGATGATTCAAGGGCATTACATGTATTGTGTACTTTATATCTGTTATTATTACATTGTAATATATAATGAAATAATGATACAACTCACCATAATGTAGACTCAGTGGAACCCTGAGTTTGTTTTCCTGCAACTAGACAGTCCCATCTGGGGGTGATGGGAGACAGTGACAGATCATCAGGCATTAGATTCTCATAAGGAGCATGCAACCTGGATCCCTCGCATATGCAGTTCACAGTAGGGTTCATGCTCCTGTGAGAATCTAAGGCTGCTGCTGATCTGACAGGAGGCGGAGCTCAGCGGGTAATGCCAGCATTGGGGAGTGGCTGTAAATACAGATGAAGTTTCTCTCACTCCCGCCACTCACCTCCTACTGTCTGGCTGGGTTCCTAACAGGCTACGGATGGATACCGGCCCATGGCCTTGGGGTTGGGGACTTCTGTTCTAATTGTTTCCCAAGTAGAGTAATAAAGGAAGAGTTTGAGGCCAAACATCCTCTTCTCTCAGAGCTACTTTTTTCTTTTCTTTTCTTTTTTTTTTTTTTTTTTGAGACAGAGTCTTGTTCTGTCACCCAGGCTGGAGTGCGGTGGTATGATCTCAGCTCACTGCAACCTCTGCCTCCTGGGTTCAAGTGATTTTCCTGCCTCAGCCTCCAAAGTAGCTGGGATTACAGGCATGTGCCACCACAGCTGGCTAATTTTTGTATTTTTAGTAGAGACAGGGTTTCATCATGTTGGCCAGTCTGGTCTCGAACTCCTGACCTTAGGTGATCTGCCTGCCTCAGCCACCAAAAGTGCTGGCATTATATGCGTGAGCCACTGCACCTGGCCTTCACTCAGAACTTTGAGGGTTTTGCTCTAATGTCTTCTAAAAGCCTGATGTATTCTGATCCCCTTTCTTTTGTAAGTGGACTTTGTGACTAGTAAGTCACACAGCCAATTCATTGAAGGGGCATTAGATTGTCGATTTTGATTGATAAGTATATAGCTTCATGTATATACATGAGTAACTACACAGGAAAAATACCATGTCAGTTCTTGCTGTTATAACAAGTATCTTACACTGGATAATTTATTAACAGAAATTTACTACTCACAGTTGTAGAGTCTGGAAATCCAAGATGAAGGTGCTAGGAGATTTGGTGTCTGATAAGGGCTATTGTCTGCTTCAATGATCGTGCCTTTTTGCAGTGTTCTCACATGGCAGAAGGGGCAAGGGTGCTTGCTGCAGCTTTATTTATTTATTTTATTTATTTATATATTTATTTATTTATTTATTTTTGAGATAGAGTCTCACTTTATCACTCAGGCTGGAGTACAGTGGCATGATCTTAGCTCACTACAACCTCTGCCTCCTGGGTTCAAGTGATTCTCCTGCCTCAGCCTCAGAAGTAGCTGGGATTACAGGCGTGCACCACCACACCAGGTAATTTTTGTATTTTTAGTAGAGACTGAATTTTACCATGTTGGCCAGGTTGGTCTTGAACTCCTGACCTCAAGTGATCCTCCCACTTTGGCCACAAAGTGCTGGGATCACAGTCGTGTGCCACCACACCTGGATAATTTTTGTGTTTTTAGTAGAGATGGGGTTTATCCATGTTGGCCAGGCTGGTCTTGAACTCCTGGCTTCAAGTGATTCTCCCGCCTTGGCTTCCCAAAGCGCTGGAATTACAGGCGTGCACCACCATACCTGGCTAATTTTTGTATTTTGGCTAGGCTGATCTCGAACTCCTGGCCTCAACTGATCCGCCTGCCTCCGCCTCCCGAAGTGCTGGGATTACAGGTGTGAGCCACTGCGCCTGGCCCATACTATTTTCTGAATCATGTCCACCTCTGTGATTTTGTTCTTAAAACGGCTACTAAGTGGATATCCGCTTTCCTGGATTAATTATCTGCATTAATTATTGGCTTATCTGCATTAACTATTGCAAATACTTTCCATACTTTGCCATTTTATTCTGCTTTCCAGGTTTCCTTTTTATTTTCTGTCTCTTATGTTAAACTTAAACATTTTGTTATATTGCTCTTAATTTTGTTTCTTTGATTGTTTTTGTTTTGTGGATGCAATAATGCAACATTTCTGTGATGAAATAAGTGTTAATACTTAAATCCTGGTTTTTAATAGTTCCACTTTTGTTTATTCTTTGTAATTTGTGTTGGAGGTATACCTTACATTGACTAATGATTTTTGATTGTTTTTATTTTAGAGTAAGGCACTAAAAAACTGTTTGAGAGTTCTGAGGGAGAGAAGCTTATAGACATGTGGCTTCAAGGGGGAGGCTGATTAAACCCGCTTTTCCCTTGGGTTACCATTTAATATTAGTACAGTTAATGCAGGTCATTTCTGTGGGCTGCTCAGTTTCTGAAGGGAAGTGTTTGAGTAACATAAGCCTGGCTGTTAATAGTCTGGGAGCTGATGGGGATAGGTCCTGGGACTTTAATCCTATTTTCCCTCTATCCTCCTATTTGTAGTTCAGGATCTCTCGCTACCCTTTATTATGCTGGATGAAACCAACTCTGAAGATTTTTATCTCAAAGCTATGGGGAGAATAAATCTGTCACCTGTCTGGGAGTGTATTGATCACAGCCTATATGTATGAGGGTGGGGACCTGGTACTTGACTGCTCTGTAATTAGATTTTTTTATTAAATCCCGGTATTTTCACCGCTACCCCTCCTTCATAGTCCCTGTGACTGTCTGGTCCTGCACTTTTCAAGTGTCCCCTGGGTTCTCTTGGCTCCCTTCTCCTCCAAAGCAACTCCTCCACTGGTCCCACCAACTCCATTTCTTTCAAAAATGAATTTAAGTCCCTCATCTGATTTAGACTTTTCTCTGATTATGTGTCTTTGTAGGTTTATATCTTTTTTTTTTTTTTTTTTGAGGCAGAGTCTCGTGTTGCCCAGGCTAGAGTGCAGTAACATGATCTCGGCTCACTGCAATCTCCATCTCCTGGGTTCAAGTGATTCTTGTGCCTCAGCCTCCTGAGTAACTGGGCCTACAGGAACATGCCACCACTCCCGGCTAATTTTTGTATTTTTTATAGAGGCAGGGTTTCAGCATGTTGGCCAGGCTGGTCTTGAACTCCTGGGCTCAAGTGATCTGCTCGCCTCGGCCTCCCAAAGTGCTGGGATTACAGATGTGAGCCAGCGCGCCTGGTCTTTTTTTTTTTTTTTTCTTTATGGTTCATTTAGTGGGGTTTGGTGATGGGGGAAGAGATGAACTTGCATTTAGCTCGGAGATTGAAGAATGATTAACACAATGAGCCAGGCACTGAGCTCATTGTTCTCCTTATCCTGCCTGTGAGTTTAGATGTCCGAGTCAATCTTGGGAGTTTTTCAGTAAACAGAGAAAGAAAGAAGGCTGTGTGTTGTTTGGAAATAAAAGAAGGAAGATTATCCAAAATTAAGGGAGATTAGATTGTTAAATTTGAGCTAATAACCACAGAACTTTATGCTATTTGAAGGTGTAGGGGAGACGGAAAAACATTCTTTCTGTTCACTGAGGGTTTGTTGAATGATGGACAACAGATTAATAGGGGGCAAAAGCCATGGTAAATTTATTAACATGTATATAGACAGGGGAGTCCCACAGATATGATACTCAAAGAAAGGCCAGATGGTTGAAGCTTAAATACTCTCTTCATAGGGCAGAGAGGGGTGAGGGGGCTGTAGGTAAGTTTTTAGACGGGTAGTAAATGATTTTTAGGAGGAATGAATGAGCTGAAAGAACAATGGCCTGGGATAGAGTTCTTCTGAGCTCTGGGGGAGGTGGTGGAAAGGTGAGGGACAGAAGTTCACTGTGAACAAAGTTTGTTTTATTATGCGGATAAAGTCTTCCAGGCAATCTCTTGGAGTTGCCCTCAGAAAACTAGATTACAAAACCTATCTGGGCTTGGTAATGGACTTTTAATCTCTTCTTGGTGGTGGTTAATCTTTCCTGGTTATTCAAGGAGATTCTCATGGAGGGGAATCTTAAGACAATTGTATTTCTTTTGGAAATAAGTTTCCTTAGTCAGATAAGAAGCCCCTCCCTGCACTGGGGTGGAGGTGAAGGGGGGGCAGAGAAGATTAGAGTCTTTGGTTCTGAGGTAGCTTCTAAGGCCTTCCTATCTTAGTTCCAAGTGTTCAGCATACCAGAGTGCCAAACCTTTGGGTATCATTTTCTGAGCCCCAACAAAGGAGAGATACTTACTAGATAATAAGTCGAAATTGGGTTCATCTTTATATCTAATTATTCCACTTAGCTCATTTTGGAGGGTGAAATGCACTTATGGTATATATATCTTCATTATATGTATTGCAGTTATTCATTATATATATTATTTTGATGGGCTATTATGGCAGAAGGCACTGTGATGGCTTCATCCAGCATCCTTGGCACACTGCTCACTTAAATTCCCACTTAGTTGGTACAATAAGGACATTTGCTAGAGTGAGTAGAGAAGGACAGAGATGGCAGAGGAGAAGAGAGTTGCTGAATAATGTTTCCAAGATATGAGTGTGTCTTCGTCAGTTTGGGCTGCTATAACAAGTTACTCCATGGCCGGGCGCGGTGGCTCAAGCCTGTAATCCCAGCACTTTGGGAGGCCGAGACGGGCGGATCACGAGGTCAGGAGATCGAGACCATCCTGGCTAACACGGTGAAACCCCGTCTCTACTAAAAATACAAAAAACTAGCCGGGCGAGGTGGCGGGCGCCTGTAGTCCCAGCTACTCGGGAGGCTGAGGCAGGAGAATGGTGTAAACCCGGGAGGCGGAGCTTGCAGTGAGCTGAGATCCGGGCACTGCACTCCAGACCGGGCGACAGAGCAAGACTCCGTCTCAAAAAACAAACAAACAAACAAACAAACAAAAAAAACAAGTTACTCCAGATGGGTGGCTTAAAGACACATTCATTTCTCAGTTTTGGAGGCAGGGATAGTCCAATCAAGGTGTCTGCAAATCTGATGTCTGGTAGGGCTGGCTTCTTGGTTTGCAGACAGCCACCTTCTTGCTGTGTCCTTACATGGCAGAGTGAGCAAGAGAGAGGGAGAGTTAGAGAGAAAGAGAGAGAGTGAACAAGCAAGTGAGTGCCTGCGAGAGCTCTAGTCTCTTCCTCTTGTTAGAAGAGCACTAATCCTATCATAAGGGCTCCAGTGGCATGACCTCATCGAAACCTAATTACCTCCCAAAGACTCTCCCTCTCAGTGCAGAGACATTAGGGCTATAGCTTGTGAATTTTCAGGGGACACAAACATTTAGTCTGTAGCAAAGTGCTAGCACTTGTTTTTGTTTTTGAAAATAAATATATGTGAAAGGAACAGGTAGGAAGAAAAAGAAGTGAATAAATAAAAAAATGAAATGAACACAACTCTCATGGTCTTGTATACCTAGAAAGTGAGATTGTGTGTGTGTGTGGTGTGTGTGTGTGTGTGTGTGTGTGTGTGCTTTTTGATTTTCCTGTGCATGAACCCATTACTGCAATGCCTTGGTGCCCAGGGTCTCTTAAGATGGCAAAGCAGTCCAGGTGCAGTGGCTCATGCCTGTAATCCCAGCACTTTGTGAGGCCAATGTGGGCAGATCACTTGAGACTAGGAGTTCGAGACTAACCTGGCCAACATGGCAAAACCCCATTTCTACTAAAAATACAAAAATTAGCCAGGCATGGTGGTGCACGCCTGTAATCTCAGCTGCTTAGGAGGGTGAGGCAGGAGAATCATTTGAACCCAGGAGGCAGAGGTTGCAGTGAGCCAAGATTGTGCCACTGCACTCCAGCCTGGGCAACAGAGTGAGACTCTGTCTCAAACAACAATAACAACAACAATGAAAGATGGCAAAGCAGAGATGCAATGAGTGATAGGAGAGCTTTTCGCTTGAATAAAGAGTACTTTCTAGTAGTTAGCTGGACAGGCTTCATACCAGTGGATCTACTCAGATGCAGGACAAAAATCACAGCCCAGGCCTAAGCATTTCCCTGTCCTGTACCTGCAGCTAGGCTGATGACTGGTGAAGGAGCCCAGTCATTTTAGATCTTGCCTCCTTGGTGGCGCAGTAGTTGAAGAATGAATTGAATGGATCAAATTCCAATTCTAGCTGTATTGTCATTGCTGAGTCTTAGTCTTGGAGGCCTTTTTCTGCTTTTGCTTTGACTTACTATTAATTCCCAATGCTTCACTTTTGGTTTCCTTCACCCTGTATTTAATATCTTTGAAGATATGTGATGCCTTATTAAAACAACTAACTTGATCATGTTGATTTCAAAGCCTGAGTTTTACTTACATTGAGGATTTTCCATCCCAGTTCTTTAGACTAAAGAAGATGAAAATGTGTGTTCGGTAAATACAGAGCCTTGTTATTTAATCAGTGCTCATATGTTAACTCTGTCAAGTGGTTTGCATTGCCTATGTGATATGCATGAGGAGATGTGACTTTCAGTGTGCAACCTGTGAATGAAAACTCAGGAACTGTCAAACGCCTGTTCTGAGCTGTGAATGGTGAAGCCCTGGACAAGTACAGTGAAGAACTTTTGAGTGTCAGAGCTCTCTGGCGCTGCCTGGTGAAATTCCCAGGTACTTGATTTGGAGCTGGTCCTAAGACCGTGTGGTAGATGACTCCCTCTAGGTTTGGCATATTATCATTTTTATTTTTAAATTTTTTTTGAGATGGAGTTTCACTCTTTTTGCCTAGGCCAGAGTGCAATGGCACCATCTCGGCTCACTGCAACCTCCACCTCCTGGTTCAAGTGATTCTTGTGCCTCAGCCTCCAAGTAGCTGGGATTACAGGCGTGTGTCACCCCCACCTGGATAATTTTTGTATTTTTAGTAGAGATGGGGTTTCACCATGTTGACCAGGCTGGTCTCGAACTCCTGACCTCAGGTGATTGCCCGCCTTGGCCTCCCAAAGTGCTGGGATTACAGGCATGAGCCATGGCGCCCAGCCCACATTGTCATTTTAAATCCAAATGACGATTTTTAAAAAAATTCAGAATCTATTTTCTTAGGAACTAATGGCGCCATGTATTTTTCCTTTTGATATAGAGGCATTCAATAAAGTTGAAACCAGCACATCCTTTTCAGCAGGTCTGCCAGGGAGCAGATTAATGGAAAATAAAACTAAGACTCCCTGGTTCATTTTGGGCTCGTTCCAGCTGTGCTGTAGATTAAAACAGCTTCAGCATTGCCCTGTCTCACCCCTCCATCCTGATTTTGTGTTATTCGATCTTAATTTTCGTATGTACCTTGGATCAGTGAATTTGCTATTTTTCTCATAACGTCATTCACCAATTCTAATCCTCTAATTCCTTTCATGCAAGCTCAACAGTATCTCTGTGGTGCCATTATTTTTCTTGAGCACTAGCTCCAAGTTACTGGGGGAGGATTTATTTTCAGGGTTTGGCATCTGAATGGCCCAGACCATAACACCCAGTGGCTTTCTCCAGCTCATTATTAGACAGAGGGGACTTGATGGTATGGTAGGAAACCCGAGTGAGTGACTGTTAGGGGTGGTGATCAGGAACAGGCAACCTGCCTAGAGGGTCTGGCCTGGGCAGACGGCACTGCGTCGGGGCCCCCGCGTGCCAGCTCTGCTTTCAGGTTGCAGAGAAGAGAATTGGCTCTGCTGTTTTACTGGGCCAGGAACTCAGCTCTGTACTTGACTTCATTACATACCATCAGATGGAAGAGTCAACCCAATAACTTTCCATTTCCCAACCGGGAAATAATTCTGGGAAGATGTTTGGCTCTATCGGTGCAATGCAAAGGACTGTGTTACTGGCTAATAGGAACCAGCAGACATTTGGCACGTGGTGACATACACACACGCACACACCCAAAGGCCCATGAATCTCATCCCTTGCCAAATGTGTATCGAGTGGGAGACTTCTGGCTTTTCATTGAGAAATGTTCAGTGCAAACGTCTCTATGGGCTGTTTAAGGATTGAGGTGCTTTTCTCTCTCACAGTCACCCCCAGTAGGCAGCTCCTCCTTGCCTGTGGGTGCTACACTCCTATCTCGGGGCTGTCCGGCGACACTGGCCCAGATGCCAGCTATTTGCAGTGCATACCAATCCGCTGGGCAGCATTAAAATCACAGAAGAGGTGGGGAACTGAAAAGTGATCGTTTCCTTGGATCAGGGCAAGTTAACATTCTAACAATGAAAGATGCAAGGACTGCATCCTTTGGAAGGGTCACTGGATGCATCGAAGGGCATCTCTTTGGGCCCTCTGGTCCCCTCCCTGGTACTTGCATCTTTCCATCCTGGAAGCCTATTCCCTAGGATCTAGTCAACTCTCAGACACTTCCTTGAAATAAGTAAATAAGGTCTCCAGATCAGAATGGAGTCCACCTCCTGACCCAAAGCCACTTCACACGTCTTTATTAGATTAAGTTCCCACAGCTGGGATTATCTCTGTGCTAGAAGCTATTGATGTTGGGCTGCTCTATTGCATTATTAAAAGGCACTTACATCTGTGCCACCTCCTTTTCTATTGTGCATCTTGTCTTCTAGTCTTTGATGAGTTCATAGTTTTTCGAGATAGAGTCTCGCTCTGTCGCCCAGGCTGGAGTGCGGTGGTATGATCTCTGCTCATTGCAAGCTCCGCCTCACGGATTCATGCCATTCTCCTGCCTCAGCCTCCTGAGTAGCTGGGATTACAGGTGCCCGCCACCACACCTGGCTAATTTTTTGTATTTTTTAGTAGAGATGGGGTTTCACTGTGTTAGCCAGGATGGTCTCGATCTCCTGACCTTGTGATCCGCCCGCCTTGGCCTCCCAAAGTGCTGGGATTACAGGCGTGAGCCACCGCACCCGGCCAGATGAGTTTGTAAAGCAGCAACAAAACAACACAAAATGGGGGAACATAAGCTGTACTTTTCTTTAGATATTTCCAGAGAAGGAATCTGTACATTGTCCAGTGATGGATGACTGCTCAAATTCTGACAAATTTTAAATTTATTTTAGATAAAGGAGTGGAGTAATGTGGTGCCCTTTTAGAATCCTATACATGAGAGTTGAAAATGACCACAGATCAGGTCGGGTGCAGTGGCTCACACCTGTAATCCTAGCACTTTGGGAGGCCAAGGCGGGTGGATCACCTGGGGTCAGGGGTTCGAGACCTGCCTGGCCAACATGGCGAAACCCTGTCTCTACTAAAAATACAAAAACTAGACAGGCATGGTGGTGCATGCCTGTAATCCTAGCTACTTGGGAGGCTGAGGCAGGAGAATTGCTTGAACCCAGGAGTTGGAGGTGGTAGTGAGCCGAGATTGTGCCACTACACACCAGCCTGGGCAACAAAAGCAAAACTCTGTCTCAAAAAAAAAAAAAAAAAAAAAAAAAAGCAAAGAGGAAAAAAGAAAAGAAGAAAATGACCATAGATCTTTGGTATGCCTCCAGCCTATATCTAACTCAGAAATCCCACCAATGACATCCCTAAAAGATATTGCTTAATCTGTCCTAAATCTTTTTTTGTGATGGAGGATCTCACATCTCTTTTTAAAACCAACACTTTAAAGGTTAAGTTTACTTAAAATGCACACATTTTAAGTGTGCAGTTGGTGAGTTCTGACAAGTGAATCATGTAATCACCATCCCAATTAAGATATAGAACATTTCCCTCACTCCAGAAAGTTCCCTGTTTCCCCTTTGTAAGTTTATCCCCAACTCTCCTCCCACAAAAAACACTGACCTGATTTCTATCACTGTAGGTTAGTTTTGCCAGTTTAGAGATGTCATATAAATTGAATTGCACACTATGTACTCATTTTTGTCTGGCATCTTTTGCACAGCATGTTTCTGAGGTTCCTCTGTTTTCCAATCAGGAGACTAAAATCAAGAGAATTCCAGCCTTTGTTGTACACTTATATGACATGGAATAAGACCGGGCTGAGCATCAGCATCATTGCATGCTTCTTGTGCCCATGCTGAGGTAATTGAAGATCCTGAACATTTTTCTTCTTTGATAGGAATGTGTCCAGGAAGTGAGTAACTGTCCTGAGTTGCCTAGCATTCAGGGAGTTCCCCAATACAAGATTTTTCAGTAGTAAAACTGGACAGGTCCCAGGCAAATTGAGACAGATGGGTTACCTGTCCTCCTCTAGGAAGTACCATAAAGAACATTAGACACCAGGGTAGGATTTTTTTTTTTTTTAAGAGACAAAGTCTTGCTGGAGTGCAGTGGTATGATCATAGCTCACTGCAACCTTGAATTCCTGTGCTCAAGTGATCCCCCTGCTTCAGCCTTCAAGTAGCTGGGACTACAGGCATGCACCACCACGCCCAAATAATTTTTACATTTTTTTTTGTAGGGACAGAGTCTCGCTATATTGCCCGGGGTGGTCTCAAACTCCTGGCCTCAAGGGATCCTCCCACCTCGGCTTCCCAAAGTACCGGAATTAGAGGTGTGAGCCATTGTTCCCTGCTGGATTTTATGTTTCCTTTTTTTCTTTTTCTTTTTTTTTTTTTTGAGACGGAGTCTCGCTCTGTCGCCCAGGCTGGAGTGCAGTGGCCGGATCTCAGCTCACTGCAAGCTCCGCCTCCCGGGTTTACGCCATTCTCCTGCCTCAGCCTCCCGAGTAGCTGGGACTACAGGTGCCCGCCACCACGCCTGGCTAGTTTTTTGTATTTTTTAGTAGAGACGGGGTTTCACCGTGTTAGCCAGGATGGTCTCGATCTCCTGACCTCGTGATCCGCCCGTCTCGGCCTCCCAAAGTGCTGAGATTACAGGCTTGAGCCACCACGCCCGGCCTTTATGTTTCTTTTCTTTTCTTTTTTTGAGATGGAGTCTTGCTCTGTTGCCCAGGATGGAGTGCAGTGATGCCATCTCAGGTCCCTGCAACCTCCACCTCCTAGGTTCAGGCCGATCCGGAGTAGCTGTGACTACAGGTGTGTGCCACCATGCTTGGCTAATTTTTGTAATTTTAGTAGAGACAGGGTTTCACCATGTTGCCCAGGCTGGTCTCAAACTTCTGACCTCAGGTGATCCACCTGCCTTGGCCTCCCAAAGTGCTGGGATTACAGGCGTGAGTCAATGTGCCTACCTTATGTTTCTTTAACTTAAGGCTCTCAGCTACAAAGGACCCAACTTTGGTAGAGTCCCTGTGGAAACTAAATCCAGCTGGAGGGTTTGCTGAGGGCTGGCATTACTTACCTGATTTCAACTGAGTTAAAATTTTTTTTTTAAATCTTCTTTATAATTTGGTTTTCTATTTTATTAAGGACATATTGTGTTTTATTACCTTTCTACCTTCCAAAATACTATTTTAAGAGCTTTAACATTGCCAGCATTTAATGCTTTTAAATGTAATCAAGATTATGAAGTATTTGAAAGCACTAAGATTAACAAATTAATAATTATTATGATTTTGAGCTGCTTGATTTGATGGACTCCAGCTTGATTATTTTGAAGTCAATTTAATTTTCCAAATCCAGCCAGTTTTCCAGCTGAATTAGAAGGCATTGTTCTATCAGGGCCTCTCAGAAGATGTGTGCTAATCTCTCATTTATAGCTGAAATAATTCATTAGCTGGATGTTAGCTGAACATGTTCTCTTGTTGATGTTCAAATAAATATAACTTACCAGCTTTCCTTTTGGGATAGATGAAATCTCTGGCATTTTACTGTGCCACATAATTTTCCATATAAATTTTGAAATATCATCCTCTTATAAGCAGGTAGGATTCCAAGGGCATTATTTCCTAAGTATCATGGGGGATGATGTGATGGTTTTGAAGTTTGTCTGTGAACTTTTACATATTATACAAGGTTTGTGAGGACTTTTTATACTTGACTTCAAAGAAATGCCTTTGTTCTTCTCGTTAATTTTTTGATTTTTAAAAATTACACAAAGAATGAATGAATGTATCACTATGTCAAAATTTAAACAATAAAGAAGTCTACCAGGGCCCAGGTGGTGGTGCATACCTGCAGTCCCATGTACTTGGGAGGCTGAGGCAGGAGGATCGTTTGAGCCCAGGAGTTCAAAACCAGCCTGGGCAACATGGTGAGACCCCCCTCTCTAAAAAAAATTTAAAAATTAGTCAGGCATGATAGTGCACTTGTGGTCCCAACTACTCTGGAGGCTGAGGCAGGAGGATTGCTTGAGCCTGGGAGATCAAGGCTTCAGTGAGCCGTGATCACTCCAGCTGAGGCTGAAGTGAGACCCTGTTTCAAAAAGTAAAAATGAAATATACCAGGTAAAAATGAAAATCAGTGATTACCATGTCAAGCCCTATCCCAGTCAGATTAAGAGCTATCCTTCCAGAATTTTTATGTACAACTGAATTCAGCCTGTAATTTTGTCTGTTTTTTTCAATTGAATCATACCATAGATACATATTGCTTTATCCATTTAAGTAGATTTTAAAGACTTTTTTCATGTTAGAATATATCCATTGACTTCATTATTTTTAAAGCTATGTTGATTCTGAAGTATGGCTATAACTAAAATTACTTAACCATTCCCCTGTCAATGGTTTTTTAAGGCTACTTTAGTTTTTTGTTATGTTACTATGAACATATTTATCTGTCTCTGCTTATATGTGCTATTATTTCTCCAATATCTAGAAATTTGACTTGCTTTGTCAATGGATAAATTAAATTAAAATTTTGTTACATACTACTAAATTGGTCTCTGAAAAGGCTATACCAGTTTTTCCTCCAAGTTTGAATTTTTTTGATGGGAAAAAGTGGAAACAAAGTAAACACAGGTAATTTACATTTTGTAGGCCCAAACCACAAACTGGGAGTTTGCTCTGCTTTAAACAAAATTTTATTTATTGTTTACTTATACATTTGATTAGTAAAAAACTTCTCAGAAAAGCTTAGGACACTTGGCTTATTGATTTATTTGCCAGTTTTAATTTCATAGACTTCACATGAGCTCTGAGTTAGAATGAATCTTAGTGTTTCCCCATAACTGACTGATAAGATAAACACTAATGAAAATGTGGTCAGCTTGGAATAATCAAGAAATTACCTCCACCTAAACGATCTTTCATACCAAAAGTCAGGTTAAAAGTTGAGTTCTTTAGTATTTCCTTAATA
Organism: Trachypithecus francoisi; assembly: GCF_009764315.1. Classification (NCBI taxonomy): domain Eukaryota; kingdom Metazoa; phylum Chordata; class Mammalia; order Primates; family Cercopithecidae; genus Trachypithecus; species Trachypithecus francoisi. The sequence continues at coordinate 21,244,605 of NW_022681431.1, read as the reverse complement.
TTTCATTTCCATTCTTACAACTCACTAATTCTTTCCCAAATCATTGACTAATTTTTTTTTTTGTAAAGAATAACTGAATGCCTAAGTGTTGCTAAGACTTCATTATTTTTTAATGAGGTGGTAGTGCCGCTTACTGGACTACCATCATAAGTAATTAAAACTGCCATACTTGTCAGAGTAAATGAGGCAGGAAAAAGTTCGTAAGACGATGTAGTCGTTTTCTCATCAATTTGCTTCGCCCCTTTCTCTCTTTTTTTTTTTTTGAGATGGAGTCTTGCTCTCTTGCCCAGGTTGGAGTGCAATGGTGTAATCTTGGCTTATTGCAACCTCCGCCTCCCAGGTTCACGCAATTCTCCTGCCTCACCCTCCCGAGTAGCTGGGATTACAGGCATGTGCCACCATGCTTGGCTAATTTTTGTATTTTTAGTAGAGACAGGGTTTTGTTATGTTGGCCAGGATGGTCTTGAACTCCTGACCTCAGGTGATCGGACTACCTTGGCCTCCCAAAGTGTTGGAATTACAGGTATGAGCCACTGTGACTGGCCTCATCCATTTCTGCTTAATATAACCTTTTATGTTCTTAGAAATCTGTTGTCCTCATTAGGTGGAGATGCAAGTCATGAAATCTAACAGCTGGTAATGTGAACTGAAATTCCTATTTGCTTGTGATGGGACTGATATAACTTTCAGATGGCACTCATATGGAGGCTCTCCCATATTTTAATGCTCTGACTTAATTTTAAGATTTAAGAAAATTCCTTATGGTTCCACATTTGTGCTCTGTCCTCCTGACCAATGCTTGCTGTCAGCATACAATTTCTACCTTTACTTCTGATTTATTCTCTACCTTATAATGCCCGAATGAGCTAAGGCCTGACTTTTACAAAGTGAGACCTAAAAATACATTTATTTATTCTCTGAATATTTTTGAGTACCTACTAAATTGCAGGTACTGTGTTAAGTTTTATGGGCCAAGATGAACAAGACATGGATGCTAGTAGGGTTCCTGGTCTGGTGGGAAGCTAGACAGGTGCACACATAATTGCAGTTGAGTGTGATAAACACTATAGTTCCAATTCATACAAAAAGCCATGAGATCACTGGATAGGGAGCAACATGAAGACTTGAGCAATTTGGAAAATTCTTCCTGCCAAAGTATTCACTTTTCAGAGTCCTATTGGCAGTAGCAAATTATCATGTATAGAAAAAAGAACAGGAACGGTCTCATCTACAACTCTGCTCCTTCTTTTTTGTTGTTGTGATGATACTTTAAATTTTATTTGTATAAATTTATGGGGTGCAATTGTAATTTTGTTACATACAAGTCAGGGCTTTACGTTTTCCATAGCCTTAATAACATACATTGTACCCATTAGGTAATTTCTCATATTTGATGCTATGTAATGGAATAGTTTTCTTTTCTTTTCTTTTTTCTTAACACCAGTATGTAGACTTCCCAAACATGATGAGACCTGCCATTGTCATTTAAATGCATTAGGCTGCATCCATCAAGAACTTGACCCAAAGCGGCTTAGCAATAAAGGCATTTATTTATTAAATTAGTCAGAAGTCTGGGGCAGGCAGACCTGTTTTGCTCAGCAGTTCAACTTGTTACCGAAAACATCCTTTTACTCTGCCATTTCTCCACATGGTGGGGAAGCTGTGGTATGAAGGCTGTAGCAGCTGAAAGCTTTGTGAACTCACCTATCCAAGCACATCCCACACTCCCAAACTTTGTATAATGAGACCCCTCTCTGAGAACCCTAATTTTCTTTTTTTCTTTTCTTTCTTTCTTCTTTTTTTTTTTTTTTGACACAGAGTCTTACTCTGTCACCCAAGCTGGAGTGCAGTGGTGTGATCTTGGCTCACTGCAGCCTCTGCCTCCCAGGTTTAAGTAATTCTTGTGCCTCAGCCTCCCAAGTAACTGGGATTACAGGCGTGCATCACCACACCCGGGTAATTTTTGTATTTTTAGTCAAGACGGGGTTTCGCCATGTTGGTCAGGCTGGTCTCGAACTCCTGACCTCGGGTGATCTGCCTGCCTCGGCCTCCCAAAGTGCTGGGATTACAGGCATGAGCCACCGCGCCTGGCCTGAGAAGCTTCATTTTCTTACCCATGTTGTGTTTCTGTTCCTGTGCTCCTGTGCCTGTCTGCTATGCTGAGCTGCAGATGTGTCCTGCTGCAGCTTTGCAGGACAGGATAAGTTGAGACATGCAGCAAGAAGCCTTGCCTGTCAGGCTGCCCTTGGCATGACTAGAATGTATGTGGGGATTTTCACCTCTTATTTTGGGTCCATTCCGTTCGTTCTTTGAACAATAGTCTTTACAGGATAGGGTGTTTTGGATGGATTTCATCTTACTTTAGATATAAATAATACAAAATTTGTCCACTATAAACTTATTTTTTATTTAAAAAAAGTTTTGTTTAAAAAGACAGGCTTTCACTCTCCCACGCAGGCTGGAGTACGGTGGTACAGTCATAGCTCACTGCAGCCTTGAACTCTTGGGCTCAGGCCATCATCCCACCTCACATTCTCTCCCTAGTAGCTGGGACTACAGGCATGCACCGCCACACCTGGCTAACTTCAAAATTTTTTTTGTAGAGACAGGGTCTCACTCTGTTGCCCAGGCTGGTCTTGAACTTCTGGCCTCAAATGATTCTCCTGCCTCGGCCTCCCAAAGTACTGGGATTACAGGTGGGAGCCATTGCAACCAGCCAATAACTTCTTTTTCTCAAGACATATCAGTAGTGACTTCATTACTAATCGGTAATGAGTGACTTCACTACTGATCAGTAGTGAGCTGAAATCAGTATTTTCTTTCCATTTTTTTTTTTCTTTTGAGACGGAGTCTCACTCTGTTGCCCAGGCTGGAGTGCAGTGGCACGATCTCGGTTCACTGCAAGCTCTGCCTCCCAGGTTCATGCCATTCTCCTGCCTCAGCCTCCCAAGTAGCTGGGACTACAGGCGCCTGCCACCACGCCTGGCTAATTTTTTGTATTTTTGGTAGACACGGGGTTTCAGGATGTGTTAGCCAGGATGGTCTCGATCTCCTGACCTCGTGATCTGCCTGCCTCGGCCTCCCAAAGTGCTGGAAATACAGGCGTGAGCCACTGCACCCAGCTGAAATCACTGTTTTCTTACTCAGTCCTATACACACACAGTCCACACACTGTCTGTCATACACACACACACACACACACACACACACAAACATGCATACATATGGAAAAAAACCCTGATGTTGAGCCTTTCTTTTCTTTGGGAATATGGGTGATGATTCTTCTCCTCTTTTTTCCTCTTTCTTTCTACCCTCTTTCCTTCTTTTATGTATTTAAGCTCAATAGAATTTCTCGTTATTGAGTATATATTATTAGTGGAAATTTGATGAAAACAATTTTTTTTTTTTTTTTTTTTTTGAGACGGGGTTTCACTCTGTCATCCGGCCTGGAGTGCACAGTGGTGTAATATCGGCTCACTGTAACCTCTGCCTCCTGGGCTTAAGTGATTCTTCTACCACAGCCTCCTGAGTAGCTGGGACTATAGGTACACGCCACTGTACCTGGCTGATTTTTAAAAAAAATGTTTATAGAGACAGGTCTCCCTTTGTTACCCAGGCTGGTCTCAAAGTCCTGGGCTTAAGTGACCTTCTTGCCTTAACCTCCCAAAGTGCTAGGATTATAGGCATGAGTCACTGCGTCTGGCCAACAATTTAAATAAAAAAAAATTATTGGAAAATATTTATGTCCTTTGCTTTATGCTTTTACTGTCTCATTCTTTTTTGACTACCATAGGAGAATTGCATCTTACTTGTTTACAGTATTAGACCTATTATTTATATTAGGCATATAAAATACAATGTATACATTGTATTACTAGGGATTCTTAATGTGGACCAAAAATCCCGGACCAAGTTTTTTGCTGTTTCAGTGATGAAACATCACTGAATATATCAGAAAATCAAGGTAGGAGTATCCTAGACATGGTTAACTTTGGAGGACAGTGCTTTATTCTGTGCTGTTTCCCTCTTGGGTAGAGAGAGACTCTAAGATGATTAAATGGAATGGAACACTGCAGGTTTTGAGAATAAAGAGTTTATTTTTCCAGGTCATAGCTTCTAACTGAGGTCAAATGTATCCCAAAGGCTAAGTGGTGTAAAATGATTTGGCAGTTTCCATATCTACCTGGTAGATAGACTTGCTTTCAAAAAAAACACTTGGTTGGTAATCTTGATCGTTAGTTTCAGAGGATAAACCTCTGATTTAATTAATTTGGAGATTGATTGCTGTATTCAGAGTTGACTTCTGTAAAATGTCCCTCCAGCTAAGGATCTGGGGCAGACACCTGGACAATGTGCACTGAAATTCTAGTTGCTTTTGAAGATATCAGCAATTATTGAGTGTCTTAGGATATAATGCACCTAACTTAGAAAAATAGCTGCTTCTTAACCCAGTTTTTTTTGGAGACAGGATCTTGCTTTGTCGCCCAGGCTGGAGTGCGGTGGTGTGATCTCAGCTCACTGAACCTCTGCTGCTTGGGTTCAAGCGATTCTTGTGTCTCAGCCTCTGAGTAGCTGGGACTACAGAGGTGTGTCACCACATCCAGCTTATTTTTGTATTTTTAGTAGAGACAGGGTTTTGCCATGTTGGCCAGGCTGGTCTTGAACTCCTGACCTCAAGTGATTCACCCGCCTCAGCCTCCCAAAGTGCGGGGATTACAGGTGAGCCACCGTGCCTGGCCTCAACCCACTTTTCATAATTTGCATTTTGTACCACAAAGTGGAATAATTGGGAGAATATTGAACTGACTGCATATACACAATGGAATAATACCATGTGATCATTCTTGAAAATAGGGTAGCTTTATGTATACCAATAATGAAGTATTTCCATGGTAGTTACACGGATAATACCAGGTTTCTAATAGTATATATGTTTTCATGTATGTGAAAAGATTTTCCTTAATTATAAAAATATTTATTTTCTTTTTACATTTGAATATCTCTGAAATCAACATGTATTTTGCAGCTGATAGCCCCCTGCCTGTCTTTGTCGGCTGGGCAGCAGCAGTGATGTAGTATGAATGCCTGCATGGACATGAACTGGGCAGCAGCAGTGATGTAGCATGAATGCCTGCATGGACATGAACTGGGCAGCAGCAGTGATGTAGTATGAATGCCTGCATGGACATGAACTGGGTTGCTCTTCCACCTGGAATGATGGGGCAACTACAGCCCTTTGATGCTTCCATGAACACACCATTTAATGACCATTTGACAAAAGAATATGAGTCTAGGCCAGGCACAGTGGCTCATGCCTGTAATCCCAGCACTTTGGGAGGCTGAGGTGGGCAGATCACCTGAGGTCAGGAGTTTGAGACCAGCCTGGCCAACAAAGTGAAATCCTGTCTCTACTAAAAATAGAAAAATTAGCCAGGCGTGGTGGTGGGCACATGTAATCCCAGATACTTGGGTGGCTGAGGCAGGAGAATCACTTGAACCCAGGAGGCAGAGGTTGCGGTGAGCCGAGATCGCGACACTGTACTCCAGCTTGGACAACAAAGCGAGACTCCATCTCAAAAAAAAAAAAAAAAAAAAACACAGAACAAAAAGAGTATGAGTCTAGTTGGTATCTGAAAACTTTCTTTGACAACTTTTAGTAATATAAGAAAGTATCAACATTAAAACTTGGAGATGGGTATCAGTAGCTTGGAAGCAAATCTCAGAGGTGATAGTAGAGCGTTCTTTTAAGCAACGCTGTATTGCTTACGGCCTTAATGTTACCGAGCAAAATATTGTATAGAAATACATAGACATCAGAGATCAAAAAGTGATTCAAAAGAGTTAGACTCTGAAGAAGTTTTGATACTTAAACCAATTTGACTTATATTTTTTCTAAGTATTCACAAGAGTGATAAATAATAAAAATATATATTTAAGTAAGTTTAAAAGAGCTCTTTCACTAACTATAAATACAAATTCTAGGTATAAGAAAGCATTATATCATAGTTTAATTGGATATACTTTCCCTCCCTCCCTTCCTTTCTTCCTTTATCCCGCATTCCTTCCTTCATCCATCTATCTACCCCTGCCTTTATTTTATATTTTATTTTATTTTAATTAATTAATTTTTTTTTTGAAGACAGTGTTTCACTTTGTCACCCAGGCTGGAGTGCAGTGGAGCGATCTTGCCTCACTGCAACCTCCGCCTGCCGCGTTCAAGTGATTCTCGTGCCTCAGCTTCCCGAGTAGCTGGGATTATAGGCGTGCACCACCACTCCCAGTAAAGTTTTTCTATTTTTGGTAGAGACAGGGTTTCACCATCTTGGCCAGGCTGGTCTTGAACTCCTGGCCTCAGGTGATCTGCCTGCGTCGGCCTCCCAACGTGCTGGGATTACAGGCATGATCCACCACACCTGGTCCCCCCACCCCCACCACCACCTTTTTTTTTTTTTTTTTTTAATGAACTTAACAAAGGGAACTTTAACAAAGGGAAGGGACCTAGGTGGCTGGGATGTGGGGAAGAAGACTTACTTTTCCCATATAATCTTTTGTTCACTTCACTTTCATTTTTATCACAGCTATATATGCTCCACATTTCAATAGCGAATAGGTATCTTCTCAGATTACTACTTTTAGGCTGGGTGCAGTGACTCAGGCCTGTAATCCCAGCACTTTGGGAGGCTGAGATGGGCAGATCACCTGATGTCAGGAGTTCAAGACCAGCCTGACGAACAAGGTGAAACCCCGTCTCTACAAAAAATACAAAAATTAACCAGGCATGGTGGTGCGTGCCTGTAGTCCCAGCTACTGGGGAGGCTGAGGTAAAAGGAGTTCTTGAACCCAGTAGGGGAGGTTGCAGTGAGCCGAGATTGCACTGCTACATTCCAGCCTGGGTGATAGAGTGAGACTCCCCCTCTCAAAAAAAAAAAAAAAGAATTACTACTTTCAATAGTTTTTTCTGACTCTTGGTTGTTATCATCAGATCTCTTAATAACATGGTGATATTAGTATTTCATGATTTTTTGCTATTAAGCATTATCATTGACTTCCTGTCTTGGAAGATGAGGGATCACTCTTTTATCCTCTCCTGTTCAACACATACACACTCATCCTTCCTATATCCCCCGTCCACTTATAGTTGTATTATCATGTTTGATGGATCAATATTCCCTCTTTACATTATTATGACTATGCAAATAATATTCATAGGTGAACCAGAGAGCACACGGATTACTTTTCTTGTTTGCCCTGAGTTAATAATTGGGTAATTGGGTCTTCATTTTCTTAATTGCTGGGTTTTCTATGTACTTATCAGTAATTCAACCCCAAACTCTTTGACCAGTCAGAAATAATTACTCCTTTCTCCCACCATGGCCATTTGCATTTTTGTTACTCTAGATTGAATATCGGCTAATGGTTTAACATTTACATTCATAATCATAATATCCCTTGGGGCTTATTTTGTTCATCTTTGAAGTCCCAGAATTCTCAGCTCAATACTTTTCAAATAATAGGACTCAGTGAAACCTTACTTTTTAGAAATGTCTATGCTTCTCTGAGTTAGTAATGTCTTCTGTCTCCGGATATGTTGACTGCAATAGAAAGCACTTTAGGAGGTCGAGGTGGGAGGCATCACTTGAGCTCAGGAGGTTGACAGCAGCCTGGGGAACATAATGAGGATGCTGTCCCAATCAATCAATCAATCAATCAGTCAATCCAGTTTTAGTAACTAACCAGCAAACCAGAGTGTGATACATCTGTATGTGGCCTTTAATAACTAAGAATTAAGAGGTAGCAACAAACCCTCTACAAAGTTATGTAGCCTCATCATGAGAGTTTCATGTCAGAGTTCTGCAGAACATTCTGGGACTCCGAACTGGCTTTGCCAGGCCCTTAAGTCCATCTCAGCCCATTTCCCTGATTGAAGGGCGGTGCCTTAAACTGTTACCCCTCTTCTCTTTTCAGTGATAAGATCAGCTGTAGCATCAAGGAGTAGCGGCAATGGTGACATGAGCTGGGCAGACAGTGGTGACAGCGATAGTGGCAGTGACAATAACCTGGGAGTGCTGGCTAGGGAGTTCTTGCCTGGTTAGCTCACTCCCAACAGTGGAGCCTCAGAGACCCACGGACCCACACCCTGGACAATTCTCTTCCCAAAACCTCTTCTGTTCCCAACACCTAATTCTCACTTTTTCTTATTATTGAAAGAAACTGAATTTTGTTTTGTGCTTGAATATTGACGTTGTCAGAATGCTTTACTTTACTTTAAGCTTATTGTAGGGACTTCTAATAGGGAAGTAGTACTACTCATAGTTATCTGAAACACTGGAAGTTGTCTGAGTTTTGTGAAACAAATGATTTAACCCAAAGCAGGAAATGAGAAAAAACTCAGGTCACTGCAAGTTTAGTTACAGCTGAGGTGATTAACAATGGTTGTAATTTATGAACTATTGTTATTCATACAATAGTCATATTTGCCAATTGTTTCATGAGCTTTAACGTCTTTTGGCCATAGTTTTTCCTTCAGATGGGTAAAAGGCTGTGTACTAAAATCTTTTAGCAAAAAGAAAGTCTTTATCTCTGTTTAATTAAGTGTCAAGAACACAGTGGAGAGGATTTGTCATTTGTGATACAATTAGAATGTAGTCAAACAGTGTTACTGGAGACCTTCACCCCAACCTGATTATTCTTTGTAGTTACCTGGGTCTCAGTATTCTGTATATTTTGATTCTTAGCTCAGAGAAGGAATTTATAGCACAGTACCTGAATGGGGAATGTGTTTTTGGTTTCAAGTATTTTGATGGTTTCTTTCTTAAAAGGAGTCTCATCTGCTGATTTTATATTTTTCCTTCTTAAATACAAGGCTTGCATTTTTCTTTTACATTATCACCAGATGGATGAAGAGAAGGGAAAATAGAAGCCTAGGATGGTGGTAACAAGGGGATAGCACCAAGAAACATGGCATTTTTAGAAAAATCTAGGAGCAAGACAGCAAGAGAAAACTTGCAGCAGAACTTGGAATAATCAGTTGTGATCGGATGGAAGTTCCAAGCTTTTGAAATGGACCTCTGTATTAGTCATATTCTGATAGGAAAACAAATTATTCTAGGTATTTTAAACAGTGGAGATGTATTACAAGAATTGGTTACAAAGGGGCTGAAGGGCTGGTGGAGCAAAAGACAGGAAGAGAAGGTTATACAGAATGAATAACTGCAGGAAATCCCTGCTACGCTTGGACTGGAGAGGCACAGGAGAAGTAGCATTGCCCAGAGTGTGGGCCAGTGAGTCTCTGAGACTCTACTGTTGGGGGTGAGTTAACCGGGCAAGAATTGTCTAGCCAGCACTCCCAGGTTATTGTCACTGCTACTGTCACTATCACCACTCTCTGCTTAGCTCATGTCACCACTGCCACTACTCCTTGATGCTACAGCTGATCTTATCACAGTCAGGAGTGCTAATGCTTGCTCTGCTACATGAGCATTGGAAGAGGTTCCTTCTCTTTTCCTTCTGAGACAGGATAGTTCCCATGACCCCCTTGCGGGCCTTGCAACAGGGGTGGCTTGTTTACTTGGCCACCATGCTCAAACCCCTTGCAGGAAGGGGAGCACGCAGGTGAGCAGGTGCAGGAGCTGGGGCAAGTGGTTTTGGGCACCAGCAGGAACAAACCACGTACCAGCTGACAGCAGTGTCTAGGGATTGCCTGCGACCTCTGGAGCCCCAGAGAGCATGTGTTATAATCAGTGCTTTTTTAGCACTTGCCATCCATGGATGGCTAAGTGTTAAACAGCTCAGTGGAGAGTCAGTGTGACAGCCTCTTGCACCTACGCCTAGTTCCTTGTCCAGTGCCCAAGAAGAATGAGGTCACACAGACTTGAAGGATGGTAAATGTGGAGGTTTTATTGAGTGGTGGAAGTGGCTCTCAGTGGGATGGGGAGCTGGAAAGGGGATGGAGTGGGAAGATAATCTTCCCCTGGAGTTTGGCCATCCCTGGCCAGACTCCTCTCTGACTGTTCCCGGCCAAACTCCTCTCTGACCGTCCCTGGACAAACTCCTCTCTGACTATAATCTCTGATGTCCAGTTGTCTCATCTCCTTGATGTTCAGATGCTCCTTCTCATCTCTCCTTTTCTGCCACACCGCTCTGCTCCTCTGCCAGGGGAGCTTGGGGTTTTTCTGGGCACAGGATAGGGGGTGGGGCAGGTCAAAAGGCAACACTCGGGCGGGAAAGCGGAGATGTAAATTTCTCATTTAGGGCCAAGGGTTCAGGCTTGAGGGTAGAACCCTCGCCAGGGACCCTGTCCTCTTCTATCCGGTATTTCCCTGCCTCCTGTTTGTATCATTCCCACCTTCAGTCTTCCTACAGTGCTCCTACTCATAACACCTAATTGCAAATCAGTTGTCCAGGGAACCTGAGGAGTAAAGTTTGCAGGGTTTCAGCCCCATACAATAAGGAGCATAGCATAGAAGGTTGGACATGGAGCTGAGCAACTGAGAAGCCAATGACTCATGCAGCTTCCTCTTAGCAAAAAGTACTAAGCTGACTCTGTGCTCTTTATGAACCTGGGTTTGGCTGAGAGTACTGTAATCTTGGGCAAAAGACTGTTGTACAATAGGGCTAGTGTTTTAAATACCAAAGGCAGGTGTGTCAGGGGACATTGGTGTATCTAGAAGAAATTTTTCTCCACTGGAAAGGAGGTCTCTGCTTTAAATTCTGTGCTTTAGAGATGAGTTTATTTGAAGCATTGGCACATTGACCCATTATGCTGGAGATTTTTTTTTTTTTATTTTTAAGAACAAAACCTTTCGTGTATATCATGTTTTGTTTCTTATAGGAATTTGGCATTGGTATATTTGAAATCATTCCAGGAAAAATATGAATGTGAAAAACAACTTTATCTGCTGGCTTACAGTGTTAGTTCAGCATGTGAAAGATTAAGGGGTTACTCAGATCTGGGGCAGTGTTGCTAAGTGGCAGGTCCTTATGTGATCTGGAGTCAGTCTGGACATTGTGGGTAAAGAGGGGCAAGACTTGAAACAGGATATGAGTGAACTTCCACTCTCACTCCAAAGAAGAGGAAATGAGTGGTTCACTTGTGGGGGTCCTGAGTGGATGGACGGGAAGGCTTGAGGGATTAGGTGAGGGTCAGTTAGCAAGTAAGGGAGAGTCCTCTCTTTCCCCTTTTTTACCTCATTCCAGGTTCCAAGAAGAATCACAACCTTTGGCAGAAAATGATGGTAATTTATATTTTATTTTATTTGTATTTTTTCGAGACAAGATCTTGTTCTGTCACCCAGGCTGGAGTACAGTGGCATGATCATGGTGCACTGCAGCCTCAACCTCTTGGGCTCAAGTGATCCTCCTACCCAGCCTCCTGAATATCTGGGACTATAGGTGTGCACCATCACATCCAGCTAATTTTTTAAAAACATTTCTTGTGGACAGGGACTCACCGTGTTGCCCAGGTTGGCCTTGAACTCCTGGGCTCAAGCAGTCCTTCTGCCTCAGTCTCCCAAAAGGTCACAACAGTGTTATGGTAGAGATTATTTTTTAAAACAGATTACCTTTGGATGGCATTCTGCAGGAGCACTTGTCTTTTCCAAATTAAGGCAGGCTGGGCTTTACACATCATTTTAGTATGCTAAAGCTGGCTAACATTTCTGTGGGTGTAATTGCAAGTACTAAGAATGAGTTACTCATTCCATGGAATCAACATTGCAGCAGGACCCGTCATCCCTCATCCCTCCAGTCCTTTCCTATTTGCTGGTCTGATGTTCTTGTCCCCACCCGGGGTTTTCAGTATAGATGAGTGATTCACGCTTCGTTAGTAAAGTGAGGTTAATAATGTATGTTGCCTTCTGTTTTCACCAATTTATGTGGGAGTAATGAAAGAAGAGGCCATGCCCCTGCAGAAGGAGAGGGGCACATAAACACGTCCCGTAAAGTATGTCGCTCTCAGGCTCTTCTGCTATTTCAGATCCAGTCTCCATAGTCAGCAATCTGACACCCTTTGCCAGCATTCATTTTATTCCATTTGTATTCCAAGTTGCAGTTCCCTTTACAGTGCACATTAGTGCTAAAGATCTATTTAGCTGTTGTTTAAAGGAACGAATACATTTGTCAGAATTCAGTAAACACAAAATAACCCAGAGGAGTGAAAGTTTGAGTCTGAAGTTGTTAAATTTAAGAGCAGTAAGCATGATTAGAAAACTGGTGAGCCAGTTGCACATACATTGGTCACATTTTTATGGATATACCATAGGTTAATTGATTTTCATTTTTCTATAGACTCCAGTTCCAACTCTTATTATAGTAGGCATTGCGCTGGAGTTGGGGAGAGCTAAATAACTCAGTTTTTTTCTGAGCCACATCCAATACTTTTTAGAAATTGTTCAATATTGACACTTATATTCCAGGCCATGATATCCCCAGTGAAGTAGTTCAGGTTGGTCATGGTTCTTTTTTTGTTTCGTTTTGTTTTCAAGACAGAGTCTCGCTCTGTCGCCCAGGCTGGCATGCAGTGGTGCAATCTCGGGTCACTGCAACCTCTGCCTCCCAAGTTCAAGCAATTCTCCTTCCTCAGCCTCCTGAGCAGCTGGGATTACAGGCATGTGCCACCATACCCAGCTAATTTTTGAATTTTTAGTAGAAACAGGGTTTCACCATGTTGGCCAGGCCGGTCTTGAACTCCTGACCTCAGGTGATGCATCCTCCTCAGCCCCCCAAAGTGCTGGGATTACAGGTGTGAGCTACCATGCCTGGCCAGGTTGGTCATGGTTCTAATTTCAGTATTCTTCAGCACTTACCTTCTGAAGCTCTAGGCTTAGGAGAGAAGCTTGCAGGGCAAAATGACTTTTTTTGAGACAGAGTCTTGCTATGTTGCCCAGGCTGAAGTACAGTGGCATGATCTCAGCTCACTGTAACCTCTGCCTCCCTGGTTCATGCAATTCTTCTGCCTCAGCCTCCTGAGTAGATGGGATTACTACCACCATGTGCCACCATGCCTCGCTAAGTTTTGTATTTTTAGTAGAGATGGGATTTCACCCTGTTGGCCAGGCTGGTCTTGAACTCCTGACCTCAAGTAATCCGCCTGCCTCCGCCTCCCAAAGTGCTGGAATCACAGGTGTGAGCCATTGTGCCTTGCCAAAATGACCTATTTTTAATCTTCTCTGGAGAAGTTTAGTTTGAAAGAATCTGACAGTCTTACAGAAAACCTGTATTAGCATGATTGCACAGATGCACACGCATGTGTGGTTGTGTTTTGTGTGGATATATCTCAGGGAAGTTACCAGGAAATGCTTTTATAGATAGCAAACATGGGAAATATTTCTGGAACGCTAGGTCCCTTTAACTTTCCTGTCTATTAAGAAGCGTCTCCCACTATTAAAGGCAGCTGCACCTCTGCAGACTAAACATAATTCAGATGAATACAGGAGACCTTCTCAATTTTCATTTTTAAAATGACCTGTTACTTCTTCATGCATGTGTGTGAATAGATTCTGCAGGCATTTTTGGCCACTATAGATTGTATGCAAGAGGGATTTTCTCCTCTTCCTTCCCACATGGAGATTCTCATATCAGCAGAGCTATGAGTGAGCCTGTAAGCCTGCATCTCCTAGTTGTCATGAGTGACAGGTTTGGAGTCCTGTTCCTATTACCAGCACAGCCTGAGTGGACCTACATAGTGGCCACAAGAGTCTAGACACAACTGCCTTCAGCTCTTCCTCCTCTTTCTTGATGTAGACCAGCAGAGATGGGACTTGAGCCCTGTCCATTCTCTGAAGCACCTGAGGCAGGCTTTGTGTCTTTCTGCTTCCCAGCTCTGCATCTGGGATCTTTACTGAGGTGCACCCGTGCTGAGCCAGGTTAAGAATCTTCCATGTGCCACCTAGCAGGTAGCAGCAGTGACTGGTGTTTGGGTCACTCACTCAAAACCCCTGTGCCTGATCCCCCCAGTTAACTGTGGACCCACTTTTGCTTTAATCATATCCTCTTTAATCTCTCATCTCATACCTTGAATCCCTGCTTCTGATTCCTGTGGATCGGACTCTAGTACTTTCTCTCCCAGGTAATGGCCTTGATTCTCTGCAAGGCCTTAGGCGGCAACTTTGTGTTCTAACTCAATTTTATAGGTTCTGGTTCCTATCATTGGCCACTCGACCAGCTTAGACCCTTTTTGAGCAGCAACTGTTGTACTTCAATGCAGTCAGTTGCCTTTCTTCTCACATTCTCTTTCATATCCTCATGTTTCTCTATCTTAATGATTATTAACCTTTGCCAGCCATCCAACTCTGTATGCCATTAGATTTCAGGTATATGGTGAGTATTCTTTTTGAAGCCTAAGGTCAAATATAGCAAATGCCAATAAACAAAGACAAGCCCATTTTTACATGTTAGTACTTCATTGCCGATGATTGAGAATAAAAGCCTGTTATCAAAACAGAGGCACTTTCTTCAGCAATTTCTCTGTGCTTAGTATATATCCTGTGACGTAATCTTATCTGATCTTTGTTTAAAAGCCTTTCTTGATTAATTGATTTCTCATTGATGTAGTGTTGGCACCGAAGAGTTTATCTATTTGTGGGAGTGTACACTAGCATTAAATAATTAATTTTTATGAGCTCTGCCAGAAAATGTTGATAAAGTTTTGTTTTGGCGTAAATATATATTCGGTATTTTCTTTTCCGGTTGGTATTGGAAGATGGATTTTTTCCCCGTTTCCTTATATTTATTTTTTAAAAACTCAAGGGTCTACAAAATTATCTACATCAAGAATACTTCAGAAATTGTATATTACCTGTTGTGTTATTGTCTTAGTTCTTCTTTCTCAGTTATTGAAATAAGTTATCCCTGATTGGATCTCTACCCATGCAGTCAGGAAACAATCGCTTACCACATCCATCACTTCTGTCTGCACATCATCATGTTTCAGAGGTTTTTCAATTAATCCTGTGGATGCTAGGGTCACTCATAATTGTAATCCTGTTAGGCCTTCTTTATTTCTTGATGCGCTTGTTAATTCCTGTCCATCCTGCAGTAGTCTGTAACATAGTACTATTACCAGCTCTTTCGTCTTTAAAAGCCTCTTGTCTACCATTTTGACTAAGATTGATTAACTGCACTTTGCTGAAATCGATCATTTTGGATTAAAAAAAATATCCTCTATATTTCTTCTGGCTACTTTTGCACGGTTTCACTTTTTTTGTGTGTGTGATTAATCAACCTGCCGACCTAGTTGCTTTCCTTTTATGGCTTCCTTTCTCTTGCTCTTTTCTTTTTAAAGAACTATCTTTATCTCTTTATTTCTCTTGTTTTCTTGTAGGCAACACTTTCAGGAAGAAAAAGCCCATTGCAGGAGGCAGTAGAATAAATTATCCTTTAGAACCTGGCCAGACACGACTCCCGTTTCCTTTTTCATAAAATGAGAAATGATAGTCCCCCTCTTTGGTGATCCTCTACCTGAGTAGTTTCTGGGGTGAAAGCCTTGTGACTGACTGCCAGGCACTTTGCAGTGATACTGTAACATGCTTTGTGTGTGTGTATACACACACACACGCATTTTGAGACGGAGTCTTGCTCTGTCACCCAGGCTCAATCTTTGCCTCCCAGGTTGAAGTGATTCTCATGCCTCAGCCTCCCAGGTAGCTGAGATTACAGGCAATGTGTCACCACACCCAGCTAATTTTTGTATTTTTAGTATTCTTACCATGTTAGCCAGGCTGATCTCAAATTCCTGATCTCAAGGGATCCACCTGCCTTGGCCTCCCAAAGTGCTGGGATTACAGACATGAGCCACACCGCACCTGGCCACATGCTTCTTATTCATAGCCTCAGACTCCTCTGTATTCTAATCTTACCAGGTAGACCCAAACTTAGCAACATTCTTTTGGAAATACTAATTAATATCTCATTTTCTTCTCCTAGGTACTGACTTTAACATAGACAGCTTACCTCTGCCTCGGAAAGCCCATCATGACTGGGCTCTTTTTCACGAAGAGTCCCCAAAAAACAATTATAAGCTCTTTCATAAACCGGTGATCACCTTGTTCAACTACACTGCCACGTTCAGCAGGCATTCCCACTTGCCACTAACTACCCAATACTTGGAGAGCATTGAAGTCCTGAAGTCACTCCGATACCTAGTTCCTTTGCAGTCCAAAAACAAGCTTAGAAAAAGACTTGCTCCGCTGGTCTATGTACAGTCAGACTGTGACCCACCATCAGACAGGGACAGCTATGTTCGCGAGCTCATGGCTTACATCGAGGTTGATTCCTATGGTGAATGTATACGCAACAAAGACCTCCCTCAGCAGCTGAAAAATCCAGCCTCTATGGATGCTGATGGCTTTTATAGGATTATTGCACAGTATAAGTTTATCCTAGCTTTTGAGAATGCAGTTTGTGATGACTACATCACTGAGAAGTTCTGGAGGCCACTGAAACTGGGGGTAGTTCCTGTATATTACGGATCCCCCAGCATCACAGACTGGCTTCCAAGTAACAAAAGTGCTATTCTTGTATCAGAATTTTCTCACCCCAGGGAACTGGCAAGTTACATCAGACGACTGGATTCTGATGACAGATTGTATGAGGCCTATATAGAATGGAAGCTGAAGGGTGAGATCTCCAACCAGCGACTTCTGACGGCTCTCAGGGAACGGAAATGGGGAGTGCAAGATGTCAACCAGGACAATTACATCGATGCATTTGAGTGTATGGTGTGCACCAAGGTGTGGGATAATATCAGGCTTCAGGAAAAGGTAAGCAAATCAAAGGTGGGCATAGAGTCAGCAGGCTGGCCGTCTTGATGTTCTCCGCTCTCCTGCATTTCCTTCTGTTTTTGCTACCTCATCAGTGTTCTTCATTCCTATCAGAGAGGCCAGGCTCTGCAGGAAAGTTGAATATTCCATTACTACCTTTTGGGACTGTCGTGAAGTTTACAAGCCCTGGACAGGCCTTCATTCCTGAAAGCCTTCATTTTCCTTTATTGTTTTTTCTGGAGGACCCCATGCTGCAGGTGCTGGGCAGTGACACAGAAAGCTGCAGAGATGGGGAAGAAGTCCCAAACATAAAAAATTAAGAGTTCTTGCCAGGCATGGTGGCTCACACCTATAATTGGAGCACTTTGGGAGGTTGAGGTGGGTGGATCACTTGAGCCCAGGAGTTTGAGACCAGCCTGGGCAACGTGGCAAAACCCCATCTCTACTAAAAATACAAAAATTAGCCAGGCGTGGTGGCTGCACTTGTAATTCCAGCTACTCGAGAGGCTGAAGTGGGAGAATTGCTGGAATCCAGCACACAGAGGTTGCAGTGAGCCAAGATCATACCACTGTACTACAGCCTGGGTGACAGCACGAGACTCTGTCTCCAAAAAAAAAAAGTGCTGCTTATCCACACGGTCAATCCTTTAGCCTCTCCATCAGTGCCGTAGTGGAGGAGTATGACAATTTCTGCCAGACCTCTCACACTGACACTCCACAGCCTCTACTTTCAAACTCATTTTCATTTTGCTTGCTGCTCTAATATTTACTCTTTCTCTTTCTGGCACATGCATGCTTATTAATATAGAGAGAAACTACTCAAATAATGATGGGGATAATCCTTATAAAAACTTTCTTAAATTGTTATGAACTTCTTAGTAATGTCTTCAGATTTCTAGATTGTGCTTGGTGTTTGTTTGCTTACTTTATTTATTTATAATGGGAATGAAGCTACTTTATGTGTAACTGAATTTGTTCAAAGGAAATTTGTTGAAAGAAAAAGAAAGATTACTTTCAACTTCTCCTGAAATTTTTAGAGTGAGGTGGCCCACACATAGCACTTGCCTGTCACCCATCATTGCTGTGCCAGACTCTCATAGATATGTAAGGTTTTATCTAAATTTTTTTTTTTTTTTTTTTTTTTTTTGAGACCAAGTCTCACTCTGTTGCCCAGGCTGGAGTGCAGTGGCACGATCTCAGCTCACTGCAACCTCTACCTCCCAGGTTCAAGCAATTCTCGTGCTTCAGCCTCCCGAGGAGCTGGGACTACAGGCATGAGTCACCACACCTGACTAATTGTTGTATTTTTAGTAGAGACGAGGTTTCACCATGTTGGCCAGGCTGGTCTCGAACTCCTGACCTCAGGTGATCTGCCCATCTCAGCCTCCTAAAGTGCTGGAATTCCAGGTGTGAGCCACCATGCCTGGCCTTATCTAAATTTTCCAAAGGCCAACAACTTTTCTTAAATATTTACATGTTTACTTTGGTTATTATATAAATTTTAGGTCAAACATAAACCTAAACAGTATGTGAAATTATCTTTAGGTATTGTATATATACCATACAGGGCTTTCAAATACTAATTATGTATTTGGTAGACAAATTTAAAATATTTGAAATATATATTTTTAAGATTTTAAGAATTATGAAAATTTAAATTCTTTCTTGTTTTGTATAACTGTTCAACTCATAAAATCATGTATTTTATGCTGACTGTCTTGGTCTGCAACACGAACACTAAATATTACATCATTCTTCTCAGAGAATGCATCCTGATTTCTGATGGCTTCCTGTATGATCTAATTTATAGGGCCATAAGCAAAAATTAAATACACACACACACACACACACACACACACCCCTACCCATTCACACACCCACCCCTGTGAAAACATAAGAGAGTAGAAACCACATTAATTGTCCATGCTATACCAATTATTTATTCTCAAAATATATCAAGGTAGAAAACAGAATTTCTGAGGGTGATGATTTGCTTGGGCTAGGTTTCAAGATCATTTCAAGGCTTCAAGATTATATTCACAGAAAACTGAAATATGCAAACCCTAACTGCTTCTGTACCTCACAAAAACCCTATTGAGATAATTATTGGGAACTGGAAGAGAGGGTATGCTGGTATTGGTAAATAGCCCCTTTTTTTTTTTTTCGAGACAGAGTCTCACTCTGTCCCCCAGGCTGGAGTGCAGTGGCACAATCTCAGCTCACTGCAAGCTCCGCCTCCTGGGTTCACGCCATTCTTCTACCTCAGCCTCCCGAGTAGCTGGGACTACAGGCACCTGCCACCATGCCCGGATAATTTTTTGTATTTTTAGTAGAGACGGAGTTTCACTGTGTTAGCCAGGATGGTCTTGATTTCCTGACGTCATGATCCGCCCGCCTTGGCCTCCCAGAGTGCTGGGATTACAGGGGTGAGCCACCATGCCCGGCCGGTAAATAGCTTTAAAAAAGATGTAGGAGATCATTCCTGCGGTTCTAACAGAAACAGCTAACTGAATGTGGCATTTCAGAATGCCCAAAGGTGGTATGATTGAATGTCCTTCTCTTTGGACTCATTGAGGAAAATGAGAGTTAGGCTTTTCTCCAGTGTGCTCTGATTCCTCCCAGAGAGGTGGTCAGTGAAGATGATTAGGAGGCTCTGCTTGCATTTTAATGAAGTAGTTCCAATTCCAAAATGCTAATGTGCTCATTATTGAAAAGCAGAATAAAACATTCTATGAAAGTAAATGAAAAGGTATTAGACCACTTTTTTTTTGTTTGTTTTGTTTTCAGACAGAGCCTTGCTCTGTCACCCAGGCTGGAGTACAGTGGCATGATCTCAGCTCACTGCAACCTTTGCCTCCTAGGCTCAAGTGATTCTTGTGCCTCAGCCTCCCAAGCAGCTGGGATTACAGGCACTTGCCGTCACACCCGGCTAATTTTTGTATTTTTAGTAGAGACAGAATTTCTACTATGTTGACCAGGCTGGTCTCGAACTCATGACCTCAGGTGATCCACCCACCTCGGCCTCCCAAAGCTCTGGGATTACAGGCATGAGTCACAGCGCCCAGCCACCAGTTTTCATTTGCACGTATTTTATGGGATTTGTTCTATATGGCACAACATATTCTATATGAACACAACATGTTCTATATGGCACAATCCCAAAGTGCTGGGATTACAGGTGTGAGCCACCATACCTGGCCTGAAGAAGGTATTCTGTAACCCCTGAGTGATAGAGTAGGCAGACGTATGGGGGACAAGGAAGTTCCCTATGAGTGTATCTAAGGTAGGTGTCAATTTCAGTAAGGACTGATTGCTATTCCTTCTTGAGTAAAAGGATTTTAGCCTGTCACTGAGAGACTAGAGGCTACACGGTCTCCTCAAGGAATGGTGCCTTATCAGAAGCTTCAGCATTGATCATTGTTGCTGGTAGATCAGGTCTTCAACAGTGGCAGTGATGAATTCTGCCTTTGAGTGAGAGCCAAAGCTCTTCTGTTCATGCATAGCCTCCATCATTCCCATAATGTCCTGTTCATGGGTTAATGGAACCAGTATTGGGGTAACAAAGGGACAGGCCAGCTGAAATCCAATGATAACTCATAATACCTACCTGCTTGTCGTGAGCTTTCTCTCAGTGGGTGCTTATTGGTGTGCATCAATATCAGGTATTGATTGGAGCCATGCTGATCATGTATAGACACCAATTTCAGCAAGGCAGCTGCAGTCGGAACTACTGTCAGGTTAAGTTCCTGGTAGTCCCCTGACATCTGCCATGATTTATCTGTTTTTTTTTTTTTTTTCAGGGGTCAGAATGGTGAATTAAATGGTGGTAATGGGGATTATGATGGGGGAAAACTCCTTGGTCTTATGGGGCATTGATCTCTGCAGTTTTTCCAAGATGATGGTGTTGCTTCAGACTTACTATCCTGTCTGAGGGGGCAGTTGTTTTCTGAGACGGAGTGTCACTCTGTCGCCCAGGCTGGAGTGCAGTGGTATGATCTAGGCTCACTGCAACCTCTGCCTCTCGGATTCAAGCCAATCGCCTGCCTCAGCCTCCTGAGTAGCTAGGATTACAGGCATGCACAACCACACCCAGCTAATTTTTGTATATTTAGTAGAGACGAGGTTTCACCATATTGGCCAGGCTGGTCTCGCTGAGGGGGCAGTTTTAAAGATTTGACTTTTTTTTTTTTTTTAAACCATAATGTCTTTTACCCCACAGGTCAGGAAACTTATGTAAAGTTTCTCCTAGCTGCTAAGTATAACCGTCCCAGATACTTACTTGGGAACCAAAGAAATAAACACCAGGTGGATTCGCACACCCACTGAAGCAATTGAGCATAGGCAGAAACTCCATTTATCCACTGGCCATTATGTGCTCCCACTGTTATCAGGGAACTGTGATTTTAGAGCTTCAAGCCTCCAGTGACATTACCAACTCAGACCCTATATCCAACAGTCTTTAAAAATTGGAGTTTTCTGAACATTCTAACTCCCTGAGCTTTCTGACCATTTTCCTCAATTTTTGTTTAACTCTTTATTTGTAATTATTATAGGTGAATACTAGTTATATGTATTTATGGGGGTACATGTGATGATTTGATACAGGCATACAATGTGTAAGGACCAAATCAGAGTAACTGGGGTATCCATCACCTCAAACATTTATCACTTCTTTGTGTTAGGAACATTCCAGTTGCATTTGTTCAGGTTTTTTTTCTTTTTCTTTTTCTTTTTTTTTTGAGATGGAGTTTTGCTCTTGTTGCCCAGGCTGTAGTGCAATGGCACGATCTTGGCTCACTGCAAGCTCTGCCTCCTGAGTTCAAGCAGTTCTCCTGCCTCAGCCTCCAGAGTAGCTGGGATTACAGATGCGCGCCACCACTGCTGGCTAATTTTTGTCATTTTTTTTAGTAGAGACAGGGTTTCACCATGTTGGCCAGGCTGGTCTCGAACTCCTGACTTCAGGTGATCCACTTGCCTTGCCCCCCCCCAACAAAGTGCTGGGACACAACTGCACATGGCCTGGTTTTTTTTTTTTTTTTTTTTTGGAGACAGAGTCTTGCTCTGTTGCCCATGATCTCAGCTCACTGCAGCCTCCACCTCCCGGGTTCAAGCTGTTCCTCTGCCTCAGCTTCCCGAGTAGCTGGGATTACAGGCACGGGCCACCACACCCAGCTAATTTTTGTGTTTTTTAGTTGAGACGGGGGTTTCAACATGTTGGCCAGGCTGGTCTTGAACTCCTGACTTCAAGTGATCCTCCCACCTCAGCTTCCCAAAGTGCTGAGATTACAGGTAGGAGCTACTGCGCCTGGCCACTTACCCAGTTCTTGACAGTACACCTTAGCCTTTGCTGTTTCTCTTAGTATATAAGCTATTTCTTCTCAGAGTAGGGCCTCTTTCTCACTTAGGTGATGAGTGCTGGTGATAAAGCAGGTGATATTAATTTTAATGGGGCTTGACCACCAGCGATGGGGCTTTTATTGCCATCAGGTGAATAATGCTCTTTAGCCCCACTCTTGGTACCAACGATCTTAACCTGGCTTCCACAGAAAACAAAAAGGGAAGCAGAGGCATCTGTGCCGTGATTCTGTTAGGGAGTGCAGTCCTAGAGGGTTGGAGGGAGGAGCAGGGGAGTGAGCCATGGAAGGAGGGAGAGCAATGCGAGGATGTTACTCAGCTGAGTGTTAAGTGGGAGTGATTGTTTCATCCTCAGGACCCTGCCCCTGAGATGCACATACTGCACTTGGGATCATTCCTTCCAGGTAAGGAAGGGGAAAAAATTGATCCATGGGCCCCGCTTTCTCCGTGGTCCAAAATTTGCCCCACTGGTCCTAACTCGCTCCACCTTTTGGGTTGCACGTGTGTGATATGGGTGCTGAGAAGAGTTCCACAGTGACTCCAACAGTTAAATTCTAGGGCAGGAAGTCACATGGAAGGAGGTGAGGTGTGCTGTTGGCCAGAGTCCTGCGCAGGTGAAGCAAGGGATAGATGAAGTTGAGAAGTTCAGGAATGCGCTAGACGGTGGTACTCTTACCTTCGTTCATGCCTGCTCTCCCCTAGTCTAATGATCTACTGTTAAGTTTCTTTGGATGATACTCAACTGCTGCTGGGGTAGGAGAACATCAGTTTCTTGCTTGTGCACAGTGATGATTTGGGTCTTCAGTTGCCTCCTACAAAACGGGCAGCCACTTCCCTTTCAGCCCCTTCTTTACCTCCATTTCCAGAGGTTCTGTGTGCCACCAAATTCTGCAGCATCTTGTGCATGCTGCAGTGAACGTTGAGTTGCTTTTCTGCTTTCCCGCTGCTTCTTAGAACTCAGCTTTCTCACATCAACTAAGTCATTTGCCACCCATCTGTTAACTTTGCAACTTCCAAAATTTTTTGTTTTCTTTATCATTTCGTTTTTCTTCAGGAATCTATGCCATAATAAAAAAACATTTTACTGTCATTTTATGGGATTTCAGGAGGGAATTAAATTAAAAGTGTGTGTCTAGTCAATCATTTTTATTTGGAAGTCTCCAATTGATTGATTGATTGAGACAGGGTCTCTATCACCCAGGCTGGAGTTCAGTAGTGTGATCTCAGCTCACTGTAACCTCCAACTCCCAGGCTTGAGTGGTCCTCCCACCTCAGCCTCCCAAGTAGCTGGGACTTTAGGCGCATGCCACCATGCCTAGCAAATTTTTGTGTTTTTTGTAGAGATGGAGTTTTGCCATGTTGCCTAGGCTGGTCTCAAAGTCCTTAGCTCAAGCAATGCGCCCAATCAGCCTCCCAAAGTGCTGGGATTGCATGTGTTAGCCACTGTGCACAGACTATTTTATTTATTAAACAAAGTAGTTGAAAAAAATTGTATTGAAGGTGCACTCTGATTCGGGCATTATTGTGCTAGATAATGGTAAGCAAGAAAAGACATGGTCCCTTGTCGTAGGGCTTACAATTTAGATAGACATTACTAAAGAAAGGAACAAGCTTTGTGCACTGTGAAGGAAAAATTCTCTAACGTGGGCGATCTGGATACTTTTGGTAAATATTCTACAAGAGTCTTCCAAAAGGCCATCTTAATCACTGGCAGCCAGCTGTTAGTACTACCGCCACAGTATCAGAATACAGCTGTTACAGTGATTCCATTAACTACCATGCTAAGATGATGAACGCGTAACAAACGCTGCATTTAAGTGCACTCTCTTCATTTTAAAGCTTTCTAGCATAAGACATCCTTTGGTACTAAATCACCACCAGAAGTAATAACCCTACGTCATCAAATGGGCACTTACCAGGAGAGCATGAACTACTTTACATGTCCTCTCTTTGAACAAACTTTTATCTACTATCTATGAAGGATAAGACCTTACACTTCCTGTATCACCTTTCTTTGAACAAACTTTTATCTACTATCTACGAAGGGTAAGATCTTATACTTTCTGTATCACGATGTCAGTTGTTCAAAGATAGATGTACCTTTGGTCAAAATTTTTCTTCCTACAGATTAAACGTGATGTTTTAAATAGTTTGGATTTCTTTTTAAGTTAGAATGATAAACTATAAAAATGGGGGAAGGCTTCTAGGAAAAAAAGATTTAGTATGAAAGGACTAAAAGACAAGATAATTTGGTGATTTCCTGTCTGTATTTAAACTGAACAAAACAGACAATCTGTCTTAAAGTTAATAGAATTTACTTTTTAACTGGAGTTGCCTGTAGTAATTTTCCATTGCTTTATATATTTTATATATACATATAAAAATTTGATTGATTGAGACAGGGTCTTGCTCTGTTGCCCAGGCTGAAGTGCAGTTGTGTGGTCGTGGTTCACTATAGCTTCGACTTCCTGGGCTCAAGTGATCCTTACATCTCATCCTCCTGAGTAGTTGGGATTACAGGTGCATGTCATCTTGCCTGGTTAATTTTTTAAAGTTTTTCTGTAAAGTTGGAGTCTCACTATGTTGTCCATGCTGGTCTCAAACTCCTGGAGTCAAGCCATCCTCCTGCTTTGGCCCTCCAAAGTGCTGGGATTACAGGTGTGAGCCACAGTGCCTGGCCTCTTTTTTTTTTGAGACAGGGTCTCATTCTATCACTCAGGCTGGAGTGCAGTGGTGCAATCATAGCTCACCGCAGTCTTGAACTGCTGGACTCAAGCAGTCCTCCTGCCTCAGCCTCCTGAGTAGCCGGGACTACAGCATGCGCCACCATGCCTAATTTTGTAACTTTCATTTTTGTAGAGACAGGGTCTTGCTATGTTGCCCAGGCTGGTTTTGAACTTCTGACCTCAAGCAATCCTCCCACCTTGGCCTCCCAAAGTGCTGGGATTATAGGCATGAGCCACTGTACATGATCATTTTTTGTATTTTAAGTTGAAGATGAGAAGGAACAATTCCAAATGGGAGATTATTACTTATCTCATGTTTTCTACATATAAACTATCCATTTTCTTATTTATCTTCTCTTACCTTCTTGAAGTGGTGGTCTTAGAATCATGCAATGTCAGAATTGAAACTAGCTTAGGGATCACCTAATTCACCATCTCTTTAGCTGCAGAAACCTAGCATTTCCATTTGACTCCTGTTTTATATTACATCTCCCTGCTGAAATTCCCCTTAGGTTCATGCATATCATGCATATTGTCTCCCTTTTCTACTATATAGATATATATAATATATATTTTTAATTATACTTTATGTTCTAGGGTAGATGTGCACAACGTGCAGGTTTGTTATATATGTATACATGTGCCATGTTGGTGTGCAGTACCCATTAACTCATCATTTACATTAGATATATCTCCTAATGCTATCCCTCCCCCTTACCCCCACCCCACAACAGGCCCTGGTGTGTGATGTTCCCTTTCCCGTGTCCAAGTGATCTCATTGTTCAGTTCTCACCTATGAGTGAGAACATGCGGTGTTTGATTTTCTGTTCTTGCTATAGTTTGCTGAGAATGATTGTTTCCAGCTGCATCCATGTGCCTACAAAGGTCACGAACTCATCCTTTTTATGGCTGCATAGTATTCCATGGTGTATATGTGCCACATTTTCTTCATCCAGTCTGTCATTGATGGACATTTGGGTTGGTTCCAAGTCTTTGCTATTGTGAATAGTGCTACAGTAAACATACGTGTGCATGTGTCTTTATAGCAGCATGATTTATGATCCTTGGGGTATATACCCAGTAATGGGATGGCTGGGTCAAATGGTATTTCTAGTTCTAGATCCTTGAGGAATCGCCACACTGTTTTCCACAATGGTTGAACTAATTTACACTCCCACCAACAGCATAAAAGTGTTCCTATTTCTCCACATCCTCTCCAGCACCTGTTGTTTCCTGACTTTTTAATGATTGCCATTCTAACTGGTGTGAGATGGTATCTCATTGTGGTTTTGATTTGCATTTCTCTGATGGCTAGTGATGATGAGCATTTTTTCATTTGTATATTGGCTGCATAAATGTTTTCTTTTGAGAAGTGTCTGTTCATATCCTTTGCCCACTTGTTGTTGGGGTTGTTTTTTTCTAGTAAATTTGTTTGAGTTCTTTGTAGGTTCTGGATATTAGCCCTTTGTCAGATGAGTAGATTGCAAAAATTTTCTCCCATTCTGTAGGTTGCCTGTTCACTCTGATGGTAGTTTCTTTTGCTGTGCAGAAGCTCTTTAGTTTAATTAGATCCCATTTGTCAATGTTGGCTTTTGTTGCCATTGCTGTTGGTGTTTTAGACATGAAGTCCTTGCCTATGCCTATGTCCTGAATGGTATTGCCTAGGTTTTCTTCTAGGGTTTTTATGGTTTTAGTTCTAGCATTTAAGTCTCTAATCCATCTTGAATTGATTTTTGTATAAGGAGTAAGGAAGGGATCCAGTTTCAACTTTCTACTTATGGCTAGCCAGTTTTCCCAGCACCATTTATTAAATAGGGAATCCTTTCCCCATTTCTTGTTTTTGTCAGGTTTGTCAAAGATCAGATAGTTGTAGATGTGTGGTGTTATTTCTGAGGGCTCTGTTCTGTTCCATTGGTCTATATCTGTGTTTTGGTACCAGTATCATGCTGTTTTGGTTACTGTAGCCTTGTAGTATAGTCTGAAATCGGGTCGTGTGATGCCTCCAGCTATGTTCTTTTGACTTAGGATTGTCTTGGTAATGTGGGCTCTTTTTTGGTTCCACATAAACTTGAAAGTAGTTTTTTCCAATTCTGTGAAGAAAGTCATTGGTAGCTTAATGGGGATGGCATTGAATCTATACATTACCTTGGGCAGTATGGCCATTTTCACGATACTGATTCTTCCTATCCATGGGCATGGAATGTTCTTCCATTTGTTTGTGTCCTCTTTTATTTCATTGAGCAGTGGTTTGTAGTTCTTGAAGAGGTCCTTCACATCCCTTGTAAGTTGGATTCCTAGATATTTTATCCTCTTTGAAGCAATTGTGAATGGGAATTGATTGATGATTTGGCTCTGTTTGTCTGTTATTGGTGTATAAGAATGCTTGTGATTTTTGTGTATTGATTTTGTATCCTGAGACTTTGCTGAAGTTGCTTATCAGCTTGAGGATATTTTGGGCTGAGACAATGGGGTTTTCTAAATAGACAATCATGTCATCTGCAAACAGGGACAATTTGACTTCTTCTTTTCCTAATTGAATACCCTTTATTTCTTTCTCTTGCCTGATTGCCCTGGCCAGAACTTCCAACACTATGTTGAATAGGAGTGGTGAGAGAGGGCATCCCTGTCTTATGCCAGTTTTTAAGGGGAATGCTTCCAGTTTTTGCCCATTCAGTATGATATTGGCTATGGTTTTGTCATAAATAGCTCTTATTATTTTGAGATATGTTCCATCAATACCGAATTTATTGAGAGTTTTTAGCATGAAGGGCTGTTGAATTTTGTCAAAGGCCTTTTCTGCATCTATTGAGATAATCATGTGGTTCTTGTCTTTGGTTCTGTTTATATGCTGGATCACGTTAATTGGTTTGTGTATGTTGAACCAGCCTTGCATCCCAGGGATGAAGCCCACTTGATCATGGTGGATAAGCTTTTTGATGTGCTGCTGGATTTGGTTTGCCAGTATTTTATTGAGGATTTTTGCATCGATGTTCATCAGGGATATTGGTCTAAATTCTTTTTTTTTGTTGTTGTGTCTCTGCCAGGCTTTGGCATCAGGATGATGTTGGCCTCATAAAATGAGTTAGGGAGGATTCCTTCTTTTTCTATTGATTGAAATAGTTTCAGAAGGAATAGTACCAGCTCCTACTTCTACCTCTGGTAGAATTCAGCTGTGAATCCGTCTGGTCCTGGACTTTTTTTGGTTGGTAGGCTATTAATTATTGCCTCAATTTCAGAGCCTGCTATTGGTCTATTCAGGGATTCAACTTCTTCCTGATTTAGTCTTGGGAGAGTGTATGTGTCCAGGAATTTATCCGTTTCTTCTAGGTTTTCTAGTTTATTTGTGTAGAGGTGTTTATAGTATTCTCTGATGGTTGTTTGTATTTCTGTGGGATCAGTGGTGATATCCCCTTTATCATTTTTTATTGCATCTATTTGATTCTTTTCTCTTTTCTTCTTTATTAGTCTTGCTAGTGGTCTATCAATTTTGTTGATCTTTTCAAAAAGCCAGCTCCTGGATTCGTTGATTTTTTTTTTGAGGGTTTTTTTTTTTTTTTTTTTTTTTTTTTTTGAGACGGAGTCTCGCTCTGTCGCCCAAGCTGGAGTGCAGTGGCCAGATCTCAGCTCACTGCAAGCTCCGCCTCCCGGGTTCACGCCATTCTCGTGCCTCAGCCTCCCGAGTAGCTGGGACTACAGGCGCCCGCCACCTCGCCCGGCTAGTTTTTTGTACTTTTTAGTAGAGACGGGGTTTCACTGTGTTAGCCAGGATGGTCTCGATCTCCTGACCTCGTGATCCGCCCGTCTCGGCCTCCCAAAGTGCTGGGATTACAGGCTTGAGCCACCGCGCCCGGCCGGTTTTTTATGTCTCTATCTCCTTCAGTTCTGCTCTGATCTTAGTTATTTCTTGCCTTCTGCTAGCTTTTGAATGTGTTTGCTCTTGCTTCTCTAGTTCTTTTAATTGTGATGTTAGGGTGTCGATTTTAGATCTTTCCTGCTCTCTTGTGGGCATTTAGTGCTATAAATTTCCCTCTACACACTGCTTTAAATGTGTCCCAGAGATTCTGTTATGTTGTGTCTTTGTTCTCATTGATTTCAAAGAACATCTTTATTTCTGCTTTCATTTCGTTATGTACCCAGTAGTCATTCAGGAGCAGGTTGTTCAGTTTCCATGTAGTTGAACAGTTTTGATTGAGTTTCTTAGTCCTGAGTTCTAGTTTGATTGCACTGTGGTCTGAGAGACAGTTTGTTATAATTTCTGTTCTTTCACATTTGCTGAGGAGTGCTTTACTTCCAACTATGTGGTCAATTTTGGAATGAATGCAATGTGGTGCTGAGAAGAATGTATATTCTGTTGATTTGGGGTAGAGAGTTCTGTAGATGTCTATTAGGTCTGCTTGGTGCAGAGCTGAGTTCAAGTTCTGGATATTCTTGTTAACCTTCTGTTTCATTGATCTGTCTCATTTGAGAGTGAGGTGTTAAACTCTACCATTATTATTGTGTGGGAGTCTAAGTCTCTTTGTAAGTCTCTAAGGACTTGCTTTATGAATCTGGGTGCTCCTCGATTGGGTGCATATATATTTAGGATAGTTAGCTCTTCTTATTGAATTGATCCCTTTACTGTTATGTAATGGCCTTCTTTGTCTCTTTTGATCTCTGTTGGTTTAAAGTCTGTTTTATCAGAGACTAGGATTGCAACCCCTGCCTTTTTTTGTTTTCTATTTGCTTGGTAGATCTTCCTCCATCCCTTTATTTTGAGCCTATGTGTGTCTCTGCATGTGAGATGGGTCTCCTGAATACAGCAAACTGATGGGTCTTGACTCTTTATCCAATTTGCCAGTCTGTGTCTTTTAATTGGACCCTTTAGCCCATTTACATTTAAGGTTAATATTATTATGTGTGAATTCGATCCTTTCATTATGATGTTAGCTGATTATTTTGCTTGTTAGTTGATGCAGTTTCTTCCTAGCATCAATGGTCTTTATATTTTGGCATCTTTTTGCAATGGCTGGTACTGGTTGTTCCTTTCCATTTTAGTGCTTCCCTCAGGAGCTCTTGTAGGGCAGACCTGGGCCTGGTGGTGACAAAATCTCTCAGCATTTGCTTATCTGTAAAGAATTTTATTTCTCCTTCACTTACAAACATAGTTTGGCTGGATATGAAATTCTGGGTTGAAAATTCTTTTCTTTAAGAATCCCAGTCTCTTCTGGCTTGTTGGGTTTCTGCCAAGAGATCTGCTGTTAGTCTGATGGGCTTCCCTTTGTGGGTAACCCGACCTTTCTCTCTGGCTGCCCTTAACATTTTTTCCTTCATTTCAACTTTGGTGAATCTGACAATTATGTATCTTGGAGTTGCTCTTCTCGAGGAGTGTCTTTGTGGCGTTCTCTGTATTTCCTGCATTTGAATGTTGGCCTGCCTTACTAGATTGGGGAAGTTCTCCTGGATAATATCCTGCAGAGTGTTTTTGCAACTTGATTCCATTCTCCCTGTCACTTTCAGGTACACCAATCAGACATAGATATGGTCTTTTCACATAATCCCACATTTCTTGGAGGCTTTGTTCATTTCTTTTCACTCTTTTTTCTCTTCTCTTCTTGCTTCATTTCATTCATTTGATCTTCAATCACTGATACTCTTTCTTCCAGTTGATCGAGTCAGCTACTGAAGCTTGTGCATTTGTCTTGTAGTTCTCATGTCATGGTTTTCATGTCTATCATTTTGTTTATAGACTTCTCTGCATTGGTTATTCTAGTTATCCATTCGTCAAATCTTTTTTCAAGGTTTTTAGTTTCTTTGCGCTAGGTTTGTGGTTCCTCCTTTAGCTCTGAGAAGTTTCATCGACTGAAGTCTTCTTCTCTGAACTCTTTAAAGTCATTCTCCATCCAGGTTTGTTCCGTTGCTGGCGAGGAGCTGTGTTCCTTTGGAGGGGGAGAGGCGCTCTGATTTTTTGAATTTTTAGCTTTTCTGCATTGCTTTTTCCTCATCTTTGTGGTTTTATCTACCTTTGGTCTTTGATGATGGTGACGTACAGATAGGGTTTTGGTGTGGATGTCCTTTCTGTTTGTTAGTTTTCCTTCTAACAGTCAGGACCCTCAGCTGCAGGTCTGTTGGAGTTTGCTTGAGGTCCACTCCAGTTAGGCTACTCCCAGTTAGGCTCTCCCAGTTGGGCTACTCGAGGGTCAGGGACCCACTTGAGCAGTCAGTCTGTCTGTTCTCAGATCTCAACCTCTGTGCTGGGAGAATCACTACTCTCTTCAAAGCTGTCAGACAGGGACATTTATATCTGCAGAGGTTTCTGCTGCTTTTGTTTAGCTATGCCCTGTCCCCAGGGGTGGAGTCTACAGAGGCACGCAGTCCTCCTTGAGCTGAGGAGGCCTCCTTGAGCTGAGTGGCTTCCCGGTCGTTTTGTTTACCTACTTAAGCCTCAGCAATGGTGGGTGCCCCTACCCCAGCCTTCCTGCTGCCTTGCAGTTACATCTCAGACTGCTGTGCTAGCAATGAGGGAGGCTCCGTGGGTGTGGGACCCTTGGAGCCAGGCACAGGATATAATCTCCTGGTGTGCTGTTTGCTAAGACCCTTAGCACAGTATTAGGTGGGAGTGACCTGATTTTCCAGGTGTTGTGTGTCACGGTTTCTCTTGGCTAGGAAAAGAAATTCCCTTCCCCCTTGCGCTTCCCGGGTGAGGTGATGCCTCGCCCTGCTTCAGCTCTTGCTTGTTGGGCTGCACACACTGTCCTGCACCGACTGTCCAACACACCCCAGTGAGATGAACCCAGTACCTCAGTTGGAAATGCAGAAATCACCCCTCTTCTGTGTCGCTCATGCTGGGAGCTGGAGGCGGAGCTGTTCCTATTCAGCCGTCTTGGCATCCCCCTCAATTTTTTTTTTAGACAGAGTCTCACTCTGTTGCCCAGGCTGGAATGCAGTGGTATGATCTCGGCTCACTGCAACCTCTGCCTCCTGGATTCAAGCAATTATCCTGTCTCAGCATCCTGACTAGCCGGGACTATAGGTGCATGCCACCACACCTGGCTAATTTTTGTATTTTTAGTAGAGACGGGGTTTCGCCATGTTGGCCGTGCTGGTATAGAACTCCTGACCTCGTGATCCACCTGCCTTGGCTTCCCAAAGTGCTGGGATTACAGATGTGAGCCACTGTGCCCAGCCTTCTACTATATTCTTTAACATATTAATGGTAGTTTAAAGTTCCTCCCTGATAGTTCCAACATCTGAGTCATTTATGAGTCTGGTTCTGTTGATGGCTTTATCTCTTGACAGTGTTTTTTTTTCCCCCTCTTTTTATGTGTTTCATGATTTTTTTTTTTTTTTTTGATTCCTGGACATTGTGTACAAAAGCATAGAGACTGAGATCAATGTTTATGTGTGGCAATGGACATGCCTCTTTTCTGTCAAGGCTGTTAATGTGTGTGGGTAGGGGAGGAGGGATGTATATCACTCCATTTTCCCACTGCTTATAAAGAACCAACCAAGACTGGGTAATTTATAAGGAAAGAGGTTTAATTGACTCACAGTTCTGCATGGCGAGGGAGGCCTTCGGAAACTTAGAATCATGGCGGAAAGCAAAGTGAGGAAGCAAATACATCTTACCATGGCAAAGCAGGAGGGGCGGTGGGGAGAGAGGGAGAGAGAGAGGAAATGCCACACATTTAA
This sequence comes from Trachypithecus francoisi, assembly GCF_009764315.1. Lineage (NCBI taxonomy): Eukaryota > Metazoa > Chordata > Mammalia > Primates > Cercopithecidae > Trachypithecus > Trachypithecus francoisi. The sequence continues at coordinate 21,212,099 of NW_022681431.1, read as the reverse complement.
ACCATCAGATCTCGTGAGAACTCACTATCATGACAACAGCATGGGGGAGATCACCCCCATGATCCGATCGCCTCCCACTAGTTCCCTCCCTTGACACATGGGGATTACAATTCAAGATGACATTTGGGTGGGGACACAAAACCAAACCATATTAGGGAGGTAGAGTCAGTTTAGTAAAGAGTTGAGCTAGATTTGGATTTTGTGTTGCTATTGTTACCTTTTGTGCTCCCCAGGTTTCAAGTGTTTCCAGTAATAATAATTATCCAGTAGCTAAGCACTGCTATTGCCTATGTTTAAAGTGGGGCCTGGGGTGTTAAAGAGTTTTTCTCAGTATTTCTCCTCCACCCTCAGCTTTTAGCAATTCCTGCATTGCTATGCCACAGATGAGGTCTATTTCAATATTCTTGCTTCTCCCCACCAGCAAACTCCTGTTACTCATTCCTTAGCAGTAGGCTTATGTTGGGAGTAGGGCAGTTTCTTTGCTATCTTCACAGCCTCAGGCTTAGGCAGGTTCTGGATTCCTGGGTCTCAGGGGTGAAGCTTTTCCGGTGTCCTTGCCTCTTCTTCCCTTGGCAGCCAAGCTCTGCCTTGTATCTGCGGTTAGTTTGGAGGGAGAGTTTATGCCCCTGTCCAGTGGTGTAACTTCTGGTATCATGATAGGATCCTAGGCCCAAAATGGTTTCCATCCTGCCCCCAACCATGAGAAAGAGGAGTTTTACTTCTCCCTCTCCCCCAGAAGTAATAGATTTTTCCCTTGGCTCTGGGAGCAGAAGGGTGTGCTACCGCTCCCGCAGTGGCTTAAGGCTTTTACATTTATGAGGAAAAGGTCTGGGGAGGGTGGAGGGGCTTCCTGAATGTCCCCTAGCAGAGAAAGATCATCCACCGTGCCGTGCCAAGGAGGGGGATCCTTTCCAATCCTGTGCTGCCGCCAGTCTTCCTTCTGAGCATTTGATGGAGACCCATAGAAAAGAACTTTTGATGAGTTTGAACTCTCATTTTTGTGTCTGGGCATCCCAGCTATTCCAGCTGATATGGTTATTCCACTGCTAAGAATTTATTAAAATTTTAACTGATTTCTTATGACCTGTTTTTATGGTGATCACCTCTTCTCCTGTGTTCTGCCAAAGGTGAAACAGATTATCATCTTTCCTCAAAAGGGCCTTGTCACCCTCTGGAATTCAGTTCCCTGATGGGCTCAAGAAGTTATGCATTTGAAGATTATCTGTATTTTTCTCATTGCTAGGAACCATGTTCTCTTTGGAAACAAAATCTTTTAAAAATCATACTTTAGAAACAGCTGGTTTTTCTGCCCGAGACCTCAGCTGGAAAGGGATGCTGAAACTAAAGTTACTTCTAAAACTGTCATAACTACTTCATCAGACACACTTCCTTCGGGTCATACTGTGAAATATTTCTGGCAGAATATTAGAGTGAAAAGAGTTCATTTCATAAGATTCTTTTCTCTGTGATGTCACCTTGAGTTGGAACTTTATCCTACACTTAATGGGCTCCTCTCCTGAGTGGGAAGGCAAGGAAATAGGGTATTATTACTGACTTTCTCATATAAACAGTTATGCAAGGTCAGGGTTGGGAAGACCATGAAAGGTTATGTGATCCGTACAATTACCAGCTGACTGGTGACTTGAGTGTCATGAACAAGGCGTCCATTAATTTGTGCTGGGGCATTTTCAGTGTTGGTGATTTCATTCTTTTTAAAGGTAGCTTATTTTATCTTTTGTTTGTCTTGACAGTTATATGGTTCTTTCTATTGAACTGAAACTTCCCCTTTTATAGTGAATTCGTTTTTTTTTTTTTGAGACGGAGTCTTGCACTGTTGCCCAGGCTGGAGTGCAATGGCATGATCTCAGCTCACTGCAACCTTTGCCTTCCAGGTTCAAGTGATTCTCCTGCCTCAGCCTCCTGAATAACTGGGATTACAGGCATATGCCACCACACCCAGCTAATTTTTTATATTTTTAGTAGAGATGGGGTTTCACTATGTTGGCCAGGCTGGTCTCAAACTCCTGACCTCGTGATCCACCTGCCTCGGCCTCCCAAATTGCTGAGGTTACAGGTGTGAGCCACTGTGCCTGGCCTTTATAATCAATTCTTAGCTACCTGCTCTGATTCCTCAGTTTGGCAGGATACAGTCTGGCATCTGTATCTACCAGCCAATAGGGGTGAACAGTGGCCTCTCAAAAGTTGAAAGTTGTTTTGCATCTCCTTACTTGATTTTGTTCTGCTCTTGCTTCAAATCCAGTCTCTATCCAGCCATGAACGCTGGCTAACGTAATCACAATTTTGAACCTACCTTTGGTCCTTTGAACTTGGTATTCATAGATTTCCCAGATTTTAAGTCTTAGCATTCCTAATGGTTTGCAATTTCAATTTGCACTCTGGTTCTCTGTGCTTGGTAAAGAATTCCTGCTCAAGGTCTAGGCCCTTGGAAATGAGACTTCATGTTATTCCATCAGTGGTTCCCAAGAGAAAGGAGGACTTGGCAATCTCTATCCTTCACATTTTACCAAACAAGTTAATTCACACTTCCACTTACATAGTCCCTTCACTTGAAGGGACTTCTTTGCTTGAAGACAAACTCTGTTCGCTCCGAGTCATCACCTCTTCACACTAAATACTCCTAGTATCTCCTCATATATTTCCTATGGGAGTTTTAAGGAGAAGAAAATATGTTGAGCCAATCATAGGTAGCACCCACATTTTTATATTTCCAAGCTGGTTTTTCTGCTATGCTTTCTAAATTTGGGATGGATGAAGATTCTAATTATTATAAACCTGACTGTCTTCCCATTAAGACAGTTTTTTTTTTAAAGAAAAATATATACATGCATGTAGGTTGAAGAATCAATTATTTCTACAAAGTTAATTAATAAAAACAGCAGTCTTCCACTTCTTTTCCCTTTTGTGTCCTTCCACAAGAAGCAACCACAATATTTAGCCAATTATTTAATTATTTTGGTATTTACTTAATGTTTCTTTTTCTGTTTTTTTTTTTTTTTTTCTTGAGATAGAGTCTTACTCTGTCATCCAGGCTGGCGTGCAGTGGCATGATCTTGGCTCGCTGTAACCTCTGTTTCCCGGGCTCAAGTGATTCTCCTGCCTCAGCCTCCTGAGTAGCTGAGATTATAGGCACATGCCAGCACGCCCGGCTAATTTTTTTATTTTTGGTAGAGACAGAGTTTCACCATGTTGGCCAGGGTTTCACCATGTTGGGCTTGAACTCTTCACCTCAAGTTATCCACCTGCCTTGGCCTCCCAAAATGCTGGGATTACAGGAGTGGGCCACCACACCTGGCCTATTTACTGTGTTTCTAAGTAACACATTTACGTACTTTTTTTTTTTTTTAATATTCAGTGTTTGATTATAACCGTGTGACTATTATTAAAAAATAAACCACATAGTACACTATCATTTTCCCCCTTAGATATACAGTTTTTTGTTTTTTCCCAGGTAATAATTGCCTTCTTATTTGATTATTTTTCCATGTACCTGTCAGTCTTTCAGTCTTTGTTGATTGTTTAACTCTCCTCTGAAGATGCTGAGATACAGCAGGCGTCCAGCTCTCTTGACCTTGTGGAAGGGATCTCTCCCAGAGCCTCCGACCCACTCCCATGTGTGCTCTTTGTCCTCTACCTTAGTGTGGAGCAGCAGCCTGAGATGTCACTTCCCCAGCATTTTGGGAAGTTTCTTTTCTTTTTTTCTCTTCTGTTGACATCTGTTTCCTGCATGCTATGTCTCCTGTTTTCTTAGTTTATTCTCTTGTTTTGGATGATCATACTCTTCAGTCGCTTCCTGAGAAGAGGTACATGGGAGAATGTATGAAAATGTCTTCATTTCAGCCGAGCGTGGTGGCTCACACCTGTATTCCCAGCACTTTGGGAGGCTGAAGCAGGTGGATCACCTGAGGTCAGGATTTTGAGACCAACCTGACCAACATGGTGAAACCTCGTCTCTACTAAAAATACAAAAAATAAATAAATAAATAAATAAATAAATACATAACTTACACGGACATAGTGGCCAGCACCTGTAGTCTCAGCTACTTGGGAGGCTGAGGCTGGAGACTCACTAGAATGCAGGAGGCAGAGGTTACAGTGAGCCGAGATCGCGCCACTGCACTCCAGCCTAGGGGACACAGCGAGACTCCCTCTCAAAAAAAAAAAAAAAAAAAGAAAGAAAGGAAAGAAAATGTCTTCATTCTACCCTAAATTTAAGCAATAGGTTAGCTGACTGTAAACCACTAAAATGTACATCCATTTTCCTCAGAATTTTGAAGGCATTTTGCCATTGTCTTTTACTAAAAAAACTTAATTTTGTTTACAGAACATTTTAAAGACAGTTCAGAGTTCTGTATGCCCTTTCCCTGGCTTCCCCTCATGCTGTCATTTTATGTAACTGTGGTACATTTGTCACCAGTAAGAAATTCATATTGGCACGTTACTGCTAGCTAAACTGCAGAGTCTAGTCATATTTCTCTTTAGTCGTATTTGGCCATATTTCTGTAACATCCTCTGTCTGCTCTAGGATCAAATCCAGGATACCAGGCTGTAATTAAGCAAGCACGTTTCATTAGTCTCCTCCAATCTGTGACGGTTGCTCAAGCTTTTTCTTATTTTTAATAACTTTTGAAGAGTACTGGTCAGTATTTTGTAGAATGTCCCTTCATATGGTTTGTCTAATGTCTTCTCATGTTAACACTTGGGTTATGGATTTTGGGGAATAATACCACAGAGGTAAATGTGTTCTCATTGCATCCTATTAGGGCAGCTGTTCCCAACCTTTTTGGCACCAGAGACTGATTTTGTGGAAGACAGTTTTTCCACAAACCGGTGGGTGGGTGGGAGATTAGACGCTTATAAGGAGTGAGCAAGCTGGATTCCTCGTGTGTGCAGTTCACAATAAGGTTCACCCTCTTAGGAGAATCTAATGCCGCTGATGAGCTGACAGGAGGCAGAGCTCAGGCGGCAATGCTCACGTGCGTGCTGCTCACCTCCTGCTCTGCAGCCCCATTCCTAACAGGCTACGGAACAGTACTGGTTCATGACTTGGGAGCTGAGGACCCCTGTATCAGGGGATGCATTATACCAACATAATGTGTAACTGGTAACATTAGCTTCGATTGCTTGGTTCAGGTGGCATGTGCTAGGTTTTCCCACTGTGAAGTTGTTCATTTTCCTACTTCTATGTTTTGTTACTCTTCTGCCCTCTTCCATTCTCCCAATTCTTACAGGTTAATGCCTTTCAAGAACAGTCCTTTTACTCTCATTTTAATGGCGTTTCTGGAGGAAATGAAATTGGATATGTGTGTTCACTCCGTTATTCTGGAGTTTTTCTGTCTCCCCTTTTTCTCTTTTACTTTTTTAAAATTTTCTCCCTTTCTCACTTCTAAATTATTGGGAGGTCAAATCCTGAACATGTAGACCATTTTAAGGACTTGGACTTTAACTTGGAATGAGAAGGGCTGCTGAGTGCAGCCTGCAGAGGATCAAACGAAGAATTAAGGAGTTAGTTAGGAGACCATGGAAATAAGCTGAGACTGAGCACAGACCAAGCTTGTGGCGGCATTTTGAAGCTGGGAGGTATTATGCAAATGTCAGGTATCATTATTGTTGGGTGGAAACATCTTAGTACTGGGGACAGTTCAGTGCAGTGGAAATATATTAAAAACAAGGGATTAGTTGTAACATGTGACAACATAGATAAACATAAAAACAGTACCTGGTGAAAAAGTAGCAAACAAATGGAATATACAATAACATATAAGTATATTAAAAATAAATGCCCAGAGATTGAGAACACATTTCGCAATGAGTATTCAAATACACTTACATGCAAATATAAAGAATTGTGTTAAATATCTTAAAATATTTGCCTATGGGGAGGAGGGTAGGGGTGGGATAATAGGGGGAAAAGGAATAAACAAATCAACAGATAAATAACCAGGGAGAGGGGAAGGCTTTAAAATCTAAAGAGAACGACATTTGATCTTAAGTATATACTGTTTGGGGCAATTTATGTAACTTTTTTGTGCTTTAGTTTCCACTCCTGTAAAATGGGGTAGTAGCACCTATTTAATATGCTTGCCATAAGAATTAAGTGAGGCAATATGTGAGATGCTTTCTTTCCCCTTTAACTCCATGGGGTAAAGCTGTTGCTTTAAGGAAAGTCTGGGCTGCGTTCCATTATTGTGAGATAGGAACACGGGAATTGTGCTTCCTTATCACATGTTTTAAATTCATTTGTCTCTTCTCTTCATGCAGGGCTTACCACCCAAAAGATGGAAGGCAGAAGATACCCACCTGAGTTGCCCAAAGCCCACGGTGTTTGCTTTCTCACCACTCCGGGCTCCACCTTTGAGATCTTTGCGAGAGATGTGGATATCCAGCTTTGAACAATCCAAGAAAGAAGCCCAGGCACTAAGGTGGCTGGTTGATAGGAATCAAAACTTTTCATCTCAAGAGTTTTGGGGCCTAGTATTCAAGGACTGATTTCAAAAACGATCAGAATGAAACAGACTAGAGCCTTCTTGAGGTTTATTTTCTAGGTTGCCTTAATATTTGAACGTAATAGCTATTCTGTTGACTATCCAGCAGGATAATAATTAGTTACTGCAGTACTCATAATGAGCCCTTTCAAAGAGTAGATGTAAATTACCCTTAGGGGTTGCCTCTGTATTTTTTATACTAAAAAAGGAAATATTTCTTATGAACACTGGTTATCTTCCATGTCCATGTCTGTGGACCCACATACTTACTGCCTTTTGTGGAAATTCACCTAAAGTGAGCACTTTCCTTGTGCAGTGGAGGGAGACAATCTAGCTGTAGATTCTTGATACTCACCTCACTCTCTACAGCTTATTGGTATTTGGCAAACCCGGTGTCCTGCAGCTGAGCATGAACATGAAATACATTAGAACTTGGAAATGAGAGATCCCATCTGTTGGTTTCCAGGGATGTAAGTGAGTAATAAAAGCTGTTTCAAGTTTATCCGCTATCCACTCTTCAAGTGAAAAGAACATATCTGTGTCTACCTTCTTCTTCATACCCTGAGCCACCTCTCTAACCTTCTTTAGTTATGCCTTGCCCTATCGCCTCCCATTGTCCCTTCAAAGTAGAATGTCTTGTAAAGACACAGTAACTCCTGTGTGTTTTGATTAGTGAGATGTTACCACTTATCCCTCCTGCTGAGCAGAATAATATCAAGAATTGCTATGATTATGATTCAGTCTGGACAGCCTGGACATTTTGAGCAGCGCAAGAGTAGAAGTGAATACCCCCAGGAACTCCAACTGTGCTGAAGCTGATTTGTCTGTTCGTAGGATGATGCGCAGCCTGTCATGGTGGCAGCCACCGGCATTCAGTTTGTAAGCATTTCCTGTCATTTCTGATCCTGCCACAGAGAAGGTTGAGCTGTCCTGTCTGGGGCATCTACTGGAGCACCTCAGAAGACGAGGAAAACACTGGTTCACGTTTTCTCTCCATGTGAGGGAGGGGAGGCTTCTAGATGATACTAAAAGCCTGTTGCCACTGTTGTGTCACGGTTTCCATTCTTCATCATGGAAAGCCGCAAGCCTCAGAAGGCAGCCAGAGGACAGGAAGAGTCTGTGATGCTCATGTTTGTGTCATGGCATGAGGGGGAATTGACAAGTGCCTCCTTAGCTTTGGCTCCTATTGAAGGCTGTGCCCTTGGTGTGCTTGGCAGTGAGCAGTATCTTCATTAGGTAGCTCTGGCTGGGCTTTGTCAGCCAGCATTGAGAAAGGAGAACCAAAACCAGTACCTCCTTACAGAAGCCAGAAGGATCACACTGGGTGAGAGAAGGTGTCTATAACTGGGTTCTTCCTAATCCCAGCTCTTTCATTAACTAAATATGATCTTGGACATATCTCTTAACCTCCATGGGCCTTAGTTTTTACATCTAAAAAGAAGTGATTGGGCTGGCCTTGGAAGGTTTTTTGTTTTTGTTTTTTTTTCCCCTGTGTAACACTCTTAATTGTTCATCAACATTTAAGAAATTTAATTTTGTAGATGTTTTTACTAAAGAGAGTAACAAACTATTTCGGAACCGCTGTATATTATTCAAGGGAAGCATGCTGTTTGGAGGACGGAGCATACTTAATGGGTAGTATTGAGGATGAAAGGGAATTTCTCTCTGCCATTTTATTTGATAATATTAAAGAAATGAAGACTGGAAAGAGGATTGCTTGTTAAAGATCAGATTTTAAATTGCATATAAAATGAAGTGAGTTTTTTTTGTTTTTGAACCCTCAAAAGAAAGCCTGAGAGGTGATTTATGCCTCTGGCAAGATATTATCATGATAACTTCAGTTCTCCTCCATAAATGCCTTAAGCAAATACCCAGTGCTTATGCGGCTGTGTGTATGTCTTAAACCTCAACTTTTCAGGCAGTCTCGTTCCATCTTAGTTCTTCATCAAGTCCATAGATAAAATCCTCTCTAAGCGTTTCTGAAGTATGTATCCCTGAACAAATTTAGTGAAATAAAATCATTAATCTATGTTGATCCCATTTTGCCATACCTTTCACTTTACCTCACTGTCTCTGTTTGTGAAATATTATAAGAAAGCAGCCTCCCTCACAGGACTGTTGTGAGGAGTGCCTCATGGCTGTGAAAGAGTTTGTACAATGCAACATTTTGCTTAGTCCTTCAGAACACTTTACTTGGATTGTTTTCAAGAACTTTATTTTTTTTGAGACAAAGTCTTGCTCTATCACCTAGGCTGGAGTGTAGTGGTGTGATCTCAGCTCACTGCAACCTCCACCTCCCAGGTTCAAACGATTCTCCTGCCTCAGCCTCCCAAGTAGCTGGGATTACAGGCTCCTGCCACCAGGTCCGGACAATTTTTTTGTATTTTTTTTTTTTTTAGTAGAGATGGGGTTTCAGCATATTGGCCAGGCTGGTCTTGAACTCCTGCCCTTAAGTGACCCACCCACCTTGGCCTCCCAAAGTGCTGGGATTACAGGCGTGAGCCATTGTGCCTAGCCATTCAAAGACTAATTTTTTAAAGCCATATGACAAAGTAGTCAGAAGCCTTCTCAGAAATGTTGGATAAACTGATCACTAATGCTAGTTAATAGTCTTTGCCTAAAAATGAATGCAACTTTGACCCTTGATCATTTAGCAAATGTATTTTGGAACCTGAATGCTGACTGGCTTCTTTGTTGCTGTTAAGAACTAGATTCTAGTAACTAGAATATCAGTTGGGGTCATTATCGTTGTTAGTAACAGATTGGAAACATATAGTGTTCTATGCCTAAAAGACGTAAGCAAAAATGAACATCATTCCTTCAGCCACACATTGATTTTTACACATAGATGAACCTGCTCATTATCTGTAGAAGACTGTATGAATCCAAGCACAGTGCTGACCTGCCCAGTAAAATGCCCAGGAAAATGTGCATTAAAAAAAGTCATTAATAGGACATTAGTCCTGCTAAAGATGACAATTCATTAGGAGCTCAGGCTGCTATAACAGAATACGATAGACTGGGTGGCTTATAAGCAACAGAAGTTTATTGCTCACAGTTCTGGAGGCTGGGAAGTACAAGATCAAGGTGCCAGCAGATTTGTTGTCTGGGAGAGCCCACTTCCTGGTTCATAGATGGCTGTCTTCTTGCTGTGTCCTTACATGGCAGAAGGGGTGACAGAACTCTCAGTAGTCTCCATCATTATGACCTCACTCTCTAAAGTCTCCTCCTCCTAATGCCATCACACTGCGGGTTAGAATTTTAACATGAATGTTGGGGAAACACAGAATTCAGTCTACAGCATCAGTATAGAGTTAATTTTCACTGAATTATGTTGATTACCCTAAAAGCAAGATGAGTACAACTTTGGATAAGTGACATATGTCTTCCTTGGAATCTTCAAAGTATACTATTTAGAAATTAATAGACCAAGAATAGTGGTGGTTAGTTGGTTTCAGGTAATTTTGCCATCCTGAATATTTTACAAATAATTTTCCTTAGAAAATTTCTTTTAATCTTTATTGTGAATGGTAATATCTTTATTGTGTAATTCTAATATCAGCATATATCTTGTTGTTTTTGATTACAGACATAAAAATGCCCGAAAGACTCAGAGGGGATATAGAATGATGACTCTAAGAAATATCTAGTTTCTTAGATATAGGTGCGGTGGCTCACGCCTATAATCCCGGCACTTTGGGAGGCCAAGGCAGGCAGATCGTGAGGTCAGGAGATTGAGACCATCCTGGCTAACACAGTGAAACCCTGTCTCTACTAAAAATACAAAAAATTAGCCAGGCATGGTGGCGGGTGCCTGTAGTCCCAGCTACTCTGGAGGCTGAGGCAGGAGAATGGCGTGAACCCAGGAGGCGGAGCCAGCAGTGAGCCCAGATCGTGCCGCTGCACTCCAGCCTGGGTGACAGAGTGAGACTCCGTTTCAAAAAAAAGGAAATATCTAGTTGTCACTGTGCAGCATACTGGCTTTATTATCTTGGTCAAGTTATTTGGCCTTTCTAAGATTCAGTTTGCTCGTCTGTAAAATGGATGTTACAATATGCAACCCCCATCGTGAGGTTATTGTGATGATTAAATAAGCTGGTGTTCACTAAGCTCAGTAGATGCTGGTTGTAGTGGTTACAGCTCTCTGTAGTCAGTACCCTTTTGTGTTTGAAGAGCTTGATTGAGATTTGTCCAGAAAAAGGGAGTCATTGATGATAGTACCTGGGGTGGTACACATTTATTATGTTACAAAATAGGCATTATACTAGGTGCCACTGCTGACAGGAATAAGACATAGGAGAGACAGGTGTAAAGGGTTTTGGGTAGGGCTTTTTGATATTATGATGGTGTTAAAACCAAGGACTGAGGAATGCTTAAATTGTTCTCTGACTCTTCCCGCCCTCCATGGGATTTCTGGTGGAGTTTTGCACAAAACTCTCAATAGGATAATGAGACTCAAACAGCCTCTTTATAGTAGCTTTGCAAACCACAGAAATGCAGTACACTGATTTCTTGTATAAGCTAGATCTGAGCATGTTATTTAGATTTGAAGGCTAACTAGGAGAGAATCTTTTACTGTCTTTCCATTTCCCAATTCTGAATCTTGGGACTAGTCTATTCAATGTGCTTACAATAAGAAAGAGGAGAGAAAAATCACTAGATCTGTAGGTCTTGACCCTGCTTGCTCATACTGAAGATCAACTGAAGAAGGAGAAGAAGAGGAGCCTGATCAGCCTTTCTCCTAAGAGACAAGCCCTCTCTTGCTCTCCATGTGATATGGATGCGAGAATATGGAGTACAATGCGTGGGAGCTTACTTTTAAGTCATATTAACCTTTCTCACTAGTAAAATGTAGGCCCACTAATATCCCAGGATTCAACCCATTAAGTTAGCAACCCGATTGGTGCTGGTAGTAGGCCCAATTAAGGAGATCGGCAAGGGGCAGAGGCATCAAGGAGAGGGACTCTTTAGGATTATTGTCCTCTCAACTCATTGGGCTTAACAGCCAAACCTCTGGTCAGGCAGAGGTGTGGCTGTATCCCAATGAGGGTATGACCAGTCATGACCAGCAGAAACCTTTTTTTTCCTTTTTTGAGACAGAGTCTCGCTCTGTCACCCAGGCTTGAGTGCAGTGGTGTGATCTCAGCTCACTGCAAGCTCCGCTTCCCGGATTCATGCTATTCTCCTGCCTCAGCCTCCAGAGTAGCTCAGGCACCTGCCACCACGCCAGGCTAATTTTTTGTATTTTCAGTAGAGATGGGGTTTCACCGTGTTAGCCAGGATGGTCTCGATCTCCTAACCTAGTGATCTGCCCGCTTTGGCCTCCCAAAGTGTTGGGATTACAGGCGTGAGCCACCGCGCCTGGCCAGCAGAGACCTTCTTTTATCTTCCTGAGGCCTCTTCCCTGCTATATTACCCTTGCCCCTTTGTATCCTCCTGGAACAGTGACACGAGCAGTTAAATTATTGTCTCTAAGCCTCTGAAATGAGTCAGAACTGGAATTGATTAATGCCTCTAAGGGCATTTTGAGCATTAGGTCAAAAATTTATTGTTTATTTTATTTCCCAGGCAAGCCATAACCACATCATCCACCCCAGCTTACCAGAGAAGATGATTCAACTAGCCCAAATAGGCCGTTATGAATATTTGAAATTTTCAACTTCTATTTTTTTAAAACTGATTATGAAGGTAATTACATTTAAAGACCATTACTGTAGGTAGGGGTAATATTAAGGATTTTGGGTTAGGATATTATCCCAAGAGCTTTTGGAATGAATGTGACATAAGTTGCTTCTTATATAAACGGAGTAAACTAATCTGATGAGTCCCCTCATGGGGAAAAAAAGTCAGTTTTACATAAGAATGCCCTTACTGAAGCAATAAAAATGATGAATTTTATTAAATCTTGACCTTTAAGAGCATGTCTTTTTTATCTTATTTTATTTTATTTTTTATTTTCTATTTTCAGTAGAGACAGGGTTTCTCCTTGTTGGCCAGGCTGGTCTCAACCTCCTGACCTCAGGTGAGCCACAACGCCCGGCCAGTACATGTCTTTTTAATATTCTATGTGACAAAAATAAGAGTAAAGCACTTGTGCTCCATATCACAGTATAATAGGAGTCTCACAGTGCTTGTGTGATTGAATTGTGAGCTGAACTAACTGCTTTTTCCATGGAATACGATTTTTACTTAAAAAAATCTGACAAATTATGCTTACTCAGTCTTGTGTTTTTGTCAATAATTTTTGTGAAAACAAAGTGAGCCTGTCACTTTAAGAGACAGAATTTGTTGCCAATGATAAAAATCTCAGCTTTCAAGTGAAAAGTGAAATTTGGGAAAATGAATATCCACCATATTGAGCTTGACAACTTTGCAATACTTTAAAAGATTTTCCTGAGGAGATTGGTGGTAATATTAACAAATGTTACTTTTGACACTGAATAAATGCAGTAATAATGACATGGAATAATGTTTTTAGTTTGTTTATCATTTGTTTTTATAATTCTAAAGAAGGAAGTGTTAAGTACTGGAGAGAGCAATTTTTACAAGTTAAATACTTTTTTTTTTTTTAGTTGAGAAGTTCTATAAATGAAGTTGTCTTTTTTTTATACTTTAAGTTCTAGGGTACATGTGCACAACATTCAGGTTTGATACTTACGTATACATGTGACATGTTCGTTTGCTGCACCCATCAACTCATCATTTACACTAAGTATTTCTCCTAATGCTATCCCTCCCACAGGCCCTGGTGTGTGATGTTGCCTGCCCTGTGTCCAAGTGATCTCATTGTTCAGTTCCCACCTATGGGTGAGAACATGTGGTGTTTGGTTTTCTGTCCTTGGGATAGTTTACTGAGGATGATGGTTTCCAGCTTTGTCCATGTCCCTGCAAAGGACATGAGCTCGTCCTTTTTATGGCTGCATAATATTCCATGGTGTATACATGCCACAGTTTCTTAATCCAGTCTATAACTGATGGACATTTGGGTTGGTTCCAAGTCTTTGCTATTATGAATAGTACCGCAATAAACATACGTGTGCATGTGTCTTTATAGTAGCATGATTTATAATCCTTTGGGTATATACCCAGTAATGGGATTGCTGGGTCAAATGGCAATTCTAGTTCTAGATCCTTGAGGAATCACCACACTGTCTTCCATAATGGTTGAACTAATTTACACTCCCACCAACAGTGTAAAAGCGTTAACTATTTCTCCACATCCTCTCCAGTATCTGTTGTTTCCTGACTTTTTAATGATCACCATTCTAACTGGCGTGAGATGTTATCTCATTGTGGTTTTGACTTGCATTTCTCTGATGACCAGTGATGATGAGCATTTTTTCCATGTGTCTGTTGGCTGCATAGATGTCTTCTTTTGAGAAGTGTTTGTTCATATCCTTTTCCCACTTTTTGATAGGGTTGTTTTTTTCTTATAAATTTGTATGAGTTATTTATAGATTCTGGATATTAGCCCTTTGTCCGAAGGGTAGATTGCAAAAAGTTTCTCCCATTCTGTAGGTTGCCTGTTCACTCTAATGGTAGTTTCTTTTGCCGTACAGAAGCTATTAGATCCCATTTGTCTATTTTGGCTTTTGTTGCCATTGCTTTTAGTGTTTTAGTCATGAAGTCCTTGCTCATGTGTATGTCCTGAATGGTATTGCCTAGGTTTTCTTCTAGGGTTTTTATGGTTTTAGGTCTAACATTTAAGTCTTTAATCCATCTTGAATTAACTTTTGTATAAGGTGTGAGGAAGGGATCCAATTTCAACTTTCTACATATAACTAGCCAGTTTTCCCAGCACCATTTATTAAATAGGGAATCCTTTCCCCATTTCTTATTTTTGTCAGGTTTATCAAAGATCAGATGATTGTAGATGTCTGGTGTTATTTCTGAGGCCTCTGTTCTATTCCATTGGTCTATATATCTGTTTTGGTACCAGTACCATGCTGTTTTGGTTACTGTAGCCTTGTAGTATAGTTTGAAGTCAGGTAGCGTGATGCCTCCAGCTTTGTTCTTTTTGCTTAGAATTGTCTTGGCAATGTGGGCTCTTTTTTGGTTCCGTATGAACTTTAAAATAGTTTTTTCCAATTCTGTGAAGAAAGTCATTGGTAGCTTGATGGGGATGGCATTGAATCTATAAATTATTTTGGGTGGTATGGCCATTTTCATGATGTTGATTCTTCCTATCCATGAGCATGGAATATTCTTCCATTTGTTTGTGTCCTCTTTTATTTTGTTGAGCAGTGGTTTGTAGTTCTCCTTGAAGAGGTCCTTCACATCCCTTTTAAGTTGGATTCCTAGGTATTTTATTCTCTTTGTAGCAATTTTGAATGGCAGTTCACTCATGATTTGGCTCTCTGTTTGTCTGTTAATGGTGTGTAGGAATGCTTGTGATTTTTGCACATTGATTTTGTATCCTGAGACTTTGCTGAAGTTGCTTAAGGAGATTTGGGGCTGAGACTATGGGGTTTTCTAAATACTCAATTATGTCATCTGCAAACAGGGACAATTTGGCTTCCTCATCTCCTAATTGAATACCCTCTATTTCTTTCTCTTGCCTGATTGCCCTGACCAGAACTTCCAACACTATGTTGAATAGGAGTGGTGAGAGAGGGCATCCTTGTCTTGTGCCAGTTTTCAAAGGGAATGCTTCAAGTTTTTGCCCATTCAGTATGATATTGGCTGTGGATTTGCCATAAGTAGCTCTTGTTATTTTGAGATATGTTCCATCCATACCATCAATAGTTTATTGAGATTTTTTAGCATGAAGGGCTGTTGAATTTTGTCAAAGGCCTTTTCTGCATCTATTGCAATAATCATGTGGTTTTTGTCATTGGTTCTGTTTATGTGATGGATTATATTTATTGATTTGTGTATGCTGAACCAGCTTTGCATCCCAGGGATGAAGCCAACTTGATCGTGGTGGATAAGCTTTTTGATGTGCTGCTGGATTTGGTTTGCCAGTATTTTATTGAGAATTTTTGCATTGATGTTCATCAGGGATATTGGTCTAAAATTCTCTTTTTTTGTTGTGTCTCTACCAGGCTTTGGTATCAGGATGGTGTTGGCCTCATAAAATGAGTTAGGGAGTATTCCCTCTTTTTCCGTTGATTGGAATAGTTTCAGAAGGAATGGTATCAGCTCCTCTTCATACCTCTGGTAGAATTTGGCTGTGAATCCATCTGGTCCTGGACTTTTTTTGGTTGGTAGGCTATTAATTATTGCCTTAATTTCAGAGCCTGTTATTGGTCTATTCAGAGATACAACTTCTTCCTGATTTAGTCTTGGGAGGGTGTATATGTCCAGGAATTTATCCATTTCTTCTAGATTTTCTAGTTTATTTGTGTAGAGGTGTTTATAGTATTGTCTAATGGTAGTTTGTATTTCTGTGGTATCAGTGCTGATATCCCTTTATCATTTTTTATTGCGTCTATTTGATTCTTCTCTCTTTTCTTCTTTATTATTCTTGCTAGCAGTCTATCAATTTTGTTGATCTTTTCAAAAAACCAGCCCCTGGATTCATGGATTTTTTGAAGGTTTTTTTGTGTCTCTATCTCCTTCAGTTCTGCTCTGATCATAGTTATTTCTTGTCTTCTGCTAGCTTTTGAATTTGTTTGCTCCTGCTTCTCTAGTTTGTTTAATTGTGATGTTAGGGTGTCGATTTTAGATCTTTCCTGCTTTCTCTTGCAGCCATTTAGTGCTATAAATTTCTTAGATAGAAAGCCCCTAAGGGAAAAATTCTAAACATACATGCATGTGACCACCCCCCAGGCTTACACAAACACCTTATCTAGAAAACCCCTAGCCGTTTGAGGTTGCAACATACATGCATGTGACCACCCCCCGGGCTTACACAAACAACTTATCTGGAAAACCCCCAGCCGTTTGAGGTTGTGAAAAAGGCGAGGACCAGCCAGAAACTGCCGAATGTTCAACTTTAAATGTTAACCAATAATAAGCTTGTAACTACTGTTTCTCTGTGACTTGTTTGTACCTCGCTATAAAAGAAACCCTAAAACAGCAGCCGGGGCCTCTCTCTTTACCTGCCATTGTATAAAGCGGAGAGGTCCAGGTTCGAACTCATAATCAAGCAACCCCAGCTATTTGGCTTTGACTCTGGACTCTGGTGGTCACTTACTGGGGTCTCGTGACTTCGGGCACAACATTTGGGGGCTCGTCCGGGATTCCCCTAAGCCCACCAGACCCCAGGTCAACGGGTCGTCGCTGTGAGCAGATTCGGTAAGTCGGCTGGCTTGAGTCTCTGTGTTGTCTGTAGTCTCTGTGTCATCTGGAAAAATCCCGCGGGGTCTGTATCGGTGGTCGGCATAGTCTTGGCGGACGCGCTATAAGACAGCCACCAGGGGCTGGTGGGAGACGTCCCCCGGCACCCATCTTGGGCTCTGTATTTATTAGCCCATCTGGTTCTGATCGGGAGCTAAATCCGAGTCACGCTGGCGACTATTGTTATGTTAATTACTTAACTTACTTTCATTTTCAGGACCTACTTGGCAAGGAAAAAAAAAAAAAGAGTACAATACTTCTGGTTTTACTCTTTTCTCTATCTCTCTTTTCTATATCTCTCTTTTCTCTATCTCTAGGATTCTACTACCATGGGTAATAGCCAGAGTACTCCACTCTCCATTCTTATAAATAACTTTAAAGATGTTAAGGCAAGGGGCCATGACCTTAGCATAGAACTCAGAAAAGGGAAATTGGTAACTTTCTGCCACTCGGAATGGCCCACCTTCGGTGTAGGGTGGCCAGCTGAGGGGACCTTCTGTCTCCCCATTATCATTAAGGTAAAATCAAAAATTGTCCTGCCGGGGCTGTCAGGACATCCTGATCAGATCCCTTACATCCTGGTGTGGCAAGACCTTGTGGAAAACCCACCCCCTTGGCTAACTCCTTTTGTGCTGACGCCAGAGCCATGTAGGGCTCTGGTCGTACAGTCGACAGAACACTCCCGTAGGCCAAAAACACCGTCCGCTCCCCCACCCCCTGTGTTAGAAGACAGTCAGGATCCCCTGCTTTTAGAACCCCCGCCTTATCATCCCCCTCCTGGCCCTCAGCCCCCAGCCCCCCCAGGGGACCTCGAAGAGTGGGAAGCAGCAGTTGCTGCTGCAGCCGGGGCCGTCGAAAGTGAAAGTAACTCTGGGGGGCCGGCGGGGCAGACGCACGGACGCGCTCAACAGGAAATAAGCTCACGCCCCCCTGATTCCACTGTGGCTCTCCCCAAGGGAAATAGGACCCCCCGATGACACGGGCAACCCTAGACTCCAGTACTGGCCATTCTCCACTAGTGACCTGTACAACTGGAAAACCCAGAATGCTCGGTTTTCTGAGAACCCTAAAGATTTAACAGCTCTTTTAGACAGTGTTATGTTTACCCATCAACCAACCTGGGATGATTGTCAACAACTCCTCAGAATTTTGTTCACAACAGAGGAACGAGAAAGAATACAGGTAGAGGCCAGAAAACTGGTTCCGGGAGATGATGGCCAACCTACTGCCAACTCTGACCTCATTAATGCTGCCTTTCCCTTGACCAGACCTGCATGGGACTACAACACGGCAGAAGGTAGGGGAAGGCTACTCGTTTATTGCCAGACTCTAATGGCGGGTCTCCGGGCTGCCGCTCGCAAGCCCACCAATTTGGCCAAGGTATATTCCGTGTTACAGGGAAAAACAGAAAGCCCAGCTACCTATCTAGAAAGATTGATGGAAGCCTTTAGACAGTTTACCCCCATGGACCCGGAGGCATCCGAAAACCAGGCAGCTGTTGTCATGTCTTTTGTAAATCAGGCAGCTCCGGACATTAAAAAGAAACTCCAAAAATTAGAAGATGTAGAGGGAAAACAAGTCCAGGACCTCCTCCGAAGCGCCCAAAAAGTATACAATAATAGAGATCTCCCAGAAGAGAGACAGATTAGGGCCACTGAAAAAATGACCAAAGTCTTATCCGCAGTAGTTCAGAAAGAACAGTTACAGTCAGAGGGTGCCCAACCCAAGCGTAGTCCTAGACACAACTTAAAGAAAGATCAATGTGCATACTGCAAGGAAACGGGTCACTGGGTAAAAGATTGCCCCAAGAAAAAACAGCGCCAACTGGGGCAAGAACAATGGCAGCCCAAGGCCTCATCAATATTAGTAACCCAAGATGACTAGGGAAGATGGGGTTCGGACCCCCTTCCCGAACCTAGGGTAACTCTACAAGTGGAGGGGTCCCCGGTTCAGTTTCTGGTCGATACCGGGGCATAGCATTCAGTCTTGGTCAAGCCTTACGGGAAATTATCTAATAACTTATCCTGGGTACAAGGGGCCACAGGAGTTAAAAGATACCCTTGGGCAACTCAAAGAACTGTAAATCTGGGAACGGAGGAGGTAACCCACTCCTTCCTGGTTATTCCCGAGAGCCCTTGTCCTCTATTAGGGAGAGATCTGCTGACAAAAATGGGAGCCCAAATCCATTTCCAACCAGGGGGCCCCAAAGTAACCGATTCTCAAGACAAGCCAATATCTGTCCTCACAACTGCCCTAGAAAATGAGTATAGACTCCATCAGGAACCGGCACCTCCTGACCAGAATATCGGCCCCTGGCTACAGCGCTTCCCAGAGGCCTGGGCAGAAACAGGAGGTTTGGGACTGGCAAAACACTGTCCTGCCATATTTGTTGAAGTTAAACCTGGGACGGATCCTGTTCGGGTACGGTAGTACCCGATGCCCCTAGAAGCCAGAGAAGGTATTACACCACACATCTGGCGGCTCCTAGATCAGGGAGTTCTACGCACCTGCCACTCAGCGTGGAACACCCCGTTGCTGCCGGTATGCAAACCTAACAGTAAAGATTATAGGCCAGTACAAGACCTAAGAGAAGTCAACAAAAGAGTCATGGACATTCACCCCACTGTGCCAAACCAATACACTCTATTAAGCACCTTAAGCCCTGAAAAACAGTGGTACACCGTCCTGGATTTAAAAGATGCCTTTTTCAGCCTGCCTTTAGCCCCTAAGAGTCAGGAACTTTTTGCATTCGAATGGACAGATCCCGAGAGGGGCATAAATGGCCAGCTAACGTGGACCAGGCTACCACAGGGATTCAAAAACTCCCCAACTCTGTTCGACGAGGCCCTCCACGAAGATCTGGGTAAGTACCGGCGACAGCACCCTGAGATCACTCTTTTACAGTATGTTGATGATCTTTTAATAGCTGCTGAATCCCCAGAGGCCTGCCTACAAGGAACCGAAAGCCTCCTAAAGGCTTTGGGAGATCTAGGCTACTGAGCCTCGGCAAAGAAGGCTCAGATCTGCAAATCAGAGGTAACCTACCTAGGATACCTGTTAAAAGGGGGGCAATGCTGGTTGACGGATGCCCAAAAAAAGACTGTTCTACGTATCCCTAGACCCCAATCAACACGACAAGTAAGAGAGTTCTTGGGGTCGGCAGGGTTCTGTAGACTCTGGATACCGGGCTTTGCTGAATCGGCTAAGCCACTATACCAGGCAACAAAAGAGCAGTAGCCCTTTAATTGGACAGAAGAGGCTGAGCTGGCTTTCCAACAAATCAAAACTGCTCTGCTATCAGCCCCTGCGTTGGGACTCCCTGATGTCTCCAAGCCATTCCACCTATACGTGGACGAAAGCCGGGGTGTAGCCAAAGCAATATTGACTCAGTATTTAGGTCCTTGGTGGAGACCGGTTGCATATATGTCGAAGAAACTGGACTCAGTGGCTGCTGGGTGGCCTCCTTGCCTCCGGGTAATCGCGGCCACTGCCTTAATGGTCAAAGACGCTGATAAACTGACCATGGGCCAAGAATTGCAGGTCACTACCCCACATGCCATTGAAGGCGTACTCAGACAGCCACCTGATCGGTGGCTTAGCAATGCCCAGCTCACCCACTACCAGGGACTGCTACTAAACCCCTTCAGAATAACTTTCATGCCTCCAACGGCCCTAAACCCCGCGTCCCTACTGCCAAATCCGGACTTGGAGAGCCCACTCCACGACTGCTCCGAGATATTGGCCCAGGTACATGGAGTCGGAGAAGACCTACAGGACCGGCCACTGCCAGACGCTGACCTCGTCTGGTTCACCGATGGAAGCAGTTTCGTCCACCAAGGACAAAGGTACGCGGGAGCGGCGGTAACCTCAGAAACCAAAGTCATTTGGGCAGAACCCTTGTCCCCGGGAACGTCGGCCCAAAAGGCTGAACTGGTGGCGTTGACTCAGGCCTTAAAATTGGGGAAAGACCAAAAACTAACAGCCGATATGCCTTTGCCACCGCTCACATACATGGAGCAATATATAGGGAAAGAGGGCTCCTCACGGCAGAAGGAAAAGACATTAAAAACAAAAAAGAAGTCCTGGCCTTATTAGCTGCCCTCTGGGAACCCAGAAAATTGGCGATTGTCCACTGTCCAGGACACCAAAGAATAACTGACATGGTCTCCTGGGGAAATAACCTGGCTGATCAGACTGCTAAAAATGTGGTTCAAACCCCTTCACAGCTCCTAGCTCTTCAGCTGCCTGACCCGGGGCCCCCAGAGCTACCCTCTAACCCGGAGTACTCAGAGAGCGACCTCCAGTGGATAAACGAGCTCCCTATGGCTCAGATCCACGACAAGTGGTGGAAAGACTGTAAAAACAACATTATTCTCCCAGACAAATTAGGACAACGGGTACTAGAACAAATCCATCATAGTACCCATTTAGGCTCAAGGCGAATATTGGACTTAATAAGACACTCAAAACTAAAAATCAGAGATGCTTCTAAAAAAGTTGAACAAGTGACTAAAAATTGTGTAGTATGCCAACTCAATAATGCAGGAAACCAACCCCAAACCACTGGAAAAAGACAAAGAGGAAATAGACCTGGGGCTTATTGGGAAATTGACTTCACTGAAATAAAACCAGGAAAATATGGATACAAATACCTACTAGTTTTTGTAGATACTTTTTCAGGATGGACAGAAGCCTTCCCAACCAAAAAGAAAACTGCCCAAGTCGTAGCCAAGAAAATCCTAGAAGAAATCTTGCCCAGGCATGGCTTCCCAGCTATGATAGGGTCGGACAACGGGCCGGCCTTCATCGCCAAGGTAAGTCAGGGTCCGCTTCCATTCTCGGGGCAAATTGGAAATTACATTGTGCATATCGCCCCCAAAGCTCAGGACAGGTAGAAAGAATGAACAGAACATTAAAGGAGACCCTAACTAAATTGACCATGGAGACTGGCGCTAACTGGGTAGTCCTTCTCCCCTACTCCCTGTTCAGGGCAAGAAACTCCCCTTACAGATTAGGTCTCACCCCTTATGAAATAATGTATGGCAGACCTCCCCCTAATTGTCCCTAACCTAAAAGACAATCTCATCAAATCTGATGTCGATGATGGTGTTGAACTCTTATTTTCCCTACAAGCCTTACAGAAAATTCATGAAGAAATCTGGCTTAAACTAAGAGAACTATACAAAACAGGACCTCCACCCGTTCCACACCAGATCCGGCCAGGAGACTGGGTTCTCATCAAGCGACACCGACAAGAAACCTTAGAACCAAGGTGGAAAGGGCCGTTCCAGGTGATCCTAACCACGCCAACAGCACTCAAGGTAGAAGGAATCGCTGCCTGGATCCACTACACCCACGCCAAGCCAGTGGACCCCCTCTCAGACTTCGTCAGGCCCTCCACAGAGAAAACCGCAGCCTGGACAATTGACCGGACTAAAGACAACCCTTTAAAACTCACTCTGCGCAGTCAACAACTGTAATTATGGTGTCCATCTCCTTTGTGACACTCTTGCTTTTGCGGGCCTTCAGCTGGAAAATCCAAGCACAGCAGGCTTCATCCCCGTTTGCCTGGCATTTTTTCCTGACAGAGAATTGGACCAACTACACTCAGACACAGGTACAAGGCCATCTTCTGGCCACAGCTGATTGCCCCCCTCAAGGTTGTAGCTCTCCTATCTATGTTAATTTTACTGATTTCCAGGCACAACCGGGAAAAGTCACCCCAGCTATTTGCTTTCTCTTTGACCAACAAATCCCCTATTGTAAAAACACATGGGTTGAACAAAGCGTCGGTTGCCCCTATAGCTCATGTGAAATCCACACTGTCAAGACTCTCACGGCCTCAGAAACCCTCTCGAGCCAAGTGTGGAATTCCCATAATTTTTTTAAAACTGCCACAGGCTACACATGGGTTATCTGGGATCCCTGGGACTCCCGTTGGACCTCCCAACAGAAGGGGGCCATGTACATGACATCTGGGACAAAGTGGCCTAGCAGCCGCCTCCATCTATGGCGCTCACTTGTTCAGATCCAAACCACCCTCCATGCTAGCACCTCCCTTTGCAACATAACCTCTCCTCCCAACTCCACTCTGTATGCCCCTCATGGCTCATTCTTCTGGTGTAATGGAACTCTATATAAAAATCTCACTGTTCAGGCCACTAAGAGCCTCCTATGTCTCCCTGTTACAATAGTTCCCCAACTAACCCTGCGAACCCCTGCTGAATATCTAGAAGGAGACTATGTGCCTTCCTTCAGGACAAAAAGGGCTATATTTCTTCCCTTAGTAGCTGGTGTCTCACTCACCACATCCGTAATAGCGGCAGGGTTAGCAGGAGGAGCCCTAGGCCACGCTCTCGTTACTACCGCTAAGCTCTCCCAACAATTCTCCATAGCAATGGAAGCTTCAGCCGAATCCCTAGCCTCATTACAAAGGCAACTGACCTCCCTCGCCCAAGTTACTTTGCAAAATCGGCGCGCCCTAGACCTGCTTACTGCTGAAAAAGGGGGAACTTGCCTTTTTCTCAAAGAAGACTGCTGTTTTTACATAAATGAATCTGGGTTAGTGTAGACGAGGGTCCAACAGCTACACAAACTCAGCCTAGAACTACAAAAACAAAAATTCAATTCCACAGCTGATAGTTGGTGGAGCTCCTCCATGTACTCCCTCTTAATGCCCCTAGCAGGACCATTGCTAAGCCTACTCCTCCTCCTCACCATAGGGCCATGCATACTAAACAGAATAATAAACTCTGTCAAAGATAGAATCAACACTGTCCAGTTAATGGTCCTTAGAATGCAATATCAACCCATCATCAATAAAACAATTGAAACAAACATATAAGACCCAAGATTGGCTCTTGAAGACACAACTAAAAGGGGGGAATGAGATAGAAAGCCCCTAAGGGAAAAATTCTAAACATACATGCATGTGACCACCCCCGGGCTTACACAAACAACTTATCTAGAAAACCCCTAGCCGTTTGAGGTTGCAACATACATGCATGTGACCACCCCCGGGCTTACACAAACAACTTATCTGGAAAACCCCCAGCCGTTTGAGGTTGCGAAAAAGGCGGGAACCAGCCAGAAACTGCCGAATGTTCAACTTTAAATGTTAACCAATAATAAGCGTGTAACTATTCTCTGTGACTTGTTTGTACCTTGTTATAAAAGAAACCCTAAAACAGCAGCCGGGGCCTCTCTCTTTACCTGCCATTGTATAAAGTGGAGAGGTCCGGGCTCGAACTCGTAATCAAGCGACCCCGGCTATTTGGCTTTGACTCTGGACTCTGGTGGTCACTTACTGGGGTCTCGCGACTTCGGGCACAACATTTCCATCTACACACTGCTTTAAATGTGTTCTAGAGGTTCTGGTACGTTGTGTCTTTGTTCTCATTGGTTTCAAAGAACATCTTTATTTCTCCCTTCATTTTGTTATTTACCCAGTAGTCACTCAGGAGCAGGTTGTTCAGTTTCCATGTAGTTGTGCGGTTTTGAGTTAGTTTCTTAATCCTGAGTTTTAATTTGATTGCACTGTGGTCTGAGAGACAGTTTGTTGTGATTTCTGTTCTTTTACATTTGCTGAGGAGTGCTTTACTTCCAATTATGTGGTCAATTTTAGAATAAGTGTGATATGGTCCTGAGAAGAATGTATATTCTGTTGATTTGGGGTGGAGAGTTCTGTGGATGTCTATTAGGTCTGCTTGGTGCAGAGCTGAGTTCAAGTCCTGGATGTTCTTGTTAACCTTCTGTCTCGTTGATCTGTCTCATTTGAGAGTGGGTGTTAAAGTCTCCCATTATTATTGTGTGGGAGTCTAAGTCTCTTTGTAAGTCTCTAAGGACTTGCTTTATGAATCTGGGTGCTCATGTATTGGGTGCATATATATTTAGGATAGTTAGCTCTTCTTGTTGAATTGATCCCTTTACCATTATGTAATGGCCTTCTTTATCTCTTTTGATCTTTGATGGTTTAAAGTCTTTATCTCTTTTGATCTTTGATGGTTATCAGAGACAAGGATTGCAACCCCTGTTTTTTTTTTTTTTTTTTTTTTGCTTTCCATTTGCTCGGTAGATCTTCCTCCATCCCGTTATTTTAAGCCTATGTGTGTCTTTGCATGTGAGATGGGTCTCCTGAATACAGCACACTGATGGGTCTTAACTCTATCCAATTTGCCAGTCTGTGTCTTTTAATTGGGTCATTTAGTCCATTTACATATAAGGTTAATATTGTTATGTGTGAATTTGATCCTATCATTATGATGTTCGCTGGTTATTTTGCCCGTTAATTGATGCAGTTTCTTCATAGCATCGATGGTCTTTATAATTTGTCCTGTTTTTGCAGTGACTGGTACAAGTTGTTTCTTTCCATGTTTAGTACTTCCTTCAGGTGCTCTTGTAAGGCAGGCCTGGTGGTGACAGAATCTCTCAGCATTTGCTTGTCTGTAAAGGATTTTATTTCTCCTTCACTTATGAAGCTTAGTTGGACTGGATGTGAAATTCTGGGTTGAAAATTCTTTTCTTTAAGAATGCTGAATATTGGCCCCCACTCTCTTCTGGCTTGTAGGGTTTCTGCCAAGAGATCCGCTCTTAGTCTGATGGGCTTCCCTTTGTGAGTAACTTGACTTTTCTCTCTGGCTGCCCTTAACACTTTTTCCTTCATTTCAAGCTTGGTGAGTCTGACCATTACATGTCTTGGGATTGCTCTTAAGTGAAGATTTTAAAAATCATTTTTTTTTAAATTTGAAAATTGGAATAAGATAAGAGATAACCAGAGCTATCAATCAATGAATGAAAAGAAGCCTTGGTTTTTCAATTGGGAAACACAGAAAAAAATGTATTAAGGAACGTGAAAAATGCCTTAAAACCATATCAAGGAAATTATTATTATTTTGCATTACTCAGAATATTAAACTGCCTGAAATTTGTTAACATATTCTATATATTTTTATTGAGCATTTACTGTGTGCCAGGAATTATTTTGGGCAAATGGGATTCAGCAGTGAATGGAAGTCACAAAACCGCTGCCACCACAGAGCTTACATTCTAATTCTAGCAGGGAATTAGAACAGAAATGCTTTAGCAAAATGTAAACCACGTCAAGGAAACTTTTATTTCTGTTTTGTGGATGCCTCATGAGATATAATTTACCTCCTGGATATCTGTCACTCTATTTGAAACATGAAATGTGATACAAATGGATTCTATTTATAGAGTATATTAAATGGGCTATGTTATTAATGAGATGTGTTAAAAGTACTAAAAGTTCACATTTGAAGTGAGCTGGCAAGTCCAGAATAAGTCCTTTTTATTTTTAAGCCAGTGTTTATTCCTATTCCCTGGGAGAGGAGGCATTTTTTTCTGTCAACACTGGGCAATTTGGGCTTGGGGGATGAAAATAACTATGGTGAACCCACAGGGGCAAGCAGTTCTGCTCCAGCCAATCCACATCTGTTCACCTTAAGTAGAGAGGCTGGGGTGAGTCAATATTTACTTAGCTTCAGTGCCTCAGAAAAGGTGATGAATTTTATCTTATGAGCTGCTTTCAGTCATCATGTATATAGTTCACACACCATTAATAAGAAGACTCACCATGGAAATAATCTGCTAGTCTGAGAAAATGTTGGTCCCTAAGACAAGCATCTTGAAGTATCCAAGTTTCATCACAGATGTTTACTACTTCCTGTTTCTGTGGTCTAAAATCCACCTCAAATGTTTGGTTAACCTGTAAGTGATAAACCACTTCCATCACTTCCACAATAAAATTAAAATGTGTCTGCTGGGGCACCCCCTCCCCATTTGTTTGCTTGTGTGTTTATTTTTGCAGTGACTTCAGGGCTACCATTGAAAACACATTTTGGTAGCCTTTATTCAGAAAGACCATGCAGCTCTCCGTGCCTTTTAGCAGGATACGTTTTCTGGAAAGAATACAACATTAGGTAGAATGACCTTGTAATTTATCATCCAAGTTGGGGCACTCTGAGATTGAAAGAGGCGCTATTGGTTAAGCCAGGACAATAGGCATAAACTGGGATGTGTGGTCACTTGAGCTATAGGGGGTGTAGGGGAGGGAAAGGTGTTTCTGTACCACTATGTTCAGAAATAGTCTCTGGTGATGGGATCCTTGGATGAGAAAAAAGGTTACTGGTATTTATTAAGGGTCTGCTGTATGCCGGGCACTTTGCTGGATTCTGTCATATATAATGGCCCTTATCTGACACAATAACCATTTGAGGTAGATTGTTTTGTTTTTGTTTTTATTTTTATTTTGTTTTATTTTATTTTTATTTTTATTTTTTTTGAGGCAGAGTCTTGCTCTGTCACCCAGGCTAGAGTGCAGTGGCATGATCTTGGCTCACTGCAGCCTCTGCCTCCCGGTTTCAAGTGATTCTCCTGTCTCAGCCTCCTGAGGAGCTAGGATTACAGATGTGTGCCACCAAGCCTGGCTAATTTTTGTATTTTTAGTAGAGATGGGGTTTCACCATGTTGGCCAGGCTGGTCTCGAACTCCTGACCTCAGGTAATCTGCCTGCCTCAGCCTCCCAAAGTGCTGGGATTACAGGCATAAGCCACTGCGCCTGGCTGAGGTAGATAGTTTTTGATTTCCTTGCTTTTATAATACTAAACAAAATAAAATGAAAATAATATAGCCGTGGTGGGGTGAAATCTTAAACTTCTTTTCATTGTGAGAAGTCAATAGTTAAGATGTGCCAATAGTTTCTTTTTGTGGCAGTAGAGTAGATCCAAAGCCTCCTGGTGGAGATGATCTGAATTCTAGCTGGAACCTCTTGTGCAAGCCCTTTACATATGGTGGTGTAAGGCACTGAGGCTCCCATTGTTCTATAGGGTGGGAATAATTTTCTGTGTTTGGAAAGGATAGTGCCTTCACCAAACATCTTAGTTATGGAAAAGCCAAAAGTCAATTATAGGAAGAAGTGGCAGTTTGAGAATAGGTGCCATAAACTCTTGGAAAGCAGATCATTGAGACTTAGAGATTCTTCTTCCTCACCTTACAAAACCCATTTTCCCATATCTTATTTTGAAGAAGTTTTGGAAGTACAAAAAAGATGTAAGAATACTATAAATCACACTTGAATGTTCTTCAGTTAGATTAATCAATTGATAATATCTTGCCACTTCTGCGTTATCTCTTTTACTTTCTCTTTTTTTTTTGCTGTTTGAAAGTAAGTTGCAGCCATTGTAACAATTCACCCCTCCATCTTCTGTGATTTGTCTTAGTTTATTCAGGCTACTATAACAAAATGTTATATACTTGGTGGCTTATAAAGAAAAGAAACTTATTTTCCACAGTTCTAGAGACTGGGAAGTCCAAAATCAAGGTGCCAGCTGATTTGGTGTCTGGTGCGGGACTGCTTCCTGGTTCATAAACAACTCTCTTTTTGCTATAACCTCACATTGCAAAATGAGTGAGAATTTCTGTCGGGTCTCCCTGTCTTTTTTTTTTAAGAGATGGGGTCTTGCCATGTTGCCCAGGCTGGTTTCAAACTTCTGAGCTCAGGCAATTTACCTGCTTCAGCCTTCCAAAGTGCTGGGATTACAGACTGAGCCCAGCACTCTGGGTCTCTTTTATAAAAACAGTAATCACTAATCCCATTCATGAGTGCTCCATCCTCATGATCTAATCACCTCCTAGAGGCCACACCTTCTCATTCCATCATCTTGCAGGTTAGGATTTCAACATGAACTTCAAAGGGGAACGAACATTCTGACTAGTAACATTCTTCTTAGTAATCACAAGGGCATTATTGCACCTAATAAATTGAGCACTGATACAATACTATTATTTAATGCACAGTACATATTTATAGTTTTCTAATTGCCCCAATGATGATTTGCTATATTTCTTTTTTCTTTCCAATTCAAGATCCAACCGAGAATTGCATGTATTTTTTACACATCCCTCTGTTAATCTAGACCAGTTCTCCTGTTTTACTTTGTTTCACTTTGGTTTTGGTCTTTTATGACACTGACATTTCTGAAGAGTCAAAAACATTTGTCTTACAGAATATCCCTTTTAAAAATTTATTTATTACTTATTTATTTTTGAGACAGGGTTTTGCTCTGTTGCCCAGGCTGGAATGCGGTGGCACCATCCTGGCTCACTGCAGCCTATACCTCCTGGGCTCAGGTGATTCTCTCACCTCAGCCTCACAGGTAGCTGGGACTACAGAAACACAACACCTGGCTAATTTTTTTGTATTTTTTGTATAGAGAGATGGGATTTTGCCATGTTACCCAGGCTGGTCTTGAACTTGTGGACTCAAGTGATCTGCCCGCCTCGGCCTCCCAGTGTGTTGGGATTACAGGTGTGAGCCACTGCGCCCAGCCTTGTCTTGTAGAATATCCCATAATGTAGATTTATCTGATTGCCTTCTCATGATTAGATTCATGGACCCCCTTCTTTTTGAGCTTCAACATTATTAGAACATCTCTAATGGACTAAAGAACCCTGATTGAGGCAACCTGTTAGAGAGGAGACCAGTTGCCTATCAGTGGAGATTATTTGGGAAAACAGAATCTGGGGTGGTGACTCAGGCTTTAACACCTAGGTCTACAGGACAGTTTTTTTTTTATGTAGCTCTGTGTGTGTGTGTGCACGTGTATGTGCATCTACAACAAATTTTTGGGATAGAGAGAATTAAGAGAAGGAGAAAAATAGGAGGAAAAGGAATAGGGGAAAACAAAAGAAAACTTAAGAGGTATATACAGAGAGAAATATATATATATATATTTGCAAGAGTGTAATGGTGATAGAGAATGGAGTCTTCTAATGTACTGATTAATTTTTTTAGTTTTCTCTCTGTAACCAAGAACAACTCCTTCGGCTAATAGGCCCCCAAAAATTCTTAGACTTATTAGACTAGTTAGAAAAGAAGATCAAAACCTTTTTGAGATAGGAAAGATAGAAGCTCATATTAAAATAAATGTGATGTTGTTGTCTGAGATGATGAAGCAGGACATATCAATATAAATATAACATCCCAGGTTATATAACAAATGGCAGATGCAAATTTCAACCCAAGTTGGTTTATGATAAGGCATGATGGTTAATTTTATATCATCTTGACTGGACTAAGGGATGCCCAGGTAGGTGGTAAAACATTATTTTTAGGTGTGTCTGTGAGGGAGTTTTCAGAAGAGATCAGCATTTAAATCAGTCAATGGAAGCTGCTGCAATTTTTTTTTTTTTGCAATACTCCTGAAAAAGCTGCTCATTTTCCACATTGATATGGAAAAATCCAGTTGTACTCTTACAACCTTTAATATAAATATGAGTTCTTTACAAGTGGAAGGGAGCCTCTGTCAGCACTTATAAGTGAGCCTGTTTTTCCCTTCTTTAGAAAGGAAGATGTAATATTGATATTGGAATATAAATAATCTGGTTTGCACTTATTAAACACTTGGAAAATCCTGCAGCAGCTGTGTAAGACTTAAAAGATACTTCCATTGATAGGAAAGCCTAGGTGTGGTGTTCTGTCACCTGATTTGTTTGTAGGATGCCCTTGTAATTCTGCATCCAAAAGTATTTCCCTTTCTCCATTGTGGGTACTGGCAGAATAAGGCTCACAAAGCACTGTGAAGTAAAGATCACATATTTGTGTAAACAACAAAAGTTCAGAAAAAAGCACTGTTGGGATTTCAGAAGCAACACTATGGTAAACCATGATCATAGTTATGGGAAATGACTATAAAGTTCAAAGAACAATAGCATATGATGTCATCCCCCATGCCCTACTTGTTACGCTCCTCCCCATATGAGTCTCAGATGTAAGAAACAAAGACGCCATTAGTCAAGTCTGTTATTCTCTCTAATTTGATTCTTATCCAAAATTTTCTTTATTTTTGCAATTATAGAAGATAACGTGTGATAGTTAATTTTATATGCCAACTTGACTGGGCTAAGGGATGCTCAGGTTGCTGGTAAAATATTTCTGGGTGTGTCTGTGAAAACGTTTCCAGAATAGATCAGCATTTGACTCAGTAGACTGAGTAAAAAAGATCGCCAGTGAAAACAGGCATTATTTAATCCACTGAGGGCTTAGACAGAACAAAAAGGCCAAGAAGAGCGAATTATCTCTCTATTCTTGAGCTGGAACATCCATCTTCTGCCTTCATACATTGTTACTCCAGGTTCTTGGGCCTTCAGATCCAGACTGGGAATTACCCTTTTACTGCCCTCAGACTCAAACTGGGGCTTACATCAGCAGCTCCTCTGGTTCTTAGGCCTTCGGACTTACAGGGAATTACACCACCAACCCTCCTCTTCTCCAGATTGTGGAACAGATGGTGGGACTTGACCTTCATAACTGAATGAGCCAATTCCCATAATAAATATTCTTATCTATGTGTAATCTCCTATTCGTTCTGTTTCACTGAAGAACCCTGACAAATATGACATCGTTCTCCAAAATTCATATTCTGCCTATCTTTTGAAACACCAACAACACACCAAACAAATTTTACTATAATAAGAGGCTTTCAAATTTTCAAAAAGTTGCGGGAGGGAATGACAATAACGAGTAACAGAGCTGTATGGATAATGAAGAAAGAGTAAAAAATGCACTTTCTGAGGAGATACAAAAATAGTGTTAAGTTGGTGAAGCAGAATTGTGCAGTGGAGCTGATGCACACAGCATAATTCCAGAAAAAGAGGCTTTCTATTGGTTTCTTTACTGGGGCCAAAGTCTTAGTTTTGATTTCAGGAAATCCCCAAACAGGAAATAAGATGTTGCAAGCTTTGGGCTTTTGGGACAGACTCAGGAGAGAGATAAATTCTAACAACCTAAAAATTGCTCAGTGATTTCTTGGCTTCTGAGGGCATGTCACAAAGCCAAGGTGAAGCCACCCTTTCTCCCTCTGACTGCAGCTGGCTCAGGTGCCAGATCTCACCGCCAAGCACCCCAAAACTAGTGATTGCTCAACACAACCACATTCCCCATGTCCTCACAGGGGCTCCGTTGAAGTTGCACAATCCTTTAGCAAACTTAAGGGGTCATTCATGAAGGGCACGAAAAACAAGGAGAAAACAACTTCTAATCTTGTGCAGACAAGAAAGAATCTGTTTTGGCAATAGCAAGGAGGGGGATGGCTGTAGAACTCCGGGGTTTCTGCAGTGATCTCAGTGCTGGCAGGCTCTAGGATGACCTTGGAAAAGACTTTTAGTCTGTGTCAACTTGATCAGAATCTCCAGACAAAACATTGGTGCGTTCAGCCAAACTAACTGTTTCCAACATTTGCCTGTTTGACATCATATAGGCACAGTCTTCATTGCACTGGGCTTTAATTTTACTCTCATAAAAGATGTTGGGAAGGGATCCCTGTCTACCTCCGTTCCCTCTTTGTCTAACACCCCTGCAAGCAAATTCTAGGGAAACATTCAACAATGGAGATTTATCAAGCTATTGCACTATTCATGTATTAACCAGATATGGTGGAGTTGAGTTTAGATGAATTTGGAGATGGCTGGAAAGTGACACTGGGGACTACAAACCTGAATGTGTTCAACCGGATTTACAAAGCTTTTGAAATGTTGCTCTCCTCATATAGGCATGCTGCTTCCCAATTAAACAGAAAACTTGGTCTCAGGCTGTGCACAGCTTCTCTCATGTTTACATGTGTTCCATATGTCCTCAGGGCACTGCCCACTGGGATAATTGATTAATCTGAGGTGGTCATTAATTGTTTGATGTCTGTTGTAGAGGAGGATAGGGTGGTCCCAGGGTAATCTGATTTGAGGATAGCCAGGGGTGAATGACAGTATCTCTATTCTCTCATGTCCTGCCAAGTCCCGACATTCAAAGTGAGCTTGGCAATTATCTAACAAAGAAAAGAGCGACATGTGGCTTTTCCCAATGGGGGATTTCATTGTCCATTTGTGTCCCTTTGTTTACTGCCTCTCGAAGAAACCATGACAACCATATTTGTCTCTATTTCCTCTCCCCTAGATGTCTCCGGTTCCATCTGTTAGATATTCACTGATGAAGTCAACTTTTTGTCTTTCTCATTATAAGTGAAAATACACGTATGTGGGTTCATTTTTAAAAAAAGAATTAAAAATAAAAATAGGATACTTGGCTTGATACATTGTTAAATAACTTCTCCACACTTTCTTCATTTTCACTAGCCTGTGGACGTATTTATTTATCTGATTTGTCAGAAAGTGCGTGTGCAATGTGAAGAAATGCATCATCGCACGGGGAAATAAAGCCCTGTTTAAGGTATTTGTGTAACAGAAAAGTGGCCCTTTCATTCTCCAGCCAAGTGGTACACATTTTGTTTCTCTCTAACTCCAAAATCTCAGGTACTGACAGCCAGGAACACCTCTCCTTCCTCATAAGGTGGTTTTGCTTTCTAAGGCTTTTTACAAGCGTGTGGAATTGCATGGCTATTTGATGAACACTAGACACAGAAAGCAGTGACTGTGGCTTCACCCTCAGCAGGACACAAGTGGGGTTTCGGTTTCTTTTTGTGTAAAGTGTCATTTATAGCTGGGTCCCATTGACAGAGCCATTCAACACACAGCCATCCCAGGCCTGGGAGTTCTGGCTTATATCTAGTTTATCTTTGTTATTAAACCCTTTATGACCTTGAGCAAAACATCTTGTCTCAATGTGAACCCCAGCTCCTTCATCTGTAGAATGAAGTGAAATTAGATGACATATAAATTCCCAAACAGCTTTAAAATGATATAATTCTGTCATGGCTAACCACTGGCTAATGATTTTGCTAGTTTTCATCTTCTACCTGTTATATACAGTTATAGCCTCTATCCTTTTTTTTTTTTTAATCTCACTCTCTAATGTTTCTCATCTGTCTTGCCTGTTTTATATTTTCCACTCTCATCTGTTTTAATTTACTGTTTTAGTCCTTTTGTGTTGCTATAAAGAAATATCAGAGGCTGGGTAAGAGGTTTCTTTGGCTCACAGTTCTTCAGGCTGTGCAAGAAGCATGGTGCCAGCATCTGCATCCGATGAAGGCTTTAGGCCGCTTCCACTCTTGGTGAAAGAGGAAGTGGAGCTGGTGCATGCAGAGATCACATGGCAAGGGAGGAAGAGGTTAGGGTGGGAGGTGCGGGGCTCTTTTTTAACAACCAGCTGTCTTGAGAATAATAGAGCAAGAACTCACCCACACCTCCCACCCCCCGCCAACTCCCCATCACCAGGAAGGGCATTAATCTATCATGAGAGATCTGCTGCTATGACCAAACCCCTTTCATTAGGCCCTACCTCCAACACTGGGGACCAAATTTCATCATGAGGTTTGGAGGGATCAAACAGTCAAACTATAGCATATACTTATTCATTTAAAACATATTTAAAAATGAGCTTTAGGCCTGGTGCAGTGGCTCATGCCTGTAATCCCAGCACTTTTGGGAGGAGGAAGTGGGTGGATCACCTGAGGTCAGGAGTTAATGACCAGCCTGGCCAACATGGTGAAACCCCATCTCTACTAAGAATACAAAAATTAGCCAGGTGTGGCAGTGCACACATGTAATCCCAGGTGCTTGGGAGGCTGAGGCAGGTTGCAGTGGCCAAGATCGTGCCACTGTACTCCAGCCTGAGCAACAGAGCGAGACTCTGTCCCAAAAAATAA
Source organism: Trachypithecus francoisi (assembly GCF_009764315.1). Taxonomy (NCBI): domain Eukaryota; kingdom Metazoa; phylum Chordata; class Mammalia; order Primates; family Cercopithecidae; genus Trachypithecus; species Trachypithecus francoisi. Next base: position 21,177,703 of record NW_022681431.1, on the reverse strand, counting down.
AAATACAGAACTTTATTGCATTATAATTATATAAAACACAGTGCACCCACTTCATATTTACTGAATTTTTTCAAATGTGTACAGATGTATTTATACCACCACAATTAACATTTAAAACGTCCATCCACCCCAATAAGTCCCTTAGTTTCTCTTTGCAGTCAATACTCCCCATTTCCTGGCCCTAGACAATCACTGATCTCCTTTCTGACACCAAACTTTTTTTTGTCTTCAAAGCCATGCTTCTAATCTTTATCCAAATATATATATGATCAATTTCCCACTGGGAAACTTGACTTAGAGGCATGCAAGCCCCTTGACCTTAAAACAATGGAAATCAGGATCTTTTTCTGTCATCAAAATTGTACGTCTGCGAATCATCCTGTATTTCTTCCTTGCCTCCTCTTCCCATGTCAGTCAATCCCACTCAATATTCCACTTCCTTAATATATTCAGATCTGTCCCTTCCTTCTGCTACTATTTTTGGGCAGGGTCTAACTAACCACAATCTAGTCTTATCAAGTTCAGGAGCTGGCTGTGGATTTTCACATCCACTCATCCTTGTCCCTTAGGGTGTCAAGGACACCATCCTCTGTTTCAGGGAGAAGACGGGGCCTGGGAAAAGGATGTGGGTCATTTCAGATGGGGTTCAACATACCCTCAGCCAAGATGAATCTCAATTACAGACGATCCACAGGCAACATGCAAGAAGCTGTTAATAAAAAGCTTCTCCACAGCAAAGGAAATAATCAGCAGAGGAAACAGAAGACCCAGAGAATAGTAGAAAATACTTGCAAACTATGTGTCTGACAAAGGACTAATATCCAGAATCTACAAGGAACTCATCAAAAAGTGGGCAAAAAACACGAATAGACAATTCTCAAACAAAGATGTACAAATGGCCAACAAACATGAAAAAATGCTCAACATAACTAAATATCAGGGAAATGCAAATTAAAACTACAATGAGATACCACCTTACTCCTGTAAGAATGTCCATAATTTAAAAATTTTAAAAAATTAGATGTTGGTGTGGATATGGTGAAAACGGAACACTTTCACCCTGCTGGTGGGAATGGAAACTAGTACAACTACTATGGAAAACAGTGTGGAGATTCCTTAAAGAACTGAAAGTAGATTTACCATTTGATCCAGCAATCCCACTATTAGGTATCTGCCCAAAGGAAAAGAAGTCATTATATGGAAAAGATACTTGCACATGCATGTTTATGGCAGCACAATTCACAATTGCAAAAATATGGAACTAGCCTAAATGCCCATCTACCAATGAGTGGATAAAGAAAATATGGTATATATACACCATGGACTACTACTCAGCCATAAAAAGGAACCAAATAATGGCATTTGCAGCTGCTTGGGTGGAGTTGGAGACCATTAAGTGAAATAACTCAGGAATGGAAAAGCAAACATCATATGTTCTCACTTATAAGTGAGAGCTAAGCTATGAGGATGCAAAGGCATAAGAATGATACAATGGACTTTGGAGTCTCAGGGGGAAGGGTAGGAGGGATGTGAAGGATAAAAGACTACACATTGGGTACAGTGTACACTGGTCAGGTGATGGGTGCACCAAAATCTCAGAAATGACTACTAAAGAACTTGCCTATGTAACAAAAAACCACTTGTTCTCCCAAAACTATCAAAAAAGTTTTTTTTAAAGCCCCTTGTGAAAAAAGCAAGGAGAAGAGCAGCTGGCTTGGCTACTTGCCCAGGAAAAGGGCGACATTCATGAATGGGGACAAATGTCTGTGGCCACTGTCTTGACTCCTACAGCTATCTGGCACTGGTAGCCAGTACAGCAGGTAAGACTCTTGACACTGAACTACTCCTTTCCATGAGGCTTCTCTAGATGCATGCCCCATACATTAGGCTCCACGGATCTCCTCCAAGGTCAAGTCCACATACTTTGGCTCTCAGCTCAGATGAACTTCACATAGTCTTTTTCCAATGTATTTATGTGGTGTAACCTTTATGTGCTGCTTATTTTAGGGCTTTTTTCTCATATAAATGAAACACTCTTTAGCTCAATATTCTTTAAGAACCACTCATCACTTTTAGAATAAAGACTTTCTGATATAGCCCTTGTCTGACTTCCTAGGCTCACCTCCTTCTCTCCCATTCATGTGCCCCTGTGCTCTGCCTGCATCAAACTACTTGCCTGTTCCCTAAACACTCCATGCTCTCTTCATACCTCTAAATCTTTGTAGACCCTGTTTTATTTCCTCTGCCAGGAATATCATGATATAAATGATTCCTGTTTTTTCTTCAGGACTCGCTTCAAATTGTTTTCTCAGTGAAGCCTGCCCTAATATCCCCAAAGGCTATTACTCTTCTTTCATTACATATTTGTATTTCTCCTGTGTAATTACCAGGTAATACACCAATGTGGAAAAGGAGGAAGTGGTACAACCCATTCCCTACATGGTCTTAACAGTTACCTGGTTAACTTACACATATACACTTACATGTGCGCACATCCACACACCTACAAGGAACAAGAAAGGACACACCCAACACTCTGACTCTTTTTTTTGGTTGAAATTCTACATTCTGGCTCTTTGAGAGTTTTAATGAGGAGGTGAACTCATTATTTTGACTCATGATCAATTGGGAGTGACTCTTCTGCCACATTTTATTAGTTTTTCTTTCTCCAGTTTCTTTCACTGGTTCTGAGACAGTATGTTCCTTGTCTTCAATGTTCTGGACTATGTAGCATTCATCTGCAATACCACAGGCATTTTCTGTAGATGGCCGTTTTTTTTTGTTTTGTTTTTTTTTGGAGGCAGAGTCTTGCTTTGTCACGCAGGTTGGAGTGCAGATCTTGGCTCACTGCAACCTCTGCCTCCCGAGTTCAAGCAATTCTCCTGCCTCAGTCTCCTGAGTGACTGAGATTACAGGTGCCCACCACCACGTCTGGCTAATTTTTGCATTTTTAGTAGAGACCAGGTTTCACCATGTTGGCCAGGCTGGTCTCGAACTCCTGACCTCAAGTGATCCGCCCACCTCACACCTGTAATCCCACCTCCCAAGGTGCTGGGATTACGGGTGTGAGCCACCACACCCGGCCACTAAATTGTCTTTTTAAAATATCATCTGTCTCCTATTGTCTTCTCTTATGCTAGTCTGGTATGCACATGGCATCAGGAGGCGAGAGAAAAATCAATCCTGCATTGTCTGTAAAGGAATTTATTACATTGTAAGTTTTAGAATCTGTTTACATATTTGTCTCCTGCAGACTGAGTTCCTTGAAGGTCAGATGGTATCTTTTTCTGTATACATCCCTAATGCCTAGCACAGTGCCTGGCAGAATCCATCAATGAATGAATTTATGACTTCGAATTCTGCCTATACTTCTATTGCCAGTTAATGGTTTATGTTAAGTAGCCTGTTTTGCCTTAATTAAAAACTTGCCCATGAGTAAATAAAATGTACTTGAATATATGTCTGAATTTAAAACCTTTTCTCATTTAAAATTAGCAACAAGCATGAGTAATATTTTCATGTACCAATGCCTCAAATTCAATGCATCGTATTTTAAAATAGAAACTAAAGCCAAGTCTGGATAATTAATTTAGATAATTTGTCAAGTCTTACTGCTGGTGGTGGACATGTAGACGTAATATATAGGTACAAACAGTATTTGCAGAACCTATGGTACTTTAAAAGGGAATAAAATAAATGATCAGAGAAAATACAACCAAACAGTGCAGACTTTTTTCATTAGCACTTCCAGAAAAGGAAGCTGAGTGTCAGTTCAGAGTGTTGATTGCAGGGATCAAGGTGGAGATGCTTGTTTTTTTTAGGGATTGGAAGAACCTGGAGCGGTTCTCTTGTTTTTGTGCAGATGGTGACAAGCGCAGGAGAAGGAACACCTGGATATATTTTGAAGACTAGGCTGTATTGCTAAGTGTCAGAGAGTTGGGTAAAGCATTCAAAAGGCACTTTGGAGATCTATATTCCTAACAGATGCCAATAGTGTATTATAATTTTTGATTTTATGGAGAAATTATACTTCCTTCAGGGACTAAAACCTCGTAGAAGTTTTCTCTGACTAATCTACCTCATGATGACTCTTTGCTTGCTTTGAATAACTGTGACATTCACATGGGCTGTCTCTGTTCTCTATATTTATATTATGTTTGTTCATATGATGCCTTAGAATAATCCCAAATTGTATGTCACCTACTAGATTATTTTATCCTGGGGGCTTATGTCTTTCTTTGCATTCTCTATAGCTCAATATATGTTCCAAACATTTTTACATATGGCCCTGATGTGACTTGAGCCTCAAAACAACTTTGTAAGATGGAAACATTATAACTCTGATTTCTGCAGCTTGAAAAACAGATGTGGAATATTGAGTAACATCCAAATGTATGCAGCAAACAAGGGGAAGTGTCCAGATTGAGAGCAAAGTTTATGATCATTCTGCAGTACGCTCTGAAAAGGAACAGAATTATTCCAAAGGAAACAGTTAGTGGTCCTTTCGCTGACAAAATAAAATGGAGAGGCAGCAGTGGTTAGTTATGGGCGTGGTATATTTTTAATATTATCTGATAATTATATTTATTCCACACTGGTCATTCATGAAGTGTGTAATCTAAAGCTCGACTTGTAATTGGTGCTTAATAGAGAAGGGTTTGTTGGCTGACAGTGTAAACCAGACCCTCAGATAATAGAAGAGGATGGACATCTGTTGATCTAGAAGTTTATGCAAAGCAGTTAGGTTTAAGTTCTAAGGAAATTTAGCTCACAATTAGGCAGTTTGAGTGCCTCTCACCGAGTTTTTGTTTTTGTTTTTTTTTCTTTCCACTGCACTGAGTGACTGTAATTTAAAAATGTAGGGCCAAGTGCGGTGGCTCATGCCTGTAATCCCAGCACTTTGGGAGGCTGAGGAGGGTGGATCATCTGAGGTTGGGAGTTCAAGACCAGCCTGACCAACATGGAAAAACCCCATCTCTACTGAAAATACAAAATTAGCTCGACGTGGTGGCAGGCACCTGTAATCCCAGCTACTTGGGAGGCTGAGGCAGAAGAATCGCTTGAACCCGGGAGGCAGAGGTTGTGGTGAGTCGAGATCGCCCCATTGCACTCCAGCCTGGGCAACAAGAATGAAACTCCATCTCAAAAAAAATAAAAAGTAATAAATACCACCTTCTGTAGCTGCTTTACTGTCTTTTTTCCTCTTTCCATGCCCCATTGTTCCTCCTGCCATCATGCTGGTACCTCCTTAAGGCACTCACACATTTCATCCCTTGCAAATGGAGTATAAAAACATATTAAAATAGCCTGTAATCCCAGCAGTTTGGGAGGCCTAGGTGGGGGCATCACTTGACGTCAGGAGTTTGAAACCAGCCTGGTCAACATGGTGAAACCCTGTCTCTACTAAAAATACAAATATTAGCTGGGCGTGGTGGCGGGGACCTATAATCCCTACTACTCGGGAGGCTGAGGCACGAAAATCACTTGAACCCGAGAGGTGGAGGTTGCAATGAGTTGAGATCATGCCATTACACTCCAGCCTGGGTGACAGAGTGAGACTGACTCAAAAAAAAAAAAAAAAAAATTAAAATATACCACATGTGGTGATTAATTGTCACAAGGACATCACTCAGGGCCTTGACGTCAGACCTGTGTTTTAAATGGTGTAAACTCAATGTCTGTCACTCTCAAGCTCCTTTGAATTTTAGTGTCTGAATCACCCTATAGTAGCATTGCTCTTTTTTTTTCAGGGTAATTTAATAAAAAGATGAAATTACTCTGCATACATTTTTAATTGCAATTCTTGAGATAAAATAGGTTGATGTCATCCAAGTCCTCTCTCCTGAATCAACTGCAAATGTGTTTTTAATGCGAACTATTTTAGTCCATAAGAAACCTACTGGAGCAACAGAATGCTCATAAAAATATGCCCTGTTGACTATGTCACCGTCTCAGTTGCATTAGACAATTTCACATTCAATCTTTATTTTGATTTATCTTATTATTCAGCTCTATTTATTCCTGGGACCCATATAGGGTGTCACAGTTATAAAAATGTCATAAAATCAGGCCATAAATGAAATTACCTTTAGGGACAAGTGACTTATCCATATACAAAGGTAAATCCTACTGTTAACGTTTCCTGAGCAAGAGATTCCGTAAGTTGCCTCTTAAACAATTTGGAAATTGCCATCTTGGGTTGTTTGCTGTGCTTGTGATAGGTGGCTCTAGTCACCTTAGATTTTAGCTGGGACATCTACTCTGTGGCTCTGAAGCAAGCTAATTTACTTTTTTGTATCACAACCTTCATCTGTGTTTTTGTTTTCCCTCAGCAAGTGAAGGAAGAAGATCAGGGCATTAATCTCACTCCATTAGAAGGATGCATTTCCGTTTTCATCCAATTAGCTGCTGTAATTTGAGGCTTTTGGTGCCTGCTGATAAGGCAGGAGGCTGGCAGCAGAAAAGGCCATGGAGAGCTTTCAGAGGGGCCTCTGCGAGCTGTTATCACAAGTTTCACTCAAAAGATCAAGTGTCAGGCCTGCTCACACCAGTCAGATCCTCAAATCTTTATATATTCATTAACCATCGATATGTGGTTATTCAGGGAGGTGGCAGCAAGGTTTCAGACGGTAAGGTCTCAAGGCGCACAGAACCAAAGTAGCCAGTAATGAATTCACATCTCTGAGCACAGCTTGTTCTTAGGAGTGAAGGATTTAAGAAGCTGGCTTCTTTCCCTCTTTTAAAAATATAAGTGTATCCAGACTTGACATTTTTTTTTAATAGGAGAAAAAGGCACACAAAACTTATTTTTAACATGCATAGGGGAAACTCTCAGGAGTGTGATTACCCCTGGAAATTTTAATTTTACTCCATTTATTCATTCTTAGGGATCTCTTTGATATTAACAAGACAAACGAACTAACGGAAAAATGGAACCTGTTAGTTTTGGAAGGCTGAAAAGACTTCTGGGAATTCCTGAAACAATGGGGTAATGATTTGCATAGGCAAAAGGAAGTGAGGGTTTGGGGGTCCCCACAAGGAAGTGTGGGTTGGGGGTCCTAACACCCCATATTATATCTCTCTACCACTTTCTGCCGTATGAGAAGAGAACACATGTACTTCTTAAAATAAGACAAGATACCCTTAGAAAATGTTAGCTTGACTTTCAGGATGATGCATGTGAGTTTCTGCTCCAAATTTTGAAGTTGGACATTTTCTCTTCTAGAATGATCATCTCTCATTTTTCTAGGAAACCTCTAGCATCAAGAATTTGTTTGTGAAAAATAACTGAACAAGTAAAATTCTTTCAGAAAAAAACTCACTGACTTGAAATATCTAGTCGATTAGCTCTAAACACAGGGATGGACAAGTGAGATAGTAAACTTGGGGTCTGGATCTCTCTTATTTTACTTCGCTTTTCCTCATCAGTATAATAAAGGGGTTTTGTACCTGGTCATTGCCAATATCTCTTTTGGTTTGAATATTCTATAATTGGAGAGGCAGCATATTTCAATTTAGGATTGGCAAATATTAAGCTTGTCTATTGCATTTCTTGTTGGTTACACTCATGGCAGACACCTCTAATCAATTGTGAAAGCTTTTTCTGCTAATTTTAGAATCCTAAGGCCTTAGAAAACTTTTCAGCACAGAACTTTGAGCAACCATTATCCATCAGATGAAGACAAAATTTAACACCATTCCAGACATCATGGACAGATATGTAGTGAAGGATAGAGGTCAGGACAGAGATCTGGTCCTGTGTCTGTCTGTACACACCTGTGGAACCCTTGAGAAGTAAACTAAATATTTTAAAATTAAACTTGATGTAGGTTTTTGTGTGAAAATAAGTTTTCTTTTCCTTTTTCTTTTTTCTTAGACGGAGTCTTGCTCTGTCACCCAGGCTGGAGTGCAGTGGCGCGATCTTGGCTCACTGCCAAGAACACCTCCCAGGTTCAAGGAATTCTCCTGCCTCAGCCTCCCAAGTAGCTGGGATTACAGGCACACGACACCACACCCAGCTAATGTTCTGTATTTTTAATAGAGATGGAGTTTCACCATGTTGGCCAGGCAGGTCTCAAACTCCTGATCTTAGGTGATCTGCCTGCTTCAGCATCCCAAAGTGCTGGCATTACAGCCGTGAGCCACTGTGCCTGGCCAGTTTGCTTTAGGATAAATGACTAGAGGTGGAATTGCTGAGTCATATGGTAACTGCACATTTAGTTTTTAAAGACATTGGCAAATGCTTTTTAGCATGGCTGTAACATTCCTACTAACAACATTTGAGTGATCCAGTTTTTCTGCTTCTTCAGCATTTAGTGTTGTCACTAGTTTTAGTTTTGGCCACCCTGATACATGTGTAGTGATTATCTAATGGTGGTTTTAATTCACATTTTCCTAATGGCTAAGAAGATTGAACATCTTTTCATGGGTTTTTATGCTGTCTGTATATCTTCTGTGAAATATCTTGTCATGTCTTTAGCTCATATTCTAATTGGATTTTTTTTTTTTTTTACTGCTAAGTTTTGAGAGTTCTTTATATATTCTAATACTAGTCCTTTGTTACAATATTTTTTCCCTTTGGTCAGTCTTGCTACAGATTTGTCAGTTTTCTTTTTTTTTTTTTTTTTGGTGGAGACAGGGTCTTGCTCTGTCAGGTAGGCTGGAGTGCAGTGGTAAATACACAGCTCACTGCAGCCTCGACCTCCTGGGCTCGAGCAATCCTCCTGCCTCAGCCTCCTGTGTAGCTGAGACCACAGGTGTGAGCCATCACACCTGGCTAATTTTTTAATTATTTTAATTTTTTTTTGAGGTAATCTCTCTCTGTCGCCCAGGCTGGAGTGCAGTGGGGTGATCTCAGCTCACTGCAGCCTCCACCTCCTGGGTTCAAGCCGTTCTCTTGCCTCAGCCTCCTGAATAGCTGGGGTTACAGGCACATGCCACCATGCCTGGCTAATTTTGGTTTCACCATGTTGGCCAGGCTGGTCTTGAACTCCTGACCGCAGGCCTTGGCCTCCCAAAGTGCTGAGATTACAGGCATGAGTCATCACGCCCAGCCTTTTTTGATTTTTTTGTAGAGATGGAGTCTTGCTCTGTTACCCAGGCTGGTCTTGAACTCCTGGGTTCAAGCAATCTTCTGGCCTTGGCTCCCCAAAGTGTTGGGATTATAGGCATTAGCCACCAAGCCTGGCCTAATTTTCTTTATTGTTTTTCTGTTTTCAGTGTCATTAATTTTGACTCTTATTTTTATTATTTCCTTGCTTCTGTTTGCTTTAGATTTATCTTGCTCTTTTTTTCCCCTAGCTTCTTGAGGTGAGAGTTTGGATTATTTATCTGAGGCTTCCCCCCACCTTTAATGTATACATTTAGTGCTATAAATTCCTCTCTCAGTGTTGCTTTAGTTGTGTTTTTTTTGTCAGTTCAATATATTTTCAATTTCTTTAGAGCCTTCCTCTTTACTGAAAGATTATTTGTAAGTGTGCTGTTCAGTTCCCAAGTATTCAGATATTTTCTTTTCTTTTCTTTTTTTTTGAGATGGAGTCTCACTCTGTTTCTAGGCTGGACTACAGTGGCACAACTTCAGCTCACTGCAACCTCGGCTTCCTGGGTTCAAGTGATTCTCCTGGCTCAGCCTCCCAAGTAGCTGGGATTACAGGTGCATGGCACCATGCTTGGCTAATTTTTGTAGTTTTAGTAGAGACAGGGTTTCCATGTTGGCTAGACTGGTCTTGAACTCCTGACCTCAAGTGATCTGCCCACCATGGCCTCCCAAAGTGCTGGGATTACAGGTGTGAGCCACCATACCTGGCCAAGTATTTTTCTCTTAGTGCTCTGTTATTGATTTTCAGTCTGATTCCACTGTGGACACTGAACCCATTTTGTATGATTCCAATACTTTAAAATTTTTAGGTTTGTTTTGTGATGCTAGATATATGGCCTATCTTGGTATATGTTTTCTGAGGCTTAAAAAGAATATGTATTCTTCTGCTATTGAGAAAAGTGCCCTAAAAATATTGAATAGATTCTGTTGGTTGATGGCATTTTGTGTTATTCTGTAGTCTTTATATTTTCTGTCTAGTTGTTCTGTCAGCTGTTGAGAAGAGTGAAGACTAACACAATTGTATATTTGTCTATTTCTCCTTTCAGTTCTATGTGTTTTTGCTTCACATGTTTTGTAGCTCTGTTGTTTGGTGCACACTTACTTAGGATTACTATGTCTTTTTGGTGGACTGCTTTTTTTTGTCTTTCTATAATGTCCCTGTCTGTCTCTGGTAATATTTTTGGCTCTGAAGTCTACTTTATCTCATATCAATATTACCAATCTTGCTTTTCTTTGATGAATGTTTGCATGATATATCTTTTTTATTTAATATCCTTTTATATCCTATTGACCTATATCATAATTTAAGAGAGTTTCTTATGGGCAGCATGTAGTTGGGTCATATTTTGAAACCTACATACTGGGTTTTTTTGGGAGTGTATTTAGACCATTTATATTTGATATAATTTTATATGTACAGTTTGATAATTTAATCATTCACACACACACACACACACATATATATATATACACATACATATATAGCTAGACTTTATTCCCCCACTATCAACACCAGTGGTACATTTCTTGCAACTGTTGAATCTACACTGACATTATCACCAAAGATTTGCCATTTACATATATATGTGTGTATATATGTGTGTGTGTGCATTATTTGATTGTTTTTAAGTGTTTTTTAAAGATATTACACTACATATACATGAACTTTACAATTGGCTTGTGTTGTCATTTTACCAGCTTGAATGAGATATAGAAACCATGTCTCCTTTTACATTCCTTTACCCTTCTCCACTTATAATAGAATTGTTTAAAATATTTCCTCAACATACATTTAGAACCATATCAGACAGTGTTATAATATGTGCTTAAACTAATAAACATAAATTAGAAAACTCAAGAGTTTTTTTGTTCATTTTTTGCTTAGCGTATTCTTTATAATTTTCTTCCTTTTAAGAACATTTTTAAAAACTATTCTTTTAGAGTAGGTTTTCTGGCAACAAATTAAAATAATTTTCCTTCATCTGAACATGACTTGATTTCTCCTTCATCTCTGAAGAATATTTTTGTTGGATACAGGATTCTGGGTTGATAGTTCTTCCCTTTCAGCGTTTGAAAATATCATGTCATTTCTTATTGGCTACTATAGTTTTTGACGAGAAATCAACTGTCATTTGAACTGTTTTTCCTCAATAGGTAAGGTGTCATTTTTTGAAATGTCACTTTTTGAAAAAAGTGTTTTCAAGACTTTGTCTTTAGTTTTAAGAAGTTTAATCATGATGTGATATGTCTTGATGTGGATGTCTTTGGGTTTAACTTGTTTGGTGTTTGGTCATCTTGAATCTATAGATTTATGTCTTTCGTCAGTTTTGGAAAGTTTTTACCCATTATTTCTTTGAGTACTTTTTTTAGCCCCACTTTCTTTCTCCTTTCTTTCCAGGGTTCCAAATACACAAATGGTAAATCTTTTGTTACAGTCTCACTAGTTCTTGAGGCTCTGTGCATTTATTTCAATCTATTTTCTCTATTGTTGTTTGGGCAACGTCTAATGTTTTACCTTCCAGATAACTGATTCTTTCCTCTTTCCCATCCATTCTTACAGTCAGACTACTCACTGAGATTTTTATACTGACCATTTATTGTATGTTTTAGTTCTATAATTTCCATTTTATTCTCCTTTATATCTTCTATTTCTTTCTTGAAACTTTATACCTCTTTGTTGAAATTTACTATTTTTTCACCTATTTCAAACATGTTTATATTGCTCATTGGAGCATTAAAAAAATTATGGCTCCTTTAAAAATTTTTCCCAGTAAATTTCAACATCTCTGTCAGTGGCACTTACACCTATTGATTGTCTTTTTTCATTTAGTTTGAGATCTTTTTGGTTCTCAGTATGATGAATAATTTTTTTTATAGAAACTGGGTCATTAAAATATTATGTTTTGAGATCTTGATCTTTTTTTCATAGAATGCTTCATGAATTTCTATGACATCCTCGTGCAGTGGCCATAGTAATCTTCTCTGCATCATTCCAATTTTAGTATTTGTGCTGTTGAAGCAAGAATAAGATATGGATCTTATTTAAGCCTTTTGTTCTAGCTGCTTTTCTTGCCACTGCTCCAGGAGGAGAAGGGGAGGTGTGTACTGCATCATTTCTGTCAATTGGAGGGAAAATACTGATACCTCACTTGGCTTTTGATGACACCCAAGGAGGGAACTCTTCACTACTGACGGGCAATGGTGCAAGTTCAGCTTCCCATATGGTCTCCACTGATACTGCAATGGGGGTGATTTCATTGCTGCTGGGCACTGGTGAACATCATGACTCTTCATTAGACCTCTTCTGAAACCTCACCAGCAAGGAGAAAGGGGTGTTTCATTTTTGCCTATAGAAGTGGAAGTCTACACTTTGCATGTGGTCTCCACTGACACTGTAGGAGGGGGGAATCTTGTTACTAGCCAGTGGCAAGTTTTCTTATCTATAATGTCTTTGTCTGGCTTTAGTATTAGGGTAAGTCTGGTCTCATAGAATGAGTTTGGAAGTGCTCCTTCCTCTTTTACATTTTAGAAGAGTTTGAGAAGTGTTGGTGTTAATTTAAAAAAAATTGGGTAGAATTCACCAGTGATGTCATCTGGAAGGTTGTTGGGAGGTTTCTGATTTCCGATTCACTATCTTTACTAGTTATAGGTTGTTATGGCCTGAATTGTGTCCCCCCACTGCCATTCATGTATTGAAGCACTAACCTCCATTACCTCAGAATGTGGCTATGTTTGGAGATAGAGCTTTTAAAACAGTAATTAAAATGAGATTTTAGGGGTGGCCCTAATCCAATACATGTCTTTATAAGAAGAGACTAGGATATGGACAGAGATGCCAGATATGTGTGTGCTTTGGTATTAGGGTAAGGCTCGCTTCATAGAATGAGTTTGGAAGTATTCCTTCCCCATCAAACAAGACACAAAGGAAAGGCCGAGTGAGGACAAAGTGAGAATGTGGCCATCTGCATGTGGCCATAGATCTTGGAAGAAATCAAACCTTCAGACACCTTGATCTTGGACTTCCAGCCTCCAGAACTGTGGAAACATAATTTTCCGTTGTTTAAGCAATACAGTCTGTGGTATTTTGTTATGACAGCCCTAGTAAACTAATACGTAGGCCTATTCAGATTTTCTATTTCTTCATGATTCAGTGTTGATAGGTTGTACATTTCTAGGAATTCATCCATCTCATCTAGGTTGCCAATTTGTTGGCATACAATTGTTCATAGTACTCTTTACACTCCTTTTGATTTCTGTAAAATTAGTAGTAATGTCCCCTCTTTCATTTCTGGTTTTCATTTCTGTGGTTGATGAGAGTAGAGGGGTTATTATCTACCAGCTTTCTATCTTGCTAGGCTGTCCATTTCCTGATTCTTTGGCTTTCCTAGTTGCCTGCCTCTTCAGCTCCAACTGTGATATGTATTAGGCAAAAAGGAAGCCCAGGGTACTTGCCACTTTGTCATTCTTTGAATACTGAGTTCCTTAGTCAGTCTGTCTACTACATTTATAATATGAAGGATAAAGAGCCGTACTTTTCAAAAGGAATATGGAGAAGTACTTTTCCATCTTCCTGAGTGCAGAAATGTCAATGTTTATAATTATTTGTGAAATGTGAGGACTAGATTAGATGATTTCTAAAATCTCTTCCTGGTCTATTGATCTACAGGTTTTTTCCAGTTTTGCAGCAGCAAGATCCTAATTAAATAAAGGTAGCCACTTTTCCCTTGAGGTGGGGAGTAAGTAGACTAAGACTCAGCACTCACATCAAACCAAAGGCAGAGGATTCATCATCCTATCTTTCTTTTTTCTTTTATTATACTTTAAGTTCTAGGGTACATGTGCACAACATGCAGGTTTGTTACATATGTATACATGTGCCATATTGGTGTGCTGCACCCATTTCTAGGTTAGCGGTAGAGTTCAGGAGTAAATGTCTTCCTTTTTCATTCACTCTCTTCACTCCCGGTGAATGTGCACTGTAGGCAGAACATCTTTGCTAACCTTTTGTTTTCCCCTAATATTCTGGTTACCCTGTTGTCAAACAGGAGCCTGATCAGTGGCATAGGAGGTTCAGAAGAGAGACAGGCCACGATTCTCTCTGCCCTACCTGTCTCTCTCCTTTTGGTAACCTTGTTATTGCCTTGGCCCTCATGCCTTGGCCCTTCAGTGTTCCTGCTAATGTCTACTCTTGGGCAGGACAACTTCAGTTCCTTTCTCACTATCAGGAACAGTTCTCCATATCAGGAACTGTGCCTTTATATTCACTGCAATTCTGTGACTTCATCTGCCATTTTTTGCTGACCTGGCCAAGAGCTAGCATAAACCTTTTTGAGGGTGAAATCCCCAGCATGTCCTCCCAGGATCTCTGAATACCTTTTTATGTTATCCTCAAACCTCCCCTGAATCCAACAGACCCAGTGGTTTCCTGGAACTGGCTCCCACTAGCTTATGAGACCCAGCTGTTAAACTTTTAAAAAATGTGTGAGCTGGTTGTTAAAAACAGGCACTATTAAAAATTAAGTTACATAAACTTACAATCAAATAAATAATATTAAAAACAAAGGTTAAAAATACTCAAAATTCACCACTTCCCAGTGATGTATTATCATTTTCCAGTACCTATCCTCTGGAGGTTATTTCTCTCTGTTGCACATATATGGTGGAAATGTCTTAGGGTGGGGTGCCCCTGCCTAATTCCACTTTCAGTGATTTCACACTGGGAGCTTGAAACCAGTCATGATGGGAGTATTTGTAACAAGGAAGTTAAAAAATGCTACAAACCAGGGCAGGATTTATCATTTTATTGACTATCTAGACTTTAAAAAATGATAGAGAAATGTTAATAATGCAGGTTAAATTTAAAATGTGTCATGTCTGTAACTGCATTATGAATAACACAGAAATTGAAGAAATAGTCTTTCAGTATTCAACATGACAGTTGGCCTTTGAACAACATGCATTTGAACTGCACGGGTCCACTTATACGTGGATTAAAAAAAAAGTTACACCAGTGTGCCTGCCTTTCCTGCCTCCTCTTCCACATCTTCTGCTTCTACCACCCCAATATAGAAAGACCAACCCCTCTTTTTCCCCCTCCTCTTCAGCCTGTTCAGCATGAAGATCGTGAGGATGAAGACCTTTATGATGATTCACTTCTACGTAATAAATAGTACATATATTTTCTCTTTTTGATGATTTTCTTAATTTTTTTTTCTAGCTGACTTTACTGTAAGAATACAGGATATTATACCTGTAACATACAAAATATGTGTGAATTTGCTGTTTATGTTATCGGTAAGTCTCCCAGTCAGCAGTAGGCTATTAGTAGTTAAGTTTTTGGGGAGTCAAAAGCTATAGGCAGATTTTCACCTGTGCCTGGGTTTGGCACCCCTAACCCCTACATTATTCAAAAGTCGATTGTATTATCCAGTTATAAGGAAAAGTTATGTTTACATCACTGATGAATGAGTGAAATTCTAACATACATCTTTGTTGTTTCACTGTTGCCTTATTCATTAATATAAATAAAAATAACCAACATTCATGTCAGAATTACATTCATATCATCAATGACTTGAGTGGTTTCATTGCCAAATTCCATGCTAATTAGGCACTTAGTCATATCTGTCAAAACATTGTTGAATTGCAATTATGGGTTAGCAATCAACACCAAAGTTTGGTAAAAATAAGCATAGCCATTCTGTGAGTCAATTTCTACATAGAATTTACAATAAAATATGTTGTACATTTCATTATTGTGCTGCAATCTTTTTTTATCAGTAAAATGTATAAGATACACACACACACACACACACACACACACACACACACGTGTATATTTCTTTTTCCTGGACAGCTGGTTTCTAAACATATATCAGCATACCATTGCTCAGATCTTAACTCTTATCAAGGCATTTCAGATACCTTATTTTTAAAAGTTCCTTTTACAGCTAGAAGATGCACTTCAGGCAGTTTTAATTGTGAAAAAGTCGGCTCCCATGACTCAATTATTCTCAAAGCCTCCTTATAGAAATGTGCTCAAAACGTAATCCATCAATTCACCAGCAGGTGTCACTGTGGTGTAGGGTCATAGCCAGAAGGCGTCTCACCTTACGCCTTCCAGAGGAGTATTGTTGGAGTTGAATTGCTTCCAATTAAGTTACACACTGAACAACTCCTGAAGTCACTTTCTGGAAAGACAATGCCACATCCAAGTTCTCTGACAGAAAGCAGCGAAGTAAACAGAGGCTGGTTCTGTTTGCTTATTTTGTAGTTTTAACTCTGCTATTATGTTTATGTCCAGAAAGCCCAAAGATCTTCTGTTTAGCTCTAGAACTGTACCTTGCTATTCTATTCTAAGTGTGGCTCATGGACCAGCATCATAGGTATTAGCTTGGAACATGTTAGAAATGCAGAATCTCAGACCCTGTCCCGGATCAGTGTACTGCTTAAGAATCTGCAAGTTGGTCGGGTACTGTGGCCCACCTGTAATCCCAGGACTTTAGGAGGCCAAGGCAGGCAGATCACTTGAGGTCAGGAGTTTGAGACCAGCCTGGGCAACGTGGTGAAACTCTGTCTCTACTAAAAATACAAAACGTAGCCGAGTGTGGTGGCGCATGCCAGTAATCCCAGCTACTTGGGAGGCTGAGGCAGGAGAATTGCTTGAACCTGGGAGGCAGAGGCTGCAGTGAGCCGAGATCATGTCACTGTACTCCAGCCTGGGCAACAGAGTGAGACTCTGCCTTAAAAAAAAAAAAAAAGAAATCTGCAACTTAATAGGGTCACCAGGGGATTCTTATGCACATTCAAGTAAGAGTGAGAAGCACTAGTGTATGGGACCCCTATGCTGGTAGTTACTGTACAGCTATGAATAAGATAGAATGGCAACTTTCAGCTTGTTGGCCAAGAGAATAGAGTTAGTGGGAAAGGAAGTGATGCTTCCCAAGATAATATTTTCCTCAGTGCATGTTGGATTGTCTATTTTTTTTTCTTTTTCTGTTTAAAAAAATTTAGGAGAGAAGAACTTTTCTAGGTCTTTCCCTACATAACCTGACCCCAGCAAATTTCTTCAGTGTTATCTCTTGCCACTTCCCTTCCTCACTCTGTATTTCAGCCATACCAAATTATTTGCCAATACGGTCTTCTTAGAACCTCGGTCTGATTATGTCATTCTATTGCTTAAAGGGGCTTCCTCTTGCTCTTAGGGTATGGACCTGAATCTGTGCCATGATTTGCATATGATTTGGGTCCAGTGTCATCTTGCTTTCCAGTCTCACTTCTCGGCACCCCTCTCCTCCTTATATTCAGTGCTCAGCTCCCCTGGGCTTTTTGTCTCAAGTGTACCCCACTATTTCCCAAATCTTTGCCTATTCCATGTGCTCTCGCAGGAACACTCTGCCACTGGTCCCAGCTCTTCTGTTGCCACATTAATACTCTCCGAAGAACCGGAGAAGACTTTTCTGAGCCCCTTCATTATATGTTCCCCGACTCTTCGCATTTTCATTTCACAGTGTTTATTATGTTTGGGATTGCTCTTTTCTAGACATCTCTTTTCCCCTGTAGACGATTTCTCTATAAAGGAAGGGAGTATGTCTGTCTCTTCATCCAAAGGTCCTACCAAGTACTTCAACCCCCCCACATGGTCTAATGTCCTTACCTCCCTAGTCCGTGATCTTATCACTTTTTCTCCCATCCTTTCCACTCTGCCTCTGTTCTCCTTCTTGTTCCTGAAATGTACCAACTTTGCACTCGCTGATTCTTCTGCTTAAATCCCTTCCTCGCTTTCTTCAGGCCTTTCAGCCTTCTGGGCTGACCCCTAGTCATTCTGCTAGAGGCAGAACTAATGGGAAGTTCGCTGATATGCCTTGGTGTAAGGCTTGTACCACGTCTGCCTTTTGGTGGAGCATTTTGTTGCCCACCAACAAATGGAAAATAGCTGATCTATCTTGTAGACATTTTACAAAGGTATGACTCTGGCTGAAATTCTTTTCTCCCTGAACTTCAGGTTTCTACGATTGGCTTCTACACAAGCTCAAGCCCGAAGATGAAGGAGAACAGATATGTGCAGGTTGTGGATGGAGTAGGGAAGAGGGCACCATTGGCCATGGGAAACGAAGGGCTGGGGCAAAAGAGACTTGAAAAATGGGGGAGTTGTAATGGCAGTGAGAGTTGTTTGTTGTTTTTTGGCCTATCTATCTGTTAAGGCTGAGAAATGGTTAAGGCCCCTTCCTTCCTCATTACACATGAGTTTACAAAAATAATATTGTTGATGCAGAACAGAAACTAAAATAAAGCCAAACAATCTATGTTGTGCTTTTCCTTAGCATGAAAAAAAGTTGCTTAGAGAACAAATGTGTGCTTTTACTTCTCCTTCATTCAGCTCCCTACTTAGCACCCACTCACGCTGTGAAATTTCTTACATTTAAGACTGACCTCCTTCCCTTTCCTTCCCTTCCTCCCTCACTTCCTTCTTCCCTCCCTCCCTCCCTCCCTCCCTTTCTTTCTTTTTCTTCTTCTTCTTCTTTTTTTTTTTTTTTTTGCTTTCAGATAGAGTCTTGCTCTGTTGCCCAGGCTTGAGTGCAGTGGGGCGATCTTGACTCACTGCAACCTCTTAAGTTTAAGTGATTCTCCTGCCTCAGCCTCCCAAGTAGCTGGGACTACAGGCACACGCCACCATGCCTGGTTAATTTTTGTATTTTTTTTTTTTTTTTTTTTTTTTTTTGTAGAGACAGGCTTTCACCATGTTGGCTAGGCAAGTCTCGAACTCCTGACCTCAAGTAATCTGCCCGCCTCAGCCTCCCAAAGTGCTGAGATTACAGGCATGAGCCACCGCTCCCGGCTTTGTTTTTTTTCTCTGCTGCCGCCGCCGCTGCCTCCTTCTCCTCCTCCCTTTTTCCTCCTTCTCCTTCTCCTTTTCTTTTCTGAGACAAGGTCTTCTTCTGTTGCCCAGGCTGTAGTGCACATGCTTGGTCATAGCTCACTGCAGCCTCCATCTCCTGGGCCCGGTTGATTTTCCTGCCTCAGCTTCCTGAGTAGCTGGGACTACAGGTGTGTGCCACCATGCCTGGTTACTTTTAAAAATCTTTTATAAAGACAGAGTCTCTCTATGTTGCTCAGGCTGGTTTCAAATTCCTGGGCCCAAGCAATTTGCCTGCTTCGGCCTCCTAAAGTGCTGGGATTACAGGTGTGAGCCACTGCCCTGCTAATACTTGTATTTTTCTTAAGCCAACTACATTTGCATAGGCCAAACCTACATCCCTTGATGAATTTATCTTTCAAAATTCACAACTTAAGCCATTTGCTTCTATGTGAAACTTTCCATGATTGTTTCTCTATGAAGAATCCATCATTCTTTCTCTACTTTGGTAGTGTATAGTTTTAGTCATACTATTCAGTATTTTTTTTTTTTTTTTGAGACAGAGTTTCACTCTTGTTGCCCAAGCTGGAGTGCAATGGTGTGATCTCAGCTCACTGCAAACTCTGCCTCCTGGGTTCAAGTGATTCTCCTGTCTCAGCCTCCTGAGTAGCTAGGATTACAGGTGTGCACCATCATGCCTGGCTAATTTTTTGTATTTTTATTAGAAATGGGCTTTCATCATGTTAGCCAGGCTGGTCTTGAACTCCTGACCTCAGGTGACCCACCTGCTTCGGCCTCCTAAAGTGCTGGGATTACAGGTATGAGCCACTGTGCCCAGCCTTATTCAGTATTATATATAGTTAATTTAACTGAATAAATATTTGTTACATGTCTACATTTGTTAAATGTCTACTTCCTACTGTTCTAGGAAGTGTGCTGGGTGCTGGGGTTAAAAAGGTGAAAAACCATAGTGCCTCCCCATAGATACTTCACAACCAGGTTGGGAAACCCAATCGAGATGAACAAAGTAGAACGAAAACCACCGACTCAGAGATGTGAAACACCACGGCAGGCCTGGGACAGGGCTCCTGGCTCGGGATGACTGGAAAATGGATTTTTAAGGAAGGGAGGAAGAGGGGCCAGGACAGGAGGTGAAGGGAGCCGAAGGCAACAGCAATGATAATATGAACTACGATTACATTTATGTGCCAGGTGCTGTGCAAAGTGGTTCCCAATAACACTGAGATGTTCAGTCACTTTTGCAACACCACAGAGCTTGTTAGTGGTAGAGCCAGAATTTGAATTTTATCATAGGTAAATTATCAGGCCAACAAGCATTTAAAAGACATCTTCAATGTGTGAGGCACTTTTCTAGCTAATGTGCATGTTTGTCTTCCCTGCTAACCTGTGATTTCTTTGAGGGATGGGAATTTTGTTTGTTTGTTGTGTTTGTTTTGGGACAGAGTCTCGCTCTGTTACCCAGGCTAGAGTTCAGTGGCATGATCTTGGCTCACTGCAACCTCCACCTTCCAGGTTCAAGTGATTCTCTTGCCTCAGCCTCCAGAGTAGCTGGGATTACAGGCACCTGCCACCATGCCCAGCTCATTTTTGTATTTTTAGTTGAGATGGGGATTCACTGTGTTGGCCAGGCTGATCTCGAACTCCTGACCTTGTGATCTGCCCGCCTCGGACTCCCAAAGTGCTGGGATTATAAGCATGAGCCACCGCGCCGGGCCTGGAAATCTTTTTATATTTACCTTTGTCAACCCCACATCTAAGAGAATGCTTGGAATGAAGCACACATTAAAAAAATTGTAGTTTCTTTTCCCCTTTTCCACCTTGCCTTACTAAAACGTTGTCCACCCTCTAATTGATAAACACCAGCATCTTCCTCTCATCTCTTCCTTCTTTTATTATTATTAGTTAAAGGGTAAAATGATCTAGGGTGGAGAAGACCTTCCTTCTATTAGTATTTGTTGGATGAGGAGAATTACAAAGTAAAAAGGAATATTATTGTTTTATTATCCCTTAGGTTAAGGTTTTGCTTAAGTGAATCCTTGGACAGAAAGTAACTAAAATGTTCTTTGAAAAGAAAGACCCATTTATAAGAAATACCAAAGCCCCACAGTTATATTGATGGCAGCCTAGAAACACATTAAATCTTGCAAGAACACCTCATTATGAGCACTTATAATTCTTGGCTGTCCACATTTACTTAAGAGTAAAATGAAAATAAGGGGAGGCGCCTCTGTCTTCCTTCTCTGTGGCATTGCTTATAGCAGTGGGGACTCCAAGTCACATTATGTCATGAATGGGGAAATCAGTCTAGCTTTCCCTTTGCAGTACTGAGCAATTGTGTCATAGAGGTAATAGTTACGGGTCCAGTATCATAAGAAGAATAAAGAGAAGTATTCAGTGGAAGGCAATTTCCAGCTTTCCAGCTCCTACATAAAGATGACAGCCTCTCCTTTAATAGACCTTGTAAGAATTAGATTTTGTCTCAGAAAATTCTGCTAGTGCTTAGCTTTCTGGAAATGTATTTGAAAATAATCAGTTACTCTTAGACTCCCTGGATGTCCTGTTATATTTCACATTTTCCCATAGATAAGTATGCCCAATCAATAGCAATACGTCTTCCCCATCTTTTCCATCCTGAAGTACTTGTTTGTTTCTAAATGTTTTTCATGAGACTCCTAGAGATGGGAAAATAAAGAAATTGATTGGGAAAGACGGGACACTTGATGTAGATATTTGACAGGTGGTATGTTGTTGGAAAAGTGTAGAAGGTATCCAGTGTGTACAATTCTTGAGTATGATATACACAGCCTAACAGTCTTTGGAAAAATATATTTCCATATGATATCCAATAGATTCACTAGGCATTACATACAATACCTAAATGTCACATGAAATATCAAAATTATCTTAGGTAATATCTTAGGTAAAATGAAAGCATTTTAATACAGAAATAAAAAAGTGTATAGGGGTCTTTACTGATGGATGGGTGTCTGCCCAGGCTCCTCTTTTTAGGGAATGCCCTCTCCCTTGCCCCCATATCTCTGTGGGTGCTGCTCTGCCATTCACTGTGTGCTCCTTTTCCCTTCACAGATTTGGGTGTGGGTATAACAATGGCCAACCAGTGTTCTGTGTCTCTCTGACCATGACAATTGGTTCATGTTTGGGCACAAGACTCACCAGCTAATAAAGGGTTGTGACTTCTATTTCTCTGCCAGGGATGGCTTTGGGCTGGGGATAGTTTTTAGATCAGGCCTTACTCCATGCATGAAGGTGAACAATACAGCAGGTATCCATGCAGACAGCCTGTTGACTCATTGACTATTCCCTCCGTGGGATCTGCGCCCAGAGACCACTCTTCATTGCATGCTGTCCAGAGTGCCCTATGGAACCACCCCCATGTGAAAGGCTCTGGGCACAGCTGCAGACTTCTGTTTTCCACCTGTCTTCCTTTCCACCCTGACTTGGGGAATTCTGAATAAGTGAGCTGCTTTTTTTTTTTTTTTTTTTTTGGCTTATAGACAAAGCAGAAGTAAAACCTTCCTGGATAATATCTCAGGTTTCAAACACTCCAGCTCTAATAGATGGAGTTAAATGTGGACATGACTGGACCCCGTAGAAAATCTTTTATTGACCCTGAGTCACTGTGGGTTCATCCGATGACACCATAGGAGTCACCCCTCCTCGGACAGCCTGTCCTGAAAATTCTGTTTCACCAAGAAACGTGTAAGCTGTCTTGAATGAATTTAATCAGCTTTGGATCCACTTGAGAGATAAGAGAAGAAGATCGCTACTTTTCCCAGAAAAGAATAAAAGACTAAATAAGAAGAGTTATTTCTACTTCTGGCTGTCACCTTCAGCAGGCAGTTAAGATTGCCCTATTGAGTGGCCTCTGCTTATAATAGAAGAAGTGAAGGCAGAAAAATGGAGTTAATGTTGCCATGAGACATGACAAAGCCTCTGGTTTCCAGGATCAGCCTGAAATGAATTAAAGCCAAATTCTACCAACAAATCTGTCATGCTGCCCTGAAAACAGGAAGTCTAGGCTGGGCCAACAGGAATTAGTCACGGTACACACTGGCAAACCCTCCCAGATGAGGGCATGAAAAATGTGCTTCATCTGCAAAAATCAACTTTTAGAATTTGTGCAGTGTTTTCCATTACCCACTTTCCTTCCTCCAAAGGCCAGTCATCAGATATGCTTGGCTTACTTAGGCTTCTGCTGCACCATTAAGTGTATGAACTTGTGTGTGAAATGGAATCCCATCTAGCTGGGTGCCCTTGGATAAATGACCTCATTTTTCTGGACCTGAGTTTTGTTTTCTGAAATAGGAGGAGCTTGGCATCTTGTGATCATGAGATTTCTACTTTCTTGGGGGTTAGAAAATAATATATCGGACAGTAATTGAACACCCACAAAATGCTCAGTACTGTGCTAAGAAATGGAGGTAGCAAATGAAGAAGATATATTCCTTTAAAGAGTTTCCAGTGTCTGCAGGGAGACATATACTTAGAGAAATGTATTATGAAAACGCTGTTAAGGCCAGCAGAAGTCTACATATATAAGGCATTTTATAGTGTGTCACAATGAGGTTTTTCTTGACCCTGAATTTAGCCAAGGCCCAAAGCTGAAGAAAAAGGCCCTACATACATTCCATCCCAAAGAAGCTCTTCAGCAAACGAGGCCAGTGTCATTTCCCCAGGGCTTACTGGGGGACCAGAGCAGTGCAGGTTCCACTTCACCTCTTATCACACCACTCCCTCCTTTCAGGAGAAGGGGACCAAAAGGTTGGGGAGGGGTGGGCACAGTGGCTCACACCTGTAATCCCGGCACTTTGGGAGGTAGGGGCAGGAGGATGGCTTGAGGCCAGGAGCTCAAGACCAGCATGGGCAACATAGTGAGACCTCATCTCTACAAAACATTTTATAAAATTAGCTGGGCATGGGCCATGCTTTTGTAGTCCCAGCTACTTGGGAGGCTGAGTGGAAGGACTGATAAGCCCAGGAGTTTGAGGATGCAGTGAGTTATGATCTTGCCGCCATACTCCACCCTGGGTCACAGAGGGAGATCCTATTTCAAACAAACAAGCAAACAAACAAAAAGGAAAGGTAGGACAGTCTTGGCTACATGAGCACAGCAATATTCCAGGTGAGAAGCTATGACCTCCCATCCCTAAAGTCAGGCAAAGGAAGTTCTAAAAGAATTTCTTGTAAAGACTGGAGGCAACTTCAAGCTGTGGAGGTTGGCATCTCATCCCTTGACTGGGTGTGTGCTGAGCTGTCCAGTTCCCGAAAATACTCCGAGCTGCTGAGCTCAGTAGGAAGTAGACATTTAACAAATATTTGTTCAATTAAATTAACTATATGTAATACTGAATACTGTGTTGAACAAATAACACATATTTGTTCAATTAAATTAACTATATGTAATACTGAATATATGACTAAAACCACTGTGGTTTTATATCTGTCACATTTGAAATGCCTATTAGATACTCAGATAGATGTAGAGTGGGGTTTTGGAGTCTCAATCTTGAATTAGGGCACTATGACTTAAGGGTGCTGGAGGGCCATGCTGGATCCCCAGTGTAAGAGTGCCTACATCGTCCCTTTCAGTCCCAGACTCTCACATGTTCCCTGAGGTTTGGGGCCATCCTTAAACCAAGAGAGTTTGGATCTGGAGATTTCTGAGGATGAAAGGCCTTCTGGAGTAGGTCATGCAAACACGCTTGAAATATATTGTGGTATCAAGTGTTAGGGGAAAAGATGGGGTAATTTGTATCTTATCCCAGTTCTTCATAGGCCTTACTTAGAAGGTGTCAGAGAGGACCTGACTCCAGTAGTCCCGGCAGCTCCATACAAAGAGCACCAGGTTTGGTGGAGAAGCAGCAGCTGTGGTCTGCCTAGTGAACAACTGCACCAAACAGTGCATGGCTTGACCTGGAAACACAGGTGGGGGCGGGGTGTGTTCAGATGGTGGAACCCTTCTGGGAGAGGTCCTCAGTTATGGAAGGGGCTGGATCAAAGCCATTCTCTTCCTGGAAATATCATTCACACAATTAACTGGAAGCCACATTAGACTGAACCAGAGTGAGTCCAGAGAGAGCCCCTACCATGTAAGGAGATTCTCATCCACTATCCTTTCTCCCAATACTTAAGGAACTTCAGGCTAGAAAAAGGAGCAGGTGTCTTGGATCCAGACCAAGAGATATTCTTGTATCTAACAGGTACTAGATATTGACTGAACCTGCTACAATGTTGTAAAGGGAGCCACTGCCCTTTGTGGTAGAGAAATCAACACAGCCCAGTTGAAGGTTTTACTGGGGTAAAAATACAATTCTCTATGTACATTTCAGTGAGCTGAGAAACTTTAAAAAATAAATTAATGTATCATGGTGGTGATGGCTAACTCCACTTGGGAGCATTCAAGCACGCATAGTCAAACAGAGGACACAGGCTCAGTTAACTTCACGACAAATCATAATTGATAAGTGATAGATGTTTTAATAATATGGTAGTAGGGAAAATGAAGGCATACTAAATGAAATCTGATTGGGGGTGGACTGCCCCACTGATGGGGTGATATTTGAATTGAGTGTGAGAAATTTAAGAGAAAGAACAAAGGATGAACTTATAGGTACAAGGACCAAAATCAGCAAGACACAGAGAGAGTGAAAAGTGTGGTAGTTGGCTATGATTGAGACAGAAAAAGGGAAGAGGGAGATGTGGGCACCGGGATAGAGTTCAGAGCCTTTCCAATCTGGCTTGACCCAACTTTTTAGCTTTAAGGAGAGTGGATTTTATACTTATAGACAATAAAAAGCCATTAAAGTGTTTGAGAACATCTTTTAGGAAATTTTAAGCTATTTACTCTGTCAATATTGTTGAAGGAGGGTTAGAAGAAGAAGAGAACAGAGAAGGGGTGATCACGTAGCAGGATTTTGCAACTGTGCAGCTCAGAAGTAGTAAGTGTCTGAGACAGAGCCTAGCACTGGGAATGAAGATCAGGCAGCAGCTCTTCTAATAATTTGAAAGTGACTGGATGAGGGTAAGAGCTGAGAAAGAAGGAGTGGGCAGCTATGACTTCCAATATGGTCTATTACATAGGTGATGGTGCTGTGAGACGGGGGAGAGTTTGTAGGAGAAGAATGGGGGTGGGGGGTGGGAATAATAATAATAATAGCCAACATTTGTTATGCATTCACTATGTTCCAGGGACTTTTAAAAAGTGTTTTGCATGTAATAACTCATTTAATCTTCACCACACCCTTATGAATAGATACTATTACTACCTCCATTTTATTGATGGGTTTTAGATAACAAATTTGGTTTTGTATTTGTCACATTTGAGATGCCTATTAGACAATCAGATAGATGTAGAGTAGGGTTTTGGAGTCTCAATCTTGAATTAGAAAGTGAGTTTTGGCTGGACATTTGCAATTATGGCACATATACAAATCCTTGCATCCTAAAAAGGGTCCAGGGAGAGCATGTTCCATTACAACATCGAGGGAGACCCTGAGAAACTCGGAACTCCAATGCTAAAAGGACAGAGACAGGAAGAGACTGCTATTTGCTCACCATTATCTATGTTCTTTACCTCCTGGGCACCCAGTTAGGTGACATTTCCAGCCTCCCTTGCTGTGAGGTGTGGCTGATTTCTTCTAGCCAGAGAAATGTGTGAGGAGAATTGATGTGGTCATAGTTCATGCAACCTTTCACGTGGGCTTTTTTTGTGCTTCTTACCGCATCCAGCTGACTGGGATGGAAACCTCCAGGGAGTCTATGGACATCACATGTTGAAAAAACTTCCATCAGCCTCCTCTTTGAGTGCCTGTGTAGGGCAAGGCATTCCTTCCCACCACCCAGCCCTGATTCCTTGAAATTGCTCTGGGCTGTTAGATGAGCAAGAAATATATGTCTGTGGTACTTGAATCATTGTATATTTCTGAATTTATTCATTACATTAGTTACCTAAGCAGAGAGAACCTAAAGCATGAAAGAGGGGTGAGAACTTATCCATACAGTTGCATCATCTTATGTAGACTGAATATTTCCTTCACAAGGCAGCATGTGCCTAGGTTGAAATAAGTCAAAAAAGTTACTTCACTTATTATAAGGTTTCTGACAAGAGAGGTAAAGATCTAAATCCTGGGGTGGCTGTTTTAAAAACTGATATCCCTATATTCCTTCCCAAACTTCTGATTTGGTGGACTGTTATATATTCTTGAATTGGGAGTAAGTCTAGAGTGAAACCTTCCACTATCTGTGGTAAGAACAAGCTCATTACTTACTCCAAGGCATCTGACTTGCACATATTCTGTGCTGTACAATAGATCAGGGTCCCCTTTCTTTGCAGGCACAGCACAAAGTGAAGGTCAATCAGCCCATAATTACAGGAACATCGCTGTGTTGAAAGCAGACTTCATTACCCTTTGTGAGTGCTACCTGATATTGACTGAGGACTCATAAGAAAAAACCTTCACGCAACCTGCAGATTTGCAATGCAATGCACTGTCATTCCTGTGGAGGATGTACGAGAACTTTGGTTGAAAATAAGGCATGTTTCCAATAGCATTTTGCCCAGAATATTGTGATGAGGTTTGCAGACGTGAAACATACTGTCCACATCATCAAGACACATAGTTCAGATATTTTCTAGGACCAGCTGCTAAGTCATGACTCAGACACATGCCTTACTACAAATTCCAGCTCAAGCCACCTGCAAGTTTTAACTGTGTGTGTGGTGTGCATGCGCTTGTGTGTGTGCTCCTGTTTCCTTGCAAGTAGGAGAGCCACAGAGATTGGACACGGAAATGAAATGCCCAAAAGGGCAATTAAAATAATTGTTGCCCACTTGTAAAATTGGCATCCTCACGACTAAGATAAGCTTGAGCAGCAAAACACTTAGTTGTCATTGAAAAAAAAAAAAGCTCCACATATTGGGAAATCCCACCTCAGAAACAAAATCTAACTCACAGTGAGCTCTGAAGGAAAAAAGGAGGAATCGAATGCACCTCTCTCGCCAAGCATATCTGCGAGTCTCATAAATTTCAGATCAACTTAGTTTGGCCTCTAAACTAAATCTGCCTTAATGCTATTTGTAGATATAGATTGCTGTCTTTTTCATTACCGTTATCAAATGATGCATTTGCGGCTCAGCTCTGAGCTCCTTGACCCATTAAGTGGATTAGATTGCCTGTTGCCTTTGTCCTTTTGGCTTTTGCTTTATCCTCAACTATTCTATCCTTTTATACTACATATATAATATGCATGCATTATTATGTATGGTATGCACATACACCTGCCTGCCATCCCAATTAGCCTGACAACCCCATCCCTTCTGTTTTATAAGAGGACTGTGTTCAAATATCTTATCAGAGTCATCAATCCTTCCCTGTAGCAGCAGCAGCAGTAGAAATCCTCTGAGAAATGGCATGTCACAAGCCCAGCTCAGGGCCCTTGTAGAGCTACACTCAGCAAATTGAAGATCATGCTCCCTATTAAACTCGTGGCTGGTGCATCATGGGAGGTTCATTTTCAGGAGCAGCTTAGGGCCCCTCCCTTCTCTGTCTTACGCATGTTAATCACTCCTCCAGCCCACAGGAGCTGCAGCAGAAAAAATGGGCTCAGGACAAGTCCTGGTGATGTTATTAACATGAAAACTTGCTCTTATACATTTAGGGAAAAGTTAAAGGGGGAGGAAATAAAAGGGAAAGATGAAGACCAAGAATTCAGTCCTGATTCTTGAAACCAAATGATAGCTCCAGCAGGGTTGGCTGTGGACATAATAATTTTCCATTTTTATTCCATTAAGTATTTGTTGAGGGTCGATCACGTGCGGTATACTATGCTGGGTATTAAGTATGCAGTGGTGAGCCAGACAGATGCTCATTGCAGCAACTAATCATGGAGATATATAGTTAAATAAGCCATTTTATTAAAAGGTAGTAACAGTTACTGTGATATGGCTGCTTATTATATAAGCATTCAAAAGGTGCACCTAAGTATTCTAGGGGAATCAAGGAAAGCTGCCCCGAGGAAGTGACATTTAGGCTGAGACCTGGCAGAAGAGTAGAGGAGTTATTTTCCTAGGAGGTCCCCATGGTTTTGGTAGGCAATAAGGAATACTTGTTAGTCTGTCTCCAAGATGGCCACCATCAATTCCTTTCTTCAGGCACAAGCATATCATTCCCCCATTGAGAAATGGAATCTATTTCCTTACCTTTGAATTTGGGCTGGTCTTAGTGACTTGGCTTGACAATGTAATATGCCAGAAGAGATGGTCTGGGACTTTCAAGAACATCGTTGGGGAGAGCCGGTGACCAAATAAGAGGTCCAACTATCCTGAGACCACCCTGCCAAAGTCACATGAAGTTATCTTAGAGGCTGAGATGCTGTGGAGGGAGGGAGAGAGAAATGAGGAAGGGAGGAGAGAAAACGACGTCAGGTAGGACTGAAGCATCAGATGTGTGAGTGAAAAAGCCATTTTGGAAGTGAGCTACAAGCCCCAGCTGCTCTAGCTGGGGCCATGTGACAAACCCTTCAGCTGTATCTTTTCTGAATCCTTGACTCAAAAACAACGCTTGTTATAAGCCAGAGAACTTTGAGTGGCTTGTTATGTAGTAATAGCCAACTGGAAGAGAATTGCTGCTACTTGAGAACTTGCACCTGGGGAACTATACTTAGCTTATTCTTACCTAGACCTGGTTCAGAGGATGAGATCCTGGACTTCCATACCTGAGCCAGGGGCCATATTGGGATGAGATTTGGAAGTCTTAGAAGGGGTGGTGAGAGTATTTTGCACGTGGAGGTCTTACGAATCATTAGTAGCCAGAATATTGATGGTGGTAGCTAGCTTCTAAAAATGGCATTCCAATGAGCCAAGCCTCCCAGTATTCCTACCCTTATGTAGCCCTCTCCACTTGAATCTGGGCTCATCCTGTGACTTACTGTTAAACAAGGAAATGTTTCAGAAGTTGATAACTTCTGAGATTAGAAGCCTTGTAGCTTTTGTCTGAGCCTCTTGGAAAGCTTGGTTGTCTGACTCTACCTCTTGTAACTCAGCTGCCATGAAGTCTAGCTATGAGAAGCCCAAGCCTCATGGAGGCCATGTGTTTTGGTTTAAAGCTCCACTTCAGCTTCCAGTCTTTAACTGACATCAACTGCCAGCCACAAGTGCACTATTTTAATCGTTCAGCCCAGTTAAGCTTCAGATAGTCACAGCTCCACTGACGTGAGAGATCTCAACCAAAAACTACCTAGCTTGGTCAAAGTAACCCCAGAACTATGAAAGGTAAGAACTAATTATTAATTTAAACCATTGAGTTTTGGAGTAGTTTACTGTGCTGCAATACAAGAGAAACCATTGCAACTAGTGTTTGATTGGGAAGAATCCATTATAAAACCTAACATGCCAGAAGAATTTAAACTTGGTCAACACCCCAGAATTTAAAAAAAAGTATCATTCTGGGTACTGACAGCTAAATAAACTCTCTTAGGCTAGTTCTAAATTATTGGAAAATGAGCTCATTATCGTTGATCATAACTTCATTTTGTTCTACTTCAATGTTGGGTTATACTCTTCCCCTACTTTATTTTGAGAAGTGAACACAAAAATGTGTATCAGATGCCTCCCTTCCATATGTGTTAGCAATCAAAGTGTCAATCAATTCATCAGCAATTAAAAGTTTAAGATCTCATAAGATCATTTATAAGATCTCATATAAATGACATACACATGGTATAGTCTCTGTTCTTAGATACCCAAAGCATTTCTTAATACAGTCTTTCTAGGCAGTGAATGGAAAACACAAAGCTATAAGCAGGGGATGGTATAGTCTATACCAGTGTCTGGCACATAGTACATCCTTAGTGACTCTCTACTCCATGCATCATGAATTCAATTATTCATTATGTCAGTGCCAATAACTGATCAGTAACTCAAGTCCAGGTGCAGCTATGTATAAATTCTACATCTCTTAAAGACTATGCCTCAGGAGCTGGCCTGAAAGTCTGAAAGCTCTTCAACCAGTGTCAGTATCAGGTACATTTATATATATAAAAAATATAATATATAATAAATATATCATATTAATTATATATAATGCATTTATCATATTAATTATAATATAACAATTACATATAATTATATAATAAATATATACTATATAATATAATTATATATAATAATTACAATTAATATAATAGATGATAATCATAATATATTATGTAATCATACCATATTATAATATATTTGCATTATATGTTATAATAATATAATAATTCATACACACATACACACATATAAATACATATATACATGTGTGTATGTATGTGTAAAATCTTGTCTTCCCCTCACTCTTTTTCCTTTTTGTGCAAGGGAATATGCTAGACATTGTAGGATTTGTATAAATATTTATTTCTAGGCAGAGCTCTTAAGCATGCCCAACATTCTGAATTACTCAAACTTTCCTTTTTAGGTTAAGTGAAACAGTATATTATTGTGGAGTAGTTTAAACTTCAGAGGAAAAGACCCTCAATAAATACAAAACAGCAGGAAATAAACTAAGCCTAAGCACTCTGCTGCACTTTGGAATTCTTATATGTGGACTCAGATACAGAGACATAGAAGCTGGTCCAAAGCATAGATAACAGACTATTTATGCCCAGAGCATCAAAAGACCCCACTCTCCCACTTGTCTGACACTTTGCCTGCAATTCTACTATGAAAGGCATTTCTTTGAAATTGGCATTTTATTCACCAGACATTTGTTTGAAAGTATATTGCAAAAAAGGGATAATTTAACTACTGGGAAACCAACAGAAAACAGAACAGTGAATACATGGAAGGCAATTGACATGAGGATGAAGGATGGAGAAGTAAGGCTAGAAACGCCTGGGCCCCTAATAGGGGAAATGAAGATTCTGGCAAGGAAGTCAAGTCTGAGGCTCTAGGCATGGAGGGACAGCATGATGAGTGGGTGTGTTACGGACCCAAACTGGCGTTTGCTTGCCCAGCTCAGTAAGGCCAACATCCCACTGAAGTTTTGAAGGGGGAAAAAGGAGGGTGTTTATTTGCAGGGCAACCAACAAGGAGAATTGGGCAGCTCACACTTAAGACCTGACCTTCCTGATGGCTTACAAGCAAGGCTTTGAAAAGGCAGGGCTTATACATTTCAGGAAAGCAGATGTTACAGGCGAAATTCCAAAACAATATATGGAGGTTATACATTGGTTTGGCCTAAAAGAGTGGAGTATCTTGAAGTGAGGGCTTACTGGTCATAGGTAGATTCAAAGATTCCCTGATTTCTGATTGGCTATGGAAGTGAAGCTTTGTCTAAAAACTTGGGGTCAGCAGAAAGGAACGTTGAGGTCTGGCCTGTGGGCGTGACTTCCTTCAGACCCCTCAAGAATAAATTTAGAACAAAAAATAACTATCAGAGTTCATACTGTCCTCAGTTTCCCCTTATCTGAAATTGATGTGCCAGTGGACAGTATTTTCTCTTTGGTGGGGGTCCAGGCTTCTGAAAAACAACTCAAGGACCTATGTTGTTATCTTTAGTTTTTGTGAGGAACCAAGTATTTTGTGGCTGTAACTTCTCTGGCTCCTGTTTTAAGCTATTATTACTTTCTTGTCAGGTTGCTCATTTATTTGTCAAAGTTAGCTAGGTGCCTGGCATTTTCCTCGAAGCAACTCAGGATTTTCCTTTATTTTCATGCTTAGTGGGGCCGGCAGGCCCTTAAGAAAGGGGTTGGGTGGAGGTGGGGGGTCTGTCTCAGTCTCAGGAGGAGGACATTGAACCACTACTTTACACATTTGCTCAAAAGTTGCCTTTGAATGGAGAATCGGACAGAATGATTACAGTGAATCCCTCAAGACAGGGCCATAGGATCATGGGAAGGAAGTGGTGAGAAATACGGGAAGAGAACAGGAAGTTATTGCTCCACTTTAATCTGTGTCACCTTGCCTCACATTCACAGATACGACGAATTTTTGCTTTTTCTTTTCTTCTTCTTCTTCTTCTTTTTTTTGTTTTTTTGTTTTTTTGAGACAGAGTCTTGTTCTGTCACCCAGGCTGGAGTGCAGTGGCACAATCTTGGCTCACTACAACCTCCACCTCCTGGGTTTAAGCAATTCTTCTGCCTCAGCCTCCCAAGTAGCTGGGATTACAGGCACCTGCAACCATGCCCATCTTTTTTTTTTTGTAGTTTTAGTAGAGATAGGGTTTCACCATGTTGGCCAGCCTGGCCTCAAACCTCTGACCTCAGGTGATCCACCTACCCAGACCTTACAAAGTGCTGGGATTACAGGCCTGAGCCGCCGTGCCTGGCTGAAATTTTGCTTTTTCAAAATGGTTTTCAAAACCCCCTAGACCTTTCTAATATTGTTTTCACTAACTAACCATAGATGTAACCTCAGGGAGATATTACTGCTTAGTAACCATGTCTCTCTGTGCTTGCCAAGGTAAAGTGGGGAAGATAGGAACTGGCCTTGCATAGGGAATCTTAGGAAGCTATGCTGACCCCAGGATTCTCACCAGCACCACAGAAGCAGGAAGTCAATTTTCTAAGTCCACCTACTTATACAGAACCTCTCTTATCCCCATAATGACCCATATCCTGTAATAAATAGTAGATCGGTGACGAGAAGTGCAGCATGAACAAGCCTGCACTCCTGGCATCACTTCTTAATTAGCACTGGCTATGTTTCCAGGTAGATCCAGGTGTTCTTGACATTTGGCAGCAAAGATAACCCACTCCCAAGCCCCACAATTAGCCAGTATCAGGAAATGCCAAGATTGCATAAATCCTAGGCACTCATCTCTAATTATAACATAAACATGGAGGAAACATACATTACTTTAAAAGAAAAATAGGAGATGTCCTTAGATTTAAATGATCCATCACGAAGGCAGTATCAAAGGGAAGAAGAAAATATATTTTCTGGAATTTCTTTTTTTTCAGTGACAGGTTTCTAACTAGCTTAATGAAGAAAAAAGGGATCTTATTATTGAAATGCTAGGGATCCTCATGGCATCTCAGAGCATGACTGCAGATGTGCTCCAGGAACAGCTGGAACAAGCAATAAAACTTATCCTAACTATCTCTGTCTTCATTTTTCATTTGTTCCCATCAGTTTCTCTCTCATTTTTCTCTTTCTTCAGATTGGTTGTCTCCATGTCTCCTGAAGACAAGGCAGGACACAGCCCCCACTTTCTGACCCCTGTCTTCACGACCGTCACAGTTCTCTCAACTTCTCACTCAGTGTTTCCTGGGATTGAGGGAGGACTGTAGCCATAATGTCACAAAGAACTACCTTGCTATTAGCAGTTGCTGCAGATTCTCTCTCATATTTAATCACCCATAGAAATCATTTGTGTAAGCAATTAAGAATTTGGGTATAGGGCATTTTTAGGGATTAATGATCAGGTAGTAAACATCAACTGCTTATAGCCTTGTCAAGGGCTGTTTATCAGCAGGAAATGACCTACTTCAAGGTGACTGATGATATTTACTAGGAAAATTAGATGAACAAGGACACAAATTCATTTTGAGTGATTCAGGGATGGCAGTATAGTGAACGCATTTCTTGGGCAAGGCTCACTTCTGGGTTAACTGTCTGACCCACGTTGCCTTTGGTTTTACACACAGAGGTATGCTCTATAAACATTCTTTGCCAGGCACCTAGCTAGCTTTGAAAAGTGAATGAGCAGTCTGATAAGCAAACATTCTCATGAAACAAGAAAGAAGTTTTGGTTCTACTGAAGCATATTTGTTGTGCAATCATCTTCTCCCATCAAGGATACACATTACAATTTGTACATCCAAAGCCATACACTTAATATGCAATTTCAATAGGAGCCCTGTGAACACTGAACTCACCTAGTTCTTACAACAGCTCTGTAAAGGCAGTGTTATTATCACTGTTAGGCAGATGAGGAGGTTGAGGCTTACCTAAGGTAAATAATGTTTCCAAGGTCATGCAACTGAGCTCAGATATTATTCATCTGTCTGACTTCAGAGCCTGCTATATCACTGTTTCTCCTAGGAAAAACACAGAGCAAGTAATCTGCCTCCAACCTAAGTGGAAGTAAACCACAAATTTATGTATTTAATTCTAATGCCAAATGGAAGCTAACACATACATAGTATTCGCTATGTGCTAGTTACTAACCCAGTGCTTTACACATTTGAGCTCATTTAATGCTTACAGTGTGCTTGGAAAGTAGCTACTATTATTGACTCCATTTAACAGAGGGGAAACAGAGTCACAGAGTGGTTGAGTAACTTGCTCATGATTTTGTAGCTAATAACTGGTGGATTTAAACTCTCATAACAGCTGTAGTATACTGTATCTTAGTGCCGTTTTGATGTTTTGTCCCTGTTGACTTTGAAAGGCAAAGAATACAAAAGAACACCTTGGGAGTGGATATTAGAGAGGTTTAACATCCATCCCACATGGTTTAATTGTCAGAAGGCAGTGAGAAGAGAATGTGGATTTTCTTTGTGATCCCATCCTCAGCTGGAGAGGCTACAGGGCAGGCACACAGCCTGTTCTCTCTCGGAAACAGTGGGATTCACCTCTGGCAAGAGACGAAAAGGACAGAAACATGAGCTGCCATCAATTGATTTCTTTTTAAACATTAGCAGGGAAAAAATAGGCAGATGATAACTCAGCACTTTAAAGCTTTGCAGATTGGGACGGTGTTAATCAAATCTCTAGCATAAAGTAGGCAGAGTTATAGGGAGCACAAAGGATACCTAGAGGTCATTACGTACTGTGTGTCCTGACTGCCACAGCTACTGCCCTAACTCATTAAATTTTTCCTAAAGCTAACGAAATCAACAGGGAGGAGACTCCGCAGAGTGGAAAGAGCCTGGGGTTAGAGTTGGGAGACATAAATATTTCTGCGCAATTAAACTGACTCTAGGTTCCATATGAGTCAACAGTGCAAAGTGGTTAAAAAAAGAAAAGAAAAATGGACACAATTGTGTCGACACCGTATATTCAGGATAATTTGAATCTATGCTCTCAGGTAGCAAAATATCTTTAAAATAAAAAAAGAAAGAAAGTATGCAGAATAAGGAATGTCAGAGGTGATGGTTCCATTTTATTCTGTGTTGCTCAGAGCCCATCTGGAATAGGGAGGATATCAGTTCTGTGCACCATATTCAGAGAAAGTACAGCTCAAGCAGAGCCACGAGAATGCTTGCAACCTTTAGCTCCAAAGAGGGAGAAGATTATGATTGTGGAAGGGCTAAGATCGGAAAAGAAGCTGCCTCACAGAAATGGAAGAGAAACTGAGGATTTAGGTTGCTGATGAATGACACTTCCTAGAAAATCAAAAAGAAAAACTCACCACCATTCAGAGCAATAGTGTTTGTCCAAGCAAGTACTGTTTGTAGTTGTATTTGCTGTAATAACCAGAAGTTGGCTTACCCTGACTGTTCCTCAAAAATTGCACTCCCACTAACCCCTTTCTCTAATCTCCCTACTTAATTTTCCTCCATGGTCTCCATTAACACTTGGCATGTTTATTTATTTATGATTTCCACCTATTAGAAATTACACTTCACATGGGCATTCATTGTCCATTTTCTCCTTGCTGTATTCCTAGTGCCTGGAATAGTACCTGGCACAGAGTATGTACTCAGTGGATATTAATTAATGATAGATGGTAATGGAATCGTCATAGAATGAATGAATAAATGAGATGTCAGCAGCAGAAGTAGCAAGATCCAGGGAGGCAGGGTGGTATGCATGTCTCATGGCCTAGGTGCTAGAAGGTACCTATCATTGGACATTGCATAGTCTAGTCAGAAGGAGGTTGACTTAGATGGCTGTTTCTAGACTGGGAGCTTTGTGACGCCTCAGAAAGATGAAAGGAAAGGATGGAAATAGCATTCTGAGGATTTGATATAAGGTATGGCTCTGAGCTATTACCACAAACTGCACAGGACGAACTCTAGAATGAAAACATGAAAGTTTTCAGTTGTGAAAAAGCTGACCATCTAGGTGGACAAGGAGCTCCCTAGACTATTATGAGTTTCCTTAATTTGGCTGGTCTTTGGTGCCGGGAGAGATTCTGAAAAACTTTACTTGGAATATAAAATCCCATGTAAATTGTCAGTAAAACTAAACTCATCACAGTTGCACGCTAGAGACAGAGAGAGGAGGGGGTGATGTGGAAGGTGGTGAGACTCATCTTCTCTTTAAAGGCCTAGGGAAGAATCC
The DNA here is from genome assembly GCF_009764315.1 of Trachypithecus francoisi. Lineage (NCBI taxonomy): Eukaryota > Metazoa > Chordata > Mammalia > Primates > Cercopithecidae > Trachypithecus > Trachypithecus francoisi. Next base: position 21,140,497 of record NW_022681431.1, on the reverse strand, counting down.
TTTCTTGCTTCTTCCTGGATTCTGGTTATTGCTGGTAATCCTTGGCATGCCCTTGGCTTGTAGGTACATCACTGCCATCTCTGCCTCTGTCATCACATGGCATTGTCCTTGTGTTCTATATCCAAATGTCTCCCTAATTTTTTTTTTTTTTTGAGACGGAGTCTTGCTCTGTCGCCCAGGCTGGAGTGCAGTTGTAAAATCTCAGCTAATTGCAACCTCTGCCTCCTGGGTTCAAACAATTCTCCTGCCTCAGCCTCCTGAGTAGCTGGAACTACAGATATGTGCCACCAAGCCTGGGTAATTTTTGTACTTTTAGTAGAGACGGGGCTTCACCACGTTGGCCAGGCTGGTCTCGAACTCCCGACCTCAAGTGATCTGTGCACTTTGGCATCCCAAAGTGCTGGGATTACGAGTGTGACCATGCCCGGCCAAATTTCTCTCTTCTTGTAAAGACAACAGTCATTGGATTAGAGCCTGCCTTAATTCAGTATGTTTCATCTTCACCTGATTATGTTTATGAAGATTCTATTTCCAAATACGGTCATGTTCACAGGTATTGGGAGTTGTGATTTGAACATATATTTTGTGAAGGACATGATTCTATCCACCACAAAAACATATCAGAACAAAGGACAGGGCATCTGAGGCTTGAATGAATCAATTTTCCTGGAATTTGCCTCCCACCCTGACTTTTGGGAATTGCTTATATAGAAGGAATAGGGATCCTCCTCCTGCCTCTATTCCATGTTCAGTGATTACAGTAGAGTGCACCTATCCCAAACTTTAACCTTGTAGGGGAAGTAAAACAGACATTAACATAAAAATAATTTAATTTCAAAGCTTTTGCTTCAGTCTTTATATAGTGAGGGTAAGGCGCTGTAAAGGAAGGATTCTCTACAATGGGGATTGTATTTGATGTATGGTCATTTCCCCTTGGATAAGAAAGTAATGATGGCTATTCCCTTTCGCTTACCAGTGACTGATTCAGGCTCAACTCAATTTAGGGCAATGTGCTTCATTTATTCTTTCATTGATTCAACATATATCTATTGAGTTTTTACCGCATGCTAGATACTTCAAATATCTGGCTAAAAACTCCTTGTACATAAGATTGTGACCTCTGTCAATTACTGATTTTTAAAGCCCATCAGTGTTAATCTAAAAGGACATGGAGAAAAATTACAATTTGTCCAGGAAATGGGAATATGCAGACAACTTTCAGCTGGCATGCAGAAGGTCTTCATAGCTACCCTGAAGGTATTGAGGATGTAATAGCAAATAAAGCAAGGAGAATAGTCTTGCTTGAGGTTTCTGCGGAGAAAAACAAGGAGCTTTCTCTCCTTGGATATTATCAAGGATATGTTTTCCCAGCCTCTGACCAGGAAAGTACCATTCCCGAGATAAAGCAAATGCTTTGTTCAGCAGAGCAGGGAGAGAAAAATAGCTTAAGTCTCTGATGACGTTGGTGAGGAACTAAACTAACCAAACCTTACATGAGGACATTCTGTATTATAAGAAAATAAATTTGCAAATAAATATTGAATTGGGTTTGGACTGGGTTTCAGTTTCTTGCCTGCTAAAGCATCTAGCTGATACATGCATGATCTCTTTCATTACGTAAGAATACAGGGAAGTGGCAAAGCTCTGCTTGACAATGTTCTGTCTTTGCTCTGGGAGATTTATTATTATTATTATTATTTTGAGATGGAGTCTTACTCTGTTACCCAGGCTGGAGTGCAGCGGCACAATCTCAGCTCACTGCAACCTGTGCCTCCCTGGTTCAAGGGATCCTCCTGCCTCAGCCTCCTGAGTAGCTGGGACTAGAGGTTAATCTTTTCATTTTTGTGGAGACAGAGTTTTGCCATGCTGGCCATGGCTGGTCTTGAACTCCTGGCCTCAAGGAATTTCCCTGCCTTGGCCTCCCAAAGTGCTGGGATTATAGGCATGAGTCACTGCGCTCGGCTGGGGATTTTTATTGTGTTTTGAAAAAGGACACATTTGATGAGAGAACACATCCGTGGACAGAGAAACAAGACGAACTGAGTTGTGTCTTTAAGGAAACTGTATATCAAATCCTTATTTTGTTTTTGAGCTTTTCCTGTAAAGCACACAGTGTGAAAAACTTCTCTTTTTTGGTAGTAATTCTCAGTTACCTTCAATTTACTAAAATCTCAGCAGCTGTGAGTGGTGTGGTGAAATCCTGGGGAGTAAAAGAAAGGAGTCATAAGAAGAATTCTATGATTCTGTTTGTCGAAGACAGAAGTCAGATCAAATTTTAAGCCCAGTCAACAGATCCACATGAAAGTAGTTTCTCAAATGGTCACAATATGCTACATTTCAGAAAATACTCCTTCATCCCTTCCTATTTTTAATCTACTTGGGCATAGAGAAGATATTAATGATAAAAGCATACATCATATACAGCATGGGGGTTGGAAATTCAGCAGGAGAATTGGGTCTTGAAGACTTCCCTCAACAGTTGGAATTGTTTGTGCATAACCATGGTGATGGAAAGAAGAAAGCATTGCCTTGGATAACCATTCAATTTCCTCTGCCAAGTTGCTGGTTGGCTTCATTCATTTTATCCAGCCAGGGCTTGGCTGAAATGTTTTTACACACAATTGCCTAAAGGTTAATATAATTTCAAAACTATGGTCAGAGTTTGTGAGACATATTTTAATTTATTTTTACTGAGTACTGACTAAGTGCCTGGGAACAATTGATGATGATATCTAGAAACAGAAATTGAAATATTGGAAGCAAGAAGGAGCTGAGGATTCATCAATCATCTGACTGCACGGATGAGGGTCCAGAAATCTAAATGCCTGCTGTCATTCGGCTGATCAGCAGAAGAGAAGGCTCGAGTTCAGGGTTCTTAAATCCTGATCCAATCTTCCTTCCACAGGGAAGTTCTAATGGCATTTTTCTCTCAGCCTCCTTCAACTCTCCAACCAAGCTCTCAATTCTAAGATCTCAGGTGACTGTTTTGTGTGGGAGACGCGCGAGGGGAAGAAAACACACACACACACACACACACACACAATACTTTTAAGGATAAACAACCTTTATCCCATGTAAATGGCAATGCAGATATAATGAGCCAATGATATAATAAGCAAGTTGCTATAATAAGCAGATTGATGTAATAAGCAACTTGCAATGGGAAGGGGGGAAGGAAAAAGATACGTATATATATATTTTCACTCACCAGACTATGGAGGATTCGCCACCAGACTGGGAAGCAACAGCCTGGGCTCCAGAGTGCACAGATGAGGAGAGGTCTCATGAAGCTTTGGTGGAGTCTGGGACCCTATCTCTTTTTGTAACAAGTTGTTTGGCATGAGGCCCAGTCACGAGGGCCCTTCGCGACTGTGCTCAAGGAACACAAAAAGGTCAACTTGTTTTTGCGATTGTCTACTGTTTTTCAATACCTAATGTATAGGAATAGATTGAAATACAGATTTCTCCGAAACAGCGCAGGATGAACACCTCAAGGGGCTCACACAATCTGTTCTGGGACTCGGTGACCATTGTTTGTGTCCATGTTCAATTGATTTCAAATTGAATATTTAACTTTTCCTCCACAGTGATCTCTGGTAAAAAGATCTGATGCCTTAGAAAGTTCGGGCTCCATGGAGCCTTGCAGATCATCCAGTTCCTAGACTAGACTCTAGTCCAAACACCTCACTTTACAGAGAGGAAAATGGATCCAGGGAGAAAAGCTGACTACATTCCTATCATTAGCCAGAGACAGAGTAGGACTGGAACTCGGGTCTCCTGGTAGAACTCAATGCTCTCTTTGCTGCCTTCTTTTAGATTAATTTTTATGATTCAATTTTTATGTTCTTTGTTGGCATGGTAGCTACAACTGTTTGTTTTGTTATTTAGCAGGTTCTTCAAGGTTTATAGTATACATCTTTATCTTATTAGTCTTCGTTCAACTGATAGTATATTGCCACTTCACACATAGTATAACAACATTATGTTTATTCCTTTCCAGCTTTCAAGTTGTTGCCATTTTCCTTGTGCATATGCAATAAATCCCAAAATACGTGGTTACTATTTGTTTTTAAATAATTATATTTAAAAGAGATTAAATAATAAGAGGAAGAATACCTTACATACAGACCCATGTAATTACCATTTCCTCTGCTCTTCATTCCTTTGTGTGAATCTATATTTTCATCAGGTATCCTTTTCCTTTGGTGGTACATTTTTTCAGCTTTTGCAGGTCTGAAAAAGTCTTTATTTCACTTTCTTTTATTATATGTAAAAATTTAAGACATAATTTATATACATAAATTACATATGTAATTTAATCCATAAACATTGTTCAAGTCCAATTTTGTTACATGGATATATTGCGTAGCAATGAAGTCTGGGCTATTGGTATATATGTCATCTGAATAATGTACATTGTATCCATTAAGCAATTTCTTATTCCTCATCCCCTCCCACCCTTCCAAGTCTCCAGTGTCTATCATTCCAAACCGAATGTCCATGTATACACGTTATTTAGCTCCTACTTATAAGTGAGAACATGCAGTATTTGAATTTCTGTTTCTGAATTCACACCCATGCTGCTGCAAAAGACATGATTTTATTTTCCTTTTATGGCTGAGTTGTATTCCATTATGTATTATACCACATTTTCTTTATGTAGTCATTCATTGATGGATGCTTAGGATAATTCCATATCTTTGTTATTGTGAAGAGTGCTGTGATAAACATATGTGTACAGGTATCTTTTTGATATAATGATGACTTTTCCTTTGGGCAATATTCAGTAGTGGGATTGCTGGATCAAATGGTCGTTTTCTATTTAGTTTTCTTTGAGAAATTTCCATGCTGTTTTCTACAGAGGTTGTGCTAATTTACGTTCCAACCAACAATGTATCAGTTAGTTTCTGACTTTTTAATAGTAGCTATTCTGACTGGTATAAGATGATATATCATTGTGGTTTTAATTTGCATTTCTCTGATAATTAGTGATGTTCAACATTTTCAAAACATGCTTGGCCATTTGTATGTCTTCCTTTGAAAAATGTCTAATCCTGTCCTTTACCTACTTTTAAATAAGGTTATTATTTTTTTGAGTTGCTTGAGTTCTTTGTAAATTTTGGATATTTGTCCCTTGTTGGTTGCATAGTTTGCAAATATTTCCTCTCATTCTGCAGGTTGTTCACTTGGTGGGTTATTTATTTTGCCAAACAGAAGCTTTTTAATTAAGTCCCATTTATCTATTTTTGTTTTTGTTGCTTGTGTTTTTCAGTTGGCTTTCATTTTTATTTGTTTTCTAAACTTATTTACATATGCATTTTTATTCTATTTTGTTTTTTATTTTCATAGGTTTTGGGGGGAACAGGTGGTGTTTGGTTACATGAATAAATTCCTTAGCGGTAATTTCTGAGATTTTGGTACACCCATCACCCGAGCGAGATACATTTTACCCAATTTGTAATCTTTTATTCCTCACTCTGCTCCCACCCTTTCCCCTAAGACCCCAAAGTCCATTGTATCATTCTTATGCCTTCATATCCTCATAGCTTAGTTCTCACTTATGAGTCAGAACATACAATGTTTGGTTTTCCATTCCTGAGTTACTTCACTTAGAACAATGGTCTCCAATCCCATCCAGGTTGCTGCAAATGTTATCATTTGGTTCCTCTTTATGACTGAGTAGTATTCCATAGTATATATGTGTGTATGTATGTGTGTGTATATACATGTATATACACATACATATATACATTCACATATGCATATATACACATACATATATATGCCATATACACATACATATATACATATATATGCCATATACACATACATATATACATATATATGCCATATATATACCACAATTTCTTTTTTTTCTTATTTCTTCTAAAAAAATGGGATACATGTGCAGAGCGTGCAGGTTTGTTACATAGGCATACATGTGCCATGGTAGTTTGCTGCACCTACTGACCCATCCTATAAGTTCCCTCCCTTCAATCCCTAAACACCCCACAGGCCCTGGTGTGTGTTGTTCCCCTCTCTGCGTCCATGTGTTCTCAATGCTCAGCTCCCACTTATGTGTGACAACATGTGGTGTTTGATTTTCTGTTCCTGTGTTAGTTTTCTGGGAATGATGGCTTCTAGCTTTATCCATGTCCCTGCAAAAGACATGAGCTCATTCCTTGTTATGGCCGCATAGTATTCCATGGTGTATGTGTACCACATTGTCTTTATCCATTCTATCATTGATAGACACTTGGGTTGGTTCCATGTCTTTGCTATTGTAAACTGTTGCAATACACTTTGTGTCTTTATAGTACATGTGTCTTTATAGTACAATGATTTATATTCTTTTGGGTATATACTCAGTAGTGGGATTGCTGGGTCAAATGGTATTTCTGGTTCTAGATCCTTGAGGAATCGCCACACTGTCTTTCACAATAGTTGAACTAATTTACATTCCCACCAACAGTATAAAAGCATTCCAATTTCTCCACAGCCTTGCCAGCATCTATTGTTTCCTGACTTTTTAATAATTGCCATTCTGACTGGCATGAGATGGTATCTCATTGTGATTTTGATTTGCCTAGATTAAACCAGGAAGAAATAGAAACTCTGAACAGAGATATTGACATGGTAATAAAAATAATTGCCAACCAAAAAATGTCCAGGACCAGACAGGTTCACAGCTGAATACTGTCATTCAAGACGAGTGGGTACCAATTCTATTGACACTATTCCACGAGAGAGAGAGAGAGAGAGAGAATCCTCCCTAAATCATTCTTTGAAGCCAATATCAGCCTAATACCAAAACCAGACATAACCAAAAAAGAAAACTACAGACCAATATCCCTGATGAATGTAGATGCAGAAAAAGAATGTATGACTTTTATTACCTTAAGGTATATCTTTTCTATGCTAATTTGTTGAGGGTTTTAATCATAAAGCGATGCTGGATTTTGTCAAATGCTTTTTCTGCATCTATTGAGATGATTATATGATTTTTGTTTTTAATTCTGTTTATGTGATGTATCACATTTATTGACTTGCATATGTTAAACCATCCCTACATCCCTCATATAAAACCCACTTGATCATGGTGGATTATCTTTCTAATATGTTGTTGAATTTGGTTAGCTAGTATTTTGTTAAGGATTTTTGTATCTACGTTTATCAGGGATATTGGTTCGTAGTTTTCTTTTCATTAATGTCCTTTCCTGGTTTTGGTATTTGGCTGATACTGGATTCATAGAATGATGTAGGGAGGATTGCCTCTCTGTATCTTGTGGAATTGTGTCAATAGAATTGGTACCCATTCATCTTTGAATGTCTAATAGAATTCAGCTGTAAATCTGCCTGGTCCTGGACATTTTTTTGGTTGGCAATTTTTTTTACTACCATGTCAATCTTGCTGCTTATTATTGGTCTGTTCAGAGTTTCTATTTCTTCCTGGTTTAACCTAGGAGGGTTGTATGTTTCCAGAAAATTTGTCCATTTCCTCTAGGTTTCCTAGTATTTATGTGCATAAAAGTGTTCATAGTAACCTTGAATGATTTTTGTATTTCTGTGGTATCAGTTGTAATATATCACACTTCATTTCTAATTAAGCTTATTTGAATCTTTCTCTTCTTTTCTTGGTTAATCTTGTTAATGGTCTATCAATTTTATTTATCTTTTCAAAGAACCAGCTTTTTGTTTCATTTATTTTTGTAAATTTTTTGTTTCAATTTCATTTAGTTCTGCTCTGATTTTTTTTTTCTTCTGTTGGGTTCAGGTTTGGTTGGTTCTTGTTCCTCTAGTTCCTTGAGGTGTCACCTTAGATTGTCGCTTTGTGCTCTTTCAGACTTTTTGATGTAGGCATTTAAGGCTATGAACTTTCCTCTTAGCACCACCTTTGCTGTATCCCAGAGGGTTCAATAGGTTGTGTCAGTATTATTGTTCAGTTCAAAGAATTTTTAAATTTCCATCTTGATTTCATTGTTCATCCAATGATCATTCAGGAGCAGATTATTTAGTTTCCATGTGTTTGCATGGTTTTGAGGGTTCCTTTTGGAGTTGATTTCCAATTTTATTCTACTGTGGTCTGAGAGAGTATTTGATATCATTTCAATTTTCTTAAATTTAGTGAAACTTGTTTTGTGACCTATCAAATGGTCTGTCTTGGAAAATGTTCCATGTGTCAGTGAATGAATGTGTACTCTGCACTTCTTGGGTAGAATGTTCTGGAAATATCTAAGTTTATTTGTTCTAGTATATAGTTTAAATCCATTGTTTCTTCATTGACCTTCTGTCTTGATGACCTGTATAGTGTTTTCAGTGGAGTATTGAAGTCTCCCATTATTATTGTGTTGCCATCTATCTCATTTCTTAGTAGTGATTGTTTTATAAATTTGGGAGCTCCGGTTTTAGGTGCATATATATTTAGGATTGTGATATTTTCCTGTTGGACAAGTCCTTTTATCATTATATAATGTCCCTCTTTGTCTTTTTGGACTGCTGTTTCTTTAAAGTTTGTTTTGTCTGATATAAGAAAAGCTGTTCCTGCTCTCTTTTGGTGTCCATTTGCATGGAATATCTTTTTTCACTCCTTTACCTTAAGTTTACGTGAGTCCTACATATTAGGTGAGTCTCTTGAAGACAGAAGATACCTTTTTGGTGAATTCTTATCCATTTTGATATTCTGTATGTTGTAAGTGGAGCATTCAGGCCATTTACATTAAAAGTTAGTATTGAGATGTGAGGCACTACTTCTTCATTGTGCTATTTGTTGCCTGAATACCTTTTAAAAGTTTATTTTGTTTTTGTTTTATAAGTCCTGTGAGATTTATGTTTTAAGGAAGTTCTATTTTGGTATATTTTGAAGATTTGTTTCAGAATTTAGAGCTCCTTTTAGCAGTTCTTGTAGTGCTGACTTGGTAGTGGCAAATTCTCTCAGCATTTGTTTGGAAAAAATCTGTGTATTTCCTTCATTTACTAAGCTTAGTTTTGCTGGATACAAAATTCTTGGCTAATGATTGTTTTGTTTTAGGAGGCTGGATATAGGTCCCCAATCCCTTCTACCTTGTAGCCTTTCTGCTGAGAAATCTGCTGTTAATCTGATAGGTTTTCTTTTATAGGTTACCTGGTGTTTTTGCATCACAGCTCTAAAGATTATTTTCTTTGTCTTGACTTTAGATAACCTGATGACTATGTGCCTATGAGATGATCTTTTTCCAATAAGTTTCTCAGGTGTCTTTGAGCCTCTTGTAGTTGGATGTCTAGATCTCCAGCAAGGCAAGGAAAGTTTTCCTGGATTATTCCCTTGTACATGTTTTTCAAACTTTTAGATTTCTCTTCTTCCTCAGGAGCACCAATTATTCTTAGGTTTGGTCATTGAACATAATCCCAAACTTCTTGGAGGCTTTGTTCGTTTTTTTAAAATTCTTTTTTGTCTTTTTTGGATCGGGTTAATTCATAAACCTTGTCTTCAAGGTCTGTAGTTCTTTCTTCTGCTTGTTCAATTTTATTGCTGAGAATTTCCAGTGCATTTTGCATTTCTCTAAGTGTGTCTTTCATTTCTGGAAGTTGTGATTGTTTTTTATTTATGCTATCTATTTCACTGAAGATTTTCCCCTTCATATCTTCTATCTTTTTAAACAATTTCATCAAGTTGCATTCCACCTTTCTCTGGTGCACCCTTGATTAGCTTAATAATTGGCCTGAATTTTTTTCTGGCAATTCAGTGATTTCTTCTTGGTTTGGATCCATTGCTGGTGAGCTAATGTGATCTTTTGGGGGGTGTTAAAGAACCTTGCTTTGTCACATTACCAGAATCATTTTTCTGGTTCCTTCACATTTGGGTAGACTATGTCAGAGGGAAGATATTGGGCTCAGGGGCTGCTGCTCAGATTCTTTTGTTCCACAGGGTGCTCCTTTGATGTGGTGCTCTCCCCTTTTTCCTAGGGATGTGGCTTCCTGAGAGCTGAACTGTAGTGATTGTTATTTCTCTTCTGGATCTAGCTACCCAGGGGAGATACCAGGCTCCTGGCTGGTGCTGGGGTGTGTGTCTGCACAGAGTCCTGTAATGTAAATTGTCTGTAGGTCTCTCAGCCTTGGATAGCAGCATTTGCTCCAGTGAAGGTGGCAGGGGAGTGAAATGGACTCTGTGAAGATACTTAGTTGTCGTTTTGTTTATTGTGCTAGTTTTGTGCTGGTTGGCCTCCTGCTAGGAGGTGGCATTTTTAAGACAGCATCAATTATGGTAGTATAGGGAGAATCAGGTGGTGGTGGGGGGCCCTAGATCTTTCAAGAAAAGATGTCCTTTGTCTTTGGCTACCAGGGTGGGTAGAAAAGGACCATCAGGTGGAGGCAGGGTTAGGCGTATCTGAGCTCAGATTTTCCTTGGGCAGGGTTTGCCGCAGCTGCTGCAAGGGGCTGGGGGTGTGGTTATCAGGCCAATGGAGTTATGTTCCCAGAGGATTATGGCTGCCTCTGCTCTTTCGTGCATGTTGCCAGGAAATTGGGGGAAAGTCAGCAGTTACAAGCCTCACCCTACTCTCATGCAGCCCAAAAGACCAGTCTCTCCCTCACTGTGCCCCCTCAGCAGTACTGAGTTTGTTTCCAGGCAGTGGGTGAGCAGGGTTGGGAACTTGCCCCAGACTACCAGCTTCCTGGATGTGAAAGCAAGCAGGACGTTCAGTTTTTGCACCTCTCTACCAGCATGGCTTCTGTGCTGTGTCTGCACTCTGGATTCACCCCTTCCGCCAAATTCTGTCCAGGAAACTTTCATTTGGTTGAAATCGTTACAGAGTTCAGCTGGAAGTTTCCTTCTCCCTGTGGTCTTTTCCCAGCTCCTCTGGCAGCTATCACCAAAGACCTCCGTGAGACAAAGTCAGAAATGGTTTTTCTGGGGACCGAGAGAGACCACAGAACTCTTCCTGCTGATTCTTGTTCACCTGTATTTCGCTTAGTTCTCTATAATTGTCTCAGCTCCAGGTGAGGTCAAAACCTTCACCCGTGATCTGGACCTTCAGGGTAAGCAGTGAGGGTGTGTGTTTGGGGGTAGACGATCCCTCCTTCAGACTTTGGGCACTCACAGTTTTGGGGCTGTCTCCTGGGCCTGCAGTAGCAATCCACTTCTTTCAAAAGGTCTGTGGATTCTCTTGGATTTCCTGGTATGTTCCTTCAGTAGTTCTTGGAGTAAAAGTTCATGATGTGAGTCTCCACGTGCTGCTCTGTTTGTCTGAGTGGGAGCTGCAATTTAATCCTGTCTCCTGTCTACCATTTTCCTCTAACTCCAACCTTTATTTTTGAAACATATTTTTGCTGGAATAAAATTCTAGGTTGACAAATTCTAGTAGCCTTGGTCTCTCCAGGTTTGTCTCAATTCAGATAGTCTGCTGGGCTCTGCCTGAGTTCCTCCTCCCTGAGCTCAGTCTGGAACCTGCTCTCAAGGCAGTAATCTGGGACAACCACAGGGCTTATCTCCTTTGTTTCCCATTTCTCAAGGACCATTGTCTCTCATTATTTGATGTTCAATGTCTTTAGAATCATTCGTTTATATAACCTGTCTGTTTTGTTTTGTTTTTAATGTTGTCCTTTCAGGAAGGAGGGCAAATTTGGTCCTTGTTACTCTATCTAGGCTCAATGTAGAGGTATGGGGTGGTAAAAATGTAATATTAGTAAATTTGGAGGCATTTCTCCTGCTGTACGGTTTTATCAGGGGTCAGGGCACTTCATGTAATGCTGAGACATGGGCTGGCAGGAGCCTTTCTGACCTGCAACTGGTCTGTGCAGGTGGCTACTGAGACATCTTTTGTCTCTATGGCCTTTCCATCCTGGGAGCTGTCTTGGCTGCGTCTTGGCTATCCTGGATAACCAGGAGTTTTTGCCAGTCTGTTTGGCTCCATTAACCTCTAGACCTAGCACACTGTAGCCATTTTCTCTCTTTCTGGGATTTGTTAATCTTCGTAGGCCTTTGCTGGAGAGGACGTGCAGGCTCTTCTTCCAGGAACACATTGATTTCTTGGCTTTCACCACCTCTCTCTCTCTCCTTCTCCCTCCCTACATACCCTTTTCCTTTATCCCCTCCTTAGTCTTGGAGAAATACTTTTTTATATAAGGTAGGAGTGGGTATTGGGGTCTTCTGTAAGTGAGTACTTTAAATTTCCCTAAAGTCCTGGGTTTTGGGAACACAGAATGCAGAGTCTGTCAAGCTATTCTTGCTTTCTGCCTGCCACATTCTTCCCTGGAGGCAATGTAAAGCAAGTTATTTGATTTAAGAGCATAGGTAGGAAAAATCATGCAATGATTAAAAAAAAAACCCTCTTCAAACCAATTATGCCAAAATAATAAGAAGTACACATTTTCTGGAAATCTTACCTTTTGAATTTATCTGTTTATGGTTATTTAAAAACTAACAAAGTATTTTTTAGGGAGAGTGTGCTAAACAGAGGCTTAACTTCTTTAAACTTTTTAGCATTGCTATATTTGCATGGAAAATGTAAGCTAGATTTGATATATTTAATTACTTGGCTGTATTCAACAGTAGTGTTCAACATGGCACACAAAGCTGGTATTTTTAGCATCCTGAATAAGGAGATGGTTTTTTCTTTCTTAAATTCTAGTCTTCCCTGCCACATACACATAAATTAAACTTGATACATTATTGATGTATCCTGAATGTTCAGTTTCTATACATAATTTTTATCCAATAAAATTGTTTAAATATTTAAGTTGCTTAATTGTGTAACTGTAGCACTCTGAAGTATTTGGCGAAGCCTAGATTCCAGTCTCTGCAATTCTCCTTTCCTTAGCTATGGCCATGGGAGCCTAAAACAGCCCCAAGCTGGTGTCTAGGATCAATTCTGACTTAAAATAATAGAACTTGTGACTTCTATATCCACACTATGAGATAAATTTTCCAGTGGTTCCCAGGTTGCTCCTGACCTAGTGCTTCGAGTTCACAAACTGGGTCTTTGTTTTTCTTCTGAGACACAGACCCACTGTATGTCCCACTTCTGGTGCTTGAGCCTTCTCACCACAACATATCTAGTATTGCTGTGTTTCCAGGGTTGGATCAGTGCCTTCTAGAAGAGTGGATGGGTCCTTCCATCTTCAGGCTATCTTCTCCAGGATTAATGATGTGCCCACACACCTAGATTTCTGTATATCTCCTATTCTCACATTCTTAAGTTTAAAGGTATGCATATTTGTTGGACACTATTGTAGGGCCCAAGGGAAAAACTTCTGAAGGGTCACTGAAAAATCAACTGACAAAAGGTAGATTAAAAGGAGAAATGGCCTACAAATGTATTAGTGTGCATGGGACTCTTACAAAATAATATTTCAAAACAACCTGCCAAATGGTTGATGCTTTTATACCATCATGAAGTCACTGAAATAATGGAGGCTCAGAGCATGGCCAAAAACAGGTTATAGTGGTAAATCATGATACAGTGGCAAGACAGGTTATGGGAGGGAGATAATAGGAGGCCCGGCTGGCACAGGTGATCCTGATGTAGATGAAACCTCAGAAAAAGCAGCCCTCTGAGATAATAGATAACAAATGTCTCTTTAGGCCTTTAAAAGTGTCAGATCCTTAGCTAATCTTTAGTTAATCTTTCATAGATCCAGACAAAGGAGGGCCTCAGAGAAAACCTGGATGCATCAATTCAAATTATTTACAGACACAAATCTCCCCTCCAAAGACAGCTTTCTAGGACTACTTCTGTCTGTGGGCCCTCTGTACAACCATCTCAGAATATGTCAAAGAAGTGTATTTTATGATGAAATATTTTGATTTCCTTCACTGTGGTGCTCAGAGGCATATTTTTTCTTAAGAACATTGTGGCTTATATATAAAATCCTCTGCTTTAGTAAGTGCACCTGTGTACCCAGTGCCTACTACCACATATCTCAGCTGTCTGAGATCTATGTCCTCTTAGCACCTCCTAGGAGACAGCACAGCTCTATGCCTCCATGTTACAATCTAACCAAGAGTTACATGTTATATGTATATGTATGTGCTATGGTCTGAATATTTTTATCTACCTCAAATACATCAAATCCATATGTTGAAACCTGATCACCAATGTGATGATATTAGGAAGCGGGGCCTTTAAGAGCTGAGTAAGTCATGACGGTAGAACTCTCATGAATTGCATTAGTGCCCTTATAAAAGAAGTCTGAGAGAACTTCCTCACCCTTTCCACCATATGAGAACACACCAAGAAGGCTCATCTATGAGCCAGGAAATAATCTTTCACTGGACACTGAATCTGCTGGTGCCTGGATCTTGGACTTCACAGTCTCCAGAACTGTAAGAAATATATATGTAGTTTTGGTTTTTATAAGCTATCAGCTTATGGCAGTTTGTTTTAGCAGTCTGAATAGCCAAAGACAGAAAATTAGTACCAGGAGTTCGGTGTTGCTATAACAAAGAACTAATTTGTAGAAACTGTTTGGAACTAGGTAATGGGTAGAGGCTGGAAGACTTTTGAGACATGCCAGAAAAAGCCTACACTGCCATGAACAGTCAAGGACAATTCTACTGAGGACCCAAAAATAAAAGAGGAGACCTATAGGGAAAGCCTCAATTTTCTCAGAAAATACCTCACCAATCTTGAATAGAATGTTGATAGGAATAGTGATGATACAGGCCATTCTGATGAAGTTTCATGTGGTAATGAGGAACATGTTACTGGAAACTGGAGGAAAGGGCAACCTTGTTATAAAGTCACAAAGAACTTGGCTGAATTGTGTTTCTGTTCTAGTGTTTTGTGGAAGGTGGAACTTGTGAATGATGAAATTGGATATTTGGCTGAGGAAATTTCTAAGTAAAGTGTTTAAGGTATGGTTTGGCTTCTCATAACTGCATATAGCAAAATGGAAAGAGACAAAAATGACTTAAAGATGGAATTGTTAATCAAAGGGAAACAAAACTTAATAATCTGGAAACTTCTCAGCCTATCCATATTGGGAAAAAAATTGAGACTTTTTTGGAGGAAAGAACAAGTGTGTGGTTCTGCAATCATTTGAAAAGGAGATTAGCATGGATTGGTCATCTCAGCAGAAGCCAAGTGTTATTTATTAAGACAATGCAAGAATGATCCCCAAAGGTATTTTGAAGATCATTGTGACTGCCCCTCCCAAGAGAAGCCAAGAGTGTGAGGACCTGAGAGCAGAATAATTTCAAGGCACCATTCCCTGGTATTCTGATGCAGTTCTCCTTGGCCACCTAGGTGTGGGTTCAGTGGGCGCAGGTGTGGTGTGGACCATAGTGGCCACTCTTCTGGAGGACGTGGGTGGTAAGCCTTGCTGGGGGTTTCACAAGGTGCCATCTCTGTCCACATACAAAGTTCATGAGCCATGGAGCCATAGCACTAATACCTAGATTTTGAAGGATGATGCTGCCTGAAGCCTTGTGCACATGATACAAGCAGAGAGCAGCCACAAAGGCTGGGCAGCTGCAGAGAGTTACCACTAAGGTAATGCCTAGTGGTGCTGTAGAGTTGGGGCCAACACTGCTACCCTAGATTGGTAGAGCAAGCAGCACATGTTCCTAGCCTGGAGGAGCTTCAGGTATGCAGCTTCAACCTATAAGAACTGTGGTGAGAGTTGAGCCCAGAAATGCCATGGGGTGGGGCTAGCCAGAGCCTTTGGGGCCAACCTTCTACTCCAGTGTGTCCGGAAGGTGGGACATAAGTCAAAGAAGATGATTTTTGAGTTTTAAGATTTAATAATGTTTGCCCTATTGGGTTTGGACTTCCTTGGCACCTGTTCCACTTTCTTCTTTTCTATTTCTCCCTTTTGGAATGGGAATGTCTATCCTATGCCTATCCTACCATTGTGTTTTGGAAGCACATAGCTTATTTGATTTAACAGGTTCATAACTAGAGAGCAATTTGCCTCAGGATGAATTGTACCTTAGGTCTTACTCATATTTAATTTAAATGATATTTACATGAGACTTTGCACTTAGACCTTGAAGTTGATACTGAAATGTATTAAGACTTTTGGAGCTATTGTGATGAAATAAATACATTTTGTATTTGAGAAGGACATGAATTTTGCGGAGCCAGGGGTAGAATACTGTGGTCTAAATATTTGTCTTCACTCAAAGTTCGTAAGTTGAAACTGAATCACATATAGTGATGGCACTGGAGAGTGGGGCTTTAGAAGGTGACTAGGTCTTGAGGATAGAGCCCTTATTAATGGGACTAGTGCCTGATATGGTTTGGCTGTGTCCCCAACCAAATTTCATCTTGAATTGTAATCCCCATAATCCCCACATGTCATAAGAGGGACATGGTGGGAGGTAATTGAATCATGGGGGCGGTTACCCTCATGCTGCTCTCATGATAGTGAAAGAGTTCTCATGAGATCTGATGGTTTTATAAGGGGCTTTTCCTCTTTTTGCTCTGCATGTGAAGAAGGATGTGTTTGCTTCCCCTTCAGCCATGATCGTAAGTTTCCTGAGGCCTCCCTAACAATGCTGAACCATGAGTCAATTAAAACTCTTTCCTTTATAAATTACCCAGTTATGGGTATGTCTTTATTAGCAGCATGAGAATGGACTAATACAGTGCCCTTATAAAAGATGTCTGAGATACACACACACACACACACATACACACACATACACACACCATGTCTTAATCTGATGTATATTTAATCTCTCTCATTTTTAAGACATACAATATTATTCTGGCAGTATTTAACCCTTGACTCCACCACATCCTACTTCACCCTTCCACACCTGATACTGTCTGAAATTGATCTAATAAGCAATTTCACAACCATCTTCCTGTCAGCAGCTGGAATAGTAACCATCCTTTGGCAGAAAAAATAATGGAGTGTTGGTGAAAGTGAGTCTGGGCCACTTTCTTTCATTCACTCATCCATTCAGTGTTTTCACAAATATCCATTGAGTACAGACTGTGTGCCTAATACTCTCTAGGCACTTTTTGTACAGAAAACAGCAACATGAGAAAAGTTCTTTTTTTTCATGGAGTTTATATTCTATTAATAGCTGAGGGAGCAGATAAAAAAAGTTCAAGATGTCAGATCCAGCACAATATGATGAAGGAAAATAAAGCAGGATAAAATTATAGAAGAGAAAGATGCATGTGCGTGTGCCTGTGCATGTATGTGTGGTGTGTATTAGATACCATATTAGATACAGTGGTCATGAATTGCCTACCTAATAAGATTTCATTTAAACAGTGACTTAAATTAAAGGAGAGTGAGAAACATGCCTTATGGATGTCTAGGGCAAAGAGCACTCCTGGCAAGAGACAGAAAGTGGAAAGACCCTTAAAGGGAGTGGGCTTAATGTGCTCAAGGAGCCCAGGGCTGTTGGTATGCTGTGAGCAAGGGCATTCATCATGATATTGATAAGTCAGAGAAATAGCTAGGGCCAAACCATGTAGATCACTCTGCATGAGATGGGAAGCCACCGGAGATTTTGAGCAGAAGAGTGACAACATTGGATGTTTCAATGACCTCTCTGAATGCCCTGTGGATAATAGACTGTAAAAGGCAAGTGTGGAATCTGGGAGACCAGTTGGGAAGTTATTGCAACAGTCCGGGTAAAGGATGGTGGTAATTTTGATGAGGGTGGTAATGGTAGAAGTAGTGATAAGTATTTTGATTCAGGGTATGTTTTCCAAGTAGATATGGAAGGATTTACTGGCATCTGTGTGTCCTTTGCAGGGACATAGATGGAACTGGAGGCCATTGTCCTTAGCAAGCTAACACAGGAACAGAAAACCAAATACCACAAGTTCTCACTTATAAGTGGGAGTTAAATGATGGGAACACATAGACACATAGAGGTAAACAACACTCACTGGGGCCTTTCGGAGGGTGGAGGGTGGATGGATCAGGAAAAATAATGAATGGGTACTAGGCTAAACACCTGGGTGATCAGATAATCTGTACAACAAACCCACATGACACAAGTTTATCTGTGTAACAATCCTGCACTTTCATTCCTGAACCTAAAATAAAAGTTAATGAAAAAGAAGAGTCAAAACGGCAGTTGGAAAGATACAATTGTTCACAGAGTTCGGGATATTGGGGTAAGAGCAGATATGAGCAGAGGAAGTTGGGAGGAATAAAAAGTTGGATTTCCATCGTGTTAAATTTATACACCAATAGGCATTTATATGTGAAAATTATGGGGTGAGTTGGAGAAGTCAAGAACAGAGGTATACATTTGGAATGGAGGTATAAATTTGAGGGCATCAATGTAGAGACGGTATTAAAATCACAGGCCTGGAGGAGGTAGGCATGGAAAGTGAAGACAAGAGATTTAAGGACTGAGCTCTGGGGTGCTTCAAAGTTTAGAGGATGGTCCAGTCAGTGAGATTCAAAGTGAGTGGCCAAGACTGAGAAAGAATAATTATTTTGAATGGAGTCACTTACTTCTCTAGGAACTATAGAATTGGTCTTGTTAAAAAAAAAAAAAAAAAAAGAATGTGTTCTGTAAGGAACTTGGATCTATAGATTCCCAGTCCTCAGAAACCCAACCTCTGATTCCTTTTCTGGCAGCGCCCTTAAGAGAAGGGATAGAAAAAGGCCCCTGTTGGCTGTGTAAGAGTGGCAAAAATAGGATAGCATGGTGACGTCAGTAGAGTCAGTGGAATGGCAGCAATGCGTTGATAGCCTCAACTTAAAATATCCCTATTATAACTGCATCCTGTTTATGTACATGTAGTAAGTTTCTTGTTGTTTTTAGATATGGGTTGATGGGTTATTTTAGTTGTATTCAAGACCCCAAAGGGAGTCTGAGATAGGGATGGAGGTGACAGTGTAAGTCTTGACTAGAAACCTCTCAAGTGGTCAATGGGCAGACACAATCTACTACCCTCATTAGGAAGTCCCTGTTACTGACTATGATAGGAGGTTCCATTGGTTGCTTTTGCCTAGCCATGGTTTCCATAACAACTGTCACCATGCCTATTGAAAGCTCTGTTCAAAGCCTCATGTTTTTGAGCCTAGTCCATCCTGAAGTCTTTCTCTGGATATTTGTTTACCAAGACATGGTTTCCACATGTATCATTACGTTAAAATAAAAATGCCTAAACTCGTGTTGTATGGAAGTGTAAATCTTTTTAGTGTATCTGATTTGACAAATACAAAGTATTACTAAAAAGCCCTTTGACCATATCTCTGCAAATCGTGTAGTGGCATCATATAGTGAAAAAAGGTAGAGACTTGAATCCCAGTTCTGCCATGTAATAGCTGTATGGTTTGGGGCAAGTTATGTAAATTCTCTCTCATTTTCATCAACTGTAAAGCCAGGATAATAATATCTATCTACCTCATGGAACTATTTTGAGAGTTAAAGTGAAAATAATAACTTTTAAAAAAGTATGTGGTATAAAAATAATTTTTTTACTTTAAATAACTAACTTTTATTTAAATTAGTTTAAAAATTTTAAATAACTAATTTAAATAACTAATTTTTATTATTTTAAATAACTAATTTTTATTTGAAAATGATTTAAATAGGTAGTAGCAAATATTATTGTACAGAAAAAGATTTCTGTGGTCATTCACTGTGCCTTTCTTTCTAATCAGACACATTGGAGGGGTGTACAGTTCACTACAGGGGCACTGGGCGAATCTTGACCATTCCTGGAAAAACAACTCGAAGTATGCATCTTATTAACAACAGGTCATTGGTGTCATCTTTGGTTTCAAAAATCACCATCGTTCCTCCATGAGAAGAGTGAACTCTTCTTTCAGGGGTTCTGTGTCACGGGTTTGAAGAGAGTCGGAAGTCATGTGGTGAAAAGCAACATTCTCAGTCACAGGT
The DNA here is from genome assembly GCF_009764315.1 of Trachypithecus francoisi. NCBI lineage: Eukaryota > Metazoa > Chordata > Mammalia > Primates > Cercopithecidae > Trachypithecus > Trachypithecus francoisi. The sequence goes on along the minus strand of NW_022681431.1, from coordinate 21,120,693 downwards.
TAACTTCCTTTAGCATCCCTTCTTTTTTTTTTTTTTTTTTGAGACAGAGTCTTGCTCTGTCACCCAGGCTGGAGTGCAGTGGCCGGATCTCAGCTCACTGCAAGCTCCGCCTCCGGGTTTACGCCATTCTCCTGCCTCAGCCTCCAGAGTAGCTGGGACCACAGGCGCCCGCCACCTCGCCCGGCTAGTTTTTTTTTTTTTTTTTTTTGTATTTTTAGTAGAGACGGGGTTTCACCGTGTTAGCCAGGATGGTCTCGATCTTCTGACCTGGTGATCCGCCCGTCTCGGCCTCCCAAAGTGCTGGGATTACAGGCTTGAGCCACCGCGCCCGGCCTAGCATCCCTTCTTGTGCATACCTCTGGAGAGTCTCCTCTTTGGAAAGGTAAGTTTGCTTCTCTTGTAAAAGGACAGAGAGGATGTTCCTAGGAAAACCTGGAATGAGGACTCTTTTCCTCCAGTTGAAAAGAGGAGATTTATAGCTCCTCTCTCCTGGATGTTATGGGAGAAAACAATGGTTATAAAAAGGATATGCCTCAAGCTGTTAACGTGGTTGCTTCTGAAGAGTGGAATTATGTATATGTGTGGGGAGATCACTTTCAATTTTTGTCTTCTTTTTAATTAAGTCACATACAAAGAGAATATATTAACTTCACTAATTCATTGTTGCAAAATTTTGACATTAAATGGATGAAAAGAGCATGAGCTTTAGAGCTAGAACATTCTGGGCTTAATTCTGGGTTTTCTTCTTGGCAAGTCTTTCTTACCCTCAGATTTCCAATTTGTATGAGGACTTTGGTTGATTAAATTGGATAATGTTTAGGTGTACAAGAGGCCCAATTATAGTGCCAGCTCGTGTGAGGTCCCTTACCAATGCTCTTGCTATATCTACTCTTTGGACCAATATTTATAAATGCTTATTCTTGAATTGTAGGATGACATTGATATCTCTGATGAAAAAACATTAGATTTAAAACAGATGGACCTGGAAATATTTAGTTTCTCCTAACACTGAAATTCTTTTAGAAATATGGCTGTAAACAAAGTACCATTAATAGACTGACATCATTTCTTGGTTTCCTTGTGGTTATAGAAGTTATAGAAGCTACGCTGTATGGAGTAGAATTATTTATAAATTCTGTTCATTTACCCCCTTCAGAGGCAAAGGACTGTAACTACCCTGGTATTGTAGATACTGGAAATGCAATTTAAACAATTACGTTCTCTCTAGACATTGAGTTTTGAGACAACACTAGTACACAATGCCTCTCTGTCACAAAATCGGACATGTGGGGGAAAATTGTATCAAATTATATCATAGGGATACATACAATGTCATCCTCAATTCTCTCATCTTCACATTAAATTGCAGAAGTGTATTATTCAGGTCCCTGGACCTTTGTATTGAAATGTGTTTCTAAATTAGGGAAACGTACTTTTTCCCTAAGTTGTGGAGTGATTTTCTCTGTTATTGGGAAGTGTGGGTGTTGTGGGGAGCAGTGATGGGAGTCTGGACAGATAAAAACTTTTGCTCCTCTCACGAAAGCCTAAAATACAAATCAGTGATAATAATTTGAAAAGAATGATGCTTTTGGAATATTTATTACGTGATGCCTTTGCATAAAGTATGTTGTTTGGTACCTATGAAATTGTTCAGAGACACCATAGTCCCAATGGTAAAAGAACAAAAGAGATTAGAGGCCATTTGAGAACTTGTTTGGTTCAGGTGGCACTTTTGTGCCTTGTCAAGAGTCAGCAGGGATAACTGTGAATACTAGTTTCCTTCAAAACAGACCTGGAACAGAAAAGTAAGAACACACGTTCATATTCATTTTTAATTACATAAAGGAATTCTGGCAAGATATATTAAAAATGAATAAAAGTAGCTATCTCTACTGGGAATAAAGTGAATGAGGTCAGAAGTTGCAATAAGACTTCTCAATGTTAATCTTTTTACACAATGCTGAGTTTTAGGCATGTGAATATAGTGCCTGTTCAAAAACAAATGGGAGATAAAAATTGATCTGTGTGGCATAGCTGTGTTGGGCCCAACCTTCTCTCCAGTGTATCCTGGGGATGGGGATGTGAAGTCTTTTCCCCACTCTGTGGCACTGAGACCGTTTTAGAGAATAGCATTTCTTCTCAAGGACTCTGTTCCTCCAGTTGAAAAGAGGGGATTTATAGTTCCTCTCTCAGGGATGTTATGGGGGAAAGCAATGGTTATAAATAAGATATGCCTCAAACTGTTAACATGGTTGGTTCTGAAGAATGGAATTGTGTATATGTGTGGGGAGATCACTTGCAATTTTCTTCTTCTTTGTAATTAAGTCACATACAAAGAGAATATATTAATTTCATCATTATTATCATTGTCTTGATAAAAAATATTAAAAAAGATTAAAAGAATAATTTAGGCTAGGGTCTAGAATCTCTTGCTTTCTTGATTGGGTCAATTTTAGGGAATCTCTGATCTTTACTGTTGTGGAAATGATTTCTGGTCTTCTTTGGAAACCACTCAGCTGTCTGGCAGGCCCTTTATAGAGGCATCCCTACGTTGGGAAGAGAGGTACAGCTGAACAAAGAGGGTACATTCTGAAAAAGGATGCAGAGTCTGAGCAGGAGGACATGGGTCAGAATCGCTAGACTGAGAGCTTCCCCAAATAAAAGAGGAGACCTTTTGCTCAGAGATCTCACTGTTAGCCATTCAATTGTGCTTCCCCAACTCTTGCTACTCCCAATCCTTTGGTAGAAAGCCTGTCCTGTTCTGGGGAGGGACCACCACACCCTCTCCACATTCACTGTGCACCACTCAAGTAGTTATATTACTGCTCTCAAGATCAACATTAGTCCTGTATTGGAAGGAAAATCTTTCACCCTCTGTGTTCAAGCTGCTGTCTTCCATCTGCCATTTCAGACTCCAGGATGCTAGACTGAAGGAACAGGGCCATCAGTACTGGCGTTATCAGACTTGCATTCAAATATTAGCCTTGCAACTTAACAGCTGAGTGTTTTATGGGCAACTTATCAAACCAATCTGGCACCATTTTTCTTTGCCTGTAAAGTGAATATAATTATAAATCCAACTTTATAGGGTTGTTATGAGCATTAAATGAGATAATGCATGTAAACAGTTTAGCAGAATGAATGGCACATTGTAAATGAGCTAGAAAAATTAATTATTGTTATCGTTTTTATTGTTACGTCCTTAAGAGACAAAACATTGGTGAGTGAACCAAAGGGTGATATTATTTCTTATCGTCATTATTTCCCTGTTAGAATACTCATGTGGTGCCTTATTGAGGATTTAGTGGTTTCTCAGATTCTCTCAGAACAATGTGTATTTGGTCTTCAAGGTGCCCTGTTGGGGACTGAATCACATCACTGGAAATTTTCTCCACAGCAAGTGAAACACCACACCAGAGTTAGACTATGCCTTGCTGAAAAATCACTCTTGCCAGAAGTGTTTGGACAGTGGTGTTCATCAGGAATTCCAGGCCCTGCCTCTTGAGCATGTCTTCCACATTTCCAGAAGGGTTCAGGTTAAAAGTTAAAGGAAATGATAAGGTACATTAGTCCAGACAAGTGATTTGTATGTCAGGTAACTCTTTCATGTATTCGGCTTTTATGGATGGAGCATGTAATCTGTACCAGGTGCAGTACTGGAGACAGGGTTTACAGAGGTGAATGCAATAGACCTGGTGCCTGCCCCTCATGGAGCTCAGTATCAGTGAGTGACAGAATGGAGGCCCACAGACTAATAAGTAGGTAAACAAATCCATATATACCTGATTATAAAATGAGAACATCCTACAAAGGAAACAAATAGCTAGCTGTCATAAAGAACAATGAGGTAGGGATCAAGTAAGACCTATCTTAAACGGTAATGTTTAAGATGCAATTTCAAGGACAAGGAGTTGGTTAGTAAGAGCATTCCAAATACAGCAGCAAAATAAATGCTCTAAGACAGCAATCATTTCAGCAAGTCCTAGGAACTAAAAAGAGGCAGTTTGGTTAGAATGTAGTGATGAGAGAAGAGTGAGTGAAAGTAGAATGGAAGATGTAGGCAGTGGGCAAGATCAAGCATATCTTTCTGACTGTAGGGTTGAATTTGAGCATTAATAAAAAGGGAATGGAAAATGGATTGAAGGAAAGACAAAGGTGAAACTAGACTGCCTGACTTCCTTCCTTCCTTCCTTCTTTGCTTCCTTCCTTCCTCCCTCCCTCCCTTCTTTCCTCCCCTCCCTCCCTTCCTCCCTTTTCTCCTTTCCTTTCCTCTCTTTTCCTTTCCTTCATTTCCTTCCTTTTTTCCTTCCTTCCTCCTTTCTTTCCCTCCTTCTTTCTTCCTTCCCTCTTTCCTTTTTTCCTGCCTTCACTAATTATTTAATGAGTGCTTACTAGATGCCCATATTATTCTAGTCCCTGGAGATAATGAGCTAAATGAAAGGGAGAGAAGTTTATCCTGAGTGGCTTTGACATTCTGGGCGGGAGGCTGGTGCTGTTCTCCAGTGGAGAGGGAAGGGGACCTGATAAAGCAGCAGTAGTAAAGAGGGAGAGAAATTGGTGGATTTTATACCCCTCTTCTTACCCTCTATCACCCCACACATCAGCTAGCAATACTTTCACTGCCAGTGTTTCATTGAGTTTCTGACTTTGTATCTTAGAAAATCATTCCTTTTGCTCCCCTTCCTGATCCTTCCCTTACCAGCTGTCATCTGATTCCATATCTCATCTTCAGAAAATGATGATGATGAGAAAAGCCATAGAAAGAGACTGAAAGTACAAATCGATATATGAATTAGAACATAAATCAAATGAAAGAAAAGAAATGCTTGGAAAGAATAGATGATGGCGGAATGCCAGGAAAAGGATGGATTAACCTGTTCCACTTGAAGAGATTAGGTGTAGGACTTTATACACTCAAGTTGCCCATTAATTTTCTGATTCTGCCACTGGTGATGGGTTGAATCTTGGGACTTCTACCCTAGTTTTAATAAAAGTGGCATGTATTGTTAGGAACTATTATAACCTAGAATCTAGGTTCTGAAAGGCAAAGGAGGCACTTCTACCCTGGGTTTTTTCTGTTGTAACCACAATCTATCTGTGGCTCTTGAGCACTTAACGGTCTGCCTAGTCTGGAGTGAGATATACTATAAGTATAAAATACACACTGGAGTTTGAAGACTTACTACAAAAACAAAAATATAAAATAGTTACTGATTTTTATTTATTTATTTTTGTGATGGTGTCTTTCTGTGTTGCCCAGGCTGCATTCAAACTCCTGGGTTCAAACAATCCTCCCACTTCAGGCTTTTGAGCAGCTGGGTCTACAGGTGCATGATACTGCACTTAGGCATTAATAATTTTTAGATTGGCTGGGCGCAGTGGCTCACGCCTGTAATCCCAGCACTCTGGGAGGCCAAGATGGGTGGATCACCTGAGGTCAGGAGTTTGAGACCAGCCTTACCAACATGGTGAAACCCTATCTCTACTAGAAATACGAAATGAGCATGTTGGTAAGGCTGGTCTCAAACTCCTGACCTGTAATCCCAGCTACCAGGGAGGCAGAAGGAGGAGAATAGCTTGAATCTGGGAGGTGGAGGTTGCGGTGAGCTGAGATCACACCATCGCACTCCAGCCTGGACAACAAGAGCGAAACTCCGTTTCAAAATAGTAATAGTAATAGTAATAATAATAATAATGATAATAATTTTTTGATTGAATATAGTTGAAATTATATTTTGGGTATTGGAGTAAATAAAGATATCTTATTAAGAAAAACTCCCACTATTACAATGTACTCTTTTCAAATGTGTCACAAAAATTTGAACATTACATATCAGCTCTCATATTTCCATTGGGTAGCACTGCTCTGGAGAATAATAGTAACTAACACTTATTGAGCACACAGTGTGTTCCAGATATTGCTCTAAGCATGTTATATGTAAACTTCTAATTACTACAAATTTAAAGGTACATCATAATATAGTTCCATTTTAAAGAACCAAGGCATAAAGAGATTAAATAATGCATCTACACTCATACAATTGGATAGCGGCAGAGCTAGGATTCACCTCCAGTCAGGCTGGCTCCAGAGCTCACATTCCTCATCATCCCATTGTCCTGTCTCCTGGTGTCCAGTTGAGAGTTGCTTTAGCATGTTGCACAGAGCTAGGTGGGTACAAGGAGGTCAACAATACATGATGCCTTCATGTATTAATTAGCAGTTTTAAGTCATAAGGAAAAAAGACACACTCAGGTTGCCTGAGCTGATGGGGATTTTTTTTATGAGGATGGAGAAATAACCTAAGAGTCCTAGCAATGTCAGGTTTTGTGGAGAACTGGATCTCTATTCAAGAGACCACAGTGATTTCAGTATAAAATAGAACTCTCGGGCTACCATTCTTGGGTCTTGGATTCTATTTGCTGCTTTCTTAATCTATTACTAACTTACTGTCTCATGGCTTCTATTTACTTAAGACTTTGTACTAACTGCTTTCTCTCAGCATATTTTTCATTTGGCTTCTATACATCTGCTTTGTCTGTAAGATTTGTATTCTGAGTTGCAATCTATAGGCAATTGGGTTGGCTAGTTTGGACATTCTTCAATAAAGACTAGTTCTAGTAGGTGGAATTTTCTGCCAGGTTTCCTCGTAAGTCATTGAACTTCCTTATGTTTAGCTATATTTGGGGCAGCATCCATCACAAGTTGGCTGCTATGGATAAAGTTACAAGATCATATGACCCACATAATAACACGATAGCAAGATATATTTGCATGTCACTAAGTGCTTTTAGCTACATTCATTCATTCACCAAATATTTATTGAGTCTCTGTTATGTGCCAGGTACTGTTCTTGGCACTTGGAATTCATCAGTGGAAAAAAGAGACAATGATCCCTTCCCCCTAAAGCTATATTCTAGCTGAGGGAGGCGGACAATAACCAAACAGGCATAATAAATGAAGTATAAAGCTTGTTAGAAGGTGATAGGGCTATGGAGAAGAAAGCAGAGTAAAGAGATAGAGAATGATGATGAAGTGAAAAAGTAACTTGCAGTTTTACATAGTGTGTCATTAGGGTAGGCCTCATTGAAGTGTGAGGTTTGTGTAAAGATGTAAAGAAGGAGAGGGAGTTAACTAAGAAGGAGCTGGAGGAAGAGCATTTGGAGGATGGAACAACCAGAGCAAAGGTCCTCGGCTTGACATGTTTGAAGAACAAGGAGGTTAGGATATCTGGTCCAGAATGAGGGAGACAGAGAGTGGTAGCAGATGAGGTCAGAGAGGTCAGATCAGGTGGTAGTTTTTAGGTGTTTGTAAGGATCATGGCTTTGACTCCAGTGAAATAGGAGTCATCACAAGGTTTTATCAGAGAAGTGACATGATCTGATTTACTTTCTAAGAATACTCTGGATGTTGGATTGTGCTATGATTTGGATGTGGTTTGTCCCTGCCAAAATTCAGGTTGAAATTTCATCTTCAATGTGTTAGTGTTGGGGGGTGGGGCACAGAGGGAGATGTTTGGATCGTGAGGGTGGATCCTTTGTGAATAAATCAATGTCTTCCCTCAGCAGTGAGTGAATTCTTGCTTTCTGGGGAATGAATTGTTCTTGCAGGAGTGGGTTGTCTTCTTCATTTCTCCCTCTTGCTTCTTCTCTCACCATGTGATGTCTTTGCACACGTCCACTCCCCTTCCCCTTTCCACTATAAGTGAAAATAGCATGAAGAGAGGCCTTCACCAGATGCAGCTGGCCAATCCTGAACCTTTCAGCCACCCAAATTGTGAGCCAAATAAACCTCTTTTCTTTATAAATTGCCCGGCCTCAGGTATTGTGTTATAGCAACATAAAACAGACTAAGACAGATTGCAAGTCAACTGATAGGAGGCAAGGATGGAGGCAGAGGTCCTGTTAGCAGGCAATTGCAATGCTTTAAACAAGAGATGGAGGTTATTTGTGCTTGGGTGACAGGAATGGAGGTGGTGAGAAGTGGTTAATTTTGGAAGTATTTTAAAGCTAAAGGATTTGCTCACAGATTGGATGTATGAAATGAGAGAAAGTGTGAAGTCAAAGATAACTCCAGGATTTTTGGCATGGATTATTGGTAGGATGAAAATTACCATTGAAAGAGATGAGGAAAGCTGTAGGTGCTTCTTTGGGGTGTAGGGAGGATCAACTTCAGTTTTGGTGACACTGGGTTTGACATGAATGTAGACGTGTAAGTGGACATGCTGAGGAAGCAGTGGATTTGTAAGTTTGGTGTTTTCAAGGCGGTTCTGGGTTTAAAACACACATTTGAGAGAAATCAGAATGCAGATGATATTTAAGGCAGTACGACTCAATCGGATAATCAATGTAGTGAAGGTAGATAAAGAAGAGAAGACCGAAGACTAAACTCCAGAGTATTAACATATTAAAGTCTTATATAGAAGAGAAAAACCTGGAAAAAGACATAGAGAAGTCACTGGTGATATAGAAGAAAAGCACAGTGTGGTGTCCTGGAAGCCAAGTGAAGAGAGTGTATCAAGAAGGAAACCATGAGTATCTGGATGAAATTCTTCTAATCCTTCAAGTAAGAATAAGACTGAGAACTTACCATTGGATTCAATAATATGGAGGTCATTGGTGACTTTAATAAGAGTAGTTTTCGAGGAGTGGGATGGTGGATGCTGAGTGAAGTGCGTTTTATTTTTTAATTTTTAAATAGTTTGTTCTTTTTTCCTTTTTTTTTTTTAAATTTAGGTTTAGGGGTACATGTGCAGGTTTGTTACACAGGTAAACTTGTTTCATGGGGGTTTGTTGTACAGATTATTTTGTCACCCAGGTACTAAGCCTGGTACTCAGTAGTTATTTTTCCGAATTCCCTCCCTTCTCCCACCCTCCATCCTCAGGTAGATCCGTGTCTGTTGTTTCCCTCTTTGTGTCCATGTGTTCTCATCATTTAGCTCCTACTTATAAGTGAGAACATAAAGTATTTGGTTTTTTGTTCCTGGGTTATTTTGCTAAGGATAATGACCCCCCAGCTCCATTCACGTTACTGCAAAGGACATGAATCTTGTTCTTTTGTATGGGTGCATAGTATTCTATGGTGTATATGTACCACATTTTCTGTATCCAGTCTATCATTGATGGACATTTAAGTTGATGCCATGGTTTTGCTATTGTGAATAGTGCTGTAATGAACATATGCATGCATATGTATTTATGGTAGAACAATTTATATTCCTTTGGGTATATAACTAGAAATGAGATGCTGGGTCAAATGATAGTTTTGGAATGGATCTTAAGAGATAATGAGAAGAGAGAAATGGAAAACAGCATGGATATCTCTTTCAAGGATATTTGCTGCAAAGAAGAACAAAGAAATTAGGTATGATTTTGTCAGGGAAGTAGAGTCAAGAGAAGATTTTACTTTTTCTTTTCTAAGATGAGAGAAGGTTAGTATGCTGATGGGAATGACCCAGTAGAGAGTGAAAAAGGGATGATGCAGGAGAGGAGAGAGAATTTAGTAGTGAAGTTCTGGAGCAGATGGAGAGCCTGTGCTCTTCATCCAGAGGATCCAGTGCCCATGTGGAGGACATGGTTTAGATAGAAACATGGGAAGCTGATCCATCAATAGCTGGGAAGACAGGGGACGTGGTATGGAAGTCCATAGAAGGTCACTTTTCTGAGTGAAGTGGGAAGTAACGTCATTAACTGAGAGTGAGGATGGTGGAGGAGGTGTGCATTTTAGTTGACAAGAGAAGATTTGAACTAATCTTCCAGGAAAATAGAAGAGTGGATGGTTTCTAGACAGTAACATAATTCTGTAAGCAGCAAAGCCAGAACACTCTAAGGACAATATGTGAGTGTTTCCCTTTCTTCTTCTTTTTTTAATGGAATGAAATTTGCCAGCTACTTGTTTGAAACATGACAAATGCTGGCCCGGCGGGCCATTCGCAAGGGAGAAGAAAGGAGATAGCTTTTCAAAAGTGGAGCCAAAGCTAGGCATTAATGATTAAAATGGGCAGGTAATTCATCTCCTTTATTTTACTTCTAGTAAAAGCTTAATTAGCTGAGAAAGAGAAAGAGAGAGAGGGAGAGAGGAGCACAAGGCCATAGTGGAATTTGGAGACCTGGAAAGATGTCATTAAGCAGAACTTAGTATCCTGGCTGTGGTCTTATGGATTATAGAAATAGATGAAGAGCTCCAACTGATCACAGTGTGAGATGAAAAAATGCTTCAAATCTTCTACCCGCAAGTCTTTATTTCCAAGTTTGGAACCTCTATGGCCTCTAAATAAAAGAAAAAAATGGCACAGAGGGCCATTGTGAAAATGACAATGGCAGCATGATGATGGGATGTTTGCTTACTGTCTACATCTCTTAGTGGTAAAATTGATAAACCAGAGCCTTTCCATTATAATTTCCAGAGAGCTTGACTATGAATATAAGACATCAAGTAATATCAGAAGACTGAATATTATAAGAAAAACCCACTCTATCTTTAGAGAAAATAGAAATGATTCTTAAGTCCCATTTACTTTGGACTTAGTAGAGCCATATTAACAGGCTGCTGTAATATAAAGCCTTTAGCATATTTGTTTCTAGGGCTGAATGTACAATTATGTATCTCTATATCTTCTAGATTTTTAAAACCCTCATGTTAAATTGAATTAACATGGATGCTCTGGGCAATAATTTATTTAGTGTCTTCACTGCTGCTCTTGTAATCTTGTAGTTAATCCAAGATCTGGGGAGGAAAGTCTTCTGGACTGTAAACACTTCATGCAGGTCTGACAGCCTGGCTCACAGCCTATGGAGGGACTGGATATACCCTCTGCTCTGTACTGTCCAGAAAAGAACTCTGCTTTTCCTTCTTAGAGGACAAAAGTACAAGCCAACCTCTATAGTTTTGGGACTTCATCTCTGTTATCTATTTGTTTTAAATAAAAAACAGGCCAGGCTCAGTGGCTCACGCTTGTAGTCCCAGCACTTTGGGAGGCCGAGGTGGGTGGATTACCTGAGGTCAGGAGTTCGAGAGCAGTCTGGCCAACATGGTGAAACCCCCATCTCTACTAAAAATACAAAAATTAGCTGTGTGTGGTGGTGTGAGCCTGTAATATCAGCTACTCCGGAGGCTGGGGCAGGAGAATCTCTTGAACCTGGGAGGCGGAGGTTGCAGTGAGCAGAGATCAAGCTACTGCCACCCCAGCCTAGGCAACAGAGTGAGACTCCATCTCAAAAAAAAAAAAAAAAAAATTGTGTTAAAATAAAAAACATGGAGGCTATCAGTCAATCAACAGAATAAGATATCTACTACTCAGGAATGTGTTAGTGACCTCAGATTTGAACTACCCATCATATTGTGCCTTTCAAAGGCTCAGTGAAACAAAGGATAAACCAAAAGAACATTCTATACTTTAAGCATTCATTACGATGCTGGGATTTATCAGGAACTCAAATTCTAGAGAATAATCTGAAAGGAAGACATTGTTTTCTAAGTATATTTTTGCCAATCATCCACCTTTCAATTCAACTGGTACTTGTTGAATGCCCGACACTAAGTACTATTTCTTCAGTTTGATCTTGCTCCTAAATAAGGACTAGAGGACCATCCATTTGATGGAGTTAGGTTTAATTTAGTGTAGAGGATTGCCTTCCAGGACTGGAAAGAAATGGACATTCACAGATTGATTAGGCTCATCACTTACCCATAAATGGATAGATGCTCATTGTTTCATGACAGAAAAATGCAAATCTTTTAAAATTATTTATCAGGTGACTAAAATTTCCACTATTAAGACAAAAATCCTCTTGCTTGAGCGACTGTACTGACTATTCATAAATCCTTTAAAAGTGTAAATATCTTTGGGAGAACAGGTGACTATTTTTACCAGTTAGACTTTTGTGGTAGATGAGTTTTTCAGGTAAACAACTATTTTTCTTTATAGCGAGGAGAAGATCATGAAGGAATAAGACAGTACATGTAGAAGTCTTTTTGCAGTGCAGTGGGTTGATCAAGGTGAAGCATTACAACAAGGGATTCTGGGAAGAAAGCTGGCTGCACTGAGGTTGTTTAGGCAAGAGAAGATCAGTGAGAAAGTACAAAGGAAGAGATGTGTGGATGGACTGATTTTATATGCCCTGAAGATCAATGTTTCATTACTCCACTATTTGTCCTAGGGCAACTCCTTGACCTGAACCAGCTGAATTCTTCCTAACAGGCTTTTTGGATTGTCAGAGCTATGTTCCATTCTTGGCTTGGTGTTGTGTAAAGATCAGTAGTTTAGGAGCTTAGGAATCAGTGTCAGGCCCAAGCCCCGACTTCACTAACGTCAGTCCTGAGGCGAATTAGCTAACTCCATGGAGCCTCAACTCTCTACCTATAGAAAGGGATAGCATACCAGAACCTTGACTTTGGAGAGGGATGTGTCATGAGGCCTTCACAAATCCTCACTTCTGGAAATTCTGTTCTATCATATTATTTATCTTTCAAGTTTTAATATATCATAACAGTAAAATTTTAATGAACAGATTAATATGTTTAATATTTAATCGATATACAATTGTGATAAGTTTTGACATACCTGTGAAACCATCACCACTGCAATAAAGATAAAGACCATAACTATCATCCCCACAGTTTCTTCATACCCCTTTGTAATCCCTTTCTCCTGACCTTTCCAGCTCCCTACCCTCCACCACATCCACATAACATTAAAATTTAAGTCACCCTTCAGATCCTTAATGAGAATAACCCATCTTGGCATTAAGTAAACCACAAGTTGCATCAGGATGTGAGTGTTGAACTGTCGGCTAAATTCATTCAGTTTTAAGAGCCTATTTGCCACATTATATCATCATAGCTCAAACAACTTGAATATAGAAGTCACTATATCAAGAAAACACCTGCATATGCATGTTTATTGCAGCACAGTTCACAACTGCAAAGACATGAAATCAACCCAAGTCTCTACCAATGAATGAGTGGATAAAGAAAATGTGTACACCATGGACTACTACTCAGTCATGGAAAGAATGAAATAATGTCTTGTAGCAACTTGGGTGGTACTGAAGGCCATTATCTTTTTTTTTTTTTTTTTTTGAGACAGAGTTTCGCTCTTGTTGCTCAGGCTGGAGTGCAATGGCGCGATCTCCACTTACCACAACCTCTGCCTCCTGGGTTCAAGCGATTCTCCTGCCTCAGCCTCCCGAGGGCTGGGATTACAGGCAAGTGCCACCACGCCTGGCTAATTTTGTATTTCTAGTAGAGACAGGTTTTCACCATGTGGGTCAGGCTGGTCTCAAACTCCCAACCTCAGGTGATCTGCCAGCCTTGGCCTCCCAAAGTGCTGGGATTATAAGCATGAGCCACTGGGCCCGGTCTGAAGGCCATTATCTTAGGTGAAGTAACTCTCAAGAATGGAAAATCAAATACCACATGTTCTCATTTATAAGTGGGAACTAAGCTATGGGTATGCAAAGTCATGCAGAGTGGTATAATGGACATTGGAGAGTCACAAAGAGGGAATGCCGAGGGTGGTAAGGGATGAAAAGTTACCTGTTGGGTATAATGCACTATTTGGGTGATGGGCACACCAGAATTCACCACTATACAATTCATCCATGTAACTAAAAACCACTTTATTCCTAAAGCAATTGAAACAAAACAATAAAAACAAACAAATATATAACACAGCCAAATTCAGAATTAGTCTCTGTTATGTACCTTCAGTGCTGCTTGGGACTGTCTAGCCACAACTGACTGCTCAATCAAGAAATGCAATGGTCTACCTATCATTCGCTTCATGGATTGTTTCAGGACAAATGCAATAGTATATGTGAAATTTCCTTATAAGCCATAATGTGCCATACTAACAAAAGGCATAATTGGTATTGTGTGAGTCACTACTTTTCCCATGTAGCCCTAGCACTGCCATGCAAATGAGCTGTTTGGTAGCACACTCAACTTCTCTGAGTCCAGTATTAATCAGTCATTAATTAGACATCCTTGTAAGAGATCCATGATGCTTATTGACATGATGAAAATTGCTTTGCATTAGTTCAGGAAAATAAAACTAAAAAGATCGTGGGGGACTCTTATAGGATTTTTTGGACAGAGTGCAGCATACCCAAGTCATGATTTAGATATTACTTACATTGATAAAACCAAGTTATAATATGTGGTAAACAAAACCAAGCATGACCATTCCCCTACTGTGTTCTGTCTCTGTTAATCCTCAGATAATATTCACAATTTAAAAGCCCCCTTTCCCTATGACACTTGTATGAAGAGAGTGGTGGTCTGAGAATAATAACAAGGAGTACCTTGAAGGTATCATGGGTGTTTATCAACCTTGGTTAAATATAATCTGGGTTACTGCCAGAGTCTGTATAATCATAGAGTTAAGTATTTTCCATCTAAGAAGGTTATGACAAAGCTCATTTACAACATTAATTAGTAACATATATAAAGTACAGAAATCCTTCCTCAACCGTCAGCATTAGAATTCAGAAAGCTCTTGTAGTAGAATAATTCATGGTTGAGGAATATTAGGGAACTGAGAATTCACCTGAGGGCAGGTGTATTTTTGAAAGTTCTTAATATATATTTAAACATACAGATAAATAAAACAGAAAGACTGGAAAAGAGAATGTCAAAGACCTTAAATTGGCAATTAAATAACTCTTAAAATAGTAATAATGAACACTGTACAATACATTTCAATTTGTCTTTCGTGCAGAGATGACTTCCTGGGAAGATGCATAGGTGAGAGAAGGGAAAGGAGGTGGATTAGGAAGAGCCACAATCAGTGTCCTTCTACTCCATCTCCTGGATGCGCACACTCTGAGGTCTGTTCTGGAAGGTGCATCTCCTGGTTTTGGCTTTAGTAGTATACTTGTGGCTCTCCAATAACAGAAATGGTGCTGTGTGAAGGGCTCGAGGCTCTTGAGTGAGTATCTCCTTCTTTGGGAAGCAAATATATTGGGCAGGCCAGTCATCTATTGAAAATATTGCTTTGCTCCTCTTTATGGGTTATAAACAACGCTTCAAACTAAATCTGTTTTGGGTTTGGCTTTTACATGTGTTCAAAGTGGTGTCTTTAAGTGCAAAGTTTTAGTCAATTGATTTCTTTGGGAGGTTTTGCTTCCTTCCTGTCTTCTTTGTTAAATGCAGCCCACCTGCTGTGCTAGTCAGTGGGAAGGGCTGGGTGATGGGCAGATGCCTCTCTAACACAAGGGCCTCCCCATGCACAGTCTCTATGCCGTTACCATAAGTCAGCAGGCTGAGGAGATAAAGAAAGTCATTTAAAGCCCTTTTATCAGAAAGTCACTTCCAGCACTTGTGAAATCATAATAGAGCTTTTTTTTTCAGCACTATGTATCAAGCCCTCTTCTAAATGTTTTCATGCTTTATCTCATTTAATCGTTATATCCACTGCACAAGGCAGTAATGGCTATTATCTCAATTTTACATGGGATAAAGGGTAATAGCAGAGAGGAAAAGTAACTTGCCCACAAACATATGTAAGTAGCAGATTAGGGTTTGTGTGTAGCATTCTCATTCTAAGCCTTTCCCTTTAATCCGCCTCTCAGGCTGCCTCTTCATATTTCACCATTGAACACATTATTATCCTTCTCAAGATCACAAACCTCACCCCTGATCTTACTCCCCAAGTCACTGCCCAGTAGCGGCATCTCAGGAGCATTACTATTTAATTACTTCACAAAGCTACCAAAGCCCTAGAGAGTACTGCACAGTTATCTGTATTCATGAGAAAGCCCAAAAATAACCTCTGGTCTAGGGAGAAATCTACAAAAGAATGAGAGTAGAGGTAGAAACCAGATCCTTCTGGTTTCACAAGATTCTTTCCTAAGACAATCTTACATTGATTTAGAACAACTACTATGTGATGATCCATTATTCAAGTGGTTGTAGAAAATGCGTACAGAAGTAAATCTGCGAAGAACTCAAAATTTCTTTGAGAGCTTGCAGACTGCTTTTTAAATCTGTTATTTTTAGGGCCTGCCCCCTTAGTAATTGCTGATGATTTTAAGAGCAAGAACACCAGTTAAATGATTCTAAGTCTAGGATCTGCTACTCTTTAATTGACCTGGGACTCATTTGACCTTGTCGGGGGTAATAGAGCACTAATAATAATAATTTAGCATCAGAATAATATTAATCTAAGAATATTTAATAATGTAATGTTAACAATATTATTAATAACTATTTATTTCTGGCTTCACATAATCTCTATTTTTGTTTCATTTTTTCTTTTGCCTCACTTTTCTTATTAGTCTCGTCATACTCCACATCTCATTCTAAGACTCTGGAATCCATTTTAACAAGGCGAGTGAATAAATAAACTCTCTATTTTATGGCTCTTTTAGAGAATAAATGGGATAATATGAAAATGCTTTTGAAACAGTAAAATGCTATATAAATGCAGCACTATAGCTAAATTTATATAGCATTTCTGTTATTTCTCCTTCCTAGAATGTCCTTTCCTTCAATCTGTGCCTAACAAGTTTTCTCTCTTTTCCTCAAATGCTCTATGATATTTGTTTGAGCTCTAGTTACCTCCATTTTTCTGGGCAATAAATGCTTATTGTTCTATGATTTAAACAAGTTCATCTGTTTTTGTTTCTGTGTGTTCTTGTGGATCTTTTCTTGACCTCCTCATTATTTTAATCATTTTTCTTCTAGAATTTCTTTCATCTTTAAGCCCACATCTTATTCTCTTCCCGGCACAGTCTAAGTGTTCCTTTCTCATTTTGTTTCCATAAAATGAGAAAGATCAGAGGTGTTTTATTACATTTTAACAATTTTATTTCCATTCACTAACAGAAAAACAACCATTACTTATTTTCTGCAATCAGAATAGAATCAGGTTTTCACCCTTTGGTGATTCAATATTGTTGGGAAGTCATTCTATTTATGAGCTCTTCACAGAAGAATGCAGCTCCGTGTGTGTAATTCTTTGAGAAAAGAACCCAAAAGGGCAATAGAGGTTGAGAAAAATACTCTAATCGGCACACTTTGCTCTTTATCATTCATGATTTTCCAGGGTGAAGTATCATATTGTGTCATTTAAGTCTCAGAGGAAATAAACAGAGGCTCACACAGGCTAAGAAATTGAGATTACCCTATTATGTCCTTTGTGATAAAATGTTTAAAAACAATGGAGATTTTTATACTTTCATTTTGTATCCTCTTAGTAAACTTGAGGATACTTCTTATAAGGACTTTATTTTATTTTAAGACAGAGTCTCACTCTATCACCCAGGCTGGAGTGCAATGGCGTGATCTTGGCTCACTGCAACCTCCACCTCCAGGCTCAAGTGATCCTCCCACCTCAGCCTCCCAAGTAGCTGGGATCACAGGTGTGTGCCACCACACCCGGCACTTTGTATTTTTTGTATTTTTTGATAGAGACGGGGCTTCACCGTATTGGCCAAGCTGGTCTCCAACTCCTGACCTCAAGCAATCCTCCTGTCTTGGCCTCCCAAAGTGCTGGGATTACAGGGTGAGCCACCGTACCCGGCGGAAGACTTTAATATGGATACATGTAGATACAATCAGTAATAAAATACAGTGTTAAGGAAATCAAATGTACTTGACTTGGATAAGTCAGATGGAAGGGTCTCTAAAGGAAATATAAAAAGATCTATTAAGTCATGAATGTATTCTCCTGCCAAGACCCAGACATAATAAGACAGGTAATCAGGAAAGAACAATGCTGGAAAAAATACTCAAAATTGCAACTGTAGATGCCCCCAAGGGTAACTGAGCTGCCTTCTTGGTTGACAGTTTTGAGACTGCATGCCTTTTTCACAAGGCCACGGTCAACACTGCCGTAATTCTCTTTGTAATGCAGTAATAGGAGTCTGTTTCTCAAGGGCTTAAGAAGATTCATTTTTATCGCATGTTCATATTCACCCAGGTTAATTGATATTTAGACAAAGCTGATCTCTTTTTTTTTCTTTTTTTTTTTTTTGAGATGGAGTTTTGCTCTCGTTGCCCAGGCTGGAGTGCAATGGTGCAATCTCGGCTCACTGCAACCTCCGCCTCCTGGGTTCAAGTGATTCTTGTACTTCAGCCTCCCAAGTAGCTGGGATTACAGGCATGCACCATCACGCCAGGCTAATTTTTTGTATTTCTAGTAGAGATGAGGTTTCACCATGTGGGCCAGGCTGGTCTCTAACTCCTGACTTCATATGATCCACCCACCTCAGCCTCCCAAAGTGCTGGGATTACAGGCATGAGCCACCACACCCAGCCTGAACTCTTTAATAGAATTGTTCAAACTTTGTAAAAGGAGGGCAGAGAAGAAGTGTAAACAGACACCCTTTGAAGTTTGAACAGCCACTGCCATCTTTAGAATGGCTTAATTTTTGTGGGTGTTTATCACAGAGGAGTGCCCATGCCCCACTGCATTCTTGGCTCCAGTGCTCCTCTTTCCCCAAGACAGCAAGTGAGGGTGAGGGTCATGGGCAAGGGTGGGGGCACACTTGCCAGCTAGGCTGATGGATGCTGGAGGCACTATGGGAGAGTGCTGGAGCTGCTCACTCTTCCAGGAGGTCAGGGAGACAATCCTTGCAGAGGAGAGGCTGGGCCTTTGGGCTGACATTCTCCTGCCTGCGACGAGGTGGGTAAGACTTAATCTAGGTTGAGGAGGAAGAAAGTCAGAGTTATTGACAGCACAGAGTGAAATTGAAGCCTCTCTCCTGCCAGCTCTGGAATTCTGCAAATAATTTGATCTTTATACTTTCAGTTCTTCTTCTATAAAACACATACTAACAGAACCAACTCTTAGGGTTGTAGT
Source organism: Trachypithecus francoisi (assembly GCF_009764315.1). Lineage (NCBI taxonomy): Eukaryota > Metazoa > Chordata > Mammalia > Primates > Cercopithecidae > Trachypithecus > Trachypithecus francoisi. The sequence continues at coordinate 21,101,890 of NW_022681431.1, read as the reverse complement.
AAGGATTATGAAAGAATTAAGTAAGACTCTTAGAAGAGTGTCTGGTGTTAGTGAAAATTCATAAATGGAAGTTATATAATTTGAGCATTCTGTCTTTTTTGCTTCTTTGGTGTGAAGCCATAAGCTTTCATAACAGAATCCTGTGCTATTGTTTTAAAAATGGATAGGGTTGGCCTTTCCCTTGGAAATACTATAATCCATAATACCAAGTCCAGGTGCCATCGCTGTCACCTGTAGTCTCAGCACTTTGGGAGGCTGAGAGGGGAGGATTCCTTGAAGGCAGGAATTTAAGATCAGCCTGGGCAACATAGCTAGACCCCGTCTCTGCAAGAAAAAGAAAGAATTTATAGTTTCTGAATTGTATAGACCTCTTCAAAAAGTACACCCAGACCCGTATAGAATATCCAACTCTATCTATCTATTGATTGTTCTACCTACCTACCTATCTACCTACCTATCTAATCTATGTAAGTTTTTCCTAGTAGCAATATGCCTGGGCCTCGCCTCTTACTATAAACTTGGCAGGATGCTGACCTGGAACAAAAATGAACCAGGTTTAGGTACTTGAAGACTCCTCCCAGCCTAATTTGTCTCAGTGTTGTCATTCCCAACAACTTTCCCCCCTCTCTCATTACTTATTTATTTATTTGGGGACAGGAGTGTTTCCGTGTTGCCCAGGCTGGTCTTGAACTCCCGGTCTCAAGTGATCCTCCTAAGATTACAGGCGTGAAACACTGCACCCAGCCCAACTTTCCCTTCTCTGCCATTGATGTGTGGAGTCCTAGAGAAGGGAACCAGTTCAGGTGTTCATTAAGGGTGAAACAGGTGAGTAGAACCGGAATCAGAGAGGATGTCACTTGGGATGGAACAGTATCTGGGGCCAGTGGCCTCACATTCTTCCTGTAGATAAAGTGAGGGGATGCCAGATTTTTCCACCAAGCTGGGGCTTAATATTTAATAAGGAGGACAGATTCAACCAGGCACACCAGGCCTCACCAATGGTAAAACAGAACCCCAAAGGGCTTGACTATGTCCACTGGGGCGTGTGAGTCTGCAGGGAGTCATCAGTTGGAAATGAATGAAGTTGGCATGAAAGACACAATCTCCTAGGAGTGATGGCCAGGGAAGTTCTGTGCCCTCCATGGTCTCCCAGGGCTGGGCACTCAGCCATGTACGGTGCTTTGTCCTTGACTGGGCCTTGGGAGTAACTTATGGGGGATGGGTCTCTTTTTGCTCAGTGATGCGAGCCCTTAGTGATTTTCTCAACAAGGACACAGCTCTCATTCCTCCCCTCCCTCTCCCCTTACCAAAAGCTCCTTGCTGTATTATGTGCTATAAACATTATAATCATATTTAGCATTTTACTTGTGGGACTATGCCATTATACATATTATAATAATAATACATCTGACTGAATGTTTATTATGCCCAAGGGGTGTCTAATGTTTTGGTAAACCTTTCCTCTTTGATTATGCTTTTCGTTTTGTCCTTTCCTAATTATTGAAGCAAGGTGGCTGTATCAAGGACTACAGCATCACTTAGAAATTTAATTTTCTTTAAGTATTTAGTAGATTATTGCTGATGACATTTAATAAATATAGACATGTTTTTAAAGTTAGTATCTGACAGAAAATTGAGTAACTAAGCGCTGAGACATTCATGATAAGTGCACTAGTAACTTTATAGGAGGATGGCCTTGCTGAATTAATGATGGCTCCTTCTGTGCTCCCTGCCACCCAAATGGAAAAACTTGGGTTCCTGTTTGTAAAACATGAATCCGACCCTTAAGCAATTGATTGGAACAAGAGCGAGCTCCTGAGTCCTGAACTAAGATTCAGAGACTTAGTCTCACTAAGGGGTAAGGCTTACTTATGTTAATCCAAGAGCAGGGGTGCACTGAAAAAGTCTCCCCCCAAATGCTAGTGAGTTGAGAAAGAATTATTATATATAGACACAAAAATCAGAGCAGAGATGAGTGAAAAATAGTGTCAAGATGCATTCCTAGTTCCTAACTCTTGGTTCTCATTTCTTCCTAAGTTCAGCAGCCTTTAAATCTGTCCTTAGACCACTGAGTTCAAATAATCAATTCCATTTCTTTGCTGTAGTTAGGTTGAATATTAATTTTATTTCTGTCGTTTGTTGTCAAAGTAGCATTAAGGAATTAAGCAAATATTCCAGGTAAAAATAACATAACCGCTGGTGTTTGCTTAGGTGGGGATAAGGGGTTGGGGTGGGCTGGAGTGGGGGAATAAGCCTCTGCTGCCCCATCTCAGGCTGTGGCGCTGACCTTACGGCTCGTACTTCAAAAGTGTGTTTCCCTTGAAGAGGTTCTTGAAAAGAAAATATTTTGACCTTGATCTTCCCTAAGGAATTGGCCCTGAGATATGTAAAACCCAAGAAAAACAACGTATTTCTTTCCAGAACGTCTTTGTTTCCTTGTGTTGTTAGAACTGGAGGCTTGATTGTACTTTTGGGGGCCAGTGGTGCTTTTGTTTTGGAAAAACACCCCATAGGTTTTTGCAAAGTTAAAGTCCAGATCCTGCGTTGGAAAGGAGACAAGGAGAAGATGCTGACTTGCTCTACGGAGTTATGCCAAAAGTTGTCTTCCTCATGGGTAAAATAGTATCTCGGAGATGATGTGTGAGCAGAGGCTGGCCTGCGCTGATGAGTGAAGGAGAAAACTGGCTTTCCTTTTTGTTTGTGTTTTTCCTACTCTGGGTGGTGGCTGAGGCCACAGACTCTGCAGCTAGTCTGCCATTGTTTCTGTAGAGCCCAGGCAGGCGACAGAACCATACCAGTTGCTTGAACCAAGCGGATTTCAGTAATAAGAATTATTAATTAGGGCCAGGTGCAGTTCTTCTTGCCTGTAATCGCAGCACTTTCGGAGGCCAAGGCAGGTGGATTACCTGAGGTCAGGAGTTCAAGACCAGCCTGGCCAACATGGAAAAAGCCCATCTCTGCTAACAATAGAAAAATTAGCTGGGCGTGGTAGCCATGCTTGTAATCTCAACTACTTGGAAGGCTGAGGCAGGGGAATCACTTGAACAAAGGAGGCAGATATTGCAATGAGCTGAGATCATGCCACTTCATTTCAGCCTGGGCAACAGAGTGAGACTCCATCTCAAAATTTAAAAAAGGAATAATTAGGCATAATGTTGTTATTTAATAACTTGGTGACTAAAAAGGTTTCTCAGAGGTAGTAACTGAAAGAAGTACGTATCACCTCTAGGGCTATGGGAACAAAAGGAAGACAGTGTAATACTTAAAATTTAGATGATTGGAGAAGTAGTCCCATGGAACTGGAACTCAGTCCTCTGGGGAGGAGCCACTGCTTGGCTGGTACTAGGGTCTCCAAGTTGAAAGGAGGGGCTCATGGGATCCAGATCTCCAAAGTGGGGGTGCTGGTTGCCTGGTACTGGCATCTTGGGAGGTAGTGGCAAAAGAGGAAGGCACAGTGGTCCCCACTTATATGTGGTTTCACTTTCCACAGTTTCAGTTACCTGCAGTCAATGGCCATCTGAAAAGATTAAGATATTTTGAAAGACAAAGAAACCACATTCATATAGCTTTTATTAGTGATGGCAAAACCACAATTACTTTTGTACCATCCTAATATTACGGTATTTTGTTATAATTGTTCTAGCTTATTATTATTGTTGTTGATCTCTTCTTGTGCCTCATTTATAAACTAAACGTTACCATAGGTATGTATGTATAGGGAAAAACAGTGTATACAGGACTCAGTACTATTGGTGGTTTCAGGCATCCACTGGGGGCCTTGGAACGTATCCCCCATGGATGAGAGGGGATACCGTAGTTCTGCGAACCATGTATGTGTGTATGTGTACACCTAAGTGCACATGTAGTAATTCCCTTATGTCTCTGTAGGGAAGGAAAGTTCAGGGCTGAGGCCCCGATAGGAAAAGACAGATTAACAAGAGAAAAGCATACACATTTATTTAACATAAATTTTACATAGAACCTTCAGAAATGAAGACTCAAAGAAACAGAGAAACCTGAGTATTTTTTTATGATAAGTTTGATGAAGGGTGGACCATCGTGGGGAAGTATGAATGGATAAAGAGGGTTTGATCTACTGGTGATAAGCCAGGAGGAGCTCTGCAAGGCCTGTTTGTTTAGTCTCTTCTCGGCATCTCTGTGTCTTTGGCTCTTTTTCTCCAGAAATAAGGAGGGCTCCCGTTGGATAAAGGTCCTTTGACCTGCTTCAGGGGACGGTCACAAAATCCTTCCTAGAATTTATGACCTGCTTCAGAAGAGAGGGGCAGAGGGAAAGGAATAGTAATCTTCCTGCTTCTGCTGTTTTCTCAAATGCCAAGGTACCACATTTTAGGGTAGTGTAGCCTGAATCCCATCACCTTCTTTCAACTTTCAGCCAAAGCTTATTATATGGTATGTTACAACCTCATCTCAGTTCTGTTTTGTGAATTAATGTTTGAACCCATATCCGTGCTTGGGGCAACCCATGATGGAGAGATCAAAAGTTGTCTGCAGAGGTTGGTTCTGAGATGGCTAGAGGTGAATTGTAGAAGAGTGCAGTTGAGAACCAGGTCCCCATGGAGGCCATGAAGACAGGGGACAATGGAATTTGTTTGTGAAAACAAACGCATGCCTTAGGGATTCCCTGAAATATATGGGGGAGAGGAACTGGTTCTAGTGGCATTGGGTAGGGAGGACTTAGACTTTAGTTATTTTAAAAAATCCTCATTAGTCAATGAGGGAGCTGGGCAAATATGATTGCTTTGAAGAGCATTTAAGACATGTGGGTATTTATGCTTAATTTAACAAGAAAGTGTTAGAGTAGGATTGCTGAGTTAAATATGAATATATTTGATGTCCAACAAGCCATATATCTTTGGGGTTATCTCTTCCACTAGACAGAAACTATTCACATTTCTAACCAACAAAAATTTGCAAGTGAACAAGTAACTTCACTAGAGCTGGAACTGTTAATTTGTGGTTAAAAATGAGATGAGTCAAATATATTCTTCTAGGCAATCCGGGGGAGTTCCTTGTCCCCATATGATATTGAAAGGATGTGCCACCCACCTTTTTGCCTTAATTCCAAGTTTTGGATAAATTTCTGTTTTTTTTATTTAAAAAAGTTTTTATAGCTTTATCAAAATATATTACATACAATGATTGATGAGTATTTAAAGTGTACAATTTGATTACTTATAACATATATATGCACTGTGAAACCATCACCAAAATGAAGACAACAAACATTTCCATCATACTCTTCACCTCCACAGAGTTCCCTCATGTCCTTTTGTAATCCATCCAAATGTCCACTTCCTTCTCTAGGCAACCTCCGACCTGTTTTCTCTAGCTACAGATTAATTTGACTTTCTAAAATTTCATGTAACCAGAATAACTTCATTTATATCCTATCGTATAAATGAAATCACTCAGGTGTTTTTCTACTTCTGGTTTAGCCTTCACACAGCAAATAGAGATCCACCTAGGTTGCTGCACGTATACCAGTTGTTTCCTTTTGTTGCTGAGTAATATTGAATTGTATAAATATAGATTAATTTAGTTTATCCATTCACTTGTTGAGGGACATTTCTTAACATTATTTAGGGATAAAAGGAGGTGGAACCTTGACAGCTTCTCTAGAGGCTGCACGTAAGTATGCAGGGCATCTGTGCTAGAAGCCATGAAGGATATATTCTCTGTCTGGGGTTCTATGCCTGCCACCTTCTACTGCCTACATGGTTACTCTTGGGCTTTTTCTAGTTGCCTGGCTTCTACCAGGCTCACCAGTATTGATACCTTGCTCTACGCCTAGACTATTTGATTAGCTTGATGAGGAATAGCTATTCTGGCCTTGACCTTCAGTAAACCTACAGGTAATGACAAAAATCGCTGTTTTGGGGCATTATACACTTCACAAATCACTTCTCCATTTATTGTCTATAAATATAAGATACATAACATATGCATTAATATATGCCATATATGAACATGGCATACAAATGAATGTTATATACATTATATGGAATATTTATTTGATATGATACATGTAGATACACAGCTACATCAATTGATTGATTGATTGATCAATCTATATAAATGTCTGTATATGTCCACATGAAAAGTTCAGAAGAGTAAAAGTTGGATCTAGATAAATGAACAGAATTCAAGTTTCTAGTCAGTGGAATGAGACCTATGCTATATACAAAAAGGGGCCACACAAGATTGCATATAGAATATGAACTCAACTGGGTAAGAAACTGCCCATAAGAAAACTTGAGGGGCATCTATGAAAATATTAAAATGATTAACTTTGAATTGTGGATGTATATATGTATATAAGTGTATATTATTTTGATAATTAAAGTCATAAAAGAAAAAAATGAAAAAAGAGGATTTGGGCATTCTGGTAGCAGGGAATATATGAAATGCATTAACACATGCGTTCTGTGATAAGTTTGAGGAACAGGAAGACGTTTTCTTGGAATTAAAATCTATGAGAATTTTTTCATGTGGAATTTCATAACAAGGAAATAAATATCTCCAGTATTCCCTCAGGCACAGATTTATACTTGTATTAATAGAATTCATATTATTGTTTCTTGTAATGGCCTTTCATAAAAACCAAGGGCATAACATTAAAAGTGAAGCCAGTGAAGGTTAACTTTAAGAGGATTCACACTGCAATAAATAGGTAGATTCCAAGTGGCTAAACCAGTCCAATAATAGATCTTAGAGAATAATTGACTTAACCAAGGTCACAGAGTATGTTAATGGCAGAGCCAGAATTAGACTTCATTTCTCTTGATTTTTCAGCCTGACAATGCTACCCATCCTCTTGCCTTGCCCCAAAAGAAGAAATGCAGACCTTATTTCAGTTCTTGTGATCACCAGCCATGATTGACTTGAATCCTTTATCCCAAAACATCCTGCAGGTATATACTCACTCACCTTTTTTACCCCCTTACATCAAACTACTTTTTTTTCTTTTTACATCAAACCCCATTTTTTCTCTGAATAGGAGCTAGTGGGAGAGAGACGTAGATTTACAGAGGCTTGAAGAGGTTAAACCACATTTTATACCCAAATTTTGTCCACAAGAGACCAAGCTGCAAACACTTGTCCTTCAGTGATTAATGGAGAGAAATTATGGTGTAACTGATGGGAAATTTACAAGATGCTTTTAATATAATTAAAAATGATGTCTCTATTGGCTCTTAACTCTGTTCCAAACCTAATATTGGCTTCTTTCCAGAACTAACACATTTCTGTAGCAACAGGCAGACACATTAAAGAAAAAGAAAAATTCTTTCCATTTTTGAATTTGTACATATTTTTGACCAGAGTACAGTTTGTAAAATTTAATGTTGGTTTACTATATTATGAAAGAATCACTGGGTTGCTCTACTAATATTTTCATAAAATTGTGGAAAATATTAGAGCAGAAGGAAGCACAGGGATTCATCTAAATCTGTCTCATTTTACAGATTAGGAAACTGAGTCCAGAGAGGCTTCTTCCTAGCTAGTCACTAATCCTTTAATTTTCTTTTCTTCATTCTTTGATTTGAAAAATAATATTTGAACTTCTATTGTATGTCAGATTATGGAATAGGTCCTAAAAAGATAATCATCAAAAGCCTGGGTTTACAGTCTAACAAATTACAAACTAGAGAAGGTACAGCACATATTAATAACCATTAATCTATCACAGCATATGTGACTTTCTCTCATATATAGTTCTGTTCCTAGAACTACAAAAGATGAGGGAATGCTGAAATTTGCCCAAGTCATCCAGAAATATTTACTAAAATGGATAATGTTTTATTCAGGCCTTGAAAAATGAGCAGGAATACACCAGCTTCAGAAACAAAAAAGAGTATTGAAGGCAGAGAAAACAAGTGGCACAAGATAGAGGCAGGCAGGTGTGTGCTTGCTCGGAGCATGCCAAGGACTGGCTTCATATTTAGAGAGTGGTTGAAGGTGAGATTAAATAGGTGAGCTCTGATATGGTTGCAAAAGTCTTTATAGAGTCACTTAAGTTGTATAAACTTTATTCTACAGGCAATATAGTATGTAATGTTATGTAATGTTAAGCAGGAAAATGATATTTTATATTCTGATGTGGGCCTGTATTTGAGAGGAATCACTGGTGGCTTTGTGGAGGATGCATTGGAGGAAGCAAAGGACCAGTTAGGAGGCAAGTCCAGATGGAAATGATGAGCTAATGAACTAGGCTGATGAGAGTGTGCCTCATGAAGAAAATGAGAGGTTTATGAGGTTAGAACTGTCAAGACCTTATGATTGTGAGGGCTAAGACCCAGACATCAACCAGGGAGGAGAAAAATGTTTTGAAGGTTGAAGTCACAGAAACTAGGCTATGAAATACATGAAGTGGGTGGTAGGGAAATAGTTCACAGGCAGGTAATAGATGCAGCTCACCCAGGATGGGATACTTAAAGGCAATATATATGGAAAATAAATGAAAAGTTGTGTCTTAAGCTCAAAAGAAAAATCTGGGCGAGTGTTACTGATTTTAGGTTTTGAAGTAGGTGAAAGTTGAAGCTAAGGAAGGAGAAAATAGAAAAAGTCAAAGTATAGAATCAGGGAGTCATCATGGTTAAAGGGTAAATGGAAGAAGGGAGCTAGTGCAATCCACAATTTAAAAGAATTATTGGGCCGTGCCTGGTCGCTCACGCCTGTAATCCCAGTACTTTGGGAGGCTGAGGTGGGTGGATCACCTGAGGTTGGGAGCTCAAGACCAGCCTGACCAATGCAGAGAAAACCTGTCTCTACTAAAAATACAAAATTAGTCAGGCGTGGTGGCACATGCCTGTAATCCCAGCGACTCCGGAGGGTGAAGCAGGAGAATCATTTGAATCTGGGAGGCAGAGGTTGCGGTGAGCTGAGATCGCGCCTTTGCACTCCAGCCTGGGAAACAAGAGCAAAACTCCTTCTCAAAAAAAAAAAAAAAAAAAAAAAAGGATGATTGGTGAGGTAGAAAGAGAATGAAGACAGTGCTATAAAAATTGTTAGTTAGGATGCTTTCAGCTCAATTAACACTCAAACCAACTCAAAATTACTATAATGATAAAGTGAACTTATCTGCTTATGGAGCAAATACTCTACAGAGCAATACTCTAGAGTTAAGTAGGTAAGTGGGACCAAGAACAGGTGCTACAGTCACAGATCCAGCTCCATTCGCTTTCTGATTCTCCCAGAAATGCTGTCCTCTGGTGTTGGGTTTCTCCCTAGACTGTTGGGGAAATGGCCACAGAAATTTGAGATTTCCCATCCATGTATAACCAAGGCCTGCTTTCCAGTGGTTCTCTTGCAAGTATAAAGAAACTTCTCCCCTAGCTCTCCCAATTCCCATTGATCTTGCTCTTGCATTTTTTATTGGCTTGACATACCTGTTCTGAACCAACTTCTCTGGTCAGTAAAATTCCATACGCTGGATACATCAGACCTGGGTTTCTGAACTGGTCGTTAGCATAGAAAGCAGAGATTTTGGGCTTAATCTCATTAGGAGGGGATTCATTGATCTCTCTTGTGTCATGAACTGCATCACTACTAACCAAAGAGGCTGAGATCCGGAATGGGTGTCATATGGGAAGGTATCTGATACAAAAGTCAAAAGAGAGAGCTTCAGAATGAATGGGTAATCATTCATGCCAAAAATTATCATTGAGATCAAGTAGGATAGATATAAAGAAACCATTAAATGTGTCAGTCACTGGGATAAATGGTCATTGATGACCTTTGGGTGAGACTTTTTGGAGAAGCTCTGGGGCAATCCTTGCAGAACATTCTTCGAAGGAATCCAGTGGCACAGAGAGAGAGATAAGGGATGTTAAATCAGTTGCAATTCAATGAAGCCTGTAAATTTACTTGAGAATATTATTTTACTTTGTTAATAAATTCATAACAACTCATTCCTTTCTAGGTTGAAAGGAGGAAAATTAATCCTACATGTGAAAATAATATGACAATTTGTGAACAAAAGGAAGAGGTTGTAAACACAGAGAGGATGATAAATGTACAAGGCATGGTGAAAGGTGAGCACTAAAAAGTGAGAGATCGATTTCCATCAAATATTTTATCAGAGTTGGAATCACACAATAATTTTGGTATATTTTGTCTAGTTAGTTTCTTGTCGATGATGAAAAATTGATACATTTTATTTATTAGGTCAGTTTTAGCAAAATTATATGCATTTTGTAATTGCCCTGTAATTACACTAAAAGATGGAGGTGATTCTCTTTTGAGTGTGGCCAACCATCCAGAAGATTAGTGTAGGGAAAGCAATAGGGCACATTTAGTCAATGTCAAGTTGAAGAATTTTCAGATTTCCAAAGCTCAGTCAAAGGATAAAAACAGTTTTCAAACCCTAAGGTCAACGAGAGTTTCAAACCCTAAGGTAAACCCTAAGGTTACAATGACTAACATATATTGAGTGCTTACCGTGTGTTAGAAAGAGTTCTAAGTATTTTATATGCATAAACATAACATGTGATAGTAATAACAATAATATTAAAGATATCCTCATGTGGCTCATAGGTGTCTTTCAATTTTTAGGGAAAGTAATTCTAGTAATGATTTCCATTTCATATTTGTACAGCACTTTACACAGTTCATTCAACTTTCTCCCCAAGTCATAACAATTATGTGAATTAAGAATAGCTGATATTCTTCTTATTTCTTAGATGGGAAAACAGAGTCCTGGAAGAGTTGCTAAGTGATTCGTTGAAAGCTACCAGTTATCCTGAATGGTGACTTAGTGTCTGGGTTGCAGCTGTTCTACAGTAAATGGAGAGATAGCAAGATATGCAGAATGGGATTAAGGGAATATTATGTTCGGCATGATAAAACTGGGAGAGATGAATTCTTGGGTAGATTTTTACTACGAGTGGCCAAAACAGACTGGGGTGAGGGTAAGGCTTCCAAAGTAAATGGCTGGACTAATGATAGACCCAGGCTTATGCTAAGGATAAGGAAAGTTCATTTCATAGATTGTCATGTTTGGAAATTATCTGAAAGAGCATTTTAATATACCCTCTCCTCTTACCAAGAGGATGCCAAGGCCCACAGAATTACTACTGAATAAGAGACAAAATCTTACCCATTAGCTTAGGGACTCCTATCCCAGTGCTCTCTCCACTACCCTACGTCATAAGAGAAGAAAAATAAACCAGGCAAAGAAACAAGTATAGAAAGGCAAGTGGTGTGATCCAGAGGCTTGTCTCCCATCAAAATTCAGAGGACAAAGAAATACTTATTTTCCTAATGCCCAAGGAAGAATTGATCTGGTCAAGTAACTGGTCATGGTCATGTATGCATGGTACTAAAGTTAGGGTGAAAGGGATTCCAAGCCATGAGGAGGAGATCTCAAAGCCTTACTCACTACAATGTCTGATGAACTATGACGTTAGGCATTGGCATATATCCTACATTCTCTGCAAAGATACTGAAATATTTGGGAATTTTCTGTAATATTGATGCAATTTGTCTTGATTTGGGGAGAAACAGTCAAATTTAAAAAATTGCAGATCCTTTTTGGTAATAGACGACTCCCTTTTGGGAGTTGAGGGTGGAGCAGAGAATGCAACTGCCGGCTGATTTATTTCCCTTAGAGCCGGAAGCAAGTAAACTTGTTTATTATTTGTCATAGTTATTACACTATTCGTAATCTGTTCTCCCATAAGAATAGTATTGCAATGATGAATGACAACGTATATATAGAACAAAATAAATTTATTGCAGGAAGCATTTCCAGTGACATGAACAAGAAATTAGGTCTGCAAGATGTTCAAGCTATGCTGAACAACTCCAGTTCTGTTCCAGAACTCACCTTTGAAGGATAAGAATGGGTAGATACATTCCTAACTGATATTAGATTGCTAGCTCCCCTCTCTGAAGACAAGTCTGTGTCTTAATTTATTTTTTGATCTCTTAGAGCCTCATTCATGTAACATACTGACATACATGTAGAGTAGAATATGTTGAATGAAAGTGACCTTTTCCTTGTGATTTTCCCCAACACGATGACTAACATATATCGAGTGCTTATTGTGTGTTAGAAACAGTTCTAAGTGTTTTACATGCATTAAATCACTCAATCGTCCTAACAACCTGGTAAGGTAAATAGCTTTATTACTCCCTATGTATGTGCAAGGAAAACTAGGCACAAAGGGACTACATAATTTATAAGACTACAACACAGCTAAATAAATCATACAGCTGGGATTGAGCCCCAGGCATCTTGCTGGCTATAGATGCTGCTGCTGTCATCACCACACTGCCCTGCCTCCTATTGGTAAGGGGTGTGTGTGTATGTTGTGAGTGAGGGTATATTTTCCTCCAAATTACTAATAATTTATGGCACCATAATTTATTTTATGAGCTTCCCTTTCCTCATTGATTATATTTCCATATTAAATTCTCACTTTAATATTTTGTACCACTGATGTCTATTCTTTTGTCAGTACCATGCCATACCTCCATAAAATCTTTCAATATCTGCTTGTCTCATCCCTTGTGATGACTTTTATTTTTCAAAAAGTTTTGCAGTTTTCCATATTATTCTACTGTTTTTTGTTTTGTTTTGTTTTGTTTTTCACATGTTATCTTGAGCTCAAGAAAAGCTCTTCTTTGCAGAGTATGGAGACCTCAGGCTAGGAACATTCCTTAAAAATCATGCAGGGAATCCAAAGGTCAAGATGGACTCAAAATAACTTTAGGATGGGGCTAGAGGTATAGGATGTTAGGCATATGTGATGAGCTGGATCTTACTACGCTAGCTTAGCCCTATTTGGTATCCGTGTGCATATACATATGCATATACATATGTGTACACACATTTTTTTCCCCTGAGCTTCTAATGTCATCTTTTTTTTTTTTTTAAATATTTTTTATTATACTTTAAGTTCTAGGGTACATGTGCATAACGTGCAGGTTTGTTACATATGTATACTTATGCCATGTTGGTGTGCTGCACCCATCAACTCGTTAGCACCCATCAAGTCATCATTTATATCATGTATAACTCCCCAATGCAATCCCTCCCTCCTCCCCCGTCCCCATGATAGGCCCCAGTGAGGATGTTCCCCTTCCTGAGTCCAAGTGATCTCATTGTTCAGTTCCCACCTATGAGTGAGAACATGCGGTGTTTGGTTTTCTGTTCTTGTGATAGTTTGCTAAGAATGATGGTTTCCAGCTGCATCCATGTCCCTACAAAGGACACAAACTCATCCTTTTTTATGGCTGCATAGTATTCCGTGGTGTATATGTGCCACATTTTCTTAATCCAGTCTGCCACAGATGGACATTTGGGTTGATTCCAAGTCTTTGCTATTGTGAATAGTGCCGCAATAAACATACGTGTGCAGTGTCTTTATAGTAGAATAATTTATAATCCTTGGGTATATACCCAGTAGTGGGATGGCTGGGTCATATGGTACATCTAGTTCTAGATCCTTGAGGAATCGCCATACTGTTTTCCATAATGGTTGAACTAGTTTACAATCCCACCAACAGTGTAAAAGTGTTCCTATTTCTCCACATCCTCTCCAACACCTGTGGTTTCCTGACTTCTTAATGATTGCCATTCTAACTGGTGTGAGATGGTATCTCATTGTAGTTTTGATTTGCATTTCTCTGATGGCGAGTGATGATGAGCATTTTTTCATGTGTCTGTTGGCTGTATGAATGTCTTCTTTTGAGAAATGTCTGTTCATATCCTTTCCCCACTTTTTGATGGGGTTGTTTGTTTTTTTCTTGTATATTTGTTTGAGTTCTTTGTAGATTCTGGATATTAGCCCTTTGTCAGATGAGTAGATTGCAAAACTTTTCTCCCATTCTGTAGGTTGCCTGTTCACTCTGATGGTAGTTTCTTTTGCTGTGCAAAAGCTCTTTAGTTTAATTAGATCCCATTTGTCGATTTTGGCTTCTGCTGCCGTTGCTTTTGGTGTTTTAGACATGAAGTCCTTGCCCATGCCTATGTCCTGAATGGTACTACCTAGATTTTCTTCTAGGGTTTTTATGGTATTAGGCCTAACGTTTAAGTCTCTAATCCATCTTGAATTAATCTTCGTATAAGGGGTAAGGAAAGGATCCAGTTTCAGCTTTACTTATGGCTAGCCAATTTTCCCAGCACCATTTATAAATAGGGAATCCTTTCCCCATTTCTTGTTTCTCTCAGGTTTGTCAAAGATCAGATGGCTGTAGATGTGTGGTATTATTTCTGAGGACTCTGTTCTGTTCCATTGGTCTATATCTCTGTTGTAGTACCAGTACCATGCTGTTTTGGTTACTGTAGCCTTGTAGTATAGTTTGAAGTCAGTAGCGTGACGCCTCCAGCTTTGTCCTTTTGACTTAGGATTGTCTTGGCAATGCGGGCTCTTTTTTGGTTCCATATGAACTTTAAAGCCGTTTTTTCCAATTCTGTGAAGAAAGTCATTGGTAGCTTGATGGGGATGGCATTGAATCTATAAATAACCTTGGGCACTATGGCCATTTTCACGATATTGATTCTTCCTATCCATGAGCATGGTATGTTCTTCCATTTGTTTGTGTCCTCTTTGATTTCACTGAGCAGTGTTTGTAGTTCTCCTTGAAGAGGTCCTTTACATCCCTTGTAAGCTGGATTCCTAGGTATTTTATTCTCTTTGAAGCAATTGTGAATGGAAGTTCATTCATGATTTGGCTCTCTGCTTGTCTGTTACTGGTGTATAAGAATGCTTGTGATTTTTGCACATTAATTTTGTATCCCGAGACTTTGCTGAAGTTGCTTATCAGCTTAAGGAGATTTTGGGCTGAGACGATGGGGTTTTCTAAATATACAATCATGTCATCTGCAAACAGGGACAATTTGACTTCTTCTTTTCCTAACTGGATACCCTGGATTTCTTTCTCTTGCCTGATTGCCCTAGCCAGAACTTCCAACACTATGTTGAATAGGAGTGGTGAGAGAGGGCATCCCTGTCTTGTGCCAGTTTTCAAAGGGAATTTTTCCAGTTTTTGCCCATTCAGTATGATATTAGCTGTGGGTTGTCATAAATAGCTCTTATTATTTTGAGGTACGTTCCATCAATACCGAATTTATTGAGCGTTTTTAGCATAAAGGGCTGTTGAATTTTGTCAAAAGCCTTTTCTGCATCTATTGAGATAATCATGTGGTTCTTGTCTTTGGTTCTGTTTATATGCTGGATGACGTTTATTGATTTGCGAATGTTGAACCAGCCTTGCATCCCAGGGATGAAGCCCACTTGATCATGGTGGATAAGCTTTTTGATGTGCTGCTGAATCCGGTTTGCCAGTATTTTATTGAGGATTTTTGCATCGATGTTCATCAGGGATATTGGTCTAAAATTGTCTTTTTTTGTTGTGTCTCTGCCAGGCTTTGGTATCAGGATGATATTGGCCTCATAAAATGAGTTAGGGAGGATTCCCTCTTTTTCTATTGATTGGAATAGTTTCAGAAGGAATGGTACCAGCTCCTCCTTGTACCTCTGGTAGAATTCAGCTGTGAATCCATCTGGTCCTGGACTTTTTTTGGTGGGTACGCTATTAATTGTTGCCTCAATTTCAGAGCCTGCTATTGGTCTATTCAGGGATTCAACTTCTTCCTGGTTTAGTCTTGGGAGAGTGTAAGTGTCCAGGAAATTATCCATTTCTTCTAGATTTTCTAGTTGATTTGCATAAAGGCATTTATAGTATTCTCTGATGGTTGTTTGTATTTCTGTGGGGTCAGTGGTGATATCCCCTTTATCATTTTTTATTGCGTCTATTTGATTCCTCTCTCTTTTCTTCTTTATTAGTCTTGCTAGCGGTCTGTCAATGTTGTTGATCTTTTCAAAAAACCAACTCCTGGATTCATTGATTTTTTGGAGGGTTTTTTGTGTCTCTATCTCCTTCAGTTCTGCTCTGATCTTAGTTATTTCTTGCCTTCTGCTAGCTTTTGAATGTGTTTGCTCTTGCCTCTCTAGTTCTTTTAATTGTGATGTTAGAGTGTCAATTTTAGATCTCTCCTGCTTTCTCTTGTGGGCATTTAGTGCTATAAATTTCCCTCTACACACTGCTTTAATGTGTCCCAGAGATTCTGGTATGTTGTATCTTTGTTCTCATTGGTTTCAAAGAACATCTTTATTTCTGCTTTCATTTCGTTATGTACCCAGTAGTCATTCAGGAGCAGGTTGTTCAGTTTCCATGTAGTTGAGCGGTTTTGATTGAGTTTCTTAGTCCTGAGTTCTAGTTTGATTGCACTGTGGTCTGAGAGACAGTTTGTTATAATTTCTGTTCTTGTACATTTGCTGAGGAGTGCTTTACTTCCAATTATGTGGTCAATTTTGGAATAAGTGCGATGTGGTGCTGAGAAGAATGTATATTCTGTTGATTTGGGGTGGAGAGTTCTATAGATGTCTATTAGGTCCGCGTGGTGCAGAGATGAGTTCAATTCCTGGATATCCTTGTTAACTTTCTGTCTCGTTGATCTGTCTAATGTTGACAGTGGAGTGTTGAAGTCTCCCATTATTATTGTATGGGAGTCTAAGTCTCTTTGTAGGTCTCTAAGGACTTGCTTTATGAATCTGGGTGCTCCTGTATTGGGTGAATATATATTTAGGAGAGTTAGCTCTTCCTGTTGAAGTGATCCCTTTACCATTATGTAATGGCCTTCTTTGTCTCTTTTGATCTTTGATGGTTTAAAGTCTGTTTTATCAGAGACTAGGATTGCAACCCCTGCTTTTTTTTTGTTCTCCATTTGCTTGGTAGATCTTCCTCCATCCCTTTATTTTGAGCCTATGTATGTCTCTGCATGTGAGATGGGTCTCCTGAATACAGCAGACTGATGGGTCTTGACTCTGATCCAGTTTGCCAGTCTGTGTCTTTTAACTGGAGCATTTAGTCCATGACATTTAAGGTTAATATTGTTATGTGTGAACTTGATCCTGTCATTATGATATTAACTGGTTATTTTGCTCGTTAGTTGATGCAGTTTCTCCTAGCCTCGATGGTCTTTACATTTTGGCATGTTTTTGCAATGGCTGGTACCGGTTGTTCCTTTCCATGTTTAGGGCTTCCTTCAGGGTCTCTTGTAAGGCAGGCCTGGTGGTGACAAAATCTCTAAGCATTTGCTTATCTGTAAAGGATTTTATTTCTCCTTCACTGATGAAACTTAGTTTGGCTGGATATGAAATTCTGGTTTAAAGTTCTTTTCTTTAAGAACGTTGAATATTGGCCCCCACTCTCTTCTGGCTTGTAGAGTTTCTGCCGAGAGATCTGCTGTTATTCTGATGGTCTTCCCTTTGTGGGTAACCCGACCTTTCTCTCTGGCTGCCCTTAAGAGTTTTTCCTTCATTTCAACTTTGGTGAATCTGGCAATTATGTGTCTTGGAGTTGCTCTTCTGGAGGAGTATCTTTGTGGCGTTCTCTGTATTTCCTGAATTTGAATGTTGGCCTGCCCTACTAGGTTGGGGAAGTTCTCCTGGATGATATCCTGAAGAGTGTTTTCCAACTTGGTTCCATTTTCCCCCTCACTTTCAGGCACCCCAATCAGACGTAGATTTGGTCTTTTTACATAATCCCATACTTCTTGCAGGCTTTGTTCATTTCTTTTTCTTCTTTTTTCTTTTGGTTTCTCTTCTCGCTTCATTTCATTCATTTGATCCTCAATCGCTGATACTCTTTCTTCCAGTTGATCGAGTCGGTTACTGAAGCTTGTGCATTTGTCACGTATTTCTCGTGTCATGGTTTTCATCTCTGTCATTTCGTTTATGATCTTCTCTGCATTAATTAGTCTAGCTGTCAATTCTTCCACTTTTTTTTCAAGATTTTTAGTTTCTTTGCGCTGGGTACGTAATTCCTCCTTTAGCTCTGAGAAGTTTGATGGACTGAAGCCTTCTTCTCTCATCTCGTCAAACTCATTCTCTGACCAGCTTTGATACGTTGCTGGCGATGGGCTGCGCTCCTTTGCAAGGGGAGATGCGCTCTTATTTTTTGAATTTCCAGGTTTTCTGCCCTGCTTCTTCCCCATCTTTGTGGTTTTATCTGTCTCTGGTCTTTGATGATGGTGACGTACTGATGGGGTTTTGGTATAGGTGTCCTTCCTGTTTGATAGTTTTCCGTCTGACAGTCAGAAGGACTGTCTGTTGGTCTGTTGGAGATTGCTTGAGGTCCACTCCAGACCCTGTTTGCCTGGGTATCAGCAGCAGAGGTTGCCAAAGATAGAATATTGCTGAACAGCGAGTGTACCTGTCTGCTTCTTCCTTTGGAAGTTTCCTGTCTGGGGTGACTCCACCCTGTGAGGTGTGGGGTGTCAGACTGCCCCTAGTGGGGGATGTCTCCCAGCTAGGCTACTCAGCGGTCAGGGACCCACCTGAGCAGGCAGTCTGTCCGTTCTCAGATCTCAACCTCCACGGATTGTTGGGAGATCCGCGGCTCTCCCCAAAGCTGCCAGACAGAGTTGTTCGCGTCTGCACCAGCCCCCGCTGCTTCCCCTATTGGACTTCAGCTGTGCGCTGTCCCCAGAGATGGAGTCTACAGAGACAGGCAGGCTTCCTTGAGCTGCTGTGAGCTCCACCCAGTTCGAGCTTCCCAGCGGCTTTGTTTACCTACTTAAGCCTCAGCAATGGCGGGCGCCCCTCCCCCAGCCTCGCTGCTGCCTTGTGGTTAGATTGCAGACTGCTGTGTTAGCAGTGAGGGAGGCTCCGTGGGCTTGGGACCCTCCCGGCCAGGTGTGGGATATATTCTCCTGGTGTGCCTGTTTGCTTAAAGCGCAGTATTGGGGTGGGAGTTACCCGATTTTCCAGGTGTTGTGTGTCTCAGTTCCCCTGGCTAGGAAAACGGATTTCCTTCCCCCTTGTGCTTCCAGGTGAGGCGATGCCTCGCCCTGCTTCAGCTCTCGCTGGTTGGGCTGCAGCAGCTGACCAGCACCGATTGTCCGGCACTCCCTAGTGAGATGACCCCAGTACCTCAGTTGAAAATGCAGAAATCACCGGTCTTCTGTGTCGCTCGCGCTGCGAGTTGGAGACTGGAGCTGTTCCTATTCGGCCATCTTGCTCCGCCCCTCCTCTAATGTCATCTTATCTTGATTCAGGGAAGGTAAAGGATTTGGGAAGTAATTGTATTTCACAAATAGTTACTCTGGGACCTGATTGTTCTCTAGGCCCATGTGCCCTTGAAAAGATGGTACCAAACATGGAGGCCAATGGAATGGTAGAGAAACAATTCCTGGTGCTTTGATTTCTTTCTTAGGGGATAAGTCTTGGAATACTGGGTTAGCGAAGGGTCTTCTGCATTTTGGGGCCTATGGATGGAGAAGGCCAGTTTGGGGGAAATGTGGAAGAACTTTCCTCTGTTTTGGTAATAAATAACTACAATTTAGTACATGTGTACTGTGTGTTAAGTGATATTCTAAAAGCTCTATGTACTATATCTCTTTGAGTCTGTCCACTCCTATAAACAGGTAGCATCATTGTCTTTTCACAGTTGAAGAAGCAGAGGATTAGATTAACTATGTTATATAACTCATCAGAGTCATATAACTGATAATTCAGACCCAGGTTAAAATAGAAATCTTTGACATGGTTTACAAGACCCTCCGCAATCTGATCTTTGCCTACCTATCAGCCTTACCTCATGCCACCTAAATTCAACCACACAGGATTTTTAGCCCCAGTTTTAAAATACATCTTGTCTGCTGTGGCAGAGGCATAGCTAAGTATTCCCCAAAACTTCCTTTTCTTCTCAAGCACAGAGAAGACTTCTTTTTCAGCCTCCTCTTGGATGTTGGTGGGATTGTATGACTAATGGAAGGAGAATGAAAGCAATGTGCATCACTCCAGACCTGGTCCCTAACACATTTCATATCCTCAACTCTGTTTTCTGTTTTCCATCTGCACAGCTGGTGTGCAGGACCCTCAGACAGGAGATAGTAAAGTCACAAGGCAGTGTTCCTGTCTTCGCTACTTTGACAAAACCTGCCCAGATCAGCTGCTTGAAGAGCTAGGACATGAGAGAGAAATTTTATTGGATAAGTATCTGAGATTTGGGGGTAGTTTGTTACAGCATCTAGCATTACTAACCATGATTAAGCCACTTGCTCTAAACAGAAATGTCAAACTTTTTTTGTTTGTTTAAGGCCAGGTAGTAAATATTTCAGGTGTTAGAGGCCATGTGATCTCCTTTGCAACTAATCAACTCCACTCTGCAGTTGTCGTGGGAAAATGACCTTAGACCATACGTAAGTGAATGGGCATATCTGGGTTCCAATAATGCTTTATTTACAAAAAGAGGCGCTGGCCAGATTTAGTTTGCCAATGTCTGTACTACACTAAAGGGCTAGAACAGCCCATACTGTTTCTCTGTTGCAGTGTCTCAGTCTCCAGCACTCTGATGCAATCCAACCTTTGTTTGGCTAAACTGTTACTCCCCATAGCTTAGGGAGGATGTTTCCCCATTTCCCTTGTTTCCCTCTTCCTGATTTCTCTGCCTGATATGGGTTGGCTGTGTCTCCACCCAAATCTCAGATTGTAGCTCCTGTAATTCCCATATGTTGTGGGAGGGACCCAGTGGAGGTAATTGAATCACGAGGGCGGTCTTTCCGGTGCTGTTCTTGTGATGGCGAATGCATCACAAGATCTGATGGAGTTCCCCTGCACATGCTCTGTGTCTTGCCTGCTGCCATGTAAGACATCCCTTTGTTCTTCCTTCATCTTCTGCCATGATTGTGAGGCTTCCCCAGCCATGTGGAACCGTGAGTCCATTAAATCTCTTTCCTTTATAAATTACCCAGTCTCTGGTATGTCTATATTAGTAGCATGAGAACAGACTAATATACTCCCCTTCTTGTCAATTGGGTTAGGCTCCATAATCATATGTCCCCAGAGCAGTCACTTATACTTTCTTTTTCATAATAAACCTCTTGTCTATAATATTAGATTGGTGCAAAAGTAATTGTGATTTTTGGTGTTAAAAGTAATGGCAAAAACTGCAGTTACTTTTGTACCAACCTAATAATTTGTTCAATGTCTGTCTTCCTTACTATGCTGAGAGCTTCATGAGAAAAAGATGCCATATCTATTGTATTCCCTGTTTTATCTCTAGAACCTAGCACAGGACCTGGCACAGACTAGGTGCTATTAATATTGGCTGAGTCAATGGGTAACTACAAGTCATATGTTGTTAACCACTGCCTGCAATATATAGAATTTGTGGAAACACATCCTTCCTTCCCCTCCCTTCTCCTCTTCCTCTTCATCCTTCAGTTCTTGGGCTCAATATAGCCTAAAGGAAACCAAACCTACAATTATGGTATAATAGTCACACTCTTGAATGAATAAAATACCACAGAGATATTTACCCTCAGGAATATTTCTTTGGTGTAAATACTGACTTTGTCTCTACCTCAGTCAATATTTTTTTTTCAGGACCATAAATCTTGGGATATCATCTCATGCAAGCTGATCTCTGTCACAGCTCCGAAAGTTAATTCCATCCTAAGCCCTATAAACAGGAAGAGGCTGTTCCCGAGGTTCTGTCATCACATTGCTCTGACACTTATAAATCTGAAAAGCTGTCCAATTTTTTACAATATTGTATGTTATGTTTGTGAACCACTCCAAATGGTCAAATATAGCCCCGCTGTCTATAGAAAAGAGAAGACAAGAGAAAAAATATTCTATTTAAATGTATAAAGACTCTAACACAACAGTCAATATAGTCTCAAAGTTGATTAAGATAACTTGTAGCTCTGATAAGTGTTTGGTTTGATCTGATAAAACATGGGTGCTGGAGAACTCAAACACTGTCCTGGGCAAAGTCACAGTGCAGCTAAAATTGCTATCATTCTATTCAGCCGTAGCTGAGTAGTGGACAGTGCTTTTGAGTTTCCCATAGCTTTCTCAATGGCATCTGTCAACCTAAGGCAGGAAAGACAAGCTGACCAATCTGGGAAAAGCCCAAAGCATTTTACTCAAAAGGTGGTATTGAGCTGGGTTGGTGGTGCATGCCTATAATACCAGCAGTTTGGGAGACTGAGGCAGGAGGATCACTTGAACCCAGGAGTTTAAGACCAGCCTGGACAACATAGGGAGACCAAAAAAAAAAAAAACAAAAACCAAAAAACCAAAAACAAAAACAAAAACACCCAAACCCAAAACCAAAACCCAAAACCAAAAACCAAAAACAAACAAAGAAAAACACACACAAAACCAAAAAAGTAAAAAAAAATTAGTTGGCTGTCGTGGCTCACGCCTGTAGTCCCAGCTACTCAGGAGGCTGAGGTAGGAGGATCACTTTAGCCAGGGACTTGAAGGCTGCAGTGAGCTAGGCTCATGCTACTGTATACCAAGACTGTTTCAAATATTAAAAAAGGGAGTATTAGCTCGCCTTTCCCTTGTTAGGTGGTAATGGAGGGTTGACAGGAGTTTGTGCAGATCAGTTAGAGAAGGGATTGAAGGAAAGTGTTAATTCCTAAGGAATTCTTGCAGAGCTTATAGCCATTTATGTCTTTCAATCTAAAATAAAGTCTAAAGAGAAACTTAAATATAATGTATTTTTGGGAATAAAACAAAATTACTAATATTTTTCTTATAGAAAAGCCTCAGGGTCCTAGATTGGGAATTCATGAAAGAATATCTGACCCCAATTCATTTTTTTTTTTTTTTTTTTTTTGAGACGGAGTCTTGCTCTGCCCCCAGGCTGGAGTGCAGTGACACCGTCTCGGCTCACTGCAAGCTCCGCCTCCCGGGTTCACGCCATTCTCCTGCCTCAGCCTCCCGAGTAGCTGGGACTACAGGCGCCCACCACCACGCCCGGCTAATTTTTTGTATTTTTAGTAGGACGGGGTTTCACCGTGTTAGCCGGATGATCTTGATCTCCTGATCTTGTGATCTGGCCGCCTCGGCCTCCCAAAGTGCTGGGATTACAGCCACCGCACCCGCCCCCAAATCCGATTTCTTTTTTTTTTTTTTTTTTGAGACGGAGTCTCGCTCTGTCGCCCGGGCTGGAGTGCAGCTCCCGGCCGGATCTCAGCTCACTGTAAGCTCCGCCTCCCGGGTTTACACCATTCTCCTGCCTCAGCCTCCCCAGTAGCTGGGACTACAGGCACCGCCACCTCGCCCTGCTAGTTTTTTTGTATTTTTAGTAGAGACGGGGTTTCACCGTGTTAGCCGGGATGATCTTGATCTCCTGATCTTGTGATCTGGCCGCCTCGGCCTCCCAAAGTGCTGGGATTACAGCCACCGCACCCGCCCCCAAATCCGATTTCTTTTTTTTTTTTTTTTTTGAGACGGAGTCTCGCTCTGTCGCCCGGGCTGGAGTGCAGCTCCCGGCCGGATCTCAGCTCACTGTAAGCTCCGCCTCCCGGGTTTACACCATTCTCCTGCCTCAGCCTCCCCAGTAGCTGGGACTACAGGCACCCGCCACCTCGCCCTGCTAGTTTTTTTGTATTTTTTAGTAGAGACGGGGTTTCACCGTGTTAGCCAGGATGGTCTCGATCTCCTGACCTCGTGATCTGCCGGTCTTGGCCTCCCAAAGTGCTGGGATTACAGGCTTGAGCCACTGCGCCCGGCCTCCGATTTCTTAATAGCTGAAATCTTCCCTCTGATAGGGAAAGTGTTGAGGTCTTCTAACTGCATTGTCATCACTCTGTTTCTAGAACTCAGCTCCCTGTAGTATGCCATAAATATTTGTG
Organism: Trachypithecus francoisi; assembly: GCF_009764315.1. Lineage (NCBI taxonomy): Eukaryota > Metazoa > Chordata > Mammalia > Primates > Cercopithecidae > Trachypithecus > Trachypithecus francoisi. The sequence goes on along the minus strand of NW_022681431.1, from coordinate 21,078,204 downwards.
GAATATATGAATGAATGAATAAATTATGTCCATGCATGGATGAACAAATGAATGAAAGACAGTTGCCAAGATTGCCAAATTGCGGGGAGGAGCCAAGATGACTGACTAGAAACAGCTGCAGTTGGAGGCTCCCACCAAGAACAAAAATGGTGAGTGAATCCTGCACTGACCACTGAAGTATCCTGGTTCTCTCACTGGGACTGACTAAGTGGTTGGCATGACCCACAGAGAGTGAGGAAAAGCAGGGTGGTGTGACAGCCCACCTGGGAGCCACACAGGGCAAAGGGAGATCCCACCACCAGCCAAGAGAGGCAGTGAGTGACTGCGCTACCCTGCCAAGGAAACCACGCTTTTTCCAGGGATCTGTGCAACCTGTGGATCAGGAGATCCCCTCATGAGGGCCTTGGGTCCCAAGTACAGAGCTATGCAGATTCTCAGTGGACATTCTGCTGGAGACTGCCTAAAATTACTGAGTTCCCCCGGGGAGGGGTGGCCATCATCACCGTGGTTGCCTGCTGCCTAAGATGACTGAACTCCCTGGGGGACGGGTGGCAACCATCACTGCAGTTCCAGTTGGCTGTTTTTCCCCTGCTGGTGCCAGAGAGATGAACGATTTGGATTGAGAAGAACTCCCCACAGCGCAGCACAGCGGCTGTGGCAGATCATGGCTAGACTGCCCCTTTAGACCAGACCCTGACACATCCCTCCTCACTAGGTGGGGCCTCCCTGAAGGAATTTCAAAACCTCCATCCAGGGGTTTACATACGAAACTCTGATCTCCCTGGGATGGAGCCCTTGGTAGGAGGGGTTGCTGTGTCTCCATGAATCAGCAGAGTTAATCTTTTCCACCACTGGCTCTGAGGAATCCAGGTAGTCAAGATGAATGGGATTCCCCCCAGTGCAGAGCACCCATTCTGCCAAGGGGCAGCCAGAGTGCTTCATTAAGCAGGTCCCAGATCCCATGTCGCCTGATCGGGTGAGATTCCCCAACCGGGGTCACCAGACACCTTATACAGGAGCATTCCTGCTGGCATCAGTTCAGTGCCCCTCTGGGACAGAGATCCCAGAGGAAGGGGTAGGCAGCCATCTTTGATGTTCTGTAGCCTCCACTGGGGACACTTCCAGGTGCAGGAGAAACCCAGGTGAATATGGTCTGGAGTGGACCCTCTGCAAACTGCAGCAGCCTTATGGAAGAGGGGCCTGATTGTTAAAAGAAAAACAAACAGAAAGCAACAACAACGACAGTCCCCACAACAACAAAGTCCCCACAAAAACCCTATCCAGAAGTCAGCAGCCTTCAAGATTGGAGCTAGATAAACTCATGAAGATGAGAAAGAATCAATGAAAAAATGCTGAAAACTCAAAAAGCCAGAGGGGCCTCTTCTTCTCCAAATGATTACAACACCTTTCCAGCAAGGATGCAGAGTCTGAGATAGGTGAATTGACAGAATTGGACTTCAGAAGGTGGGTAATAATGAACTTTGCTGAGCTGAAGATGCCTCAAAGAAGCTAAGAACCATGACAAAACACTACAGGAGCTGTCAGCCAGAACAACCAGTTTAGAGAGGAGCATAAGTGACCTGACTGAGCTGAAAAATGTAACATGAGAACTTCACAATGCAACCACAAGTATCAATAACCAAATAGACAAAGCAGAGGAAAGAATTTCAGTGCTTAAAGGCTATCTTGCTGAAATAAGACAAGCAGACAAATTAGGAAAAAAAGAATGAAAATGAATGAACAAAACCTCCAAGAACTATGGGATTATGTAAAAAGACTGAACCTATGACGGATTGGGGTACTGAAAGAGATGGAGAGAATGGAACCAACTTGGAAAATATACTTTAGGATATCACCCAGGAGAACTTCCCCAACCTAACAAGACAGGCCAATATTCAAATTCAGGAAATCTAGGGAACCCCAGTAAGATACTCCATGAGAAGATAAACCCTAAGACACATAGTCATCTGATTCTCCAAGGTCAAAATGAAGGGAAAAATGTTAAGGGCAGCCAGAAAGAAAGGCCAGGTCACCTACAAAGGGAAGCACAGCAGACTAACAGTGGACTTCTCAGCAGAAACCCTGCAAAACAGAAGAGATTAGGGGCCAATATTCAACATTCTTAAATAAAAGAATTTCCAACCCAGAATTTCATATCTGGCCAAACTAAGCATCATAAGTGAAGGAGAAATATATTCTTTTCAGACAAGCCAAAGCTGAGGGAATTCATCATCACCAGGCCTGCCTTGCAAGGGCTCCTGAAGGAAACACTAAATATGGAAAGAGAAAACTGTTACCAGCCACTGCAAAAACAACCTGAAGTACAAAGATCAATGACACTATGAAGCAATGACATCACTAAGTCTGCAAAATAACCAGCTAGCATCATGATGACAGGATCAAATTCACACATAAGAATATTAACCTCAATATAAATGGGCTAAATGCCCCAACTAAAAGACACAGAATGGCAAGTTGGAGAAAGTGTCACAACCAATCAGTGTGCTGTATTCAAGAGACCAATCTCAAGTACAAAGACACACATAGGCCCAAAATAAAGGGATGGAAGGAAATTTACCAAACAAATGGAAAGCAGAGAAAAGCAGGGATGCAATCCTAGTTTCTGACAAAACAGACTTTAACAAACATCAAAAGAGACAAAGAAGGGCATTACATCATGGTAAGAGGATTAATTCAACTAGAAGAGCTAACTATCCTAAATATATATGCACCCAATACAGGAGCTCCCAGATTCATAAAACAAGTTCTTAGAGACCTACAAAGAGACTTAGACTCCTACACAATAAGAGTGGGGAACTTTAACACCCCACTGTCAATACTAGACAGATCATTGAGACAGAAAATTAACAAGGGCATTCAGGACTTGAACTAATCTCTGGATCAAGTGGACCTGATAGATAACTACAGAATTCTCTACCCAAAAAAACAACAGAATATATGTTCTTCTTGGCGCCACATGGTACTACTCTAAAATCAGTCACATAATTGGAAGTAAAACACTCCTCAGCAAATGCAAAAGAACTGAAATCATAACAAACAGTCTCTCGTACCACAGCGCAATCAAATTAGAACTCAAGACTAAGAAACTCACTCAAAACCACACAACTACATGGAAATTGAACAACCTGTTCCTGAATGACTCTTTCGTAAATAATGAAATTAAGGCAGAAATCAAGAAGTCCTTTGAAACCAATGAGAACAAAGAGACAATGTACCAGAATCTCTGAGATACAGTTGAAGGAGTGTTAAGATGGAAATGTATAGCATGAAGTGCTCACATTGAAAAGTTACAAAGATCTCAAATTGACACCCTAACATCACAGCTACAAGAACTGGAGGACCAAGAAAAAAAAAAAAACCCAAAGCTAGCGGAGGACAAGAAATAACCAAGATCAGAGGAGAACTGAAGATACAAGAAAAACCCTTCAAAAATATCAGTGAATTCAGGGTCTGGTTTTTGGAAAAAATAATAAAATAGATAGACTGCTAGCTAGACTAATAATGAAGAAAAGAGGGAAGAATCAAACAGACACAAAAATATGATAAAGGGAACATGGTATCACCACTGACCCACAGAAATATAAACAACCATTAGAGACTACTATAAACACCTCTATGCAAATAACTTTGAAAATATAGAAGAAATGGATAAATTCCTGACACCTACATCCTCCCAAGACTGAACCAGAAGGAAGTTGAATCCCTGAATAGGCCAAGAAGTTCCAAAATTAAGGCAGTAATAAATAGCTTACCAACCAAAAAAAGCTCAGGACCAGAGAAACTTACAGTTGAATTCTACCAGAGGTACAAAGAGGAGCTGATACCATTCCTTCTGAAACTATTCTAAACAATTGAAAAGGAGAGACTTCTCCCTAACTCACTTTATGAGGCCAGCATCATTCTGATACTGAAGCCTGGCAGAGATGCAATGAAAAAAGAAAACATCCATGTGAACATCAGTGCAAAAATCCTCAATAAAATACTGGCAAACTGAATCCAGCAGGACATCAAAAAGCTTATCTACCACGATGAAGTCAGCTTTATCCCCAGGATACAAGGCTAGTTCAACATATGCAAATCAATAAACATAACTCATCACTTAAACAGAACTAAAGACAAAAACCACATGATTATCTCAATAGATGCAGAAATGGCCTTTGATAAAATTCAACATCCCTTCATGTTAAAAACTCCTAATAAACTAGGTATGATGGAACATGCCTCAAAATAATAAGAACCATTTATGACAAACCAACAGCCAATATCATACTGAATAGTCAAAAGCTGGAAACATTGCCTTTGAAAACTGGCACAAGACAAGGATGCCCTCTCTCACCACTCCTATTCAACATACTATTGGAAGTTCTGGCCAGGGCAATCAAGCAAGAGAAAGAAATAAAGGGTATTCAGATAGGAAAAGAGGAAGTCAAACTCTCTGTTTGCAGATTACATAATCCTATATCTAGAAAACCCCATCATCTCAGCCCAAAAGGTTCTTAAGCTGATAAGCAACTACAGCAGTCTCAGCATACAAAATCAATGTAAAAATCACAAGTATTCCTATACATCAACAATAGACAAATAGAGAGCAAAATCATGAGTGAACTCTTATTCACAATTGCTACAAAGAAGATAAAATACCTAGGAATACAGCTAACAAGAGGAGTGAAGGACCTCTTCAAGGAGAACTACAAACCACTGCTCAAGGAAATCAGAGAGTACACAAACAAATGGAAAAATATTCCACGTTCGTGATAGGAAGAATCAATATCGTGAACCTGACCATACTGCCCAAGGTAATTTATAGATTCAATGCTATTCCCATTAAACTACCATTGACATTCTTCACAGAATTAGAAAAACCTACTTTAAAATTCATCTGGAACCAAGAAAGAGCCTGTATAGCCAAGACAATCCTAAGTAAAAAGAACAAAACTGGAGGCATTATGCTACCTGACTTCAAATTATACTACAAGGCTACAGTAACCAAAACAGCATGGTACTGGTATCAAAACAGACATATAGACCAATGGAACAGAATAGAGATCTCAGAAATGAGACCACACATCTACAACCATCTGATCTTTAACAAACCTGACAAAAACAAGCAATGGGGAAAGATTCCTTATTCAATAAATGTTGCTGGGAAAACTGGCTAGCCATATGCAGAAAATTGAAACTGGATCCCCCTATTTATACCTTATACAAAAATTAACTCAAGATGAATTAAAGACTTAAATGTGAAACCCAAAACTACAAAAACTCTAGAAGAAAATCTTGGCAATACCATTCAGAACATAGGCATAGGGAAAGATTAATGACGAAAATGTCAAAAGCAATTGCAACAACAGCAAAAATTGACAAATGGCATCTAATTAAACTGAAGAACTTCTGAACAGCAAAAGAAAATATCAGAATGAACAGACAACCTACAGAATGGGAGAAAATGTTTGCAATCTATCCATCTGACAAAGGTCTAATATCCAAAATCTACAAGGAACTTAAACAAATTTACAAGAAAAATCAAACAATACCATTAGAAAGTGGGCAAAAGACATGAACAGACACTTCTCAAAAGAAGACATTTATGCAGCCAACAAACATATGAAGAAAAACTCAACATCACTGATCATTAGAGAAATGCAGCTCAAAACCACAAAGAGATACCATCTCATGCCAGTCAGAATGGTGATTATTGAAAAGTCAGGAAACAACAGATGCTGGTGAGGCTGTGGAGAAATGGGAATGTTTTTACACTGTTGGTGGGAATGTAAATTAGTTCAACCATTGTGGAAGACAGTGTAGTGATTCCTCAAAGGCCTAGAACCAGAAATACCATTTGGCCCAGCAATCCCATTACTGGGTATATACCCAAAGGAATATCAATCATTCTATTATAAAGATACATGCATGTGTATGTTCATTGCAGCACTGTTCACAATAGCAAAGATGTAGAATCATCCTAAATGCCCGTCAATAATAGACTGGATAAAGAAAATATGGTACATATACACAGAATACTATGCAGCCATAAAAAGGAAGAAGATCATGTTCTTTGCAGGGACATGGATGGAGCTGGAAACCATCATCCTCAACAAACTAACACAGAAACAGAAAACCAAACACTGCATCTTCTCACTCACAAGTGGGAGATGAACAATGAGAACAACACGGACATGGGGAGGGGAAAAACACACACTGGGGCCTGTCGGGGGTGGGGTGGGGTGAGGGAGATCATGAGAATAAATACCTAATGCATGCTGTGCTTAATACCTAGGTGATGGGTTGATAGGCGCAGCAAACCACCATAAGTAAACCACATTTACCTATGCAACAAACCTGCACATCTTGCACGTGTATCCCAGAACTTAAAAATTAAAAAAAATGAAAGCCCAGTTAACACTTGGTCCCAGTTCCATTCTTTTAGTTTTTCTGATACTATTTCTTCTATAATGATTGTTTCTCAAGTGGCTTTATAATAATAACACAACAACTAACACTTATGCAGTCCTTTTATATACCGTATTTTAAGTGATAGAAAGCATTTGGCCTACGTTTTCTGGGTGCATTTCACTTGCTTGTGTTGATCCAGGTGACAGCTAACTAGTGTAGTCACTATCTTCAGCTTCATGTGAGTAGGGCACCTTTGTGACCCATGCTCTGTTCAACCTTAAGTAGACAGAGAAAACATTGTCATTCTGAACACAGATTACTGAATTTAGAGACCTTAGTCAGTTATATTTAAAATGCAAGGCCTCAAAGCATGCTTTCTGATGGAATTTATTGTGATCATTAGGATAAGTAAACACATCAGACATTCACTATATATGCTGAGACAAATGTAATAAAAAGAAACTTTTTTCTCTGCTGTGTCATTTTGCAACTCTAAGTGCTGGTGCTTACTATAATTTTCCACAATAACAGTTAGATTTTCAGCTAAACTACTGTATCAGACATATTTCAAGCTAATTACTTGGCATTACAAGATTGTATTCTGTTCTCTAATAGCTTTGTAACAAACTTTTTTTTTTTAAGTAGAGAATCAGTTATTTCCAAAGACTAAAAGAAGAGAACGGGCGCCGTAGCTCATGCCTGTAATCCCAGTACTTTGGGAGGCCGAGACAGGCGGATCACGAGGTCAGGAGATTGAGACCATCCTGGCTAACACAGTGAAACCCCGTCTATACTAAAAAATACAAAAACTAGCCAGGCAAGGTGGTGGGCGCCTGTAGTCCCAGCTACTCGGGAGGCTGAGGCAGGAGAATGACATAAACCCGGGAGGCAGAGCTTGTAGTGAGCTGAGATCCGGCCACTGCACTCCAGCCTGGGTGACAGCACGAGACTCCGTCTCAAAAAAAAAAAGATCAAAAGAAGAACAAAAATATGATTATCTGGCTGGGTTGCCTGGTCTCATTGCGCTGTGCAGCTGAGGCTGTGGTTTGGGAAAATCATCTTGTGCTCTGCAGCTTAGATGCTGGGTTCTTCTCCTAATTCAATTGACATATTGTTTTCTTTCTTCTTTAAAACAAAGTTTATTTTTCTATCATGGCAAATCCAGAGAAGATAAAACAATAAGTAAACGAACTAAAAAGTCGTCTCACCCTCATCTTATCAATATTCATCCATTCTATATCTATTGAGTACCTACTATATGTCAGGCTCTATTCTAGGCACTGATATTTTTGTGAATCTCAAAACACCAGTTTCAACTGAATGTAAGAATATCTGTGAGTAAAATATCCTTTAATGAAAGTATACTTTGATAAGCTCATCTTTAGTCCTCTGTCCCTCATTCTCAGCCTTAGTCCTTCCAAGACTTCTTCCCCTGCATTCAGACATTCCCTTTCCAACACATTAGGACTCTGGAATCCTCCAGTGAAATTCTTTATGTTGACTTAAAAGTTGCCTTCAAGAACAGTTCTGGCTGGGTGAGGTGGCTCATGCCAGTAATCCTAATGCTTTAGGAGACTGAGGTGGAAGGATGACTTGAGCCCAGGAGGTCGAGGCTGCAGTGAGCTATGAGAGTGCCACTGTATTCCAGCCTAGATGACAGAGATGCTGTCTCAAAAGAAAAAACAAAAAAGCAAAACAAAAAAAACCAAAACCAAAACCAAAAACAGTTCTAATTAGTGATCATGACAAGCTAAAATGACCCTTAGTAGTTTATAGCAGTCTGGGGTTCTTGGACTTCTAGGGCTTAATAAAGGCAGTTTGAAAACCAAAAAACAAAGGAGAACATATGTTTACCTATGGTAATGCCAGAATGAGCTAAACAAAACAGAAGGGTTGCTTGGCATTTTTATTAGTCTTAGATGTATAAAAGAAGGAAGTATTATTACTCAAGCCCAGTTTGATAAACAAAGTCTTTGAAAACCATGTAAATAAGTGGTAAAAATAAAAGCTAATTTTCTCGATGACATTGCAGGCATAGAACTGAAGGCAGAAAAAGTGTTTTTGATTTGAGGGGAGCCTGGCAGGCAGGTTCCTCCGGCTGCGTACAGGTCGCGCTGACCTTGCTTTTGCATTTTATTCATGCTTTTCATCCTAGAGGAAAGAAGGGGGAGCCGACTGAGCATGGCAAGGGCGATTGCTAGGGACCTGCTGTCCAGGACAGGTCACTAGCACTTCTGTTGTGCCTGCTCCTCTTACAACATGTAAACTGGCTCACCTTGCTTAGTGGATGTCATCTTATCCAGCAGAAAGCTGAGCAGAAAGAGTGCCCACCATATAGGTTTGGGTGTTGGAGCCTTGAGCTGCTCAGAGATCAAAGAGAGGAGCCCTTTCTCCAGATTTTGAATATTATGATTGTTTTCTGAACAATCATGATAGGGTTTTTCTTCTAGGCTTCTCTGAGCTTCAATATTAATTTGCAACCCAACCGAGTGGGTTCAAAATGTCTTTTGATCACACACCAACACGGGGCCATCAGAACACTGATGACATTCAACCACAAAAGAAAACCGGGGAGGGAGGGCTCTCAAAATGAGCATGGTGACAAAAGGGACTTCCGCAGTGCAGCATGTATCTCAGGCGAGGGTAGCATACAATGAATAAACTGTGGCCGGCTGACATTTCATCTGTGAGTCGCTTCTCAAGTATTTGGAGAGGGTGCATTGATCCCACTCTCGTGGAAACCCCCAAGAACTCTCATAAAATGCCTGCTTTCATTTAGCTTTTGTTAAAACAACTAAAATTCCCTTCTCACAATTGTTGGGACATCTCAACAACATAGTCCTTTCTTCCCCAGTTTGCAACTCAAACAAATATTGTTTCATTTGTTTCTTCTGGGTACCCCAGTCTCATACCAATGCTAACAATTTTTGACATTGAAAGGCATTTCCCAGGACTCCCAGAGGGTGGCAGTATTGTTCACGAGTCAGTGATTAGTACAAGAAATTAGGTACCTGATAGGAAAATGATTTAAGGGGCGTGGCTTTATACTATCAAAATGAGCAAAATCTATAATGGCAGTTCCTTTACAATGTAACTAATTCCTCCAAAGCCACATACTCCAACGTGTATAAAAGTGCAAAGATAAAAGATGAAACCTAAAAGGCTCATATCGGCAGAAAAATATGGACAAAAGTGGCAATGCTAAGATTATTTCAAATAGGCTGAATCCCAGATAACTAATACAATAATGCCTTAGGTTCTATGGGTTGTCTACAGATACCTGACTGAGAACATTCAGATGATGTCAATTCACGAGAAATTTTGCAGGAGGAGACAGGCTGCTATTGTTCTTATCCAACATAACCTTCCAATAATTTGCAGGCCCTGTAGCTTACTAGTAGACAGCCTATTGTCTTCTGAGAGGCATGTAGCAAGACTGCTCTAACAAGATAGTTTACACTTATTCATATGTAAATGAAGGCCCTCAGATTGGTCCAAAGCAGAACCAGGTAACTAGAACTTAGTGATAATATTAAATGAGAAAAAAGATTATTACCCATAGTATTGCTTGAAAGGGGAATGTTTATTTGTATGCATAGTCAAAATCAGTTACTTCCTGCAATCAAGATGCTTGTGATGGTGTTTGGGTATACCTGGAGATGACATCATAGTGTCACTTACAAGTTTGGCAAATGGTTGCTATCAGACCTCCAGTAGAAATTTTGAAGGGATACAATGGTCGCAGCTGAAAAGGCAAAACTGCAGTTTAATTTCTACAAACAGGTCAGGGGTAAGGAAAGCCCCTATGTATGGAAGGTTGGGAATATCCAGGTCTTCCCAGAAGATCCCACACTGAGAGAATTCCCAGACTTCCAGATGAGTCACTTCTACCTTTGGTTCTGTCTGGTCATCGGGGTTTTCCAGTTTTCTAGAACTCAGAAGAGGCACAGATACTTCTGTTTGTATTTAAGAGATTAAAATTAGGCAGCATAATTTTTCCACTTTGCATCTCTTGATTTAGCAGCAAGTTGCTTAATATTGTTATACATCAATGTCAGACATTTACTGAGTCACCCACAAACTCTTCCTTCCTGGAGGTCACTGGTAATGATTTAGAAAAAGTCTTCTGGAAAGCAATGCCATTTATAGAAAATTCCAAGTCAATACATAGTATCTTCTATTTGCTGAGTGTTTACTAAGTGGCAGGAACTATTATTGGTGCTTTGCACGTATTATCTCATTTAATCCTTGTAATATCCTATGAGGTAGGCACTAACATTATTTTTTTTATTTGTTTGACAAGGAGATTGAGGCTCAAAGAAGTTCAACTCACCCAAAGTCATAACTGACTACCAAGTGGCAGAGCCAGGATTCAAACTCTGTGCTTCCTTTTTGGAGGAGAGAGCAGGTAAGTTTATGAAACCACTGAACGCGCTTATGAATGTTTCATATGTTCTTTCCTTGTGATTTTAGGTTAGCAGAGGGAGGCTGGTTAGCCTGGTTATATCATGATATTAATTATTGCATGACATCAGATAAAATCACTTACTTGATGCCCTCTGCTTTGAAAATGTATCCCACTGGCCAAAGGAGTGAGCTAGGGAGAGTGTTGAAGGGATAGGACTAATCCACATTATGTAGAGAACTGAAATAGCAACATTTTACTTTAGAGGACAAATGTAGGAAGACCTACACCAGAAGATGACCCGTTCATTCAACCACTGTTACCCCAGTGGCTCAGCTCTCCACCAGTGAACCTGTCACTCAGAGTCTTGTGGGCTTGTACCAGAGCTGCATCTCCTGCTCTTCCTGAAGCCGCTGCTCTCCTGGACAGAGTTCCCACTATCACATGTCCTGTTTTTTCCCACAAAGGACGACACTAGGTGGATGTGCATGTGCCCAGCCATAGGTCACACAGTTGGATGGGTAATGCCTTGCAGATGAGAAATGAAGAAATATGGGCCAGCCACCTGGCATGTAAACAAGAAAAGATCCTGCTACTCTTTTTTTGTTTTTTTTTTTTTTATGAGACAGAGCCTTGTTCTGTTGCTCAGGCTGGAGTGCAGTAGCGTGATCTTGGCTCACTGCAACCTCTGCCTCCCGGGTTGAAGTGATTCTCATGCCTAAGCCACCAGAGTAGCTGGTATTACAGGCGTGAGCCACCATGTCCAGCTGATTTTTGTAGTTTTAGTGGAGACAGCGTTTTGCCATGTTCTCCAGGATGGTCTCGAACTCCTGAGCTCAAGTGATCTGCTCGCCTTTGCCTTTCAAAGTGCTGGGATTACAGAGGTGAAACAGCCTGCCCAGCCAGACCCTGCTACTTTTAAAGAGATACCTTCTGGGTCAGTTGCAGTGAGTCCCCAGCACAGCTAGTAGATTGTGCTCACTGAGGGCTTCATCATCACTAGTGTCCAGTGATCATAAGCCTGCCACCAAGAATTGGTCCTGAAATCAAAGCTGGTGCCATGCCAACAGAGACTCTGATTGGTTTTTTTAGTTAGATCTAGTTCATGGGTCAGTCTAGGCATATGATATGCCAATTGCAAGTAAGCAGGGAGGAAGTCAGATTTTAGCAGGATTTCAAGACAGTAGGAATCATCTGGGATAAGCCTCTGCTATTGCATCATCTTGGGCATCTCAAGGATGTAAAGGCTATAACCAGAAGTTAATATTAAAAATAGAACCAAAGATCAAGGAGCCTATATTGGCATTCTCAAAGTAACACTTGTATAGGAAACACTTGGGTGATTTGATAAAAATTTAAATCTCTGACACCCATTGAATGGGGGACCTAATCCCGTAGCATCTAGTCAGAAAGTAGAAGAGCTGGTTCATGATCTAAATGGAGTAATGGTTCTCAAAATGTGGTCCTCAGACCAACACTGTGAGCACCCCCTGGGAACTTGTTAGAAATACAAATTTTTGAACTTCACTTCAGATCTACTGAACCAGAAACTGAGTGGGGTGGGGAGCGGGCAGCAAGCTGTGCTTAACAAGCACTCCAGGGTATTCTGATGCATGCTCAAGTTTGAGAACCATTGGAATAGAGAGTTCTCTACAGGCCTATAATGATACATGTTAGCTGGAGCCTCAGAAATACGTTAGGAAGGGGCTCTGAAATCTGTATTTTTATTAAGTTTCCCTGGTGATTTTGTTGTATGCCTGTCTGAGTGTAATTGATCTAGAAGAACAAAAGTTTTCTTTCCCTTTTATCTTTTGCCAGGGCACTTCCCCATTATCTCCAAGGCTAAGAACCAGAATCATTCCTTTTGTTACTAAAAGCTCACCCATTTGGGCAAAGGACAGAATAGAAACATCATTCTGTATATCCTATACAAACACAGTGTGGCTATTTTTAAGTGTGTTGTGTGTGTGCACACACAGACGTGTATATGTGCATATGTACACGTGTGTGCAAACATTCAAAACAACAGTTAACTTCTGGGCAGATTATTGCTCTACTATGCCTAAAAGTTAATCAATTCCTCCTTCACTTTATTAGAATGCCTAAAATTTTACCAACTTGAGACAAATATATTTGTGTTAATAAGCATTTTTATCAAATTCAGATATGAAAGTAAATAGATGTTAACATTATGAAAACCTTTGGAGACCATCTAATCTTGAACTTTTCTCATGATAGTGCCTGCTTAGCCCTTCAGCAAATTTCCTCCAAGTGACATTCACACAAGCATGTAAGTCACTCCCAGATGACAAGGTAGGCACTGTCTTCCACTCCTTGCAATTCTGTGCAGGAGGAAGTACATAGATTGACCACCAACGTGAGGCCAATACTATCATCCATGGGTAAAAGATATAGTTGGGAGCCAGCAGCCCTTTCTTATAGCTCTGTGATTTGGATAAACAGGCATATCTTGTGGGTTCAATTTTTCAAGACCCTGAGGGTGCAGTCTTACAAACTGTCCAGCAGACCCAAACCTCTGGTCTCTCTGAGTAAGACTGTGAGAGCAAGCCCTATGAACAAGCATTTTGCTCATAAGCCCATGAGATGCCAGATGTAATCATCACTGCTAAACACCACCAGGCTGCCAGCAAAGTTCAATTCATATCCCAATGTACCCTGCTCACCAGCCAGGAAGGTGAGGGACGTGTTCTGCATCCCTGGAGAATTGGCACTGATATCCAGGTCAAACATGAAAATCCTAAATTTTCAGGCAAATTCTGAGGATCAAGCCTCTTCTGACTGGAAACTAGGATGTCTCTCTTACTAAGATCCATGCTTTCCAGAGTCCTACCACCAGCACTACCTCTGTTCCTTTCAGCCTGCCTGAGGAGATCTCTCTCATAGTCTATTGTGTCATGTCTTTCTCTGGCAATCCAGAGTGACCATCTACTAGCAGGTGTTTTTTTTCTTAAATCAGGAAGCAGTAAACATACAGCTGTGTTAGTGATTCTTAACTGGTACTTGTGCACCTGCCTAGCATAATACTCCCTCTCTGTGTTCCAAACAAGGTCCTCTATTAATAAATAAGTCTTAATCATTTGAGACCACTACCTTTTCTTGCTGATTTTCCATCTTCTGGTCTAGTACCATGGTGAACAACTGTGAATGGAATTAGTGTTTTATGTACCCACCATCTCCTATGGATTAGGGAGAATGAAAGGTAGAAAGCTTTCTGAGGTAGAGGAACAAATAATAATGCTCTTCAACTTGTGTTGTGCTTTCACATCTGTCTGTGATTGTGAATCTGATCCTACACGGACCTCCTGGACAGAAAGTTTCTTATCTATTGGGATATCATATTAAATAATTCCTTCAACAAATTTGGAAGCTTGCAGTGGCCCTTTCTCTGGGAAAACCCTAAGAGATATGAGTTGGGAAGCCCATAAATATGATATTGTGTGCAGGAAAGGCAACTTCTTGAGATCAGATAAGATGTGAATGATTTTGCTGTAAGACTCGGTTCTCTAGAATGATCAAAGATGGCCAGATACTACTGGTGATTTATTCCTCACTGTTACACCAGAAATAGGCTTAGTAATTTCAAGAAGGAAGAGAAGAAACATATCTATTTCACATAGCCATGTTCTTTCTGAGGCCAAAGGTGTTGTTCATTTCTAACTTGACTGGTTCTATCTAAACCTGGCTAATAGCCATGCCAGTTATAACAAAAGGGACAATATTCCACTGGGCAGAACTTTTTGCAATGACTTTAAGACCTGAGCCTACCACTCAGCTCCTCTCAGCCAAAGTTAATTCTACTCTACAGGAGTAAAAATACCCAAAAATTATTTTACATTAATTTTGGGGACATCGCCTCGAGAAGATCTTGCCTTTCTTGGTGGAAGTGCTTTGACCATGCCAACTCAAAGCTGCTGGGATACATACAACAAGGTTTGTCTGTCCCAGCTCAGCTTGGCTGCTTTCCTCATGTGGTTAAATTTTACAAAACAGTATGTGCCAAGCAGCTACAGTTGTAGGGTTGGTGCCTTGTCCTTGAAATGGGTAGTTCCAAAAGAGAGTCTCCCCAGAACAATCTCTATCCTGAGAATTTTTGTCCCTCAAAATTCACATGGCATTTCCACTTAAGTGATGGGAAAATTACATAAAAGTCCACTGTGGGCATTGGCACTGTGATTTCTCATCTTCTAAGCTTATTTCCCTTTATTCTCTCTGCTCACTGTTATCTTTTCTGCACATTCCCATTTCTGGATTCCCTTCCTGTTTTTGACTCTGAATTCTGGTTCTGACTTTTCTTTTGGTGATCTGAACTTGAGTCTCTTTTTGGCAACATATTCTGAATTAAAAATCAATTCCCTCCTGGTACAAGACTTTAAAATTCAGTCATCTGTTCTACATGCTGAAACCATGGATACCAAGCTCCTTATCTTCTTCTCACTTGTATGGGAGGTTGGGTTGATAGGTGCTCCTAGTTTTAGTACCTTAAAATGCACAAGGCAGGCCTATGGCCAGGAGGGGTCATAAGGAAAGTCACTACCATCCAGTGGCTCAACAATTCCTCTGTCTTACCCTACCCCTTCCCATCACTCCTAATCGTTGAAGTGTCTGTGATACCTTGCTCATTGGCTTCCCAGTTCTCTCTGTTTATTTTGGCTTTGTGCCATGGCTCCACCACCCCTTTCCTTTAAAGAATTGCAACCTTGGACTTTGAAAACTTAAAAAAAACAAAATAAAAAAAGCTACCCAAACCTTAGCATCATGCAATAGACCCTTGTAACAAATATATCCATGTACCCCCTGAATCTAAAATAAGAATGGAAATTGAAAAAGTAAAAAATGAAAAAAAATTGTTCTGACTCTGATAGCAGTCACCCTTGAGATTATTCCACATTGGCTCTGGGCTTCACTCAACGTTACCCTTTCTCAGCCCCACTGGTTATAGGTGTATTAGCCCACATCCAGAGAAATTGAAGACAATAGTCTCCCTGCAACTTTGCAACTTCTCTCTTCCTGCTAAGCAATTCTAGTTCCTGCATCTATTCCTCATATGACATAATTATTTTATGGCTTTGCCATCCTGAATGTTCTCTACGGTATGTACTCCAGCTTGTCAATATCCCTGTAGTGTGTGGTTCTCAGAAAAACACAAATCAGCATAGAGTTAAAGGTACCTTCATGCCTTTCGTTTCATGAGTTAACATACCTCTTTAACAGAGCCGAAATTCACATTTAAATTCTGGCCTCTCTTTCACAACGTTAGTATGAATGTTTTACACTTAGTGAAAATCCAGAAACCTTTCCATGTTGCTGTTCAGACATACCTCATCCTTTTATAATTGGACCCTTCTTAGTATAGAACTGTATCTTATTTAAATATCAATCAATTTTTCTCATTCTTTAAAAAATCTTGATTCCAGAAAAATAAATCTGGATACCTAGTACAATACAATGCTTTTCAGACTATGCTCCAAGTGAACCTGGAGTTCTTCAGTCTATACTTCAAAAATTAATTGATATGCTTTCTTATCAATTCGCAGAATGAGTTAAATTCATAGAATTTTCTCCAGATTTAACTCATAATTTTTTCCTCACATATTTATATCTGGTGCCACTTGTTTAATTGTGCTGAACAAACCAAGTGACATAGTAAGATACTTTTTCTCAGAAAGTACTATGACTTCCTGTTACTTAACCCCCCAAAAACAATTTAACAATTTTCTATTCAATATATTAGGTATTCCTACCTTTTCCATGTAGTTTACACATCTGATTGAAATGGCATCATTTGTTATTAATTTAACTTTGAAAAAGACCTTCCCAGTGCAGACAAAATGCATTAATTTTTGTAGTCTTTTGGCGAGATGCCAGATGTAATAATCACGAAATGGGAGTTTACCTTTGTTTTCTCTCTCCATTTATATTTCCACTTCTTCTATAAGAATGTCATGAAAGACCTTGTCAAAGACTTTTCTGCAATCCAGATTCATCTGAAGCATTTATTTCCACTATTCTAGAGATTGTGTGTGTGTGTGTGTGTGTGTGTAACTAGTTTGGCATGATTTGTTCTTTATGGGTCCCGTGGTGTCTGCTAGTGTTCACCACTTCCCCTTGTATGTGCTCACAAATCAACCTATTAATATTCCATCCCAGAGATTTGCCTGGATTTGGTGTCAAGCTCACTAGTTCATAAATGACAGGATCCATCTGCATCTTTTTTAGATAAGTGGGAACACATTTATCCAGTCTACACAATCCCACAAAGTACTGCACATTCTCGAAGCACACTCCACCATGGATGTGTGTTTATACAGCCAGGGAACCAAACCACTTCAGAGAGTCTAGGTGCTGCTTTATTAGACCTTATACATCTATCAATATTTATTCTACCCTTTTAAGAATTAAAATCATGCTTGTTGACAAAGCAGACCAGTGCAAAATACAAATTGAGTTCCTTTCTATCTCCCTGTCACCTGTTAACATTACATCAGTAGCCCAGGCACCTGACAAATACATTTTTACTTGCAAAATACATATTTACTTTCCAAAATGTGTGTTTGCTGTCTTAGCATGCTTCACATTTCTTAGCTCTTTGAGAGTTTTAGGTATTTTAATATTATGCTTAGAGATTCAAGCAACTCCTTCTCTTTTCTTTCTTCCTCTCTTTTTCTTGTTGTATGCTATTTCCCCTCAGCCTTCTCTTTATCTCTTGATGTTTGAGTTTCTAGAGACTTCCCTATTCAAGGACGTTAATCTCTTTAGTGATATTCTATCCTTGCTTCTTACTGGGATCATTGTAATTTCATTGTCAGTATGTAATTTTTAAAGGTTGGCCAGCTCTCATAATCCTCTTCATGTCTATCACATCAGACACGATTTATAGTGGAGAGGCACAGAGGAAGGAACTTAGAAGTTTCTTCTTCCATCTTGTTTGCTCAGATGCATGGTGAGGTTAATTAAACAGCACAATTTTTATACAACACACAAAAATGAAAATTTTATTAGAAATGCGGCTTTAGGCTGGGTGTGGTGGCTCATGCCTGTAATCCTAGCACTTTGGGAGGCCAAGGTGGGTGGATCACCTGAGGTCAGGAGTTCGAGGCCAGCCTGGCCAACATGGTGAAACCCAGTATCTACTAAAAATACAAAAAAATACAAAAATTAGCCAGGCATGGTGGCCCATGCCTGTAATCCAAGCCACTCAGGAGGCTGAGGCAGGAGAATCACTTGAACCCGGAAGACAGAGGTTGCAGTGAGCTGAGATCACGCCACTGCACTCCAGCCTGGGTGGCAGAGCAAGACTCCATCTTAAAAATTAAGAAAAAGAAAAAGAAATGCAGCTTTATACTCTTCTGACAAATTCACTATTTAATTAAACAATAACTAATGACATTCATATTCAGTTTTAAGGAACGTCTTTTGAAAAACATCAAATTTCAGAAACCACCTGGTACCATGATATTAGTCCCTGTCTGCCTCAACCCTCCTTTGCTGTCAGCAGCAACAGCTTGCTCCTTCCTGGCTCAATTCTGGCCAGATAAAAAAACCAAATGGAAGCCTTACTTCAGCAACTACTTTGCCCAGTAGGGAGTAGGTGGCAATTATTTTTCTGCTTTTGTTTTTGATATTTGGTCTGATTGAGAAGATTGTCACTATTATTTAACCTGGTATACTTGACTGTCTTGAGCCTAGAATTTTTTTCTGATTTCCACTCCAATACCTTATTGAGACAGCAATCTGTCCCTGATCCCAGACAGTCAACAGGAGCCAAGACACTTCACATAATTCCTGAAAGTTCCTTTCCAAGATGGACCTACTTTCCAACATCTCATATTGACCCAAAGGACTTTGCTTTGTTTTTACAACTCAAACATGCATGGGACAGAATCTTTGGTGGCTCACAGCAATGCCCCCTGCCCATAGCAGTCTTTGGATATTGACATCCATCTAGA
Organism: Trachypithecus francoisi; assembly: GCF_009764315.1. Lineage (NCBI taxonomy): Eukaryota > Metazoa > Chordata > Mammalia > Primates > Cercopithecidae > Trachypithecus > Trachypithecus francoisi. The sequence goes on along the minus strand of NW_022681431.1, from coordinate 21,059,418 downwards.
TTTGTTAGTAGCTCACTATCATCAAAGATGGCTTCCAACCTGCCCAAGTGTTAGATGGCTTCAGGCTCATTGAAGAGTTCTCAGAATGTCTGGAGTTTCAGAAAGAGGGAAAACTTACTTCTTTTGGAATTGACATAAAATCAGTTTTCTAAAGAAGCTTAAAATAAATCAAAGGCTCTATTCAGATTCTCGACATTTGGGAAGATTTACAGTTTTTCACAACCCCATTGAATTGAAAATTTGAAGAGTATACTTGGCTACATGAAGAAGAATATGGTAAAATAATGCAAACTCTTTGTCTGATGGGTAAAAGAAGGTCAAATATAGAGTTTGGGTGAGATTTTAGTCTTACTTAATATTTCTACCATTAGAACTGATTGCCAAATACAATTTGAACATCTCAGGAACTGTACTTTTATCTTAAGTTTTCACAACAACCCATGATTCCCATTTTAGAGAGGAGGAAACTAGAATTTGGGGTAGTATTTGTAATGAGTTCCTTTGGCTAGAAAGTTCTAGAACTAGAAATTAGGATGATCAGCTGTCCCAGTTTGCCTAGGCCCATCCTGGATTTAGCCTTGAATGTCCTGCATCCTGGGAAATCCCTCAGTTCCATGCAAACCAAGACAACTAGTTACCTTATGAGTGAACCCAAATTTGCAAGAATCTGAAACCCTTGTTTTTTCCTTTAATTGTCCAGCTTTTATTGGCTCTTCTGAGCTTTGCAGTATTTCTATAAAACACTTCAGTTGAAGAACTATTAAAATACTGGTACGCATTTGTTGGGAAGAAAAACAGTGATTAGTCCAAAGCCTTTTAGTTTCTTCAAGGTCTATAGGTGAATTTTAAGACCACTTATTTTATAAAATACTAGGACTTTTTCATAACTCACTACTTTTCTCTTTGTCCAAGTTTCTTTTTTTTTTTATTTTATTTTATTATTTTTTATTTATTTATTTATTTATTTATTTATTTATTTTTATTATACTTTAAGTTCTAGGGTACATGTGCATGACGTTTATATCATGTATAACTCCCCAATGCAATCCCTCCCTCCTCCCCCCTCCCCATGATAGGCCCCAGTGTGTGATGTTCCCCTTCCCGAGTCCAAGTGATCTCATTGTTCAGTTCCCACCTATGAGTGAGAACATGCGGTGTTTGGTTTTCTCTTCTTGTGATAGTTTGCTAAGAATGATGGTTTCCAGCTGCATCCATGTCCCTACAAAGGATGCAAACTCATCCTTTTTTATGGCTGCATAGTATTCCATGGTGTATATGTGCCACATTTTCTTAATCCAGTCTGTCACAGATGGACATTTGGGTTGATTCCAAGTCTTTGCTATTGTGAATAGTGCCGCAATAAACATACGTGTGCATGTGTCTTTGTAGTAGAGTAATTTATAATCCTTTGGGTATATACCCAGTAGTGGGATGGCTGGGTCATATGGTACATCTAGTTCTATATCCTTGAGGAATCGCCATACTGTTTTCCATAATGGTTGAACTAGTTTACAATCCCACCAACAGTGTAAAAGTGTTCCTATTTCTCCACATCCTCTCCAACACCTGTTGTTTCCTGACTTCTTAATGATTGCCATTCTAACTGGTGTGAGATGGTATCTCATTGTAGTTTTGATTTGCATTTCTCTGATGGCGAGTGATGATGAGCATTTTTTCATGTGTCTGTTGGCTGTATGGATGTCTTCTTTTGAGAAATGTCTGTTCATATCCTTTCCCCACTTTTTGATGGGGTTGTTTGTTTTTTTCTTGTATATTTGTTTGAGTTCTTTGTAGATTCTGGATATTAGCCCTTTGTCAGATGAGTAGGTTGCAAAAATTTTTTCCCATTCTGTAGGTTGCCTGTTCACTCTGATGGTAGTTTCTTTAGCGTGCAAAAGCTCTTTAGTTTAATTAGATCCCATGTGTCAATTTTTGCTTTTGCTGCCGTTGCTTTTGGTGTTTTAGACATGAAGTCCTTGCCCATGCCTATGTCCTGAATGGTACTACCTAGATTTTCTTCTAGGGTTTTTATGGTATTAGGTCTAACATTTAAGTCTCTAATCCATCTTGAATTAATTTTCGTATAAGGGGTAAGGAAAGGATCCAGTTTCAGCTTTCTACTTATGGCTAGCCAATTTTCCCAGCACCATTTATTAAATAGGGAATCCTTTCCCCATTTCTTGTTTTTGTCAGGTTTGTCAAAGATCAGATGGCTGTAGATGTGTGGTATTATTTCTGAGGACTCTGTTCTGTTCCATTGGTCTATATCTCTGTTGTGGTACCAGTACCATGCTGTTTTGGTTACTGTAGCCTTGTAGTATAGTTTGAAGTCAGGTAGCGTGACGCCTCCAGCTTTGTCCTTTTGACTTAGGATTGTCTTGGCAATGCGGGCTCTTTTTTGGTTCCATATGAACTTTAAAGCCGTTTTTTCCAATTCTGTGAAGAAAGTCATTGGTAGCTTGATGGGGATGGCATTGAATCTATAAATCACCTTGGGCAGTATGGCCATTTTCACGATATTGATTCTTCCTATCCATGAGCATGGTATGTTCTTCCATTTGTTTGTGTCCTCTTTGATTTCACTGAGCAGTGGTTTGTAGTTCTCCTTGAAGAGGTCCTTTACATCCCTTGTAAGCTGGATTCCTAGGTATTTGATTCTCTTTGAAGCAATTGTGAATGGAAGTTCATTCCTGATTTGGCTCTCTGCTTGTCTGTTACTGGTGTATAAGAATGCTTGTGATTTTTGCACATTAATTTTGTATCCTGAGACTTTGCTGAAGTTGCTTATCAGCTTAAGGAGATTTTGGGCTGAGACGATGGGGTTTTCTAAATATACAATCATGTCATCTGCAAACAGGGACAATTTGACTTCTTCTTTTCCTAACTGGATACCCTGGATTTCTTTCTCTTGCCTGATTGCCCTAGCCAGAACTTCCAACACTATGTTGAATAGGAGTGGTGAGAGAGGGCATCCCTGTCTTGTGCCAGTTTTCAAAGGGAATTTTTCCAGTTTGTGCCCATTCAGCATGATATTAGCTGTGGGTTTGTCATAAATAGCTCTTATTATTTTGAGGTACGTTCCATCAATACCAAATTTATTGAGCGTTTTTAGCATAAAGGGCTGTTGAATTTTGTCAAAAGCCTTTTCTGCATCTATTGAGATAATTATGTGGTTCTTGTCTTTGGTTCTGTTTATATGCTGGATTACGTTTATTGATTTGCGAATGTTGAACCAGCCTTGCATCCCAGGGATGAAGCCCACTTGATCATGGTGGATAAGCTTTTTGATGTGCTGCTGAATCCGGTTTGCCAGTATTTTATTGAGGATTTTTGCATCGATGTTCATCAGGGATATTGGTCTAAAATTCTCTTTTTTTGTTGTGTCTCTGCCAGGCTTTGGTATCAGGATGATGTTGGCCTCATAAAAAGAGTTAGGGAGGATTCCCTCTTTTTCTATTGATTGAAATAGTTTCAGAAGGAATGGTACCAGCTCCTCCTTGTACCTCTGGTAGAATTCAGCTGTGAATCCATCTGGTCCTGGACTTTTTTTGGTGGGTAGGCTATTAATTGTTGCCTCAATTTCAGAGCCTGCTATTGGTCTATTCAGGGATTCAACTTCTTCCTGTTTAGTCTTGGGAGAGTGTAAGTGTCCAGGAAATTATCCATTTCTTCTAGATTTTCTAGTTGATTTGCGTAGAGGCATTTATAGTATTCTCTGATGGTTGTTTGTATTTCTGTGGGGTCGGTGGTGATATCCCCTTTATCATTTTTTATTGCGTCTATTTGATTCCTCTCTCTTTTCTTCTTTATTAGTCTAGCTAGCGGTCTGTCAATTTTGTTGATCTTTTCAAAAAACCAACTCCTGGATTCATTGATTTTTTGGAGGGTTTTTTGTGTCTCTATCTCCTTCAGTTCTGCTCTGATCTTAGTTATTTCTTGCCTTCTGCTAGCTTTTGAATGTGTTTGCTCTTGCCTCTCTAGTTCTTTTAATTGTGATGTTAGAGTGTCAATTTTAGATCTCTCCTGCTTTCTCTTGTGGGCATTTAGTGCTATAAATTTCCCTCTACACACTGCTTTAAATGTGTCCCAGAGATTCTGGTATGTTGTATCTTTGTTCTCATTGGTTTCAAAGAACATCTTTATTTCTGCTTTCATTTCGTTATGTACCCAGTAGTCATTCAGGAGCAGGTTGTTCAGTTTCCATGTAGTTGAGCGGTTTTGATTGAGTTTCTTAGTCCTGAGTTCTAGTTTGATTGCACTGTGGTCTGAGAGACAGTTTGTTATAATTTCAGTTCTTGTACATTTGCTGAGGAGTGCTTTACTTCCAATTATGTGGTCAATTTTGGAATAAGTGCGATGTGGTGCTGAGAAGATTGTATATTCTGTTGATTTGGGGTGGAGAGTTCTATAGATGTCTATTAGGTCCGCTTGGTGCAGAGATGAGTTCAATTCCTGGATATCCTTGTTAACTTTCTGTCTCGTTGATCTGTCTAATGTTGACAGTGGAGTGTTGAAGTCTCCCATTATTATTGTATGGGAGTCTAAGTCTCTTTGTATGTCTCTAAGGACTTGCTTTATGAATCTGGGTGCTCCTGTATTGGGTGCATAGATATTTAGGAGAGTTAGCTCTTCCTGTTGAATTGATCCCTTTACCATTATGTAATGGCCTTCTTTGTCTCTTTTGATCTTTGATGGTTTAAAGTCTGTTTTATCAGAGACTAGGATTGCAACCCCTGCTTTTTTTTGTTCTCCATTTGCTTGGTAGATCTTCCTCCATCCCTTTATTTTGAGCCTATGTATGTCTCTGCATGTGAGATGGGTCTCCTGAATACAGCAGACTGATGGGTCTTGACTCTTGATCCAGTTTGCCAGTCTGTGTCTTTTAATTGGAGCATTTAGTCCATTGACATTTAAGGTTAATATTGTTATGTGTGAACTTGATCCTGTCATTATGATATTAACTGGTTATTTTGCTCGTTAGTTGATGCAGTTTCTTCCTAGCCTCGATGGTCTTTACATTTTGGCATGTTTTTGCAATGGCTGGTACCGCTTGTTCCTTTCCATGTTTAGGGCTTCCTTCAGGGTCTCTTGTAAGGCAGGCCTGGTGGTGACAAAATCTCTAAGCATTTGCTTATCTGTAAAGGATTTTATTTCTCCTTCACTGATGAAGCTTAGTTTGGCTGGATATGAAATTCTGGGTTGAAAATTCTTTTCTTTAAGAACGTTGAATATTGGCCCCCACTCTCTTCTGGCTTGTAGAGTTTCTGCCGAGAGGTCTGCTGTTATTCTGATGGGCTTCCCTTTGTGGGTAACCCGACCTTTCTCTCTGGCTGCCCTTAAGATTTTTTCCTTCATTTCAACTTTGGTGAATCTGGCAATTATGTGTCTTGGAGTTGCTCTTCTGGAGGAGTATCTTTGTGGCGTTCTCTGTATTTCCTGAATTTGAATGTTGGCCTGCCCTACTAGGTTGGGGAAGTTCTCCTGGATGATATCCTGAAGAGTGTTTTCCAACTTGGTTCCATTTTCCCCCTCACTTTCAGGCACCCCAATCAGACGTAGATTTGGTCTTTTTACATAATCCCATACTTCTTGCAGGCTTTGTTCATTTCTTTTTCTTCTTTTTTCTTTTGGTTTCTCTTCTCGCTTCATTTCATTCATTTGATCCTCAATCGCTGATACTCTTTCCTCCAGTTGATCGAGTCGGTTACCGAAGCTTGTGCATTTGTCACGTATTTCTCGTGTCATGGTTTTCATCTCTGTCATTTCGTTTATGATCTTCTCTGCATTAATTAGTCTAGCTGTCAATTCTTCCACTTTTTTTTCAAGATTTTTAGTTTCTTTGCGTTGGGTACGTAATTCCTCCTTTAGCTCTGAGAGGTTTGATGGACTGAAGGCTTCTTCTCTCATCTCGTCAAAGTCATTCTCTGACCAGCTTTGATCCGTTGCTGGCGATGGGCTGCGCTCCTTTGCAGGGGGAGATGCGCTCTTATTTTTTGAATTTCCAGGTTTTCTGCCCTGCTTCTTCCCCATCTTTGTGGTTTTATCTGTCTCTGGACTTTGATGATGGTGACGTACTGATGGGGTTTTGGTATAGGTGTCCTTCCTGTTTGACAGTTTTCCGTCTGACAGTCAGAAGGACTGTCTGTTGGTCTGTTAGAGATTGCTTGAGGTCCACTCCAGACCCTGTTTGCCTGGGTATCAGCAGCAGAGGTTGCCGAAGATAGAATATTGCTGAGCAGCGAGTGTACCTGTCTGATTCTTTCTTTGGAAGTTTCCTCTCAGGGGTGATGCCACCCTGTGAGGTGTGGGGTATCAGACTGCCCCTAGTGGGGGATGTCTCCCAGCTAGGCTACTCAGGGGTCAGGGACCCACCTAAGCAGGCAGTCTGTCCGTTCTCAGATCTCAACCTCCGCGTTAGGAGATCCACGGCTCTTCCCAAAGCTGTCAGACAGAGTCGTTCGGGTCTGCAGCGGCCCCGCTCTTTCCCCTAATGGACTGCAGCTGTGCGCTGTCCGCAGCGGTAGAGTCTACAGACAGGCAGGCTTCCTTGAGCTGCTTTGAGCTCCACCCAGTTCGAGCTTCCCAGCGGCTTTGTTTACCTACTTAAGCCTCAGCAATGGCGGGCGCCCCTCCCCCAGCCTCGCTGCTGCCTTGCGGATAGATCGCCGCAGACGGCTGTGTTAGCAGTGAGGGAGGCTCCGTGGGCGTGGGACCCTCCCGGCCAGGTGTGGGATATATTCTCCTGGTGTGCCTGTTTCCTTAAAGCGCAGTATTGGGGTGGGAGTTACCCGATTTTCCAGGTGTTGTGTGTCTCAGTTCCCCTGGCTAGGAAAAGGGATTTCCTTCCCCCTTGCGCTTCCAGGTGAGGCGATGCCTCGCCCTGCTTCAGCTCACGCTGGTCAGGCTGCAGCAGCTGACCAGCACCGATTGTCCGGCACTCCCTAGAGAGATGACCCCAGTACCTCAGTTGAAAATGCAGAAATCACCGGTCTTCTGTGTCGCTCGCTCTGAGAGTTGGAGACTGGAGCTGTTCCTATTCGGCCATCTTGCTCCGCCCCCCCAAGTTTCAACTGAGTCAAGACACTTTATCTCTCTAAAATATCCTGTTTAAGATTTGTGACCTTATACTGATGAGACTTGCTTTCTTGGTCAAAGTTTCCTTTTTTACCCACTTAAATAGCATACAAAGAGCTTGTTTGAATTTAACTCATAAACACAGCAAAAACACTGGAATTCTGAAAAGAGGCAAACATCACGGTGTTAATTCTCTCTCTCTCTCTTTTTTTTTTTTTCTTTTGAGACAGATTCTCGCTCTGTCGCCCAGGCTGGAGTGCAGTGGCACGATCACGATCTTGGCTCATTGCAATCTCCGCCTCCTGGGTTCAAGCAATTCTTGTGTCTCAGCCTCCCAAGTAGCTGGGATTACAGGTATGTACCACCACGCCCAGCTAATTTTTTATACTTTTAGTAGAGATGGGGTTTCACCATGTTGGCCAGGCTAGCCTCAAACTCCTGGCCTCAAGTGATCCACCTGCCTCGGCCTCCCAAAGTGCTGGGATTACAGACATGAGCCACTGCGCCTGGTCTGTGGTGTTAATTGTCATATCATTTCAAAATGTCTCAACAATATGTCTTTGGTGGAATCAGTTTTATTAGAAGGCTTTTGATTCTTCAGTATGGATTTTTATATTTTCAAATTCGTTAACATGAAAGGAAGGGAGAAACCTTTTCTTATTACATTCTTATACCTTGAACTAGAAGTATCACTACACAATTTTAATGAATTCAGAAGGCAATGCTACATTTCCAAGTATAAAATAAGAAGTTTCCATTTCAATTAAAAAAAAAAAAAGGCCTTTGGGTGTGATGGTTACATGGGAAATGCAGCTTAAAGCTCATGTTAAAACTTTCCACCCTGTTTGTATTAGTCTGTTCTAGTGCTGCTAATAAAGACATACCCAAGACTGTGTAATTTATTTAAGGAAAGAGGTTTAATGCATTCAGTTCCACATGGCTGAGAAGGCTTCACAATCATGGTAGAAGGCAAAGGAGAAAAAAGGCACATCTTACATGGCGTCAGGCAGGAGAGTGTGTGCAAGGGCAACTCCCTTTTATAAAACCATCAGATATTATGAGACTTATTCACTACCACAAGAACAGTATGGGGGAACCTTCCCCATGATTCAGTTACCTCCATCTGGCCCCACTCTTGACAAGTGGGGATTATTACAATTCAAAGTGAGATTTGGGTGAGGACACTGCCAAACTGCATCACTATTCTAGCTTATAGGGAACATCTTCATCTTTGCTTGGCACAGAGGTGTTCAGATTCAATAACATCCATTATTGTTTGACTCAGTATCATGCCCCATGTCACACTGTAGCCTCCTAGATGTGTTTATACCTCCCCCATCGTTTGTATAAGCACATCTAGGAGGCTACAGTGTGATGGGCCTGACACTGAGTCCTGTGTTTGCTGTTCAAATTCCAGAGCATGCCACATAGAATCAGCACTATAGCAGAGGGTAATTACAAATATTGTTTCTTACAGTGAACAACATTATAGCTCTTCCTCTGTCTTGCCTAGTATTTCTGGAGAAGTATCCGTGAAGAGGTCATGGAAGGCAGATATCTCTGGAAAGAGTATTGTAAAGAATAATTTGATTTTCAATATATCCTTAATGTGTACTTCTTTTTGCTGAGGACTGAATAAGAGTGGTGAACAACAAAGCCCTTTTCTCTCCTCATAGGCCTTCCAGTCTAGAAAGAGAGCACTCTGGTTGTCTCTAGGTTAGAAAGTCAATACTAATATGACAAAAGATTATTGAACACCTACTAGGTGCTAGGCCCATTTCTAGGCACTGTGATACAGAGATAGGAAAAAGACATTGTCCTCAAGGAATATTGAAAGCATAACGATGGAAACAAACACAACAAATAATTACTAGAAAGTGTGATAAGTAATAATACAGGGGAAAAAGAAAGTTCTGCAGAAGACAAAGAAAGGAATAGAAACGTAGGCAATTATATTTAACATGGGGCAAGATGGAAAAAGAGGGCTGGAGGTGAGAAGGGAGGTTGGGAAAGGGGTGATATGGTTTTCCACAGCCAAGATCAACTCTGACTAACCCTGATCAGGGGCTGAGTGGGAGACCACAGAGGAGACTGCTGCCTGGGGCAGGCCTTGCTTCTCTGCACCCGGCCTCACAGTGTGTTGCATGCATCTGTCAGCTGCCTGTGATTTGTTCCTGCCCCCACTGAACTGAGAAATGAGTTTTAGGGTCAAATTCCCTAGTCAAAAATTTATTAATCTCATCCAGTGGCTGCTTATGTTTTTTTCAAATCTCATCCCCCTGAGCAAGAATACCTATGGTTTGTTCAGCTGTCATATTCTCTATCCTTCTGTCTAATTTGCTCCCAGGGTGGTTTCTCTCCTTTGTCTGAGGGCCTGATCTGAAGCTGCTTGAACTCTGTGGGCATTCTGCAAAGCCTGGAGCCAGGGCTTCGTATCTATGGAAAGTTTCCCTCATAGATTTCACACTGGGGAGGCCAAGGCAAGGGCTTGGTACGCATGAATGACAACTGCACATTGTCTTTTGCCTTCAACCAAGAGGACACAGCTGCTGGGATAGAGATGGGGAGGACAGTGATAAACTACTAAGCTTTCTGAGATATGAAATGTTTTGAAGTAAGAAATATGTGCAGTGTGCATTAATTTGCATCCACTGGCATTGAATGCTTTTCACATATGCATTCGTTATGTAGATTTCAAGATGACAAAAATAGCTAAAAGTTGACCCTGTTATAAATACCTTCCTGAACAGTGAAAGGAATGCAAATCCCACATTCATAAATTTTGTCAGCAGAGAGTTATATTGATCTGTTCAAATGATCTAAGGACATAGATTTTCCATTAGCCCTCTATAACAATGTCACATTAACCATGATCATCAGAGAGGAGGGAGGCTAGGAGTATTTCTATTTGGGTGTCTAGTTACTAAGGGAGACAACAGCACCATCAAAATGCTTAGAATCTTAAAAGCCTTAAAAATAAAGCAAGGACATATGGAAGTACCAGCAGGCTTTGTGTTCAGATTCTGAACTGGTGCAGACCACGAGGTGTCTGGAGTCAGGCCCCTCTCGGAGCTCTGCCAGGTGTCTCTTTGCTCTCAACTGGGGTGATTCCCAGGGATGGTAAGGAGGGGTAGGAGTACTACCCCTTTGTAGCATCGTTGAGTAGGGACAGCAAAAAACTTTTTCTTTTATCATTTAAACAAAATAAGTTTAATTAAACAATAACAATATTTTTAGCACAATATTCTAACCCAATCATTGCTTTATTTTCTCCGTGTTTCATCCAAAGCTTTCTTCCCATGTGTACATTGTTTTATGTTGTGGCAACCTTGCATGTGCAATTTGATGACTTGCTTTTTTCTTCAGTAACATGATTTTGGAGATGTTTTCTATGTTGTTACAAAGTCTTCATGTTTATCATGTTTAGTGATTGAATAATACTCCACTGACCAGATACTTCATAATTTATATAACAATTCCCTGTTTTTGAATATTTAGGAAAACGATTGTTTTTGGCAGACTTCTGCTTCTGCAGAACTCCCAGCTGTGTGGGCTGAGATGGGAAAGAAAAACCAATCTAAGCAAGTGAAGATTGGATTCAGGGGAGCACGTGGACAGGATGCCAAAATTTAGCTCATGAAAGAGAAGTAGAGTTGGTTGTGGACCAGGGTTAGATTCCAGGCTAATGCAGAAGGAGGTTATTTCCCCACTTCTTCTTCTTTTATTTATGTATTCCCTTTTATCTCTACTTCCCAATCCTATTCCTCACACCCTTCCATAAAAAACTACCTAAAGTGTTTTCCAGAAGCAGCTATCCAGACAGTTATTTATAATCACAGGGAGGGTCATTGGCGCAAGCTTTCTGCTGGGATCCTGCCAGCCATGGGGGATGAGGAGCAGGGAGAACATGAGGAAACCCTGGTCAGAGGGACTGGATGGAGAAGTCTGCCTGATGCTAAGATTTGCCTACACACAGACGTAAGACACTGTCTCCAACATCAGCCTTATCATGAATTAAGTTAGGTTAAGCTGTGATAATAGAAGACACTGACAAATCTGGTAAATAAGGGGAGGAAACTTATTTCTTTGTCTCATTGCAGTCCAAGGGTGGTGTTCAGGTAAGTGGGACCCCATTCCTCCATGCAGTCATTCTGCTCTGCTCTCTTCAACGTGTAACTTTCAGGGTTTCCCTGAATATCCATCCCTGTTCACCAGAAACGCAAAAGAGAGTGAAACATCATGAATAGAAGGATGCATGGAAATGGAGATGTCATAGCCACTTGCATTCCATTGCGGGGAACATAGCCATGTGGACTCACCTAACTTCAAGGGAGCCTTGGAAATGTGATCCCAAAGAGAGAGAACAGATGGGGAAGCTAGTGGCATCTATGCAATCAGTAGTACATTTGACACTTTGACCTTCCATCTGCCTTTCTCTGTCTTATTTCTCAATTGGCTCGGAATTTGTGCAGAGAAAGGTGCTATTCGAAAGGCTCCAACAAAAACTATTTTGGCAGTACACCGGTATTACTTATATGAATATGCTGTCTCAGTGATATGTATTGTAGTGGAGGAAGGGGATGGGGGAAGGCTGAGAAAAAGGGAAATAGAAAGTATTTCTCTGCAGTGGGGTTTGCTTAAGAGTCTCACCCAACCAGGCAATGTGGTTCGTGCCTGTAATCCCACCATTTTGGGAGGCTGAGGCAGGAGGATTGCTTGAGCCGAGGAGTTCAAGACCAGCCTGGGCAACATACCAAAACCATGTCCTTACAAAAAAATAAAAATAAAAATTAGCCAGGTGTGGTGGTGCATGCCTGTATCCCAGTTACTCAGGAGGCTGAGGCACAAGAGTTGCTTGAATCCAGGAGGCGGAGGTGGCAGTGAGCCAAGATCATGCCACTGCACTCCAGCCTGGGTGACAGAGAGACTCTGTCTCAATAAAATAATAAAATAAAATAAAAATAAAAGGCCTACCCATCATGGGACTATATTCAGTGTTCCTAAAGGTAAAACTTTCTACCATTCTTGACAACTCACAGGTAGATGTTTCAATTCCATGGGGCAGCATACATTTCTTGGCTAGTAATTTGAAACTTCAACTTTTCTACACCTCACATTGATTCATTGATCAACATTTATTGGGTACCTGGTGTTTATGAAATGTAGCTACTAGATATAAAACAGTCAAAGAATGTCAAAGTTTCAAGATAAAATGTATTTGAAATTATTGCAATTAAAAATAAACTATAGGTTATATATGACGTTTTTAAATAAGAGAGGTGATTGAAAAAAATGATCAAATAAAATTTGAATTAAGAGAACCTGAAAGAGTGCTTCAGTTCTAAAAATAGATTGGGAAACCAAGTGGTCAAAAAATAATACTCTTTTCTTCATGAACATTTCAGCACTTTGGGAGGCTGAGGTGAGAGGATTGCTTGAGTCTAGAAGTTCAAGACCAGCCTAGGCAACATAGCGAGAGACCCTGTCTGTAAAAAGATAAAAATTAAAAACAAATTAGCTAGGCGTGATGGTGTGCACCTGTACTCCCAGCTGCTCAAGAGGCAAAGGCAGGAGGATTGCTTGAGTCCAAGAGTTTGGGGCTGCAGTAAGCTATGATTGTGCCACTGCACTCCAGCCTGGGCAACAGAGCAAGACTCCATCTCTAAAATAAATAAATAAATAATAAATAAATAAATAGACAGCATTTCACTAATAGTGAGTCACAGAGAAACAACTAAGTGGAGAATTTCGTAGGAACTCAGAAAGGTGTTTGCCAACGGCAGCTTTTACAAGGCCAGGAAAAGAAGAAACTCCATTCTCTGAGCTATCTCAAATTGTTTCGTTGGCATGGCCCTGTTCTGTATTCCAAGCCCTTGATGCCTATTAAGCAGCAGTAGGTAGACTCCTAAACTCAAACTTGGCACCTCCACCTGTGACCGCCCCCCACCCCAAAGGCTGTATTCTCTGTGGTTCTGGGAGCTATGGACGAGAATCATCACAGTAGCCTCCTCTTATTGATACCTACTGTGTGCCAGGCACTGGGGGGCCCAGTTTATGCAGAGTACGACATTCAGTTTTCATGACCCCCAAGAGGGAGATGGTATTACTTTCCCCACATTACATATTGGTAAAACTGAGGCTTAGGTTATTTAGCTTCCCTGAGATTACAGAGTACATCAGGGGAAAATCTGGGTTAAGACGCTAGGGCCATCTAATGTCTGAGCATGAGCAAAAACTATTATGATGTGCAACCATAGAACCCGGGCAGCCACCACACCCCCAAGTTACAATATGCACACCCATTCTTTCTTTTTGTAAAAAAATATAGTCTTTATTTTAAAATCCTTCTTTCCATGTTCCCAACAGCAAACCAAAGTCATTTACATGAGTGTCCCCCAACACTCATGAGTGTTTGCTGTACAAGGTGTAAGTCAAAGAGGTGTGCACTTTAATTAAGACACCTGAACTTCTCACATATGGAATTGGGTTCACCTACCTCATGGAGATCTTCTCCATTTTAAATGCTGGAGAAAACGCCAGCAGATTGTTCTGTAATCGCTATTGACAGCTTTAGGCATATGTATGTGTTTGGAGGCTTTGAAGATGTATTAATTTCTGGAAAACTCAAGCAATTTGTATTTGACTTACATTCTGGAAAACTGCACAGAGAATTCCATCATGGACCTGACCCAACAGATATCACCCCAGGAGAGCAAGCCCAAGATATAGCAAGCTGTCCACCTGAGAGCTCCTTCCAGAAATTAACACCCCGTGAATATAGGTATACTATATTCAGGGATAGAGATGAGCTTTAAAAACCTGAAAACCAGTTTGTAAGCCTTTCAACAGCAGCATCTACCTATGTGGTGTAAATAGTAAAGCTATATTTTCATAATTCTATGTGTATTTTTGTATTGAATAAACTGAAAGAAGTTTTGGGTTTTTAAAAAAGATAGTGTATAATAAAACCATTGTGTAAACTAAACACTTAAATGCAAATGATTATTGTTATTGTTATATAAGACAATCCTGGAAAAGCATGAATATGCTATAAAATATTGTGTGATGAAAAACACTTAGGTGAGGAAATGCTCCCCAAAACCTTACAGGTCCCAGTTTTTTCCCTCATGACCACTTATATATTTACTTATCCCTGTTAACTTTTTCTTGAGAGTTCCGTGTGCACCATCTGTCTTCTGAGCCTCTGGGATTGTGTGTAATCTGGCGGGAAAGTGGATTTCAGTAGACAATCAGCAATGTGACTTTGTAGTTTTTGGTTGAAAGACTCTTCTAGATGGGTGGAATATTAATGCTCTGCTAATGAAACACTGCTAATTGGCTAGCAGGGAATTAGACTTGTCTTATTTTTCATCAAGTCTTGAATCCTCTGGCTGTTCATATTGAACTCTTTAGTGTGGAATAGGTTACTGTGTTAAAATAAACACATGCTTATTATCTGAGGTGTTTTTAACCTAGCAAAATGTTTGTCATTTTAAAAGTTCAAAAACTCTTTAGGTCCTGGGAAGGATTTGTAGATCATATCCTAAAAAGGTGAAACAGAAGCTATTTATTAAATGTCATTATTAACAAAACAATTATGATGAACATTTTGATCTACTGAACAAAAGGTACGCTGGTTTGCCTCAAAAATAAAATAACTGAACACTGTTAGAAAAAACAGTGAAGTTGAGAAATCACAGCCCACCCCCTCTCATATCTCCAAACCTTTCCAGGTCCCTGTGCATAAAAACAAATAAGATGTGGCAGTTTGCTCTTAAACAGAACAAACCTGCATTCCTTAATCTAGCCCTGAGGTCATATTTATGGCAGAAGGGATAGCTGATCCCTGGTGAAGAGTGGTGCCTGTCTGGGGTTCTTAGTTTTCAGTCTTCCCTTGGGAATTGGTTTCCAAAAGACGTGCCTGCCTTGTTTCCCAGCTTTCTTTAGCTAGATGTATGTGTGCGAGATGTTGTATGTAGTATCACTCATACTTCAGTCTCTAGTCAAATTCAGCAAAGTTCCCATAGAGATTATTGACTGAGAAGAGACTGTGGATGGAGTCATCTAGTCCTCCACAAATCTTGCTGTGCTCCTATTGCTGTAGGCCTGGTGGCCTAAACCAAGCCCAGCATCACCATCATCAGTTTCCCGAGCTTTCAGCCAGTGGGACATCGTCATCAACATTGCACTGACTGTCTGTAATACTGCGGTAGCCCCTAACTGTGTTCCCTGATTCCATTTCCACTAAGTAGCCAGGGTGTTTCTTCAAAAATATAAACTCAATCATGTAAAATGGTGCAGCAGCTATAGAAAATGATATGGCATTTCCTCAAACATTAAAAACAAAATTAGCATACAATCTAACAATTTCACTTTTGGGTATTTACTCAAAAGAATTGAAAGCAGGGTATCAGAGAGAGATTTGTATACCTGTGTTCATAGTGGCATTATTCACAATAGCCAAAAAATGGACATAAACCAAGGGTGCAACAATGAATGAATGAATGGAAAAACAAAAAGTGGTACAGTTGGCTCTTTGAATCAGTGAGTTATTCGTTCATGGAATCAACCAACCATGGATTGAATATATTTTGGGAAAAAAAAGTGTTCATACTGAATAGGTAAAGACTTTTTTTCTTATCATTATTCCCTAAACAATACTATGTAACAACTATTTACATACCACTTACATTGTATTAAGAATTATAAATATTCTAGAGATCATTAAAAATATAGGTGATATGCAAATACTATGTCACTTTATATCAGGGACTTGAGCATCCTTGGATTTTAGTATTCAACGGGGTTTCTGGAATCAATCTCTCACGGATACTGAGGAACAACTGTATATTTATACAATGGAATATTATTCAGCCTTAAAAAGGAAAGAAATTCTGGCATATGCTACAATGTGGATAAGCCTTGAAGACATTATACTAAGTGAAATAAGCCAGTCACCAAAGGACAAAGACTGTATGATTCCACTTCTGTGAGGTTCTTAGTGTTGTCCAATGAGTAGAAACAGAAAGGAGAATGGTGGTTTCCAGAAGTTGTGAAAAGCAGGCACACAGGGATTGTTTAACGGGTACAGTTTCAGATTTGCAAGATGAAAAGAGCTCTGTGGCAAGATGATAGTGATAGCAGGACAACAGGAATGCATTTAATGCCACTGAACTGTGCACTTAAAAATTGTTAAGATGGAAGATTGTGTGTATCTTTTACTGCAAACAAATAAACCTGTTAAATTTGCTTCCCTGCACCCAATCCCCTAGGGATTCCCATCACACTGAGAATAAAAGTCAGCAAGGCTGTGGCCTGGCTAAGATTCCCTGATGACCAATGTCCTCTCTTTACCTTACTTATGGCTCTTTCTTGAAGTGTCCCTGAGCCTGTTCCACTTTGGGCCTGTGCACCTGCCTGGAACTGTTTGCTACAGACACTCACCTGATTTACTCACTCAGTTCCCGGAAGCCTCCACTTCAATGTTACCGTCAAGAGGACTTTTTGGATCACTTTACTAAAACATCACCCTTGGTCCCTCTATTCTCTTAAAAAACTTTTTTTAATTTTAATTTTAAGTTCCGGAGTACATAGGCAGGATATGCAGGTTTGTTACATAGCTAAATGTGTGCCATGGTGGTTTGCCACACTTATCAACCCATCACCTAGGTATTAAGCCCAGCATGCATTTACTATTTTTTTCTTAATGCTGTCCCTCTATTCTCTTAACCTAGGCTTTTTTTTCCTGCATTATACTTATCACTCTCTGACACTATTTTGCATATGCATTTGTTTATCTACTTATTGTCTCTCTCCCCAACCAGAATGTTAGCTCAGTGAGATCAAGGATTTTGTCTGTCTCATTTGTCACTGTATCTCCAGTGCCTGGTTCCAGTGAATATTTGTTGAATGAATGGTGCATGAATGAATGAATAAACAAAACGCATGAACCAGCACTCCAAGGGGAGTGCGGCAATCACTTGTATTGGAGGGTCTAAGGCAGAGGGCAGATTAACTAAGTGTCCAGGCAGCTGTAGAAGTGAATGCTGGCTGTGGTCTCTTGTATAACAGTCCCACCCCCTCCATCTCCCTCAGCTTAAGGCCACCCTGGGTGTCTGGGGAGGCTGAGGTGTAGGACTATTATCACCTTCTCTTGTTCCCGGCATTGCCTGACACTCTCCAGTTTATACTTTCCCTTTTCCTTCCCCCATCTGGATCTCTGCCTCTCAACCTGTGTTTCAAAGAATTAAAATCTGAGCCTGCCATTTACACATTTTTCACAAAGCCAAGTCCAGTTGCTTAAAGATGATTGGATGCAATTATCACCACTTCTAGCAGAGGTGCTCATCACTTTATCGAATTGTGTTTGAGAAAAGGAGGAAAATGCATAGCCATTGTTTACACTTTTAGGCTTCAGTATTTGAGAAAACGTTTGCCTCTTCTCCTGTCTTGTAGCTTTGAGGACCAAGCATGTTTTTAATTCAGACCTTCACCTTGGCTTTGACCCTTCACCTCTTCCTTTTAGGCCCAAGTGACTCTTCCTTTGCAGCTGGGCTGTTTTTTTAAAATAATATTTAAGACTCCAGAGCAATCACCACTATCACCTAGAGTAATCTGCCCACATGCACTCCAGAACAGCTGCGATGACCTGTCAATTTCCCAGGGGTCACTTTAACTTTGTTTTGGTTGTGACATGGGATTGGGGCCTGGGAGTCCTCATTTGGATCCAGGCTGATATCCAGTCCAGATACATTTGCACTTGGAAAGCCAATCACACACATATGGCTGAGGGGAATATTTTTTTCTTTTTGTTTTCAGATGCTTTTGTTTTACCCATTAAAGCCAGAGTCTAGACTTGAATGCGTTTCTCAGGGTCTTACTAAAATGCAATCAAGTGAGTTATTGGATGTATAAATTGGAAATTCATAAAATTCTGTTTTTAAGCTTGAAGGTTGTCAGGACTTATTTTTGGCCAAAATGGGATGGTTTCTTAGAGGAAAAGATGTTTAAGGTGAGACTAGAAAAAGAACAGGATTTATATGAGCAAGATAGAGAGGAGTAAAAACAGAACAGGCTTGGGAATTTGCAGGCAATTCAGCAGAGGAGGGGGCAGGTTTTGTGGGGAGTTGAGAGGCGAGTGAGGTCATAAGACACTAATGATCCATGTTAAGGATTCATAATCCTATTCTGAAGGCAACAGGAAACAACTGAAGTATTTGAAGCTAAAGAGAAACATGATTATGATTATTATTTTTTAAAAGTTTTATTTTAAGTTCTGGGATACATGTGCAGAACGTGCAGGTTTGTTACATAGGTAAACGTGTGCCATGGTGGTTTGCTGCGCCTATCAACCCATCACCTAGGTATTAAACCCCACATGCATTAGCTATTTATCCTGATGCTCTCCCTCCGCTCACCCCACTGACAGGTCCTGGTGTGTGTTGTTCCACTCCCTGTGTTCATGTGTTCTCATTGTTCACCTCCCACTTACGAGTAAGAATATGCTGTGTTTGGTTTTCTGTTCCTGTGTTAGTTTGCGGGGATTATGGCATCCAGCTTCATCCATGTCCTTGCAAAGAACGCAATCTCGTTACTTTTTACAGCTGCATGGTATTCCATGGTGTATATGTACCACATTTTCTTCATCCAGCCTATCATTGATGGGCATTTGGGTTGATTCTATGTCTTTGTTATTGTGAATAGTGCTGCAGAGAACACACGTGTGCATGTATCTTTATAATAGAATGATTTATATTCCTCTGGGTATATACCCAGCAATAGGATTGCTGGGTCAAATGTTATTTCTGGTTCTAGATCCTTGAGGAGTTGCCACACTGTCTATAATGGTTGAACTAATTTACACTCCCACCAACAGTGTAAAAGCGTTCCTATCTCTACACAACCTCACCAGCATCTATTGTTTCCTGACTTTTTAATAATTGCTATTCTGACTGCCGTGAGATAGTATCTCATTGTGGTTTTGATTTGCACTTCTCTAATGATCAGTGATGTTGAACTTTTTTTCATATGTTTGTTGGCCACATACATGTCTTCTTTTGAGAAGTGTCTGTTAATGTCCTTTGCCCACTTTTTGATGGGGTTGTTGATTATTTTTATATAGTTATATAGTTATAAAATATCACACCTGCTGCAGAGTGGACTCTGTGTAATGTATAGATTAGAGGGGGAATTGAAAGATGAGTAGGCGGTGGTAATAGTAAATTAAAGGCAAATGTGGATGTGGCCTGAACAAGTGCATGAAAAATGCAGTGGAAAAATGTGGATAGATTTTTAAAATAGACTTTTAAAAAACCAATTTGTTATTTTCAAAGTGGGCTTTATTTTTTAAGGCAGTTTTAGGTTTGCAGAAAAATTGTACAGAGTCCCATAGACCTTCCCCCCATATCAGGTACACAGAGTTTCCCCTGTTATCAACATCTTGCATTAGTGCAGGACGTTTGTTATAACTGATGAACCACTGTTGAAACATTATTATTGTCTGAAGTCCCTAGTTTGCATTAAGGGTTGCTATTTGTGTTGCGGAATTCTCTGGGTTTTGACATATACATAATGTCATGCATTTACCATTATAGTATTATACACAATAGTTTCACTGCCTTAAAATTCTCCTGTGCTCCACCTATTTTTTCCCTTCCTCTTACCCCTGAAACCAATGCTCTTTTTACTTAGTGTTTTACCTTTCCAGAATGTAATAGGGTTAGAATCTACAGTACATAGAACTTTTTCAGCTGGCTTCTTTCACTAGGTGATATGTACTTAATGTAAGTCTTTTGGTGGCTTGATAGCTCAATTTGTAAAATAGATTTTATTTTATTTTTTAAAAGCAGTTTAAGTTCACAGCAAAAGTAAGCAGAAAGTACAGAGATTTCCCATATTCTCTTGGCTCTTTTTTTTAAACACTTAATAATATTTCATTATATGAATATATCACAGTTTATCCATTTACCTATTGAAGGACATTTTGCTTGCTTTCAATTTTTAGTGATTATGAATGATATTGCTATAAACACTCCTATGAAAGTTTTTGTTTGTATATAAATCCTTAGCTCATTTGGGTAAAGAGTATGATTGCCAGATCACATAATACACCTATGTTTAGCCTTGTAAGAAACTAGCAACCTGTGTTCCAAAGTGGCTATACCATTTTGCATTCCCACCAGCAATGAATGAGAGTTTCTATTCCCCTAGATCTTTGTGAGCAGTTTGGTGTTTTCAGTGTTTTGGATTGTGGCCATTTCAATAGGTGTGTAGTGGTATTTCACTGTTGCTGTAATTTGCAAAATGACATATACTGTTGTGCATGTTTTCATATGCTTGTTTGCCATCTGTATATCTTGGTATTATTCATCAGATTGTATATAATATTTAAAGACATGGAAGTAGATGGAATTTCCTCAGAAATATATATGTAAATTGAAAGAAGAGAAATTCTAGAAAAGAAATTAGAGTACTCTCATTTAAGAGATAAGCAGGCAGGGCACAGTGGCTCACGCCTGTAATCCCAGCCCTTCGGGAAGCTGAATTGGGTGAATCACTTGAGGCTAGGAGTTCGAGACCAGCCTGGCCAACATGGTGAAACCCCCCGTTTCTACTAAAAACACAAAAATTAGCCGGGTGTGGGGGCACGCACATGTAATCTCAGCTACTCCAGAGGCTGAGGCAAGAGAATTGCTGGAACCTGGGAGATGGAAGTTGCAGTGAGCCAAGATCGCCCCTGCTGCACTCCAGCCTGGGCGATAGAGTGAGGCTCTGTCTAAAAAAAAAAAAGAAAGAAAAAAAAAATTCAGCAAAGAATAGGAGTCGGCTGTAACACAGATGCAGCAGCTTATACAATATCATAGAAGTCCAGGGAAGGGAGTTTTTGAGGAGGGAGGCCAACTGAGTCAAGTACTACCAGCAGGTCAAGAGAGAAAAGGACAAAAATGTGCATCCTGGATTCAGCAATAAGGTGATTAGTGACTTTCAAAGTAGTTTTGGTAGATGGGATTTGGTGGTGGTGGTGGTGGTAGGAGCAGTCAACTGAAAAGGGAATATTAACTTAGAAAGCATAGAAAGTAAGAGTAGCAACTGTTTCAAGAAATTTGTTGCTGAAGCAGAAGAAAAAAATGAGTCTTGTGGAACAGAAGACACATACTCAAGGTTGATGAGGGAGAATCGTACAAGTGTAAATATTGATGGGAGATGTTAAAGACCCAGTCACAAGACTAGAGGACGGTCATTTTATACTTGGGGGAGAACAAATATCACCCTTGAAAGTGGCTTTTAGTGCCAAGAAAATTGTTAAGATGATGAAATCCAAATGAACCAGAAGAGAAGGCAGGAGGACCCTGGCAAAGGGAGGTGAACCAAGGAACAGAGGTCTTGGCGAAGCCCAGTTTGGAAGGATAAGTCTTTGTGGTTACTGGGGAGAATATTTGATGGAAATATTTCAGAGTTTCAATAGTTTTTTTTTTTTTTTTGAGATTGAGTTTCACTCTTGTCACCCGGGCTGGAGTGCAATGGCACGATCTCTGCTCACTGCAACCTCCCCGTCCCAGGTTCATGCGATTCTCCTGCCTCAGCCTCCTGAGTAGCTGGGATTACAGGTGCCCGCCACCACATCCAGCTAATTTTTTGTGTTTTTAGTAGAGAAGGTGTTTCACCATGTTGGCCAGGCTGGTCTTGGACTGCTGACCTCAGGTGATCCACCCGCCTCAGCCTCCCAAAGTGCTGGGATTAGAGGCGTGAGCCACCATCCCCAGTCAGCAGTTTTAAGTGAAGCTAAATTATACAGGATGTGGTCATGTAGGAGTGGAATAAAAAAGTGCAGTTAAGTTAAAGTCTACTAGAGATGAAACTGATCAAGAAACACAGAAGCCAGGACCTTCTGGGTGCTGTCTCCTGTAACTTTGCATCTCTAGCACAGAAGCAATAGAAAGTGCCAAATTATGCATAGATGGGTATTTTACTCTGAATGTGCATATAAATCAATGCATTACTTTTGTAGAGGATGAGTCTGCATATTCAGTGTGACTTCTCATTACCGAATGACTGTGTCACCTAAAGGAATCCAGAGCTCCAGAAATCTGATCACTTAGGTTTTCTTACTCTTCTTAAGGCAAGGGCAGCTTAGCTAAAGCTACTAATTACAGTTGCATTCTTTTCCTCTGTGTGAACAACTTAAAAATTTCTCTATAACAGTGTTTTTATAAGTAAGGTCTTCAGACTTCCTGCATAAAAATTACTTGGGAGTGATGGTTAAAAATGCATACTCCTGAGTATAACCCTAGACTTAACAAAAGTGGATAGAGTGGGAGTTGGGTTGTGTGCGGCTGGAATATATATATATATAGCGAGAGAGAGAGAGAGAGAGACTCACTCTGTTGCTCAGGCTGGAGTGCAGTGGCAAAATCTTGGCTCACTGCAACCTCTGCATCCCAGGTTTAAGTGATACTTATGCCTAAGCCACTGGAGTAGCTGGGATTACAGGTGTGCACCTCCACACCTGGCTTTTTTTTTTTTTTTTTGAGACGAAGTTTCACTTTTGTTGCCTGGACTGGAGCGCAATGGCACGATCTCAGCTCTCTGCAACCTCTGCCTCCCAGCTTCAAGCGAGTCTCCCGTCTCAGCCTCCCAAGTAGCTGGGATTACAGGTGCCCACCACCACGCCTGGCTAAATTTTTGTATTTTTAGTACAGACGAGATTTTGCCATGTTAGCCAGGCTTGTCTTAAACTCTTGGCCTCAAGGGATCCACCTGCCTTGGCCTCCCAAAATGCTTGATTACAGGCATGAGCCACTGTGTCCGGCTAGGAATCTGTATTTTTAACCAGCTCTTCAAAAGATTCTTGTGCACATGCCAAACACAGACACATACATGTGTCTATATGTATGTATGCTTTCTATGTGTGAGGAGCATATAAGTGGATGTTGCTTACTCATGGGATTCATGCAGAGCTCTCCGTTCTCTGAAATATGCTCGCTCTATGCTTCCCTAAAGCACACTCGCATTCTACTAACCCTGGTTTTCTTTCTTACCTAAATGCTAATATAGATAGCACAGAGAACAGTAAAGTGACTTCCTGCATATTACTCTGAGGGATACAGAATATTCTCCAGGATGTTAGCAATATATTTCTACAGATTTTACCTTTGAATTGCTATTTGATTCCATGATACCTACCTCTCCAGTGAGGTCATAATCTATGAACTCCAAAAGTAAATATCTTCGCTGATTTTGTTTTTTCTTAAAGGAAAGAGTATATGAGTCAAGGGTGAGTTGGCAGAGAAGAATTTAAAGCTTCCAAATGTCAAAAAAAGGACAACACTGCAGCTTGCTTTAAGAAGAAACCAAATGTTCTAATTAACATTTTTATCTTTGACATTTCCTGACTGCCTTTATGTGTCCCTTGGGTGATTATTATAGTTTAAAAAATAAAAATTCAATATTCATTCTTACCCCTACTTTTATAGTTCAGTCAATCCCACGTAGTTCATCTGTTTTGTTGATCTACATTACTAATGCCACTTATGGAAGGCAATCAAGGGTGCTTATAAACATTTTTGTCTGGTTAGTTTAATGCTGCAATCATCTGAGATAAAAAGTACTGGTTATTTTACTCCAATGGCAAAGTACTCAATAAAATTTTTCCTTGGGGTTAATGTGTTTTCTTATTTCAGTCTTTCATCCTCTCTTCCTGTCTATTTCCAAACAGTATCACATTTATTTTTGTACTTCATTTCCTATTCAGCATGTGGATGTGGCCATTGATATCTATTATAACTTATTTGAAACTTCTTGAGTTCTTTCTGCCCCCGCCCTTTTAAATAGGATTCATGGAAAACCCCAGAAAGATGATATTATAGCAAGTTAACTTCTTGTAACTCATTTGGACTTTACAGAGCAAGTAGTATAATAATAAATGAAAAAGGAAGTAAAATAACTACAGTGGTGAGAATGCATATTTTATTTCATGTAATTCTCATGGAAATTTTTGTAGTTGGGATTATCATTTTTATTTTTATAGAAAGAATATAGGTGAGACTCCAAGAGGTAAAGAACCCAAGTTCTCCTTTTTCACCAAGTATCTCCCCAACCACTTATATTTTTAGAATCTATATCTTTTCTAGCTCTTTTCTCTTATTCTATAAACATGTTAAAAATGTCAGATCCTAAAAACACAAATTTTCCTTTTACTATAATCCGATATCACTTCTTTTCTTCACAGACAGCCAAGTTCTTAAAGGAACAGTCTACATTCTTTGTTTCTGCTTCTTCAATTCTCCTAATTCATGGTTAACCTATAGCCATGCAGCTTTAACCCATCCTTCTAATTGTTATGCACATGCTTTAGCATAAAACAATGCCACAACAACCTAAGGCATGCAGGGCTTAAAACCTAGATGACAGATTGATAGGTGCAACAAACCACCATGGTACATGTATATCTATGCAACAAACCAGCACGTTCTGCAGATGTATCCCAGAACTTGAAACAAAACAAAACAAAACAAACAAACAAAAACCAATGCCACTCTCGTCCTCCTCTGTATGCAGCATTCAGTGCTAACCATGTCCTCACTAAAAGGCTTGACTTACTACCAGGATTGTTATCTAAATTAAGAGAGTTAATTCAAGAAGTTTAGAAGAGTGTCTAGCACATAAGAACCACCATTAAATATGAGATGTTGCTGATACATGGTGGTGATTGTTGGCTACTACTAATATAATGACCAGGGTCTCTATTCACCTTATAAATTAAACGTTTTCAGTTTCTTTTGCTTGTTCTTTTTTTTAATCTTCATTTCTGCCTTTATACTCAGGCAAAAGGGATCCCTGCTCTAGGGTTCACACTCTGTAAAATCAGTTGTACTGGCTGGGCGCGGTGGCTCATGTCTGTAATCCCAGCACTTTGGGAGGTCGAGGCGGGCGGATCACAAGGTCAGGAGATCGAGACCATCGTGGCTAACACGATGAAACCCTGTCTCTACTAAAAATACAAAAAATAAGCCGGGCGTGGTGGCGGGCACCTGTTGTTCCAGCTACTCACGAGGCTGAGTCAGGAGAATGGTGTGAACCGGGAGGTGGAGGTTGCAGTGAGCTGAGATTGCACCACTGCACTCCAGCCTGGGCAACAGAGCCAGACTCCGTCTCACAAAAACAAAAACAACAACAACAAAAAACAATGAAAAACCATCACTTGTACTGAAGTTTACCGTACATAATATAACATTCATTAATTATCAGAGTCCAATCTGGTAAGTTTCTACAGATACATGGTAAATTTCTCCAAGTTGGTAAGTTTCTACAGTTGCGAAACCACCACCATAATCCTGATATAGAACATGTCCACCACCCCAAAAACTGTCCTCGTGCTTCTTGGAATCAATCTTCTCCTCTACTCCTGATTCTTGGCAAATATTAATCTTTCTTCTGTCATTATAATTTTATCTTTTCTAAGATGCCATTGTGTATAAATGGCAACTATACCGTAGCCAGGCTTTGGTATCTGACTTCTTTCACAAAGCAGAGTGCTGTTGGAATTCATCTATGTTGTTCCATATCAGTAGTTTCTCCCTTTTTATAACTAAGTATTACAGTATATGGTTATCATCTGAGGACCAGGTAATGGCCATTTGTGCTGTTTTCAGTTTTGAACTATTATACATAAAACTACTATAAACATTTGAATACAAGTCTTTGTGTGGACATGTGTTTTTATTTATCCACAGTAAATACCCAGAAGTGGGATTTGGGGGTATCATAATAATTGGATGCTTTATTGTATAAGACAATGCCAAAATGTTTTCCAAGTGGTTACACCATTTTGTATTTCCAACAAAAATCTATGAGAGTTCTCATAGCTCCACATTCTTGCCAGCATGTGGTACTCAGTCTTTTAAATTTCCACCATTCCAGAGAATGCGCAGTGATAATTCTGTGGTCTTTATTTTCATTTTCTTGATGAGTAACGAAGTTGAGAACCCTTTCATGTGTATGTTTGTCATTGTTTCTTGGTGATATGTCTGTTCAAATCTTTTGCCCATTTTAAAAACTGGGTTGTTTTCTTAGTTTTACCAATGTGTTAAGAGACCTTAAACATTCCGGATATAAGATTTTCTTCTACGTTTTCTTCTAGCAGTTTTATAGTTTTAACTCTAATATTTAGATCTATGATTCATTTCAGGTTAAGTTTTATACACAGGGGTGGTAAGGATCAAGGTTAATTTTTTTGTGTGTGTGTCTAATTGTTCAAGTTCCACTTGGTGAAAACACTATCTCCTTTATGATTTGAGTCATCTTGGCACCACTGTCAAAAATCAGTTGATAAAAAATGTGTGGGTCTGTTTCTGGCCTCTATTCTGTTCCATCAATTTACTTGAGTTTGATTTGCTCTTCTTTTTCTAGTTTTTAAAAGTAGAATCTCAGATAATTGATTTGCCACTTCTATTCTTTTCTAATATAATCATGTAGTGCTAAAAGTTCTCTCTAAATGTTGCTTTAACTGCATCTTACAAATTTTGATATGTTGTATTTGCATTTTCATTCAGCTTAAAATATTTTCTAATTTCTCTTACAATTTTTTAATTGATCCATATGTTATTTAGAGATGTGTTGTTTAATTTCCAAGTATTGGAGGAATTTTCCAGATATCTGTTAGTTATTTTTAGTTTAATTTTGTTATGGTCAGAGAATATACCTTGTATGGTTTTAATTTCCTTTACATTTTTTGAGACTTGTTTTATGACTTAGCATATGATCTATTTTGGTAAATGTACTACATTCACTGAAAAAGAATATGTATTCTGCTGCTATTATGTGAGGTGTTTCATAAATGTCAATTAGGTTAAATTGTTTGAAATGATTATTCAAGGGCATTATATTCTTGCTGATTTTCCATCTGCCTGTCCATCAATTACTGCTAGAGGAGTGCTGCGATCTCCTACTACAATCATAATTTGTTTATTTCCCATTTCAATTCTATTGTCAGTTTCTTTGTTTCATCTTTTAATCCTATCAATTTTGGTTCATGTATTTTGAGGCTCTGTTATTAGGTGTGTAAAAGTTTACAATTGTTATGTACTCTGGATGAAGTAGTGCCTTTATTACTATGAAATGTTTCTCTTTATGTCTGATAAATACATTTTGTTTTAAACGCTAATTGAATAATAATATTATCCACTCCATATTTTGGTAGATTAGTGTTTTCAGAGAACATCTTTAAATAATCAGTTATAGTTCAATGAGGTTAAAAATGAGAAAAACACGTTCTATATTTTGCCACATATTGATCACTTCTGGAATTCTTAATTCTTTACATTGTTTTAAATTATCATCTGTTATTTTTCTTATATCTGAAGAACTGTCTTTAACAATATTTGTAATTCAAGTTGGCTGCTGGAGGCTGGAGGGCAAATCTTATCTGTTGCTCCCTTATGGTTAGAAGGGAAAGTCAGGAGTTTCAGTTCCATTCTTCAGAGAGTCCAGCTCTGGGCCTCATATGACCTTTCCCACAGTGTGAGAATTCTGGGGGCCAAGAAAATGTGCCCACCCAGAACTTATCTCCCTTTCCACCAGACTTATATTATGGATAGTCAGGAACCTGAAATTTCCTATGAAACAGCCAGCCTGGTTTCCAGTCCCTACCTCTTCTCTGGAATTACCCTCACAATGGAAGACCTAGGAGTGGCTATCTGCTGTGGTGGTATGGACAGAGCTCAAATGTGCACACTGAGACATCTTCCCATATGTGTGAGAGGCCTTTTGTGGTATAAGATGGACCCACAGGAGGGAGAAGGAAGGCAGAGGATCAGAAGCTAGCTCCTTCCCATGCTAACACATTCAGGCATGAAATTTTGAGTTCCACAATTCTGTATTCAGCCTGGCATTCCAAGATATTATATTTTTCATGGTAGGAGGATGAAGTATATTTTATTTAACATCGTGCTGGCTTAATGTATAACTTTTAAGTGTTAGACATATGGAATGTGGGCCTCTGTTTGTGCTCTTGCCTCACGCTCTGCATATGTGATATGTGGGCTGCCTCGTTCTCCTCACTATCCCTTCAATGTATTTCTTAATTGCCCTTTATACTCTTCCCTTGTCACTTTATCGATTGGATGATAATCTCCCAAAGTGTTCACTAATACAGCTCTAGAACAGTATAGGAATACATTAAGAGTAGACTTTTAGAGAAACACTAAAGTGTTGGAAACAAGTAGACAAGACTGAAAATGCCTCTCTGGGCAGGAGAGGGGAAAAGAGAATATGCCATTAGACAATAGTAACTAAACTAGTCACTTGAGAAACTCATGGAGAAATCAGAAAGGGTGAACAATACAATGGGTGAGTCCGTACTCTAGAACCCTAGAACCGGATTGCCTGGGATCAAATTCTGCTTCTGCCACTTGCTAGCTGTGAGATCTTGGATGAGTTTTTGAACCCATTTATGCCTCAGTTTTCTCATCTATACAGTGGTATAATAATAGCAACTACCTTATGGGATTATTTTAAGGACAATAATTTAATAATTATGAAACAATTGGAAGAATACCTGGCAAATAGAAAATTCTCAATGCATTTTAGTTAACATACTAACAAAGTAAATTTTCAGGACTCTGGCTGGGTTTTTCATACATTTCTGTTGCATGTTTTAGAACTGGATGATCTTTACTTGCCGACATTAGGATAATCTGTGGCTCTAGCTGAATTTTACTCTAAAAGTAGCTAGATGCTCACTAATCCTGTTTCCTCTTCCTTGACGCATGGGAAGACTTTAATTCCTGGCGATTTCAGGTGTTAGGTAATTAGGACCTAATCACCTCTTAACACCTAATCGTGTTAGGACCTAATACCTAATCATGTGGTAGGACCATGTGATTGGGTTCTGGAAAAAGAAACATATACAGAATTTATGTATATCAATGTTAGACATCATCATAAAATCTTCTGTGTTAAACTCTTTTCATTTCCCTCATCTTCTGACTAGATTATTCCAGGATTGCCTTGAATTTGTAAAATGGCAAAACCATAAGATAGAAGCCACTTGGGTTATTAAGTCACAGTTTGCAGAGGAACCACATAAGACAACCATCAAACTTGAATTAAAAGTATATCTTATTTCATTAAGCCAATAAGGTTTTGAGATGTTTGCTACAGCAGTTAGCCTATTCTAATAGAGATGTTTGTATGTCGACATGGAGTGCTTTCAAAACAAGAATTTATAATATGTGGAATTGGCTTAGTAATTTGTGGCAGTCAATAGGAGGCTGAAACTGACCACTAGAAAAATGGTGATCTTCTTATGCAGTGGCAAAACATTTGGTAAAACTTTTTTTCTGTAAACACTTGGAAGGTAGAATATGTGCCTACTGAAAGTGAACTCTAGGAAAAGAAATGGGAAGCATAATTTTAATGGTGTATGGTTTTTATTGGCTGTCTTTGGCCATGAAAAAGCTTGGGAAGGAATTGGCTGGTTTGCAAGTATAAATGGGAGGAAATAGAGAGAGTCTGGAAATTCAGATTTTGCAATGTTGAAAAAGTCAGCTGTTTCTAGAATGCAAACAGTGAGAAATGAAACTACACAAAGGGAAGAAAAGGAAAGAAAAAAAAATTTAGCCACCAACAGCTTAGTAAACATTTTCAGGTGAATAAACTGATTCACACAAAAAAGATCAGTTTTAGGATAAGGTATTCCCATTCAGAAGTTACAGCCTCAAGGTAGCTGGTATTAAGTTGAATGAGATTAACTAGTATGGTGGCAAGGAAGCAGAGAGATAAACCATATTTGAGAAGTATGTCTAGGAAAGATCTTTGAATGTGGTTTCTGGCACACATGACTACCTGCAAGTAAATTGATCAGAAGCCTATTAAGTTTTTGAGGAATTTTTGTCTACAAGTAAGCCATAAACTAAACAAACAGACAAAATTAAAAACCACCAAACACCAGTTTTGACCATTTTAGAATTCAGACAATCACTCAAACTCCAAAATTCCATAAGCATAAGGCTGTCTTCCAAGGGTCTCAAAAGGCGTGTTCTCCCTCCCTCTCCCACTTCATGTATGACCAAGAGGAGCGAGGGACAAACAAGATGGAGCTTGCAGAGGATGAAGCTAGCTGTAGAGAAGAGTGGTGTGTTAGTCTATTTTCACACTGCTGAGAAAGACATACCTGAGACTAGGTAATTTATAAAGAAAAAGAGGTTTAATGGACTCACAGTTCCACATGGCTGGGGAGTCCTCACAATCATGGCAGATGGTGAAAGGCACATCTTACATTGGCCGCAGGCAAGAAAGTGTATAGAGCTAAGTGAAAGGGGTTTCCCCTTATAAAACCATCAGCTCTCATGAGACTTATTCACTACCATGAGAACAATACGGGGGAAACTGACCCCATGATTCAATTATCTCCCACCAGGTCCCTCCCATAACACATGGGAATTATGGAAGATACAATTCAAGGGGATATTTGGGTGGGGACACAGGCAAACCATGTCAACTGGACGAGGACCTTCCTCCTGGACAGCATCAGCAACACCCTTTCAAACAACTTTTCCTATCACAATGTCAGGGTTCTTCACATTTTCTACTCAAATGGACTTGAGAATTGCTGTAGATCATTGACTTCTAGGCTTTTCCCACTTGTTTCATTTGTAACTGGGAGCATTTATTACTGTTGTCCTGCTTCTGTTCCACTATTGCATATCGCCTGTGTGGGTGGTGGTGGTTACAGGCAGGTAACTGATGTTTTAATTCATAGGCTACCAGAAAACAAGGAGCCATATCCAGCCCTGATAGAAGGACTGCGCATCATGTGGAGATCCTGAACTCTGATGAAGATGTTGTGATTGGATGTGATTTTGAGTCATCTTCATAGATGAGTGGATGAGTGATTTGCAACATAGGACAAAGAATGAGCTGAAAATTTGGTGGTCAGAATGAAGTGTATGGCAGAGAGAGGCTGGAGGTTCTGAAATTATATTTCCTCTTCCTGAGCACACAAGACTACATTTCCCCATCTCCCTTGAAATTGGATAAAAATCACACGACTACTTTCTAGTCAATTAAATGTTATGGAGATGATATGCAATTTCGAAGACTGGCTTCAAAACCCTTTGTGCAAACCTTTGTTCTCTCTTTCCTTTATTGGATGGCTGAAGATGTCAGAAGGACCTTGAAGCCACAGAATGGAAGCAGCCTGGGTTCCTGAGGTTTTGTTTAGTGTAGAGGTGCCCAGGAGAACCACCTGACCAGGAATGTTCATCTTGGGGTATATAAGTGTTAAAATGTTTAACTGAGAGGCATCTAGGCTGAGACAGCTCCAGGACCTTGGGTTCCTACTTAAGCAAATCCAAACCCAATTTAATGTAAACAGTAAAATAAACTTTAAGCTTAACCAATCAGAAACAACCGATTAACCTCTAACTAGAGACTTTGCCAATCAGAAATCTCCAACTAACCTCTAATAAGGAACATTTCATTTTATCTAACCAAATATATTTTCTTTGTCTTTCTTTCATAAACATCTCATAAAAGTTTCCCCTCTCACCTGCCCCTCCCACCAGTGGGGTGCTGAACTGCTTGCCTTCCTGTGCTGATCAGTCCATGAATTGTTTAATGCTCAAACTTGTTACATTTTTAATGTGCCTAAGTTTATCTTTTAACGTAAGCAAGAAAACACTGTGCTAATGTTTGGTGATTGTGATTTGGGGGACATTAGTTCTAGCAGTTAGCATATCCTGAAGAATATGCCATGTCGTATATTGTGATGATGGAAAGTAATCACTTAAAATGGCATCTTTGTTGTCAGAGATGTCAGTTTCTCATTCTGTTCTTCAGAATAACCTTGAACTCTGAATGAGTTCAAAATACTGAATGAGATATTTAGAAGGAGGATGAAAACTGATGGTGTTCTGAGAATTTATGTCAGTGGTGGAGTCCTCTGAGATTTCAAGGCAGGTATCTGAAGAAGGGTGAACATAAAAACAAATCAATGAGTTTACCAACCTAATTCAATGGTCTTAGGAAAATAAATTTTGTCTAGAGGAGGAAGGAAGGATTGTGACACATACATATGCCAGAATTGCTAGAGTCAAGGGTACCCCTTTCTTTCCAAAGTTCACAAGAGTTGTTTGTGTATTTGTGTGGTTCTGAGCTCTGAAGCTTATATAGTGAATACTATAGTTTGAGAAGTGTCCCCTAGAAGTTGTTTGTGTGTATATATATGCACGCGCGCGCGTGTGTGTGTGTGGTTCTGAGCTCTGAAGCTTGTGCACAGAAAATATTTAGTTTGACAAGTGGCCACTAGAAGTTTTGTGTGTGTGTGTGTGTCTTGAGTGTGCTATTCTCATTGTGGGGATGTCTCTGAATGTTGGCTGGAATTATCCACGGAAATGTAATTCCAGAACTGAGAAAGCAGAGGCAGCTGCTAAAAGCCTCCAGGGGCAAGTATTTGTTAGAGTTCAGGTTCTAGAAGTTACTTACATTTTCCTCACTGTGCAATATTGCCTCAGCGCTCCAGATGACGGTTTGTGGAGTGTGAAGAGTATACAAAATCTTAACAACTTACTCGTGACTATTAACTATATGTAGTGCAAAAAAGGTCTTCAACCATGAAGAGATCCTAGAGATAACTTTAAAGGAGGTATGCTTAAAGACTCAAATAACCAGACTTGAGAATGCATGAATCGTGCCAATCTGTTCCAGGAAATCAGATGAATTTTAGATGAATTGTTTGTCTAGAAATTCCAATTACATAGACAGCAAGAAATAATTTCCTGATGCACTTGACTGATACGGTTTGGCTTTGTGTCCCCACCCAAATCTCATCTTGAATTGTAATCCCTATAATCCCCAAATGTCAAGGGAAGGACCAGGTGGGAGGTGATTGGATCATGGATCATGGGGGAGGTTCCCCCCATGCTGTTCTCGTGATAGTGAGTGAGTTCTTACAAGATCTGATGGTTTTATAAGGAAGTTTTCCCTGCTCTTGCTCCCTCTCCCTCATCTGCCACCATGTAAGATGTGCCTCTTTTCCTTCTGCCGTGATTATAAGTTTCCTGAGGTCTCCCCAGCTATGCAGAATGCTGAGTCAATGAAACTTCTTTCCTTTGTAAATTACCCAGTCTCAGGTGTTTCTTTATAGCAGTGTGAAAACAGACTAATACATTGACTAAGGATAAGAGAGTAAATTCTTCTTCCATTTTATTTTAAACCCATTGTAATCAGACATCTTCCACCCTCCGCTGAAATGCTTCTCATTAATGTCACCAATGACCCCATGTTTCTAACTCAGTGGTCAATTTTCAGTCATCTTATTTGATCTTTCAGTGGCATTTGATGCACTATTGACTGTCTTTTTCTTGGACTAGCTTCTCCATTTGGATTCCAGGATATCACATTATACGTATATCATGTTCCTGGAATCCAAATAGAGGAGTAGATTCTTTTTTTAAATCTCTCTTCCTGAATCTGTTTTTTTGGTTTTTTGTTTTTTGTTTTATCTCCCTTCTGCTCCTTTTTCTATTCTCCTTAGGTGGTTTCTCCTCATCTCCCTGACATCTACATAAATTTTAGTTCTCTTAGACTTACTCTTTAGATCTTATCTCTTTTTCGTCTGCACTCCTACATTTGGTGACTTCATCTACTCTCTTGGTTGAAACATCATCCATATGCCCATGATTTCCACATTTATATCTCCAGGCTGTATCTCTTCTCTGGACTCCAGATTCATATATTAATGCCTCCTGGACACCTTCTGTTGTTTATTTTTTAAACAGTTATCTCAAAATTCACTCCTGATATTCCCTTGCCAAGCCTTTTCCTCATGCCCTCTTTCTGTGTCCATAAATTACAACTCAATCCTTCCAGTAGCACAGGCCAAAGGCCTCAGTGTGACTTAATTCATCTTTCACAGCTTACTTTGTATGAAAGAACAAGTCCTTCAGTGTTCAATGTGTACTTTCCATATATATCCAGAATACAGCTACTTTTCCCTGTCCTGGACTTCTGCTTCTGGCTATGATGAACTAGCTTACAGCCACAAAACCCTTCTTCAGAGACCAACTAGAAAACCTGGATAAGATACAAAAGAAAACCAATTTGAGGGCATTGGAGAGCTGTCAATGCAGCCAGGTGTTGAGTAGCTGAGATCTCAGAGAAAAGAAAATTTAGCAAGGCAAGTCCAAAATCTGATGTCATTATTCTCATTTGTTGATGCATAAGTTGCATGGTGTAAGAAATGAAAATTATAAAAAGTGCATAAGCAACATGTGTGGCATTAAAGAGCCTGACATAAATGTAAAGAGACACATATATGGGGAGGAGGAAATGAATGGAACAGAAACAATATTTGAAGAGATAATGGCTGAGAATTTCTCAAAATTGATTGAAGAAATAAAGCCATAGGTTAAAGAAGCACTTTAAACCACAAGCAAGATAAATACTAAGAAAACACACCTACATACATCATTATAAGGCAGGTAAAACAATACTAAAAGACAAAACTTTAAAAATAGCTAGAGAAAAAATGGCACTTTACTTTCAAAGAATCAAGAGTTAGTCTGACAGCTGATATCCCAAAGGAAATGGTGCAAGTCAGATTACAATAAAAAGGAATGCCAACTTTAAAGTGCTAAAAACATTGCAGTTTATGACACAACAAGCACCCAAGTTTTTTTTTGTTTTTTTTTTGTTTGTTTTTTAAAGGCAATCAAGAAGTCCAAATTGTAATCCGTCAGCTTTGTCCTAAAGACAAGCAGTGTGGAGGTAGTGTGATAGGAGATTTTGGTAAACATCAGACTGATTTTGAGCATCGTGCCAGATAATGCTGGAGATAGCTGCAGTCTCCTTATAAGTGTGAACCAATTCCAGCAGTATTGTACTCTTGCTGCCTCATCCAAGTTTCCTCCCCCATCCTTCAGGAAGTGATTACAAAGCCTCCTTTGCCAGACTTCATAGTAGAGGAAATGAATGATGTGGAACTTCCTCAGCAGAATGAAGACACACATATGAATGAGGCAGATGAGATGAATCTAGGAACTGTAAACCCAGCTAACTGGCTATCAGAATCCAACCATCTTGGAACTTGGGCTCTAAGTCAGTAGATCTAGATTGCCACTTAAGTAAATTCTTTGATGAGGATTGAAAAGGCCAAAGAGTTCCTAAAGACCCAGACCTGACCAAATTATGATACATCTGGAAAATGAGTAATGATTCTACCCAGCTGCTTAGTACTGCCTGCTGGCGTGGAGAAGAGTACTACAGTCTGGGAGGATTTGGAAAGAACATATGAGATGTTTGGAAAGGAATCACTTTATTTAAATATATAGGACTCGACTTTTTTTTTGTATTATGTTTATTTCTAGGATGGAAATTTTTTTACTAGAGTATGGACCCATTAGGGAGGAATGGCCCAAAGGATATTGCAAGTTAGTTTCCGAGGGACACAGAGATGGCAATGGTGTGGTGGAATCACCTTCTTCTGGCTTTCGAGAAACAATTATGTACATCTTTTCCCAAACCCATATTTTGTGATGTGTTTGGTAACTTGAAATCTACCATAGTGGGTGTATTTACATCACAAAATTTGGCAGATGCCACAGATCAGGGCTTTCCCTCCACTCCCTGAGAGTTGGTTACTAAATATTTGCCTGTACACTATTGGAGATATGTCATAAGGCAAAATGTCATAACATGAATTATTGGGGCAATCTGAACAGATTAAGACATTGCATTTGTTTTTGTGCTGGTATCTGCCCCTGTAATTCAAGCTTACACTTTTCTCTTGAGATTACCTTTTGAACCACCCTTGGTATTAGCATAAGCACTTCAAATTTGACTTTTCTAGAATTCATGATCTTTTCTTCCCAATCATTTTCTCTTTTGGAATTCTTTACTGTATTTCTTGTATCAACTTAACCCAGGGACAAAAATCAGAAAATAAGTGCCTTCCTCTCTATTATTCTCCAATGATTAATGAGTTTTAACAGGCTAACCTAATTAGCACATGATATAATTTATGGATTTCCTCATTTCCTCTATTAATCCTATTGTCTTGGTTCAAGCCTTTATCCTCTTTGCCTCATCTGGTTTCCTCACATAATCATTAGAATCAGATAAAAGTATTAGCTAAACTACACATTTTCAGGCTCCTTTCCCAGAGATTAGGATTTGGTTATGGGAAGAGGACTGGAACCTACATTTTTAACAGCTAATCCAGAATTCAGATGAATTTGAATTCTTAGCTAAATTTGGAAAATACTCAGATCCAGAATAAAAAATCATAATTTTAAACCTTAGAATACAAACCCAACCTAATATGTTCTTTGCTTGTTTCTCTAGTTTAATTTCTCATGATTTCCCCACACATTTTTTATCTTATTTGTTTTTTCACCAAATATGTATTGTGCTCAAACTATGTGTCAGGTACTCTCTTAGGTGCTAGAAATTACAGTGGTATAAACAGACAAGTTCTTTGTTCACACAGTGTTTTGTATATAAATAAAACAAACTTTCCTATCTTTATGTTCAAACATAGCAGTCTTAGGCATGTCTGGACATTTTGTTATCTTTTGGTCCAAGGTTCCTTTTCATTTAGCTACTTTCTCACATTACCTATTGGTTTGTGTTACCACTGTTCATTATTCTATTGTACATTATTTATTTCATTGTCTATCTCTCTTTCTAGATTGCTGGTTTCTTAAAGGCAGAGCCTTTCAATCTCTAGTGTCTAGACCAATAATTGGCATAAAATAGTTCTCAACCATTTATTGAATGAATGTTACTCAACTAGTAAGTGGGAAAGTAGCGATCTGAATTTAGGGATATCTGACTCCAAAGCCCCACATCCTTTTAACTATACTACACCCTCTCAATAAAGCTTTGTTCAGTTTGTCAGAGGAGCCATTGAAACAAATTATTTAAGGAGAACCTAATGATACCCTAAGATAAGAGCTACTACCTCTCCAAAGGGAGATGTGCCAATTAACCACTTTAGTTGATCATATCTAGTCCAGATTGGAAAATTCATGCCAAAGAGTATTCTCTGACATTTATTAAGCCAACAAAAGAAGACAAATATATCTCCTCTTATCTTGGCCTAATATAAATATAACTTTACCATTTAGATGTATCTATCCTGAATAAAGCAAGCGACAGGCTAAGTCTGGGTGATGACATTTCCTAACATTAATCTAAGCAATTAAACTCATTTCTAGGTAAAGATCAAGCACAGTACTTGGCACACAAAATTCCTCCAAAGCGTTTCAGAACTATTGGGTTATACTAGGAGACTGATATCGTTTGGCAGAAAAAGAACGTAACTATCAATTTAAGCATCCTTTTTATTGAGGAAATTAATGAAACTCATATGTTTTTGATTCTTTAGCATAAAAAACTTGGGCAGCAAAAGCTAATGGATAAAATTTAGAGAGTCTATTCTGTCATCTGATTTGGGAAATGTGTGCTGACTCTGCTAGTTCCATTAAAAATGCTGCCCATAAAATATACTTGTACTAGCTTGGCACAAGTTATTTTAGAGCTGTGAGAAGGACTGTTACTAATAAAATCTTCTCTTTCCCTTCTAATTAATTCATAGCATTGCCACCAGAGTGTTCTTTCTGTATTATAAATTTATGTCACTTCCCCTGCTAAAATACTTCTGATGACTCTACATTTTCTATAAAAAATGATGAGCCAACTCCTTAGTTTAACATATAAATTTTCTATAACCTGATCACCATCACCTCTCCATTCACAATTCATTTCACTCTTTTTGCTATCTCAAATAACATATTACATTCTTTAATGACACCAGATTACTCACTCATAAATGCCTCTTGATTTCCCACCTCTTTGTTCTTGACCAAGCTGTTCTGCCTTCATGCCTTTCCTCCTGGTTTTATGGCAAACTCTTGCTACTACTAGTGATGTTGTTCCTATTCCTTACAGCCCCTCAATAATTATTCATTGCTTTCTCTTCTGTGTCCACACATGATTTATGCATGTATGTATGAACCAAGTCAAACACATGGTGTCACAAGTGCAAGTATAATTAAGAGAACAGAATAATCAAAGTGATTCCAGAAAATGTGGGATATATCGTTGTCATAGTTACGGCATTTATCCCTAGTACCTTGAGTCAAGAATTATATTTTATGAACCTGTGCATAATTAACTGCCATCATTAATTCATTTATTTATTCAACAAAAATTGTTCAGGGCCTATCCTGTGTTATGCACTATCAGAGGTGATGGAGATATTGAAGAGGAAAGGATTTGCTGCTTTCATGCAATTTATATTCTATTGAAAGTGACAGAGACAGACAGGAAACAATGACTAATAAAATAATTTCAAATAGTGGTAATTACTATGGAGAAAATGAAAAAGATCAGTATGATAGAAAGTGACTTGAGAGGTGGGAGAGGGAGACATCAGATATGAAGCATTTCTGCAATATATAGATTACTTACAGAGTGACAGAAAAAGACACACGATAGAAAAATGCAGAGAGGGTTTGAATAAACAATTCAAATTAAAAAAACTTAATGGTCAACTAAACATGAAAAGATGCTTGAATTCATAAGTAGTAAGAAAAATTAAAATGAAAATAATGACAAAATATCATTTATATCCATTGGATTGACAATATTAAAAATAACTATAAAACCCGTTACTGGTGGGGAATTGGGGAAATGGATTCTCTTGTACATTTTCATTTGTTATTTATTTATTTATTTATTTAGAGATGGGGTCTCATTATGTTGTCCAAGCTGATCTCAAACTCCTGACTTGGAGAGATCCTCCCACCTCAGCCTCCTGAGTAGCTGGGATTATAAGCATGAGCTACTGCACCTGGCTCTTTTGTACATTGTGGAATTGCAAAGCCTTACATCCTTTCTGGAAGGCAATATAGCAACATCTATTTTAACCTAAAATACACTTCATCTTTAATTCTACAATTCCATTACTGTAATCTAACTCATATAAACAAAGGTGTCCATTTGTAAGATCGTATGTCCAAGGATGTTTATTGTACCATTATTAGTATTGGCCAAGCATTGGGTACAGAGAAAGCTCACCAATACAGGAAAGGCTGACTAAATAAACTGCAGTTCATCTATGCCATGAAATATTATGTGACCAAAGAAAGAATGAAATACAGCCCTCTCAGATAATTTGGAGGGCTTTCCAAATTTTGACACCCTTCATGATGGGTTTTATACTTTTATTAACCCATCAATTGAGATAATATATGATGACCCAAAGGATTTTTGGATTCTATTTGTTTTCGAAAATTTTTTATCTTGTTAATCCCAACATTATATATATTTGAAAAATGACAGCACATATATTTGTGAGACATATTATTTATGCAGTCTATATGCAATGTTTAGTGTATATATGGGTGTATGAAAAATCAGTTTTGCAGCTCCTAAGGCGTTAATAGTCCTCACGTTTGGAAAGAATGAGATGTGCCACAGAAAGAATACATCTTAGATGATTACACAAAGAGTTGAGTGACAGCCAATGTCTTAACTTCCTGACAGTGTTTGCATTTTAAGACTTAAATGCATTTAAACACTGACAGTGTTTGCATTTTAAGACTTACTAATCTGATTACATCTTTGGTCTCTTTTCAGGGATGGTGTGAAGGGAATGAGAGGAAAGAGTCTCTTCCATGATATTGTAAATCACAATTCCTGTAAAAGTCTGTCTCTGATGTCCATCCAGAGTGCAAAATTGTATTGATTATATCTATTCTTCTAATTCTCAAGCTGCATGTCAAAGCAAATTCAGAAAAACCTTAAATATTTTACACTAAAATATTTTATCATAAAAGGAAAAATGGAGAAAAATGTAACAAATATTCGTATACCTGACACAGAGAACAAACATGCTAAACTTTCATCCTGTTTGTATCACATTCTTTAAAAGACATAAAATGTAACAGAATCTATTGAAGTCATCTCTGAATCCCTTCTCATTCTCTATTTCTATAGCTTAGATGGTATTCTAATAAATTCTAGCTGTAGTTTATCTCCTCATAGTACATAGGATCCATCGCACTTGCTCACAGGGGCCTGAGTAACAAGGGAAAGCTCTTACACTTCAAAGCAAGGTGGATCATTATGTTGCATTTTTCTTAATTCCTCCTAGAGAGAAGAAAGCAGCCTCACTGCTCATTTCAAAGAACAATGATATGCATTTTCTCCACTCACTTTGTAGTGTATCACAAAGCAAATAACTTCTGTAGCATGCAGGTATTGCAGAGCTTCCATTAGCATTACACATCTGGGCCTTTTGGTTTTCATACTCTTGGTAAATAAGGGAAAGAATAAATCAAATACCTTACTCAGACCAAGTCTACATTACATCAACACAGCCGGCTTAAATGATGTTTATTCAATCATCTGGTTAGTAAAATATTCAGCTGGCTTTTAAACACATTTTAATATGGAAAATTTCAAATATATATGTAAATATATATATGGAATAGTCTAATAAGCACTCTTGTACCATCATTCAGCTTCAAAATTATTAAGTTATGGACAATACTGTTTTCTCTCCAATCCTAACACTTTCAACCTACTAGTATCATTATGATGCAAATTTCAAATGTATAATTTCCCTTATAATGTATCAGAATGGATTTTTGGAGGATAAGTCTGCTTTTAAAAAACATAATTACAAAAAGCATTTTTACCCTCAAAATATTATTTTCTTAATATTGCATATCAAGCAGTGTTCAAATTTATCTGATTGTCTCACAATTCTTTTTTACAGCCATCCTGTTTGAATCAGGATATAAAGATCATATGTTGCAAATATTTGATAGTATCTCAAAATCCTTCTTACTCTGTAAGTTCACCTCCATTTCTCCCCTTTTATCCTTGTAATTTGTTGTTATTGTTGTTTAAGAAACTAGGTCTTTTGTCCTGTGACATTTCCCACATATGCATTTTGTCTATTGCATCTTTATAGGGTCCTTTAACATGGTCTTCAGTCTCCTGCATTTCCTGTGATTTGGAAGTTAGATACAAAGGCTTAATCTGCTTCAGGCTCAATTTGTTGTTTTCTTTCTAGATCAGATTTGACTGATTTTAAAAAGCAGCAGTTGATGAAATTTGTATATGCAAAAGTAAAAGGAGGTGAGGAGAGAGGAAAAGGGGAATTTTATGATGAAAAGACCACTGTCTTCAAAGTTATGATCTAAGAATTGGGTCCTTTCTGAGATCTTTCAAATGGTCTGACCTTGGGGTAGTCACAATTCAATGCCTTTAAAGTCAGTTTCACACCGACAATTCAATAGCACAATTTGTGTGCTCATTTGGGAATAAAAAAGATACACAAGGAACAAGAGTATAAATCTGAATGTCACAGTGTGGATGGTGTTATTTTCTTACCTAATATAGAGGTAAATCTGGGATGGTTCTTTCCATCTGTAATAGGATGTTGGCAAAAGACACCAATGTGATATAAGTAGGTACAAAGGGGATGGAAGACCAATAGATATATGCAGAATTTAACAAGGGAAAGTTTGGACCAGTTCTTTAAAGCTTGAATTATCATCACTTAGTTTGGGAATACAAAATGGCATAGGAAGATTTCTGAAGGAGAGAACATCTCCATTCACATAAAGAATGATGTGTGTTATATGGCTCATCTCTCACCTGATGAAGGCACTGTTCAGGAAGCCATCCACGATGTGATCCCGCTAATAGTTGAGAGCATGGGAAGTTTGACTCCCAACTTGAGAAATACATAGTGAGGCAGCGCTCCTTTTACGGGGGCAATAGCTGGGGGTGGGGGAGGGGTGGGTCTGTTCCTGTAGACTCCTGATTCGGCAATGGATGAATAAAGTACACTGACACACAGGTAATCTGTTCTGCCAGTCCAGCTGAGGGTCTGAGCAACTTACAGCCAAGCTGAATTCTGTAAACAGTTGCGACTCCCCTGATACGCTAGTCAGGCTTGCATTTACTCAGTAAGACTAAATAACAAAAGTTGTGAGTAAACACCACTAGAGGGTAAAGATTAAAGGCCTAAAGCAAACACCATTTGCGGGTAATAAACTTCTGCCCAATTCCCCCTACCCCTTGGCCGCCCCCACAGTAGGAGGCAGTAAAGTACCTGCAGTAGGATGAAAGTTAGTTTTAAGCCCATAGAAGTAAACAGGTGAGTAAGATAAACTTCCCACATTCCTTTGTACTTGCACCCTAATGTTTCTGGCTTATGCAAAGAGACCCTGGCTGCCTTCAGGCAAGCAATCTGAAGCTATGCGAAAGCTCAGGCCTTCCAGTAGAGTTTTTGACTATTACTGTAACTATCTTTAATATTTTTCCCACCAGCCTGATTGAACCCCAACACACAGGACATGAGACAGGTGGAGACAAGTGGCATATTTCCCTGGTAGTAGAACTAGGAGAAAGTTGTCATGTTGGGAAGGGACTACCTGCTTCCCAGAATTTGAGCAGATTCCCGGAGGGACAGAAAGTCTCTGTGTCAAGAAGTTGAAGGTGAATGTGAGATTCTTAGGTGCAGCAGAAAACATCTCAAGTCATACTCTAGAACTAAAGATGGATTTAAACAGATCAAGAAAGAAACTATGAAGAAAGGCTGCCAGAAAAGCAAACTTTTGTGCAATTCAGGAAAGGGCATACAAAAGAAATAATTAGCTTTATTCACCTGTCATGCCCAGAGGGCACACCTGAAAATCACCTAGAGACTAAGTATGGTGGCGGTTACTCACCTCCAAAATTGAAAATGTTAAAGTAAAGGAAATACGTATTTGAGGTTTTTTTTTTTGTTTTTTTTTTTTTTTTGTTTGTTTTTTTTTTTTTTTTAGATGGAGTCTCGCTTCTTCACCTAGACTAGAGTGCAGTGGTGTGATCTTGGCTCACTGCAACCTCCACCTCCCGAGTTCAAGCAATTCTCCTGCCTCACCCTCACCAGTAGCTGGGATTACAGGCATGTACCACCATGCCCGGCTAATTTTTGTATTTTTAGTAGAGATGGGGTTTCACCCTGTTGGCCAGGCTGGTCTCGAACTCCTGACCTCAAGTGATCCACCCGCCTTGGCCTCCCAAAGTGCTGGAATTAGAGATGAGAGCCAGTGTGCCGGGCCAAACTTTAAGGTTCCACCGAGACTGATTATTTTTCTTATACATTCCCTATTATTTATTTATTTGATAAATAAAAGTTGCGTGTATTTATTATGTACAACATGATGTTTTAAAGTATGTAATTGTGCAATGACTAAATCTAGGTACTTAACGTATGCATTACCTCACATACTTTTTTGTGTGATAAGAACATTAAAAAGCTATTAGGTTGGTACGAAAGTAATTGTGGTTTTAATGTAAAGTACATTAAAAGTACTTTTAATGGCAAAAAATGCAATTAGTTTTGCACCAACCTAATACTCTCTTAGCCATTTTCACACAGAAAATACTTTGTTATTAATTATTGTTACCATGTTGTACAATAGATCTGTCAAATTTATTCCTCTTAACTTAAATGTTGTATCCTTTGGCCAACATCTCCTTGCCTGCAACCGCTGGTAAACACCATTCTACTCTCTGCTTATATGAGTTTGATTTTTTAAGAATCTGCATATGAGATCATGAAGTATTAATCTTTCTGTATCATGTTTCTCTGGGCACATCCATGTTGTCACAAATGACAGAATTTCATTCTTCTCTGAGGCTGAACAGCATCTGTTGTGTATGTATACCACATTTTCTTTATCTGTTTGTCCTCTGATGGACACTTAGGTTGATTCCATATTTTATCATCCAATTGTTATTTACATTTTTTGATGCTTTAGTTTTTATACATACATACACACACACACACAAACACACACACACACACACACACACACACACACACACACACACACACCACACACACACACACATTGGTTTCTTATAATTACTCTGGCCAATAGTCCAGGAAGGGTAGACATTGTTTTCTCCACTTTATAAATGAAAAAAAAAAAAAAAAGACTCAGAGGGATTCAGTGCTACCCAAGGCTTCACGGCTTTTGAGGTGAAACT
The DNA here is from genome assembly GCF_009764315.1 of Trachypithecus francoisi. NCBI lineage: Eukaryota > Metazoa > Chordata > Mammalia > Primates > Cercopithecidae > Trachypithecus > Trachypithecus francoisi. Next base: position 21,015,285 of record NW_022681431.1, on the reverse strand, counting down.
GGAATCAAAACACAGATCTTCTCACTGCTAGTCAGTATTCCTTCTGTATTTCGCCATGTCACTGGCTTGGTTATTACAAAACCCTCACCCCATTTAGCATTCTGATCTCTCTTGAACACTCCTTTCATAGATAGTTACACTGAAGAAATATTAGAAGTTTGAAAATCAGATTCAGTCTGTGGTTCAGGGATTGCTGCCAAATTTTTGCAAAGTGCTTTTCAATAATTCATAATTCCTTAAACCTGGAAACTCACAGCCTAAATAAAGCCTGAGAAAATGTGCTCCAGTGCTTAGTTAAGCCAAAAGCTGTGTATTTAAATACATTAAATTTCTTTCAAGTCATATAACTACATCCAATGTCATCCATTTGTTTGTACAGAATACTTTAAAAATAGCACTTCTTGAAATATTCAGGTACCTGATATGCTATTCTGTAGGCTTGTAATATTTGTGTTAGAGTTTTGCAATTTCAGCACTCCGAACTTTTTCCCTTTGGTTTGACAAGGCTACATCAAATGCCTTGTGGTCACAATCTCTGCTGAAGGTGCTACAGGGCCAAAGGAAAAGGCTAATGTGAACTGTGGGGAAAGACCAATGGGAGAGTCCATTGAACCAGAAGACTAGCTTTCCCCAGACTGCAGGGAACTTGAATTCCCCAACAGATCTCCAAATCTGCAGAGGGGATGTCACACTCTTGGCCAACATGGGTTCTGAAGGCCTCTGGGTAGGTGAAGACAGGGCTTTAGATAGGAGTATCAAATTCTTAACTGAATTGGTCTCTTTGAGATCAAGAAGGGACCATGCTGCAAAGGTATCTCCAGAGGAAGACCAGAGGCTTGTTCTTTCAAGTTTCCAATCAAGTAAAAACTCACTGAATCTGTCACTGGAGTCAGCCTTCCACTCTGCCTTAGACTGTCTATGGCTGTGTTTCTGTCTTACAGTCAAGCCCTGCACTGTCCTTGACTCCTGATCCCTGTATTGAATCCCATTCAAGACTGTTTTCTCTGCTTTTTCTGCAGGGACAGACTGACTGGCTGCTTTTCTACCCTCTAGAAGGATTCGGTCTTGCCCTAGCTACTTCCCATCCCCATGGTCTATTACATTCCCATGTCTCTGTTGAAGTGGTACTTCTGCAGAGGAGCTTTTCCTGAAAACCAATCTAAGCTAGTTTCTCTTCTGTTATCTTTCAGACCCCTGTTTCTTTCCTTCATTGCACTTATCACAGTTCACACTTACTGCTTTGTTTGTTGTTTTACCTAACTTCTGTCTCCCTCTCCCCCCATTAAACTGTAAACTCCATTAAAGCAGGAGTCAAGACTATCTTGTAGTGACCTGTATCCCTATTAAATAATCCCTATTATTTAATACAATGCATGGCCCGTGGTAGGTTCTTATACATATTTGTTGAATCAGTGATTGAACGAATGAGTTCTAGCATTGAGTCCCACTTAAGTCTAACGTCTGTTTTCTTAATCTATTGAATTCCCTTTAACAAAACCTATGACAGCATGTAGTAACTACTCACTTGAATTTGAGCATGCTGGATGTGAAGATATGGCTCATGGTGAATTATCTACAAATATTTTCTTCAGTTTTTCATTGATATGTAATAATTGTATATATGGGGTACATGTGGCATTTTGATACATGCATATAATGAGTAATGATCAAATCAGAGTAATTAGGTGACCCATGACCTCAAACATTTATCATTTCTTTGTGTTGGGATCAACAAATGTTGACTGAATGAATGAAAAGACTGAACTTTAGCTGGTTGAAGCAAGTAGCTGCAGAGCTTTATTCTATACACACAATCTCTGCTATTAAAGCAGTTGACTTTAACAACAGCAACCAGGTAAGCAGATCATTCTTTTTATGAGCACACATTAGTTTTATTTGACAGAAAACCAATACAACTTGAATATGGCTGAGGCAGCCTTAGAAAATATTTCAACCCAGAATCATTTCTCTGTTCACTCTCATTTATATCATGTAGTCACCTTCCTTAAGCAGATCATTTTTTAGAGCAATTTTTAACAATGGAAATTTTTCTTTGTAAATTAATTAGAAATCATAGATTAGAATTAAAATATCTTCATGCGTGGTCATTAACCTTTGGATTTACATGGCACCAAAACATGCCTCATCTGAACATAATGTCTCCCTCCCCAATACAGAATTTACCTTATGTATTTACCTTATGTAAGCTGAGCTAATTAAAGAGAAGGATTTTAGTTATTTTCTGGAGTCTCTCAATAAGAAATACCTATGCCATTTTCTTTATGCCCTTGATCTAAGGGTTTCAAATTCCTTTGAAAAGAAAGTATTTTTGATACTGTATCTAAAAGTTATGTGTTATAGACTGGATATTTGTGGCATCCCAAAATTCAGATGTTGAAATTCTAACCTGAAAGGAGATGGTATTAGGAGATGGGACCTTTGGGAGGTGATTAGGTTATGAAGGTGGAGTCTTCATAAATGGGATTTATCCTGTCATCAAAGAGACCTCAGAAAGCTCTGTCTACCCTATGAGGACACAGTGAGAGGATGGCCAGCTATGAACTGGGCAGCTGGCCCTCATCACACACCAAGTGTGCCGACACCTAGATCTTGGCCTCCCTGGTGTCCAGACCTGTGAGAAATAGATGTTTGTTGTTTATGCCACCTAGTTACTAGTAATTTTGTTATAGCAGCCTGAACAAACTAAGATACTATGTAACATGCAAACAAGTAGTTCATTTATCAACAAAGGTTTGTTACACTGGGAAATACTACAGGTAGGCAAAGATGGGAGGCCGAGGTGGGTGGATCACCTGAGGTCAGGAGTTCAAGACCAACCTGGCCAACATGGCAAAACCCTGTCTCTACTAAAAACACAAAAATTAGCCAGGCATGGTGGCGTGTGCCTGTAATTCCAGCTTCTAGGGAGGCTGAGGCAGCAGAATTGCTTGAACCCAGGAGGCAGAGGTTGCAATGAGCCAGGATCACACCATTGCACTCCAGCCTGGGTGACAGAGTGAGACTCCATCTAAAAAAAAAAAAAAATTAAATAATATAAAAGCTTCTAATTCAAGAAAAAAACTTCTAGTATAGTAGGAAAGACAGGTATCTTAGCAATTAGAATACAATTGATAGGCATCAGAGTAAGCAAACAAACATGAGCTATATTGGGAAGTCAGAAGGAGAGACTGATTTTGGAATGTGTCCTATTTGCTGGCATACCTGCACATGCTCTGTGACAGCTGTATATAAGCAGAACATATGGGAATGCACTTCACCTTTGGAGGTGCTCTGGAAATGGAAATGCTCTGGGCCACATTGCTTTAATCCACTCTGCTACACTTCATTGTGTGCTTATACTTTCCTGGATACTCTTGGCATCCACTCTGGAATGAGAACCTTGAATCGATCACCAAACATAGGCTTTGCTTTCTAGCTTTGACCTTCATCTTCCTTCCAGTCAACTATACACTGCTCCACAATTTCACACACCAAACCGATAAGGCATTGGTTCTCAACCTTGTTTGTACAGAATTACCTAGGAATTTTTTTTTTTTTTTTTTTGAGGCGGTGTCTGGCTCTGTCGCCCGGACTGGAGTGCAGTGGCCAGATCTCAGCTCACTGCAAGCTCCGCCTCCTGGGTTTACGCCGTTCTCCTGCCTCAGCCTCCCGAGTAGCTGGGACTACAGGCGCCCGCCACCTCGCCTGGCTAGTTTTTGTATTTTTAGTAGAGATGGGGTTTCACCGTGTTAGCCAGGATGGTCTCGATCTCCTGACCTCGTGATCCGCCCGTCTCGGCCTCCCAAAGTGCTGGGATTACAGGCTTGAGCCACCGCGCCCGGCTACCTAGGAAGTTTTAAAATGAACTATGCTTAGGTTGCTATAGAGATTCTATATTAATTGTTCTATATTAATTGCAACTTGAGTGAGTGTTGGAATGCTTTAAGGCTCCCCAGGTGATTCTAATGTGAAGCCAAGGTAGAAAATTACTTGGAAGAGGGAATCTCTGTGTAGGAGAGGGGAAATCTTTTTCTCTATCTTCTTATGTTTTTTTTTTTTTTTTCCCCTGGGACCTGCAAATTAAACTGAGAAAGATTAACGGTAGAAAAAGCATATAAATGATATTTGATGTTAATATTTTTAAAATTTTATGTGTCTTGGGGGGGCTTCATAGAAAAGAAGTGAAAACTCCAAAGAAGTGGTTAAACTTGGGAGTTTATATATATATATATATATTTTTTTGGAACTACATTTTTTAAAAACATTATACTTTAAGTTCTGGGGTACATGTGCATAACGTGCAGGTTTGTTACATAGGTATACACGTGTCATGATGGTTTGCTGCACCCATCACCCTGTCATTTACATTAGGTATTTGTCCTAATGCTATCCCTCCCTAGCCCCCCACCCTCTGACAGGCCCCGGTGTGTGTTGTTCCCCTCTCTGTGTCCATGTATTCTCATTGTTCAACTCCCACTTATGAGTGAGAACGTGTGGTGTTGTGGTTTTCTGTTCTTGTGTTAGTTTGCTCAGCATGATGGTTTCCAGCTTCATCCATGTCCCTGCAAAGGACATGATCTCATCCTTTTTTGTGGCTGCATAATATTCCATGGTGTATATGTGCCACATTCTCTTAATCCAGCCTATCATTGATGGGCATTTGAGTTGGTTCCAAGTCTTTGCTATTGTGAACAGTGCTATAGTAAACATAGGTGTGCGTGTGTGTTTATAGTAGAATGATTTATAACCCTTTGGGTATACACCTAGTAATGTGATTGCTGGGTCAAATGGTATTTCTAGTTCTAGATCCTTGAGGAATTGCCACACTGTCTTCCACAATGGTTGAACTAATTTACATTCCCACCAACAGTGTAAAAGTGTTCCTGGCCAGGTGCAGTGGCTCATGCCTGTAATCCTAGCACTTTGGGAGGCCAAGGTGGGCAGATCATGAGGTCAGGAGATCGAGACCATCTTGGCTAACATGGTGAAACCCTGTCTCTACTAAAAATACAATAACAAAATTAGCCGGGCGTGGTGGCGGTTGCCTGTAGTCCCAGCTATTCAGGAGGCTGAGGCGGGAGAATGGCATGAACCCAGGAGGTGGAGCTTGCAGTGAGCCAAGATCATGCCACTGCACTCCAGCCTGGGTGACAGAGCATGACTCTGTCTCCAAAAAAAAAAAAAACAAAACCAAAGTGTTTCTATTTCTCCACATCCTCTGCAGCATCTGTTGTTTCCTGACTTTTTAAATGATCGCCATTCTAACTGGCATGAGATGGTATCTCATTATGGTTTTGATTTGCCTTTCTCTAACGACCAGCGATGATAAGCATTTTTTCATGTTTGTTGGCTGCATAAATGTCTTCTTTTGAGAAGTGTCTGTTCATGACCTTCACCCATTTTTTGATGGGGTTGTTTTTTTCTTGTAAAGTTGTTTAAGTTCTTTGCAGATTCTGGATATTTGCCCTTTGTCATATGGATAGATTGCAAAAATTTTCTCCCATTCTGTAGGTTGCCTGTTCACTCTGATGATAGTTTATTTTGCTGTGCAGAAGTTCTTTAGTTTAATTAGATCCTATTTGTCTATTTTGGCTTTTGTTGTCATTGCTTTTGGTGTTTTAGCCATGAAGTCTATGAATGGTATTGCCTAGGTTTTTTTTCTAGGGTTTTTATGGTTTTAGGTCTTACATTTAAGACTTTAATCCATTTTGAATTACTTTTGTATAAAGTGTGAGGAAGGGATCCAGTTTCAGCTTTCTGCATATGACTAGCCAGTTTTCCCGACATCATTATTAAATAGGGACTCCTTTCCCCATTTCTTGTTTTTCTCAGGTTTGTCAATGATCAGATGGTTGTAGATATGTGGCATTATTTCTGAGGCCTCTGTTCTGTTCCATTGGTCTATATATCTGTTTTGGTACCAGTACCATGCTGTTTTGGTTACTGTAGCCTTGTAGTATAGTTTGAAGTCAGGTAGTGTGATGCCTACAGCTTTGTTCTTTTTGCTTAGGATTGTCTTGGCTAGGTGGGCTCTTTTTTGGTTCCATATGAAATTTAAAGTAGTTTTTCCCAATTCTGTGAAGAAAGTCAATAGTAGCTTGATGGGGATAGCATTGAATCTATAAATTACTTTGGGCAGTATGGCTATTTTCATGATATATTGATTCTTCCTATCCATGAGCATGGAATGTTCTTCCATTTGTTTGTGTCCTCTCTTATTTCCTTGAGCAGTGGTTTGTAGTTCTCCTTGAAGAGATCCTTCACATCCCTTGTAAGTTGTATTCCTAGGTATTTTATTCTCTTTGTAGCAATCGTGAATGGGAGTTTACTCATGATTTGGCTCTCTCTTTGTCTTTTTTGGTGTATAGGAATGCCTGTGATTTTTGCACATTGATTTTGTATCCTGAGACTTTGCTGAAGTTGCTTATCAGCTTAAGGAGATTTTGGGCTGAGACGATGGGGTTTTCTAAATATACAATCATATCATCTGCAAACAGAAACAATTTGACTTCTTCTTTTCCTATTTGAATACCCTTTATTTCTTTCTCTTGCCTGATCGCCCTGGCCAGAACCTCCAATACTATATTGAATAGGAGTGGTGAGAGAGGGCATCCTTGTCTTGTACCAGTTTTCAAATGGAATGCTTCCAGTTTTTGCCCATTTAGTATGATATTGACTGTGGGTTTGTCATAAATAGCTCTTATTATTTTGAGATATGTTCCATCAATGCCTAGTTTATTGAGAGTTTTTAGCATGATGGGCTGTTGAATTTTGTCAAAGGCCTTTTCTGCATCTATTGAGATAATCATGTGGTTTTTGTCATTGGTTCTGTTTTGTGATGGATTATGCTTATGTTTATTGATTTGTGTATGTTGAACCAGTCTTGCATCCCAGGGATGAAGCTGACTTGATTGTGGTGGATAAGCTTTTTGATGTGCTGCTGGATTTGGTTTGCCAGTATTTTATTGAGGATTTTCACATCAATGTTCATCAGGGATATTGGCCTAAAATTTTATTTTTTTGCTTGTCTCTGCCAGGTTTTGGTATCAGGATGATGCTGGTCTCATAAAATGAGTTAGGGAGGATTCCCTGTTTTTCTATTGTTTGGAATAGTTTCAGATGGAATGTTACCCACTCCTCTTTGTACCTCTGGTACATGTGTCTCATTGTTCAACTCCCACTTATGAGTGAGAACACGTGGTGTTTGGTTTTCTGTTCTTGTATTAGTTTGCTGAGCATGATGGCTTCCAGCTTCATCCATGTCCCTGCAAAGGATATGGACTCATCCTTTTTTATGGCTGCATTATGTAATGCCCTTCTTTGTCTCTTTTGATCTTTGTTGATTTAAAGTCTGTTTTATCAGACACAGAGATTGCGACCCCTGCTGTGAAAGTGCTGGAATTACAGGCATGAGCCACTATGCTTGGCCTTATATATCATTTTGACAAAAGGTGATAAATTGTGGAGAAGTGACTAAATAAAGGATATGGGATTTTACGCCTTTAGGAAAGGTAAATTGTAGGAAGGTAAATATATGCAGGAAGCTAATGATAGATAAGCGTTAATTAGAAAGGTTTGTTTATGCAGATTCATCTCAGTTATGTCTCTATATCTGGTGATAAGGCTGGTCCTCCTGTTCCTCCTGGTATCTGAGAGGGGAAGGGGGCACCTTCACAAAGGGAAACTAAGGCTCTGCTTTTAGGCAGATGGGGGAGGGAAGAGAGTTCTGTCTGATTTTGCTTTTTTTCTTCTATCATCTTGAAATCAAAATAATTCATATGCCAAGTGGCATAGTTTGAGGCAGCATATTCTGATCTCCTTCACCTACCTCTGTGCTTGAACACACCCTCTATGGGAACCTCCCTTCCTTTCACCCCCAAATCTGCCCTACCTCCAGGAAACTGGATGATATTTTTCATCTCTTGAATTCCCATTCATCCCTGACTTGTGATATAGGTAAATAAGGAATCACATAGAAACCTCATTCTGTTTTGCCAGCACAAGCACAGGTAATAGACATGAGTGCTTGGTCAAAGTCTTTCAAGCCCATGACTATGACTGCTTACCAAAGGAATCTTTTACCTTCATGGGCTTTCCAGGTCCTAGTTTCCATTAGTGGCTTCTATTTCAGCTTCAGAGGACTCATTTGAGGTCTTCCATGCTTACACCTAGTCAGGTGTCTACCCAACTTTCACAAGCAGGTTATTAAATAGTGCATATCTATGACTTGGCAATAGATTTACTAGAGGAAATCACAGGCACTGGGAAAGTGAGTGAGACATGGATTGAACTTGAGCAGTCTGTCTTTTAGATGCTCTGCTAGCTGAGTTCTGGTTTGAACTGTGAAAAATGATGGTTGTTCCTCAGAGCTGTAAACATTTGATCCTTCCCTAATTTACTTAATGGAACAGAATCTTCCTAAGTTAATTTTTTTTTTTTTTTTTTTTTTTTTTGTGATGGAGTCTCACTCTGTCACCTAGGCTAGAGTGCAGTGGCATGATCTTGGCTCACTGCAACCACCACCTCTCGAGTTCAAGTGATTCCCCTGCCTCAGGCTCCCAGGTAGCTGGGATTATAGGGGCCCGCCACTCAGCCTAGCTAATTTTTGTAGTTTTAGTAGAGACGGAGTTTTGCCACGTTGGCCAAGCTGGTCTCAAACTCCTGACCTCAGGTAATCTGCGCACCTCGGACTCCCAAAGTTCTGGGATTACAGATGTGAGCCATCACACCTGGCCTCTCCTGAGTTAATTTTATGAGAGCTATTCCAGATGATTTGATATGTTCATGCTTTGCTAGATTCACAAAAACCCCTCTACATTTCAAGTCAACATCATATAAATCTAATATTTCCAATTTAGCAGCTTAAATTCATTATTTGTGAAGAACTTCTGTTTGTCACCAAAATTCCCCTGGTCTCACCTACTTCAACACTACAACTTTTGCCCGTTCTCATTTGCTACATAAACACCCTGTGATGGTTAATATTGAGTATCAACTTGATTGGATTGAAGGATGCAAAGTATTATTCCTGGGTGTGTCTGTGAGGGTGTTACCAAAGGAGATTAACATTTGAGTCAGTGGACTGCAAGAGGCAGACACACTTCTAATCTGGGTGGGCACCATCTAATGAGCTGCCAGTGCAGCTAGTATAAAGCAGGCAGGAGAAGATGGAAGAGAAGACTTGCCAAGTCTTCCGGCCTTCATCTTTTTCCCGTGCTGGATGCTTCCTGATTTCGAACATCAGACTCCAAGTTCTTTAGCTTTTGGATTCTTGGACTTACACCAGTGGTTTGCCAGGGGCTGTCAGGCTTTTGGTCACAGATTGAAGGCTGCACTGTCAGCTTCTCTACTTTTGAGGTTTTAGGACTCGAACTGATCCACTACTGGCTTTCTTGCTCCTCAACTTGCAGATGGCCTATCATGAGATGTTACCTTGTCATTGTGTGAGTCAATTCTCCTTAATACACTCCCCATCATAGGCTTGGCATGGTGGCTCATGCCTGTAATCCCAGCACTTTGGGATGCTGAGGCGGGTGGGTCACCTGAGGTTGGGAGTTCGAGACTAGCCTGTTCAACGTGGAGAAGCCCCGTCTCTACTAAAAATACAAAATTAGTTGGGTGTGGTGGTGCATGCCTGTAATCCCAGCTACTCTAAAGGCTGAGGCAGGAGAATTGCTTGAACCCAGGAGGTAGAGGTTGCAGTGAGCTGAGATGGCGCCTGGGCAACAAGAGCGAAACTGCATCTGAAAAAACAAAACAAAACAGAAAAAAACCTCCCCGTCATATATACATCTATCCTATTAATTGTGTTCTGCTAGAAAACCCTGCCTAATACACACCCTCAGGGCAACCCCGTCCCCTTCTGTTCACAGCAGCCACAACTATTTCCCTGTACCTGCTTGTATCCCTCATGCCACAGAAATTCGCCAATACTGATAAGAAATTTGTGGTCCAAGAGATTTCTGGGAAAAACTCCAGAATTCCAAAAGTTGCCATGGGATTTTGTTATCGTAATCTATGTCCTGGAGGAAGGACATAAAAAAGGTGCTTGTCATTTAGTTAGTCTCCAGTTTAAGCACATTGTTTATATTGAAAACTGGAGAACCATTTCTGGGGGACTTTTGCGCTCTTACTTCATCATACTTACCATTTTCCCTGTCTGTTCCTCCTTGTGGGTTTGTTTTCTATACCAGTGACTTGAGCTCAGTTCCTTGGTTCCTCCTCTCTGCTCACTCCCCTGTGATGATCGCCCAGTTTCCACTTATCTCAGTTTTAACCTCTGGGACATGATCTGGTGCTTTACTTCAGCCATGGTGACAATCATAAGAAGAAATCTGCCTCTGCACTCCTGGCCCTGATGTAATTGGCCAGAGAGCTCTGCCTCATTTCAGATCCCATCAGACCAGGAATTGGGGAACTGGGTAGGGTATTAGAAGGGGTTTGTTGGAGGAAATAATGCTGAGAAAACAAAAAGGAGAAAAGGTGTTCCAGAAAGGAAGAACAGTGAGGATGAAGACAAGAAAATGAGAAGATGAGATACTTGGTTTTCTCATTTATTTATTTTTGACAGAATGTAGAGAGAATATGGTGGGGTTCTAGTATATAAGGTTAGAAAGATAGGCATGGCCAAAACACAGTTTGAAACTCTCTCTTTTGGCCACATTTGAGTCAAGCTCCTGTGATCTCTTTCTGACTAGTGCCCAAATTTGGGTTCTGTCATTGGCACATTTAGTCTTATTTTAGCAAGACTCCTACTGAGTCTGTTTAGGAAAAATCCTTCACCTCTGGTATCTTGTGACTCTGGCCTGCTTTCAGCAAGAATCCTGTTGAGTTGGTCTAGAAAGAATCCCCCTAACCTTGATGTTGCCTCTTAGTAATCTTTCATCCATTGATCTCTTACCATGCTCCTTGGCTACAAATCTTCATTGTCCTTACATTTAGAATCGAGGCTCATTTCCTCTCTCTGTCCTCTACTATAAAACACCACTGTAGTACTCCCCAATCCCCTGAATAAAGTTGTCCTTACCTTCTTTAACAAGTGTCATGAATCCTTTTTTCTCTTTTAACAAAACCTGTGTGCACATAAGTACAACATCAAGCTTTATGGAATAAAGTATTATGTATGCAATAGAAATGCTCAGTGCTCCAAGAATTTTTAGAGGTTGTTTAGGACTGAGATGATTAAGAAAAACACATAGAGAAAATGGTATTTGGACTGAGCCTCAACTTAAAGTTATATGAGATTTTTATATGTGAGATTGAAGGATGAAAGGAGGGAAATTTGCACTGAAGGGTGAAAAGTAACCAACACTGGGTACAGCTCAGCATCCTGAGAGGACATTCTTTGTCATATGCTAATCAATTTTTTGGCCTGAAATCAAAACAGTCTAAACCTCAAACTTTCTTAATCTCTGTCATGCATCATCTTTGTCTCTGACAGCACCTACCATTTTATTTTTTGTGTTCCTTATTCATGTAGTTAATACATTATTTCCCCTGGGTGCAAAGGTCTCTAAGGGCAGATGATTTGTCCTAATCACCTTTGTACCCCCCAGCAAAGGCAAACAAGGCCATAGCATGCATACTGTAGGGGTCTCATATCTGTATGTCAAAGGTTTAAATTAAAGACTGAAAGTTTTAATTATTTATTATTACTATTGTTTAGAGAGCCCCTTTTCAACTCTACATAAATACTGATTTTTGATTGGAGGGAAAACATGCTATACTAGGAGCCAGGAGATCCCAATCTCAGGCCAGCCACTAACTCACTGAGTGATGTTGAGTTTAAATTTCCTCCTCTATAAAATTTAATGATCTTGATTTTTTTCCAACCCTTTAGCCAACAAAAATGAATTCTGAGTTATTCACTGTATTTTAACTTTTAATTTTATAAATAGTAATTATTCATTTTTACATTAATTCTATCAGTCAAACAGAATGTCTGATCAAATAGGGAGGGGGACACTAAGAGGATATTAAGGTCCTGCTGAAACTATTGGAGCAGTCTAATGGCATATAAATATCACATTTCCATTTGATAGTGTTACCAGTGGCAAGTTTGGGTGGGCTTCATAATCTTTCATCCTTGTCTTCTTGGGAGAAAGAATTTAGACAAGAGACGAAAATAGGTTTAAAGTAGAAATGAGAGTTTATTGAAGCAAAGAAAAGTACACTTGGAAGGAACTTTATTAGTCCGTTCTCATGCTGCTATAAAGACATACCTGAGACTGGGTAATTTATAAAGGAAAGAGGTTTAATTGACTCACAGTACTGCAGGGCTGGGGAGGCCTCAACTTAAAATCATGGTGAAAGGGGAAGCAAACACATCCTTCTTCACATGGCAGCAGCAAGGAGAAGTGCAGAGCAAAAGGGGAAAAAGCCCCTTAGAAAACCATCAGATCTCATGAGAACTCACTATCATGAAAACAGCATGAGGGTAACTGCCCCCATGATTCAATTACCTCCCACCAAGTCCCTCCCACAACATATGGGAATTATGGAAACTACAATTCAAGGTGAGATTTGGATGGGGACACAGCCAAACTATGTCAGGAACCAAGCAGGAAACTCAAAAGATTGAGTACCCTGCCTGGTCGTTAGCTCAGGGCTCTTACAGATTTGCTATTTCCTGGTTTTCCCTGGTCTCTTCCTCTCGTCATTCCCCTGGCATGGATTGATAGCTAATTGTTGCATGTGCAGTGTCTTGCCAGTATCTGGAAGGGACCACAAGTACCATTTGGTGGTTGAAGCTGTGCACATGCTTTCTTAGGGCAATTTTCCCTTACTGTTAGCACTAGATAACAAGCACCTTTAGAGGAAAGTCATATACAGGTCGAACTCTGCCATTTTATGCCTTACTACACACGCCTGGGCATGTCCCCAGAGGGAGGTCAAACTCCATCATTTTAAGTTCTTATTAGGAAGTGGTTTCCCACAAGCTCAAGATGTCTCCTGTTTGTTAGGATATTTTCCCCTCCAGCTGCCTGACAATCACCTGACAGTCACCTGCCATTCTTTGGGGCCCTATCCTGCCCTGCTCACATCTGCCTATCTACCTACTCTAACAATAGGGCTCTAAGAGTCTGAGTGTTATAATTTAAGGACACTGAGGTAGATAGATGGTCTTTCCTAACAATCACCTAGATTTCTTTTTTCAAGTGAGTCCCCATCTCGGATAAGAAAAAATGCATCCCACGAATTGATTTCAAAATGCCCTTTTATTTCCTCTAAAAATATTGTAAGACATATATTTAAGTATTTTAAAGTGGATACAAAATAAACATAAACTGCTTTAAAGCATTTTGAGAAACTATGCAACACTATTTGAGATAATTAGAGAATTTCCTAAGTAGTAGGGACCCCTAGGGTAAGAATCATTGAGATGGCAGCATTTGTCTGAATTGTGTGAAGCCTGGAGAGGAAGACAGGATACAAGAGACATTTCTTAAAAGTCTCTTTTTTGGCTTGCTAAAATTTTAAACAAGAAAGCTAGACTTCCAAGTGCTCTAGCTCATTTAGGATTCTCTCCCAGTCCTTTCCTCAGCTCTAGGCTTCTTTTTCATGTCAGTCAATGCCCCACCATGTTGGAATAACCCCAAGAGGAAGTCGAATATGCTTCCCTTTGCAGAACAAATCTCTGCTTCTGTAGGAAGACAAGTAGAGAAAAATGGGTTATGACTGAGAATGATATTAAGATGTCCATGGAATAAGTTCTTATTTAGCTTTATTAGCTTCCATAGAAAGTACAAACTTCAATAGCCTTATATGCTCTCCTGGGCAATACTGAGTCTCTCGTGTTTTATTTTTAGCCTTGGCAAGGAAACTGTCTTTGCTAATTTGCCTCAAAACAGATGATGGATATAATACTTTTCCCCAAGGAAAGCAGTAACAAGAGCAACAATATAACCTTCATATATAGTGTTTTTTCATATTTTATATCATTTGGTCTTTGTAGCAACTGTAAATCAAAAATAAAATTCTAAGTCTCCCTTTGACTGATGGACCCTCCCTTCAGTCAAGGGCATTTCAAAGCTAACCTGAAAAACAAGTTCAGGCAATGACGGAAAGCAAGGTGAACATGCCTCCTTCTACTCTCCTGCCTTTTGGAAGTCAGGCACAGATGACCAGCATTAACATCAACACAGAGACCTTAAGATTTATAGTACTGACTCTTTAATTCTGATAAGAAACATTTGCAATCTATACACCATGAAATACTATGTAGCCATGAAAAAGAACAAGCTCATGTCCTTTGGAGCTGGAGGCCACTATCCTTAGCAAACTAAAGCAGTAGCAGAAAACCAGATACTGCATGTTCTCACTTATAAATGGGAGCTAAATGATGAGAACACAGGATGCATAGAAGGGAACAACACACACCGGGGCCTACCGGAGGGTGGAAGGTGGGAGGCAGGAGAGAATCAGCAAAAATAATTAATGGGTACTAGACTTAATACCTGTGTGATAAAATAATCTGTACAATAAACCCCCATGACACACATTTACCTATATAATAAACCTGCATATCTTGCACTTGTACTCCTGAACTTAAAATAAAAGTTAAAAAAAGAGAAACATTTGCAATCTATTATTACTATTGTCTCTGAAGACTGTTACCTGGAGGCTTCAACTACATGATAAAGCTCTGCAACCCCTTATTAGTCTCCACAACCCTGTATTTTAACCCAGACATTCCCATCTATTGATTCCAGGTCTTTAGACAATAACTTAACTCTTTCAGCCAATTGCCAATCAGAAAATATTTACGTTTACCTATGACGTGGAAGCCCCCATGTATTAGTCTGTTTTCACATTGCTATAAAGAACTACCTGAGACTGGGTAATTTATAAACAAAAGAGGTTTGATTGACTTACAGTTCTGCATGGCTGGGGAGGCCTCAGGAAACTTACAATCATGGCAGAAGGTGAAGGAGAAGCAAGGCACATCTTACATGGTGGCAGGAGGTTGGGAGGAAGTGCCACACCTTTAAACCATCAGATCTTATGAGAACTCACTCACTCTCACAAGCAGAGCATGGGGGAAACTGTCCCCATGATCCAATCACCTCCCACCAGGTCCCTCCCTTGACACATGGGGATTACCATTTGAGATGAGATTTGGGTGGGTACACAAAGCCAAATCACAACACACTGCTTCAAGTTGTCCCACCTTACTGGACCAAACCAATGTACATCTTACATGTATTGATTGATCTCTTATGTCTCCCTAAAATGTATAAAACCAAGCCATAGCCATCCTGAGGTCTGTGTCATGGGCTACTGGTCACTCATATTTGGCTCAGAATAAATCTCTTCAAATATTTTATAGAGTTTGACTCTTTTCATTGACATAACCTTGCAAGACAAATTGGTATTATTCCTCCTAAGTAAAAATTTGAAACCCATGGGGGTTGTCTTGTTAAGTGAGTAAGTAGAGAAGCCAGGATTTGAACCCATATCTCTGTTACCAGTACCCATGATTTTCCTACCCAGGAGCCTTCTTTAAGTTCTGTTATTACTCACTCCCAGGGCAGGGAAGATTCACCTGCTTAGTGCACAGCTTGGACAGCCAGTATGCACAATGCCCTGTATGAGCATTGAATTGAAATGAGCAGAAAGAAGTGGTACTGTCTGAAAAGTGTCATCATTTTCAGGGGAGGCTGACAAAGGAACAAATAAAACTATTAACTCAGTGTTTTAAAGAGGCAATAAATACTAGTGAAGGCAGAAGCCAGGCAAAGTCATTGAAGGGGTAGTGTTTGTTTTGCAGATACAAATGGCCTATATGGAAATTATTCAAGCTTAATAGCTTAGAAATGCAAATATAGAATAATGAGAGACAAGTTAATCCCAGCAAAATGGTAAAGATTCTTAAAACGTGATAAGATGCAGTTTCGTTGTGAGTGAAGGGAAATGAACCTCTCATAATTGCTTGTGGGTTTAAAAATTGGTGCAACCTGCCACAAGGGCAATTTGGCAGTATTTTTCAAAACCTACAAAGTTTGTATGTGTTTTTATATAACGTCTGTCTTCCTGTGCTAGGTATTATGCTGGGTAGTAGAAATATGATGGTAAGGAAGATATTGTCCCCGCCTTCTTGGCAGGAGAGATGACTAAATAAGCAATTGCAATAATGTGATCATCTGATGAAGAATGTGTAATAGATTTTCTTATAATAATAGCATATGTGTGTGTGTGTGTGTGTATGTAATATGAAATATACTGAAAGAATAATGCCAAAGTTTTTAATGGAGCTTATCTCATCTTTTGATGGTGAAATAATGGAATATTTATTTTCTTTTTTAAATGTTTACTGTATTTTTTCAAATGCTCCTACAATGAATAGCTATTACTGGAATAATGACACTAAATCACGAACCTGCCCTTTCACAGCAATAAAAACCAGTCAGTTTGTGAGTCAATAAGAACCAGACCTGGAGGCATCTTAAGATCTATAATATGCCTGGCATATTTAGGCAAGGCTCTGTGTACCCATCTGAAATCCAAATGATCACTTCCTCACCCAATTCTGCTTTCTTCACTGCAAGCGTGTATTTAACTGGCCTGGTGACGTTTGAACCCAGCTATCATTATTGGTTTCCAATGCAGTTCATTCCTGGCACAGGAGTCCCACCTTGAACCCAAGCTCTATTGCCCTTCCTCCTACCTCTGCTCAAGAATGGAACTTGGTCCCCAGGACCCCATTCTGCTGGCTTAATAGTCCTAGGCACATCTCTATGAATAGCCACAGAGCTCTCTTGGGCTTAGAATCTAGAGATTTTGTAGAGCATCCTGTTGTCCTGTCCTTTTGCCTCCTGAATTAGACTCAAGTGACTTCTTCCTCTGGGATTAGAGATTTGGAATTTTAGGTTGCTCTAGGGAAAGCAGTGTACTCACTGAATTAGTTCTTTAATTCCACCACCTAATACCCTCGGTCATCCTTTCTCTTCCACTGGGAGTTGGGAGATTCAAGAATGCCTTGGAGAATGTGGTTTGTTACAAATTCCCACTCCAAGTTCTTTCTTCGGCTGTCCACCTGTTCTCTAGCCATAAGCTTCCCCTCAGTGACACCTCAAGCTTCTCATTAAAACCTCCCAATTCCATACTCAGGCTGTGTTGGAACTTGATACTTAAGACAATTGGCAAACTTTTTTTTTTTCCAAAAGTTAAATTAAATAATCATAGGATTGTGTGATTCTAAATATACTCTTGGAAAGTGATTAAATATCCTCATTTAGGCTACGAAGTAACCCAAGTATCTTAAAAGTCCTTCTAAAATTTATGTTTCTTGATAGTTCCATAATTTAAACAATTGTAAAATTTTATTTAGGAGCAGCTAGCAGTGACAGAACTTATTTTTAAAAGAAGTTGAAGAAGCAAATGCCTTTGGCAAACATTCTTGGGAAATTTTAAAACAAAAGACAAAACATATTTAGATATCACTACAACATTAAATGAGTTTGAAAGTTCTTTGATTTTCCTAAAATATCTACCTAAAGGTATTTACATGTATGTTATTTATATTCTCAGTATGGCAACACGTTTGCCCTGAATGTCAAAATTCTCAGTTAGTTCTCAGTGGGGTACTATCTTTAGTTATAGAAGGAGAGACAAATAGTGGCACACAGTTAATTATTTGACAATGTATGGCAGTAATGGTTTTGGTGAAGTTCACTTATTTGTACAAAATAGTTAAGATCAGCAATTCTTCAGGTTATTTATTTTAGAAAGATCAATGAAAATATATTTGTTCTTGATTGCTTTAGTATTAGAGGATTTGCACTAAGCTAGGTCATATTTGTAAAGGGTTGACTAAAAGTGGACATGATTTTTATGAAACCCAGTGAAACTTAGACTTCTATATTTGCATTTCTGTGCTATTAAGCTCGAATAATTTTCATATGGATCATTCATATTTGCAAAACAAACACCGTATTTTAATGATTTTGTCTCACTCCCACCATCAATAATATTGTTTATTGCTCCCTTTAAGTCTTAGCACTTTAGTTAAGCCGCTTCTTCTTCCCTTTCTCCTTTACATCTTAATTTCTGGGCATCTCATCTTTCATCATCTCCTGTTATACCTGTTACCAATTATCTAAATAGCAAAAGTAAAAATGTTACAAGTCCTTCTGTGCTAGAGATTTGATTACTTTGTTAGTAAGGGTGAAAAATAACTCTCCTATTCAACACATCTGATACACATTGGCACACACACATACCAACGATGTAAATGTTAACTTCCTTCCCCTTAAGAAGCAACTTCCTCTTTAAATATATTTTGGAAATTTAAGAAGCTTGCCCCATATCCACTCCTAAGCCATCCCTGTTGAGAGACCTTGCTGCTGCTGTACTTTAGGCTACTGGCATCACAGATGGTTACCCCTGTGCCCCAGGCTCACCTTCTTATTAGGATAAACATTTGGCTCAGTTGGCAGAGGCAGGATGTGGGAAAGGCCATGCTTCTACTTATTATTTGTGGTAGATCTTTGTCATTTTTTTCCCAGGGTACATGTGATAATTTAATCTGTTGATATAATTTGTAAAGATCAAAGTGGTATAATTTGGATAGCCATCACCTTAAATACTAGTCTTTCCTTTACACTTAGAAACATTCTAATTATTCTCTTCTAGCGATTTTGAAATATACAATAGGTTATTGTAAACTATAGTTGCCCTACTGATGTATTAAACACTAGATCTTATTTTTTCTATCAAACTGTAATATTTGTACCCATTAATCAATCTCTCTTTATTTTCTCCTTTCCCCTACCCTTCTTGGCCTCTGGGAACCACTGATCTCCTCTCTATTTTCATGATAGCCTCTTTTTCAGTTCCCACATATGAATGAGAGCAAATGATATTTCTCTTTCTGTGCCTGGCTTATTTTGCTTAACCTAATGACCTCCAGTTCCATTTGTGTTGCTACAAATGACAGGATTTTATTATTTTTATGGCTGAATAATATTCTGTTCTGTTGTGTAAATATACCACATTTTAAAATTGTATTCATCCATAGATGGGCACTCAGGTTGATTCCAAATTTTGGCTATTGTGAATAGTGCTACAATAAACAGGAGTGTAGATATCTCTTTGATATCCTGATGTTCTTCCTTTGGATATACACCTAGTAGTAAAATTGCTGAGTCATACAGTAGTTCTGTTTTTAGTTTTTTTGAGGAATCGCCATACTATTCTCAATAGTGGTTGTACTGATTTACATTCCCACCAACAGCATACAAGGGTTTCCTTTCTCCACATCCTTGCCAGCATCCATTTTTCTCTTTTTGATAAAAAGTCACTTTAACAGGGATAAGATGATATCTCCTTGTGGTTTGGATTTGTGTTTCTGTTATGGTTAATGAGGTTTAGCATTTGTTCTTATACCTGTTGGCCAAGAAGATATGTATGTCTTCTTTTGAGAAATATTTATTCAGATCTTTTGCCCAATGTTTTTAAACCAGATTGTTTGATTATTTTCTGTTACGTTTTTTGAACTTTTGTATATTCTGGATATTAATCCCTTGTCAGATAGATAGTTTGGAAATATTTTCTCTCATTCTATGGGTTGTCTCTCAACTTTGTTGATTGTTTCCTTTGCTGTGCAGAAGCTTTTTAGCTTGATATCATCCCAGTTATCAATTTTTACTTTTGTTGCCTGTGTTTTTAAGGTCTTATACAACAAATTTTTGCCCAGACCAGTGTCCTGGAACATTTTCCTAATGTTTTCTTCTAGTAGTTCCATAGTTTCTGATCTTGTCATTTTTTTTGATGACCCAGCTTTGGCACTTCCTTATCATATTTGGGAAACTACCCACCTTTTGAGGGAGATTCTGCTTTTCACTATGAAGGCTGAAAGTGCTAGCTAACCCTGTTCCCACTGTCCTTTGCAGAAAGGGGTATATCCCATGCCCTAGGCCATCCATCAGATAGATACAAACAGACCCTGAGTCCGAAGCTACTTTTGCGAAAAAGTAGAGACTATGCAGAAGCTTTTTTTTTTTTTTTTTAGACGCAGTCTCACTCTGTTGCCAGGCTGGAGTGCAGTGGCTCAATCTCGGCTCACGGCAACCTCCGTCTCCCAGGTTCAAGTGATTCTTCTGCTTCCGTCTCCTGAGTAGCTGGGGCTATAGGCACCTGCCACCATGCCCAGCTAATTTTTTGTATTTTTAGTAGAGATAGGGTTTCACCATGTTGGCTAGGATGATCTCAATCTCTTGACCTCGTGATCCACCCGCCTCGGTCTCCCGAGGTGCTGGGATTACAGGTGTGAGCCACAGCGCCCAGCTCTGCAGAAGCTTTTTTTGGGATCTAGGGAAGCAGTTACATCCAGCTCCCAGAGGCAACAGGGACAGTGATGTTTGTGGCAGTGTTAGGTCTCCAGTGCTGCGGTGCGAAAGTTAGAAGCTAGCATGCTGTGATATCTTCACTGGGTCAGATCTGTAACATTATTTGAGCCTTATGTCTGGCCATGTGGCCTCAGAGCCTGGTCCTCTGGAGATTCTAGAAGCCACTTGATATCCTTTTGGATATTTTAAAGCTGACCAAAAACTTACAAAAATATACAAAAAAATTCCTTTGCACTCTGAGTTTAGGTTTTCTTTTTAAAATGTTTACATTAAAAATAATTTTTTAATTAAAAATTTGTATAATAATTAAAAAATTAGAAATAATTTTAGACTCATATAGAATTTGCAAAAGTAGAAAATATAGTTTTGTATATCCTTCACCTAGCTTCCCCAATGACAATAACATACAAAAGTATAGCATAATTATCAAAACCAGTAAAAAGACATCAATGCAAACAATTAACTAAACTACAGGATTTATTTGGATTTCACCAGTTTTTTTCTGCACTAAAAAAATGTTTAGTATGAAATTTTATCTCATGTATAGATTTGTGAGGCCATGACCGCAGTCAGGAGGCCACACCTCCATCACCCCAAAGGAACTTCCTGTGCTTTCACCTCAGTCATACCCGCCTGCCAAACGTCACCCTTGACAGTGATCTATGGATTCACGATCATACTTTTATTGTTTCAAGAACGTCACATAAATGAATCATATAGTACATAACCACACACATCTCCCAAAGATGGATAATCATTCTTTTCATTTGTTTAATTAATTAATTAATTAATTAATTTTTTGAGTGGAAGTTTCACTCTTGTTCCCCAGGCTGGAGTGCAACGGTGTGATCTCGGCTCACCACAACCTCCACCTCCTGGGTTCAAGCGATTCTCCTGCCTCAGCCTTCCCAAGTAGCTGAGATTACAGGCATACAGCACCATGCCCAGTGTACGTTTTTTAGAGACGGGGTTTCTCCATGTTGATCAGACTGGTCTCGAACTCCCGACCTCAGATGACCTGCCCGCCTCAGTTTCCCAAAGTGCTGGGATTACAGGCATGAGCCACCACACCTGGCCAGATAATAATTCTTAGAAACAGTTCAGCCTAACTTTACAATAAAGAAGAGAAATATTTTCTAAATGCATCATATTCTATATAGATTTCCCTACCAATTGTTTCACTTTGGAAACAATGCTTTATATTATCATGCAGAAGAGTTTTAGTGCCCACCTCTTGTTTTCAGGTGTTGCTGGACTTGGGGTTTCGGAGTTGTTTCATCGTCTGCCAGCCACAGATTCATGTACTCTTATTGCCACCTTTAGGTAGCAAAATATCCCAGAAAGGCTTTAAAATGGACTTTTCCTTTTCTTTTTCTTTCTTCTTCCTTTGGACCATATTAAATTTTCTGGTGTGACATCCTTCTCATTACTTCCTATACATGAAAAAGATGGTATTAAGATTTATTGCCTTCTTGTCAATAGCAAACCACAAGCAATATAAAAATATGTATTCCTTTAGTTACATATATAAAACACAATGAAGACAATTGTTAGTTTACAACATAATATACTACCACTTTTTCCTCCCATTGGTACTAACATGTGTCCTCTTTGATAAGGAAATGCTCTTATCATAATTGACTCAATTTAGTAAAAACAACAATTTCACATATTTCTCCTCGGACTGACAGACACTCATCCACCACTTTGGTGTGTCTTCTAGTGTTTTTGTGCTGGAAAGTGGTAAGACAAAAGAAACAAAGGGACATTTGGCTTGTTGGTATCTATACTAACAGCTGGCGTTCAGTGTAGTATCTCAGTGCTGGAGGTTGCAGATTCGATGGAGGCAGGACATTCAGAAAGGCAAGAGGTTATGAAAGACATTTTATTACTTATCCATAAGTGAGGACTGAAATGATTTTTATTTAAATAGTCACAGTTATACTCATTATATGATGATTTTATTATTACATATGGGGCTGTTAATGTCTAAGACTAATTTCCTATAATCAAGTGTGGCACTTTTAGATGAATGTGATTATAAAATGCTCCAGAGAAAAACTGATAACCTGGTAATGATGGGAAGGGTTAGAATTTGCCAGAGTTTTGTTGTGAGAAATGTATTAGAAATCGTCATTTTTAATAAAGATAGGTGTTTTTCCTTCCAGAAAGGCATATCAGCATCATGCAGATGAATTTTAAAAAATATACATCACCCCTGCCTGTAAACATTTTGGGCTTCCATTTCTCTGGATTGAGAATCAGCTTTGCAATGATCCTTTCTTACCATAAGGAGTTTGCACATCCTTGGTTATGCTAAAGATGAAACAGGAGTAAGAACCCCTAGGTCAGAGCTGTAACAACCTTAGTTGAAAAGTTTCAGATAAAACTGGGGATGAGGTTGTAGACTGCAGATAAATAAGAAACTTGCAACTGACTTATAAGCCTTTTCTTTTTGTCAGTTGCCTATGACATATGACGAAAGTTGCTGAGACCATAAGAAATTCGCCTTTTTGTTTTCCTCAGGATAAGTGAGAACCTGACAGGAGTAGATACCAAGATCTGTAAAGTTGTACCAGCTTTCCTTCTTTCTTTTAACTTGGAATGTTAGAAATCTCTACCTTAGATGCAACTATCTTGAGTCCTTTATTACTGATTAGAATCACTTTCTTATTTTTCTTTAGTATTAGATAACACTCTTGATGTCATTGTCTTGCCTGTCCTAAATAAAAGTATTTTTGTCCATGTTTAGGCTGGAGTTCTAATAGGCCATTGATGAACTCTTGAAAGTTGAGAATCAAACAAGAATTCCAGAGCAGTGCTGAACTTTCTCTAACAATGGAAATCTCTGTGCTGGCCAGTCTGGTCACCCTTAATCACCATAGGCCAACTGAACATTTGAAATGTGACTAGTATGACTGAGGAACTAAATTCTAAATTTTATTTAATTTTGACTTAAATGGCCACAATTTTGACTTTAATGGCTACAGTAGGAAACAATGGAGCTCTAGAGAAAAAACTCAAGTGAGAGACTCAGGGCTTCTTTAAATGTAATTGCTCTCACTCGGAGATTTTCTTTCTAGAGCTCTTAAGCTTCTAACATCTTAGAAATTTTATAGTTTGTTTTATTGAAGGAGACCATTTGTTTATAATCTCTCTCTGAATTATTTTGCCCGGACTTTTAGAGTTTAGGCCAGTCATGGTGGCTCATGCTTGTAATTCCAACATTTTGGGAGGATGAGGCAGGAGAATCACTTGAGCCCAGGAGTTTCAGACCAGACTGGGAAACATAGTGAGACCCTGTCTCTTTAGAAAACATTACCTACATTAAAAATAGATAGATAAATAAATAAATGTTCAATACACCTTCACAGACTGTTTTTTCTTCCAGGCATGCCTGTTCACTCCCCTCTTGACCATACTGCATCCTTCCCCAGTTTCATGAAGAACACAGGGGCAAGCACATAGGAAATATGTCAAGAGCATTTGTATGTAGGTGTAGAGCACTTCAACTTGCAAAAGGCTGACTTACAAAGGCTCGTATGTGAATTATGGTTTTGCAGCTTCAGAAAGATTTCCCATTAACTCAGGGTACCAGAGCAACCTCAGAAAGGCAAGTGAAGTTCCATGTGTTATATAAAACAATCTGAAAGAATAAAGCTGTAATTCCAATACAAATAAAAAATTAAAAATAGAACAAAGGGACAGTTTTTTAAAATTTAGGATGACAGACAAAAGAAACAAAGGGACATAAGTGTGCACAGTTTCCCTGAAGGTGGGGTTCGGGGGAAAAGAACATGGGTGAAGAAGACATTAGATCAGAGAATTCAGCTCTGAAGTAGCATCATCACCAGTCGTCAGCATGGAACAAGTGCAGGTAGTGGGCCACTTTCCATGATAGTTACTAGATGTTTCTGAGTTGACTGCTTAAAACTGGTGAGGGAGAGAGTACAGTAATACCTACATTCTCCATATCTTTTTGTTTTTTAAACAAGGGTCTCAAAAGCATCTGAATAGCATAGGACTTAATGTCACCTGCATAAGCTCTAAGGAATTAGTCTTACCAGGCAGGCTTGGCAGAGCCATCCCCTCCCCACGGCGTTGGGAAGAAGACAAAAATATGTGAGGAATGTCTTGATTGTAATAATAGCTCCAGCATGTGGCACAGGGTCCACTAGGGTAGTTGTTGAATGCATGATTGCGATATTGACTGAGTGAATGGTATGGCTCCTATTCTGAGCAGTCTGTCCAGAAAGAAAATGAAACAGTGGCTCCCTGACCTGTGGACACTGGTCACAGTCTTTTAGGGGGTCGAGGGTTACTCATATTTTGCCTCTAGAAACTAAATATCAATAGAGTTTCCTTAGGCTCTTCTGTGGAGAAGGATATGGTGTAGATATGCTTCTCTGAGGTCAATTATCATTAAAATTTATACAGGTTTTTCTTGTATGGAATCCTATGACTTCATTTAATCTCTTTGGATTATTGGTGCACTCTCCTTTTTGCACTATGATCGAATCCACATGGTTAATAAATGAAAGATTATAAGAGGCTTGCCATCAAACTGACACCTACAATTCATCTCTCTTGACCCATGCACAGGAGAAACCTGGAGAAGTACAGTATTCAGCTGACCATGAATACGGCTGCTATTTTTCATGGTCTGACTGAAGTTCTAGTTAGCCCTTGACTCTTTCCTGGAATACTACCATCATTTTCAGATAGAAAAATGATAGCTTACATGAAAACTTAGAAACAGATTGTTTTGCCTTAAACCAATTTATCTGCATCAATTTATCTAAAGGTCAACCTTCGTTGAGAATTTCTATATTCTCAGACATCCTCTTTCCCCCCATGCATTTGAGATTTTATATTTTCAATGTAGTTCCATCAAATATACAGGGCTGATGTCTACTTTTGGATAACAGAGAGTAACAGTGACCAGATTTATCTTCCTGCCTAAAACAACTAACTGAAAAAAATGAAGACAAAGTATGTAAAACAATGGTGTCCAGACACTGGACATAGGACAGCATAAAGCAGTGATCCCTAAGAGAGGACAAATCAATAAGCTGAGCCTTGTGATTGCTCCGCTGACCTACTTGAGAGAGTCCTTAGGCCACAGGGCCAGAGGGCATGCCCTGGTGGACTGACTACAGTCAATTCCAAGACACTGCATCATCAGATTTGTGAATTTTCCAGCTGGACTATTGTACTAGAGATATTTTCATGAAGGTTTATGTTCCTGCAATGCTGACATCTTTCTCCTGAGGAAAGTATTTTTCTCCCATTCTTTCTGCCTAAAACTTCTGTTGAATCTAAAACTCAGTTGATTCAAAATTTAAATAAAATAAAATAAAATAAATTTGCCTTGGGCAGCATATGTGATGATCAATCAGTGAATCTATCCCTTATCTTCTGGCTTGGACTATTTGGGCCAGGGATTGGTGTTCATGCTTGGGGTTGAAAATAAAGAAGTTACTTGACAAGAATTTTGTCTCTTGGATCATATTGGGTGGTAACTAATTGAGCAGTTCAGATGTTTTCTCTTAGAAAGCATAAATGCCAACCAAAAAGGTGGGACCCTAGAACTCAGGTTGTATCTTGAAAGGTTGAACAACTATTTTGATTTTCCATGAGGCCTGATATATATCTTAGTCTTAATGTAGCAGAGGGACTACATAGTTGCTGAGATGATTTTTTTCTGTTTTTCTCACAATAAATGGCTATCACCAAAAGTAATACTTTTATATATTTTGTAGGAAAATATACAAAGTATATATATATAAAGTGATACTTTTATATATATATTTGTATATAAAATAATACCTTTATATAGTTTGTAGGGAAATATAAACTAAGATTCTTTATTAATCATAATAATATTATAGTGATGATTTATTGATTTACTGTGAACTAAGCTCATTTAAACTACCCAATGGTCTTGTAGGGAAATGTATTATTATTATCATCATCATCATCATCATCATCACAGCTTTACAGTTTGTAGCCCAAGGTCAGATGAGTAGTAAGCATAAGAGTTGTGATTCAAACCCAAGTTCAAGTTTATCTGAACAATTATTTTATGCTCCTTTTCCTCCCGTTATGCTTCTTTGATCACTTTATTGATTAATATTCTTTCCACCTAAGTTAATTAGGACATCTGGGAAAAAAAGATGAAACTCAGGGCATAGGTTTGATCTTTCTTAATTTACTGGACTCAAAATTTGTTTTTGATGTATCTTATTCCTGGGTAATTTTTGCTAAAATTGAATTGGTTTTACTTGGGTGAGTTGTCAGTGACTGATATTAAAATTCCAATTAGAATGTGTGTGAATCACCATTTTTCCAAGTAATTAAATAAGAGATTATCTTATTTTTGAGAGAATGTTAGCTGCCAGCAAACATGTTTTTAACTAATAGACTTTAAATGAAACTCACTGTAAGTGATATTTTACTACTACATAGTAGAACTGAATTCTTATCAGGAAAGGTCAATATTTCTAATCAAAGAAACACAAATACAGTTCTCACCCTCAGAGAGAAGAAATTTTATCTATAATTATATGTTAAATAATTGGTTAGAATCTATTAAGTGTGGTTT
This sequence comes from Trachypithecus francoisi, assembly GCF_009764315.1. Taxonomy (NCBI): domain Eukaryota; kingdom Metazoa; phylum Chordata; class Mammalia; order Primates; family Cercopithecidae; genus Trachypithecus; species Trachypithecus francoisi. The sequence goes on along the minus strand of NW_022681431.1, from coordinate 20,988,333 downwards.
GAAAAGGTGATTTTTGTTTTAAAAAAAGTTCATCAGAAAAGTTCAATACAGAAAATAGGATATGTTTTAGGAATTATCATGGGTTTTTTAATACAGTTAAGATTAGTAAGCATAATCTTTTGGGCCTATTAACTGATAAAAAACTGGCATGGTTTGGAATATAAGGAAACCTGGAAGATGAGCTGTTGGACTAGTTACTTAACAGAGTGGTTTGAATTGATTGGTATTTTTGGCAAAGGACTCATAATTCTTGTCAGTTTTCCAAAGAATTACAGAAGGAGACTAGGCAATGACATACTGTAAAAAATTTTAAACCCTGCCATATTATTGCATCCATAAAATCTCACACAGTACACCAGATTATAATTTTTCTAAGATTAAAAGAAAAAAAAAAAAAACAACCGTATGTTAGGACTGCAGCTCTTTGGGGCTACTGAGCAGAGAATGTCTAATAGAAGTCATGGTTAAGAAAAAAGCAAGCCGGGCGCGGTGGCTCACGCCTGCAGTCCCAGCACTTTGGGAGGCCGAGACGGGCGGATCACGAGGTCAGGAAATCGAGACCATCCTGGCTAACACGGTGAAACCCCGTCTCTACTAAAAATACAAAAAAATTAGCCGGGCGCGGTGGTGGGCGCCTGTAGTCCCAGCTACTCAGGAGGCTGAGGCAGGAGAATGGCATGATCCCGGGAGGCGGAGCTTACGGTGAGCCGAGATCGCGCCACTGCACTCCAGCCAGGGGGACAGAGTGAGACTCCGTCTCAAAAAACAAACAAACAAACAAACAAACAAACACCCAACTAAATTGCTTTAGAATTAAACTCTTTTTTGAATATGATATGAATGAATTTGGGTGTTCTTTTTGTCATTTTAATGTTTAAAAATCGTATTTGTGAAGGTACTTAGTATCATTATTAAACTTTTGCAGTACGTAGTAAAAAGTCAAACAGTACTAGAAGATATGCAGTGATTATTGAGTCTCCTTCTTAGCTCAGACTCAGGAAGGTAATCATCAACAGTTTCTCTGTGTCCTTCCTAAACATTTTCAGGCATCCGTATATACTTGTTTTTATACAATGAGAGTGTATCCTATTCACTAGTCTTCAAAATATAAATGTTTTCTACTAAATGCAAAATCTCTGTGACATCTTCATATCAGCATGTACATATCTACTTTATTCTCTCTAACTTTGGCTTATTATTCTTTTATATAGTCATACTTTTTTTTTTTTTTTTATTTAGCCAGTTCTCTATTGGTATACAGTTAGGGACCTTTGAGATCTTTTCTATCATTATGGTACAGTGAACATTCTTGTATATATATCTTTGGTAATGTCCAAGTATATATGTTGGACAAATATTTATAAGCAGAATTACTAGGTCAAAGAGCATTGGCTTATTCAATTTTGATCTTGTCCACTTACTCTCCAAAGAAAATTTTAACTAATTGTACTCCTATTAATTAGGAATGAGAATGGCTCTCACCAACATGGTAGTCAAACTGATCTTTGTTAGTCTTATAGGTGAAAATAGAATGTTGTTTTACTTTGCAAACCACTGACTTTAAATAAAGCTGAAAACTTTCCATGTTTTAATCTATTTGTAATTTTGTCTATAAAATGTATGTTTTGCTCATATTTCTATTAAGTTTTTCATTTTTCTTTATTTGTGATAGTGTTTCATAGATCAAGGAAATTAGCAAAATACACTTTCTTATTACATTTTCTTGAGGAAATCAATAAGCATCTTTGGTTATAGATGATTTAAAGGCACAACAAGTGATGAGTATGGTATTCAGATTTGATTAGTTCGTGATCAGTAGTGACACACTAACTTTATACTAATGTATTTGGTCTATGTTAGAGATTAAAAGAGATATTTTATGTGCATCATTTGTATAGTCATGTATGCCTTTTGTATACTTTCACTGCAGTAACGTTTATACAAAGTACAAGATACAGATGTAAAATTCACAATACGTTTTGACAAATGTACATATCCCTATGATCAGTATACACTCATAACCCTCGAAAGTTTCCTCTTTCTTTCATCAATCCCCATCCCACCTCCTGTTGATACTTACTTTTTCTCCTAGAGGCAGTCACTAGTCTGGCTTTTGCCTATTATTAAACTCCATTTAGATAATCCAGAAAATGGTTTATCTCAGTAAAATTTTCACTTGTATCGAGAAGTGTGTGTATTATACTGTTGTCAGGTGCTCTGTAAAGGTCAACTAGGCCAAGCTGTTTTCCATTTGTTCGATCAATTATTGAGAGAGGATGGTGAAGCTTTTCACTTTTACTTGTGAACTTTTAATTTTGCCATTCAAGCTCAGATTTTGCTTCATGTATTTTGAGGCTCTATTATTAGGTGCATAAATGTAAATGATTGTTATATCCTTCTGATAAACTCATTTTTATTTTTATCATTATAAAATGCCTCTCTTTATGCCTGTTAATATTCTTTGCTCTGAAATCTACTTGGTCTAATACTAAAAGTGTCACCCAGAGTTTCTTTTGATTTGTATTAAGGTAGTGTATCTTTTTCAGTTTTTTTTGCCTTTTCACTGATTTGTGTTTTGCGTGTAAAGTATATTTATTATAGGCAGCATATAAATGGGTCTTGATTTTTTATTCAATATACCAACCTACATCTGTTAATGGGGGTGCCTAGACTACTTACATTTCACATGATTATTGATAAAGTTATATTTAAATCTATCATTTTGCTATTTGTTTTGTATTTGCCTCAACTGTTCTTTGTTCCCATTTCCTTCTTTTCTGCCTTTTGAATTATGTGTTATTTATGGCTCCATTTTATGTCCTTTGTTGGCTTATTAGCTTCAATCCTTTTTGTTGCTGCTGTTGTGTGGTTTGTTTGTTTGTTTGTTTGGGTTTTTTTTTTTTTTTTTTTTTTGGAGAGGGAGTCTCCCACTGTCACCTGGGCTGGAGTGCAGTGGCGCAATCTCAACTCACTGCAACCTCCACCTCCCAGGTTCAAGTGATTCTCCTGCCTCAACCTCCAAAGTAGCTGGGATTACAGGCACTGGCCACCATACCGAGATAATTTTTTTGTATTTTTAGTAGAGACGGGGTTTCACTATGTTGGCTAGGCTAGTCTCAAACTCCTGACCTCATGATCTGCCCGCCTCAGCCTCCCAAAGTGCTGGGATTACAGGAATCCTTTGTTTTTATAGTGGTTGTTTTAGAGTTTAAAAGATACATCTGTAACTTATCACAATCTATCTTCAAGTAATATCATACCATTTTACAAGTAGTATCAGTCATATATTCATAATTTATATCACTTCAAAGATAATATAAGAACCTGACAGAAGGATATTTTCATCACCATCATCACCATCACCACCCCGAAGTCTCTGTGCTGTTGGTATCCTTCATTTTACTTCTACACATATTATAAGCCCTAAAATATATTGTTATTATTTTTACTTTAAATGATATATTAAGGAGGGTTATAAACATTTTAAAATGTCATTCTCTTTACCCATATATTTATCACTTATGGTGCTCTTCATTCCTTAGTGTAGATCTAGATTTCCATCAGGTATCATTTTCCTCCTGCTTGAAGAATTTCCTTCATCATTTGCTATACTATTGTTCTGTAGATAATAAATTCTTTCAGACTCTGTATGTCTGAAGAAGCCTTCATTTTCACCTTTGTTTCTGAAAAATATTTGCCCTGGGTAAAAAAATGTCAGGCTGACAATTTTTTTTTTCTCACTGTTTTAAAGATGTTCTACTGTCTTCTCATTTACATTGTTTCCAATAAGTCTGCTGTCATCCTTATCTTTTTTCCTCTGTATGCAACATATTTTTATTCTCTGGCTGCTTTTATAATTTTGTTTTTGTTGTTAATTTTAAATTGTTTGTGCTATGTTTTGATATGTATGTATATGTGTGTGTATATATATCTGTTAATTTAATGTTTCTTGTCCTTGAGGTCTATGGCACATCTTGAATCTGTGGGTTTATGAGTTTTTTTAAAATCAAATTTAGAAAATTTTCAGACATTATTTCTTCAAATGATTTATCTGTTCCATATGCAGCAACTACAGTTACGTACATAATAGGTTCCTTAAGGTTGTTCACTGATGCTCTGTTCAATATTTCGAGTCTTTTTACTCTGTGATTAATTTTGAATAGTTTCTGTTGCTATATCTTCAAGTTTATTAATGGCTTTCTACTGTGAATCCCATCCAGTGTACTTTTCATCTTAAAAAATGCATTTTCACTCCCAGCATTTTGACTTGTATCTTCTTAAATCTGACATGTCTCTACTTGACATGCTCACTCTTTCCTCTACTTTCTTGCATGGTTATAATACAGTTTAAATGACTGTTTTAATGTTCTTTCCTACTTCTGTAGGCATATCTGTGTCACTTCTGAGTCTGCTTCTATTGATTAATTTTTTTTCTTGACATGGAAAGTGTTTTCCTGCTTCTTTGGATATTTGGTGTTTTTTATTGGATAACAGGCTTTTAAATTTTTACCATGTTTGGTGTTAAATCTTTTGGTATTCCTACAAATATTTCTGAGCTATGTGCTGAGACACAGGTAAGTTACTTAGAAGGGTTTTGAGACTTGCTTTTAAGCCTTGTTAGGCGGGCCTGGAGCAGGTGTTAGTCTAGGGCGAATTTGCCCTGTTACTGAGGCAGTCCCCTTCTTTTCCTACTCAATGCTGAGTGAACTGTGAGGTTTTCCATTCGATGTTTAATGGGTGTGGGAGATTATTCCCTCTGTTCCTTTAGAATAGATCTTTTCTTGAACTCAGGCAATTTCTTCACAAACTTGTACTGGTGGATATTTAGCTAAGAACTTGAGGGAAGCCCTCTGCAGATCTCTGAACTTCAATCTCTGTGCAGCTCTCGCCTTTCTGGTACATCCAACAGTGAACTTTAGAAGGCTTAGTTTCCTCAGATTCCCAATTCTGTCTTCTCAATTCAGGGAGACTCACAGCAAACCAAGACTTCAAACATTTCAGCAAAATAGTAACTATTTTTGCTTAAATGAGATTGCACATGGATTTTTGATACTTGCATTGAAAGTCCACCTGTTGGTTGAGCTTCAAGATATGAAGACTTGATATCTTGATATAATCCTCTATGAATAGTTTCTCTCAAACTATTAAATATTATACAAATAGGCTATTTAGTTCATTTTATTATGACTATTATAAAAGCTAAGTATAAAACACACATATGCACGTGCACATATACACACTACCACCACCACCATCATTAAAAATACTGTAAATTGGAAAACAAGGATTATCTAGAATGTCATGACCCAGTGATCATGCCTATTTCTATCTCACAAAGAAGTCTTTAATAATTTGATAGTTGTCCATAAATATTAGGTTATACAAAGTGAGTTCTTAATCCAATTATCTTCTTTCTTTATATCATCATTCTTCAGAAAACTCAAATTTTAATGTGTTAAATTTCCTTTTTTTTCTTTTAGTTGGTCTTTTTCATGTATCTTATCTTATCATCTTATCTGTTTTAGGTTTCCCCACACCAACATCATAGCTATATTTTCGTGTAAATTATAAAATTTAAAAAATTTTCTTTTCACTTTTAGAAGTTGAATCTACTTGGAATTAATCTTTGTATATACTGTGAGGTAGAAATCTAAATTTTTAACGAAAATAATAAATGTTTTCAACCTGTTTATTAAGAAGTCTGCTCTTTCCTCGTTGATTTATATTACTCACCTCTGTCATATATACATGGACCAGTTTCTGGGTTCTCTGTTAAAATTCATTGATCAATTTGTCTGTACTTATCTCATAGTCTTAATTACTAAATATCAAAGGAAAGTATTGATGCCAGATAAAACAAGTCTACCTATTAGTTCTTCATCAAAATTAACTTGAATATTCTTGGTCTGTTGCTCTTTCATATGAATCTTGGTTTATTTATCTAGTTCCTGACATGCACAAAATATTTGTTAGAACTTTGGTTCAAATTTAACTGAGTATATGGATTAATTTGAGGGCAAATTGGTATCTTTCGGACACAAAGTCATCCAACTAATGAATATAGCATAACTATTTATTTATTTGGATCTTCTTTTATATGCTTTAGTATTATATTGTGTGGACCAAATACAATACTATATTTTGAAGACCAAAATAGACACTCCTTTAACAACTAACATGGACTCCCAAGGTTAACAAAACAAAAGTTTAGGAGTTAGGTGACGTGACAACTTCCTAAATCCCTATAGCTACCAAGAAACAACCACATTCTTACTAAACTCTCTAACAATAGGAGTTCAGATCCCTCCTCACTCTAATTTACAACTGAGACCACTACCACTCTTTTTGGACAGAGGACCGGCCTTACAAATATTCTTTCTTTATAGACAACTGCAATCCGTAAGCCAGTTTCAGCCAGATTATAGAGGCTGGGCACAAGCTGTCTTTGTGTTCCATAATTCATCTTTTGACATAAAGAACCAGATTCGATCTCAATTTAATGCTAAAACCCCATCCCAAAGTGAATGTGGGTTGTATGTTACATTTATGCTTACCCATTGCACATGCACTTGACCTCCTTCATGATTTTGTATAACTTTTCCCTCAAGCCTGCTGAACATGTGTGACTCTACTGAGGGATATGGGCCTTGTGAAGTACAAAAGCCAATCTTCTTTTCCCTTCTCCAAAGAGAGAGCACTTTTAGTCCACACCAGAGACTGTCTCTTCCCCATTTGCAAGCTGATATTGCCAATAAAGGTCTTTTTTCTACTGTTTAGTCATCCTGGTGATTTTTTTGGGTGACAACTGTAATTTTCTTCATAAGGGTTTTTACATTTATTCCTTTTTGTTCTTGTTGTTCTTTTGTTGGGATAACTATCTATTTTTACCAGTATGTAGGATGGCTATTGATTTTGTATCCAAAATGCTTATAAAATAATTAATATTAATATGTTATTCATGCATTACCTATGAAGGAAATAATAGAAAACAAGAATGTCTTATTTTATAAGACAATAAGATGTTTTTGCTGTACAAGCAAAGTAAAAAATTGATTTTAAATAGGACTTTATCAAAATTTAAAACTTTTTTACTTCAAAGAATACTGCCAAGAAAACAAAATGACAACCTAGTGACTGGGGGGGAACTCTTTGACAATCATATATCAGATAAGGACATGTAGGTAGAATATATAAAGAACTATTTCAACTCAAAAGGAAAGATAGCCCAGTTGAAAAACAGAGCAAAGAATCTGAATAGCTGTTTTTCCAAATAAAACATACAAATGTCCAATAAACACATGAAAGGGCAGTCAAGACATAGTAGCCTCCCCATTCCACCAATAAGGGTTTTACAGTACCATCTACCTCCCACCCCGGTAAGCCCTGCCTTAAACACAAAAGAGAAAAATAAGATCACTTTGTAGCGTCCAGCATTCAGATCCACGTAGGCAACTAAGTTTTGTGCCACGTATGTGCTGTCACTCCACAGACATTGCGGCATGTTGCACAACTCAGTGACTCCTGCTGATCTGTTTTTTTTTTTTTTTTTCTGTTAAATCTCAAGGATGAGCATCAGACAGAAAAAAATTTAAGAAGCATCACCTTTCCAGGGATGACAGAAAAACCCACCAAATAAATGATAGAATTAAGATAGTACTACAGAGGAAACGGTATAGTTGAAATCACAAAAAACTTGGGGATGACTGATTTTTAGGGGGAGGTAGGAGGATTATATCAAGATATCAAGGTATTTCCTATACTGGGAAACCAGTAAAGGACACATAAGAAACCATCAGAGATATTTGAAGATGAAAAACATTATATTGTACCAATCACGAGAATGTTGCTTCAAGAGGAGAGTGATTGACAATTCCAACTCCTACTGAAGAAGGACGACTGAAAATGGCTGGTGCGTTGGACAATTAGGAAGACAATAGTATAATTGGGGAGACTGTGTATTAACTTTGGATTCTGATTTATCTGGATTTGAATCCCAATGCCACCTCTTATTAAGCTATATAAGTTTAAGTCCTCATCTAAGTCTATAAAGCCTGAATCATGGGATTGTTGTATAATCTAAATGAGATAAATGTGTAATATCTCACACATAGTAAACTATGACTGAAGAAAAGAGAAAGATAGGGTGGCAGATAAAAAGAACATTAGAATGGGTAGGGATTTTGTTGGGCCACCAAAGAGTTAAATCATGGGTAGAGAAGGGGCAGAAGTCTGGTATGTAAGTGCATCCAGAAGATATTCAACAGAGGCCCGATCAAATAGAAGCAGAGTGGGTAGCTCAAAAGCAGACAGTGGGGCAGAGCAGAAAATGGGATGGAAGGAGGAGACACTTGGATCAAATGGAAAAACATGATATTTTGGAGTCATTTATTATTACGCCTTACATTTGTCCATATACCATAAACATATATTTGAATTGGCTCATACTATGATATTTCATTTTAAAATGATATAAAAAAGTTAAGATGTCTTTAACAATGAGGAAATCGTGTTATATATTACAGTGTACCAACGACTATTAAACTGAAAAGAAAATATTAGCCTTTATGGTTAGGTGAAAAATATCTGGAATACTCAGTAAATCAGAATCCCTTACTGCCTGGTGATGGTATACAGAGAAAGCTTCCTTACAACTTAGTGGTATATTTATTAGGTCAGTCAGGCCCCTCCAAAGAAGAACTGGGACTGAGTAGATGACAGACTTGGAAAGATTATGAAGTTAAGACCAAGGCAAGGTAAAACGGAAGAAATAGATCCTAATCCTTTGTTCAGGAAATGTTTGTCTTATGGGTATCCAATAAATCAGGGACTCACAATCGAAATGTCAAGGTTCAATAAGCACTATTCTCTCTGTAACTCTTTTTTATTTTCTTTTTTCCCAGTATTCTTCTTAACAACAGTTCTCTGTATTTCTAATTTTAACCAGGCCAAGGCTTCTTTGCTGTTCTATGTATTTTAAGTCACATTGATATGATGAGATGACTATAGGTTAAAGAAGAAGAGGAAGAATGAAGGTAGGAAGTAAGGATGGAGGAAAAAAGGATAGGAGAGAAACCAGGAAGAAAGGAAGGAGGGGTCAATTTAAAACAATAGCAGAAGGATGCAGTGGAAAAATAGACTCCACCACTTCCTAAAGTTTGAGACGCTCTTTTAAAACATTTTTTTCAATCAAATAAGAACACATTCCGCTCTCTTATAGATACTCAATGCATGTTAGCACATTACAGACTCTGAGAAGGAAGCAGTTTACCTTTGCTTAACTTGACATTTCCCAAATGTGTGTACTTATGATTTCCTGTGTAACAACTTTTAATAGCCACAGTAGTTTAATTCCCCTGGCACACATTTTAGAAAAAACTGGAGTTCAGAACTTCATTTGCACAGACTGTTGAATTATGTTTTCTTCTTCTTAAGCACAACTTTTTATTATCTTTAACTGGCTATTGTGAGGTACCAGTTGGATTGCATGTCATTATATAATGCTCAATATCTATTATTCCAGGAAATACTGTCCATTGGTTGTATATTTCACAGCTCTCTAAACCATAGTTTTTTAGTCTTTGAAGATATGATTTGAGCAATAGGAGAAATGAGATGAGCTGAGACACCAACAGACACCTGTTTTAGAAAGATATATGTAGTAGGCAGATTAATGACCTCCAAAGATATTCATGCCCTGATTATTAGGTTTGTGAATATGTTACCTTACATGGCAAAAGGGACTTTGTAATGTGATAAAGTTATGAATCTTGAGATAGACAAATTACTTTGGATTATACAGGTGGGTTCAACTTAATCACTTGAGTCCTTAAAAGTAGAGAACATTTCCCTTGTGCAGACAACCAGAGAGATGGTAGCATGGGAAGGACTCAGTCCACCATTTAACTTAACTTTGAAGATGGGAGGAGACCGAGGACCATGGGCAGACTTTAGAAGCTGGAAAAGAATCGGGAAGAGATTATCCCCTAAAGCTTCAGAAAAGAACACAGCCCTGTTGACATCTCAATTTTATCCCAGTAACACTTGCATCAGACTTCTCATCTACAGAACTGTAAGAATATATTTGTAATGGTTAAACCACCAGTTTGGGGGAATTTATAACAGTAGCAATAGAAAAACTATATGACCAGCAAGTATAAGAGGAGGCAGGATAGGAAATGTTTGTACTGAGCAAAATCCTCTAGAAGGAGACTATTATAAAAGCTGCATTCTGGCACTGTGTTCTATAATAACCTCCGAGATTCCTGGCCCCTGGTATATTCACATATTTCCTAGTTACTCCATCAATCACTAATATGGGTGGTGCTACTAAAGGATTTTGTAGGTGCAACTAAGTTCCCGTGTCCACTGGCCTCAAAATAGAGATTATCCTCTATGGGCCTGACCTAATCAGGTGAGCCCTTAAAAGTGATGGGACGCTTTTTGGCAAAAAGAGATTGGATGAATGAGAGCATTTGACACCAGGGACATTCTCCACTGCTGGTTTTGCAGATGAAGGAGTTCACTGTTCCAAGATTGAGGGCAGACTCTAAGAGCTGAGAGTTGCCCCCAGCTGACAGCCAGCAAGAAAATGGGAACCTCAGTCCTATAACCACAAGGAACTGAACTCTGCCAGCAAAGTGAATGAGCTTGAAGACAGCTCCAGATGAAATCAGAGCTGGCTGACTCCTTGATTTCAGCCTTGTAAAATCCTGTGTGGAAAATCAACCCTTGCTGTGTCTAGACTCCTGACCTTCAGAACTGTGAGTGAATAAAAGAGTCTGGTTTTAAGCAGCTAAATGTGCGGGAATCTGTTACATAGCAGTAGAAAACTAACTCAGCTGGATTATGATGTAATATTTAGGAGTTATATAAAATTCTGTTTTAGTCAATGATAACATTGACACAGGGCCTGAGGAAAGGCACTTTCCACAGGATTATATACCTTTGAGGGTAGTTAACTGCATGTGTGTCACAGAGCCTATGCACTGTAGATGCAAATGAATACTTTTTTTTGTTTTGTTTTTTTTGAGACAGGGTCTCATTTTGCTGCCCAGTCCAGAGTGCAGTGATGCAGTCACAGCTCACAGTAACTTTGAATGCTTGTACTCAAGAGATCCTCCCATCTCAGCTTCCCAAAAAGCTGCGACCACAGGCATGTGCCACCACTTGGCTAATTTTTCTATTTTTCATAGAGATGGAGTCTTGCTGTGTTGCCCAGGCTTGTCTTGAACTCTTGGGCTCAAGAAGTCCTCCTGCCTTGGCCTCCCGAAGTGCTGGGATTACAGGCATGAACCACTGAACCCAGCCTGAATACATTTTGATTTGAATTTAAAAGAATCACAAATCCCATTTTATGTTGAGGACCTATTTAAGGGATGTTCAACTTTAAACATCTCCACTCCTATGATGTTCATTTTCTCTTTCCATTTGATAAAACAAGGCTAGCCTGTTTATTAAAAAGATGAAATATATTCTCATCAAAAGACGAATACTGGTCATATCACTCACATATGAGAACAGATATCAGGGCACTGCATAGGGAGAAGTTGTGCAGAGGACACCAGCTGTCTCCAGTGCAGTTACTGGGGATGCACCAGCCAGTTTGCTGATTTTTTTTTTTTGAGATGGAGTTTCACTCTTCTTGCCCAGGCTGGAGTGCAATGGCATGATCTCGGCTCACTGCAACCTCCGCCTCCCAGATTCAAGCGATTCTCCTGCCTCAGCCTCCTGAGTAGCCGGGATTACAGGCATAATTTTGTATTTTTAGTAGAGACGGGGTTTTCCCTGTTGGTCAGGCTGGTGTCAAGCTCCCAACCTCAGGTAATCGGCCCACCTCGGCCTCCCAAAGTCCTGGGATTACAGGTGTGAGCCACCGTGTCCAGTCTGCTAATCTTACTAATACAAGTGACCAGGGTTTGATGGAGAAATGTCAGAATTTAGTATCTTAGAAGGTTGTCTGCACGTCCTAAAAGCATACATGCCTACCTACTTTTGTGTATTGATTGATTCTCTTGACCTATACACTGGAAGTCAAGATACTTCAGATAAAGGATTCAGAGGAGGGAATGAGCAGGTAATCCTCAAGACTAGAAGGACAGTGTAAATGCTGAATTCAGGATCCATGTCTAAGAAGGGTAAGACTGCTGTAGCGAACAGAAGATGAACATCAGTTTGCTTATTTGTAAAATCAGAGTTGGCAAAAGAAGCCAGTGGAATCCCATTGAACACAATCAGCAAAGCTTTCCTTTGGTGGATTTCTTCTTCTTTTTTTTTTTTTTTTTTTTTTTATTATACTTTAAGTTCTAGGGTACATGTGCATAACGTGCAGGTTTGTTACATATGTATACTTGTGCCATGTTGGTGTGCTGCACCCATCAACTCGTCAGCACCCATCAAGTCATCATTTATATCATGTATAACTCCCCAATGCAATCCCTTCCCCCTCCCCCCCCTCCCCATGATAGAGGCCCCAGTGTGTGATGTTCCCCTTCCCGAGTCCAAGTGATCTCATTGTTCAGTTCCCACCTATGAGTGAGAACATGCGGTGTTTGGTTTTCTGTTCTTGTGATAGTTTGCTAAGAATGATGGTTTCCAGCTGCATCCATGTCCCTACAAAGGACGCAAACTCATCCTTTTTGATGGCTGCATAGTATTCCATGGTGTATATGTGCCACATTTTCTTAATCCAGTCTGTCAGTCTGTAACAGATGGACATTTGGGTTGATTCCAAGTCTTTGCTATTGTGAATAGTGCCGCAATAAACATACGTGTGCATGTGTCTTTGTAGTAGAATAATTTATAATCCTTTGGGTATATACCCAGTAGTGGGATGGCTGGGTCATATGGTACATCTAGTTCTAGATCCTTGAGGAATTGCCATACTGTTTTCCATAATGGTTGAACTAGTTTACAATCCCACCAACAGTGTAAAAGTGTTCCTATTTCTCCACATCCTCTCCAACACCTGTGGTTTCCTGACTTCTTAATGATTGCCATTCTAACTGGTGTGAGATGGTGTCTCATTGTGGTTTTGATTTGCATTTCTCTGATGGCAAGTGATGATGAGCATTTTTTCATGTGTCTGTTGGCTGTATGGATGTCTTCTTTTGAGAAATGTCTGTTCATATCCTTTCCCCACTTTTTGATGGGGTTGTTTGTTTTTTTCTTGTATATTTGTTTGAGTTCTTTGTAGATTCTGGATATTAGCCCTTTGTCAGATGAGTAGGTTGCAAAAATGTTCTCCCATTCTGTAGGTTGCCTATTCACTCTGATGGTAGTTTCTTTTGCTGTGCAAAAGCTCTTTAGTTTAATGAGATCCCATTTGTCAATTTTGGCTTTTGCTGCCGTTGCTTTTGGTGTTTTAGACATGAAGTCCTTGCCCATGCCTATGTCCTGAATGGTACTACCTAGATTTTCTTCTAGGGTTTTTATGGTATTAGGTCTAACGTTTAAGTCTCTAATACATCTTGAATTAATCTTCGTATAAGGGGTAAGGAAAGGATCCAGTTTCAGCTTTCTACTTATGGCTAGCCAATTTTCCCAGCACCATTTATTAAATAGGGAATCCTTTCCCCATTTCTTGTTTCTCTCAGGTTTGTCAAAGATCAGATGGCTGTAGATGTGTGCTATTATTTCTGAGGACTCTGTTCTGTTCCATTGGTCTATATCTCTGTTGTGGTACCAGTACCATGCTGTTTTGGTTACTGTAGCCTTGTAGTATAGTTTGAAGTCAGGTAGCATGACGCCTCCAGCTTTGTCCTTTTGACTTAGGATTGTCTTGGCAATGTGGGCTCTTTTTTGGTTCCATATGAACTTTAAAGCAGTTTTTTCCAATTCTGTGAAGAAAGTCATTGGTAGCTTGATGGGGATGGCATTGAATCTGTAAATAACCTTGATTCTTCCTATCCATGAGCATGGTATGTTCTTCCATTTGTTTGTGTCCTCTTTGATTTCACTGAGCAGTGGTTTGTAGTTCTGCTTGAAGAGGTCCTTTACATCCCTTGTAAGCTGGATTCCTAGGTATTTTATTCTCTTTGAAGCAATTGTGAATGGAAGTTCATTCCTGGTTTGGCGCTCTGCTTGTCTGTTACTGGTGTATAAGAATGCTTGTGATTTTTGCACATTAATTTTGTATCCCGAGACTTTGCTGAAGTTGCTTATCAGCTTAAGGAGATTTGGGGCTGAGACAATGGGGTTTTCTAAATATACAATCATGTCATCTGCAAACAGGGACAATTTGACTTCTTCTTTTCCTAACTGGATACCCTTGATTTCTTTCTCTTGCCTGATTGCCCTAGCCAGAACTTCCAAGACTATGTTGAATAGGAGTGGTGAGAGAGGGCATCCCTGTCTTGTGCCAGTTTTCAAAGGGAATTTTTCCAGTTTTTGCCCATTCAGTATGATATTAGCTGTGGGTTTGTCATAAATAGCTCTTATTATTTTGAGGTACGTTCCATCAATACCGAATTTATTGAGCGTTTTTAGCATAAAGGGCTGTTGAATTTTGTCAAAAGCCTTTTCTGCATCTATTGAGATAATCATGTGGTTCTTGTCTTTGGTTCTGTTTATATGCTGGATTACGTTTATTGATTTGCGAATGTTGAACCAGCCTTGCATCCCAGGGATGAAGCCCACTTGATCATGGTGGATAAGCTTTTTGATGTGCTGCTGAATCCGGTTTGCCAGTATTTTATTGAGGATTTTTGCATCGATGTTCATCAGGGATATTGGTCTAAAATTCTCTTTTTTTGTTGTGTCTCTGCCAGGCTTTGGTATCAGGATGATATTGGCCTCATAAAATGAGTTAGGGAGGATTCCCTCTTTTTCTATTGATTGGAATAGTTTCAGAAGGAATGGTACCAGCTCCTCCTTGTACCTCTGGTAGAATTCAGCTGTGAATCCATCTGGTCCTGGACTTTTTTTGGTTGGTAGGCTATTAATTGTTGCCTCAATTTCAGAGCCTGCTATTGGTCTATTCAGGGATTCTACTTCTTCCTGGTTTAGTCTTGGAAGAGTGTAAGTGTCCAGGAAATTATCCATTTCTTCTAGATTTTCTAGTTGATTTGCGTAGAGGCATTTATAGTATTCTCTGATGGTTGTTTGTATTTCTGTGGGGTCGGTGGTGATATCCCCTTTATCATTTTTTATTGCGTCTATTTGATTCCTCTCTCTTTTCTTCTTTATTAGTCTTGCTAGCGGTCTGTCAATGTTGTTGATCTTTTCAAAAAACCAACTCCTGGATTCATTGATTTTTTGGAGGGTTTTTTGTGTCTCTATCTCCTTCAGTTCTGCTCTGATCTTAGTTATTTCTTGCCTTCTGCTAGCTTTTGAATGTGTTTGCTCTTGCCTCTCTAGTTCTTTTAATTGTGATGTTAGAGTGTCAATTTTAGATCTTTCCTGCTTTCTCTTGTGGGCATTTAGTGCTATAAATTTCCCTCTACACACTGCTTTAAATGTGTCCCAGAGATTCTGGTATGTTGTATCTTTGTTCTCATTGGTTTCAAAGAACATCTTTATTTCTGTTTTCATTTCGTTATGTACCCAGTAGTCATTCAGGAGCAGGTTGTTCAGTTTCCATGTAGTTGAGCGGTTTTGATTGAGTTTCTTAGTCCTGAGTTCTAGTTTGATTGCACTGTGGTCTGAGAGACAGTTTGTTATAATTTCTGTTCTTTGACATTTGCTGAGGAGTGCTTTACTTCCAATTATGTGGTCAATTTTGGAATAAGTGCGATGTGGTGCTGAGAAGAATGTATATTCTGTTGATTTGGGGTGGAGAGTTCTATAGATGTCTATTAGGTCCGCGTGGTGCAGAGATGAGTTCAATTCCTGGATATCCTTGTTAACTTTCTGTCTCGTTGATCTGTCTAATGTTGACAGTGGAGTGTTGAAGTCTCCCATTATTATTGTATGGGAGTCTAAGTCTCTTTGTAGGTCTCTAAGGACTTGCTTTATGAATCTGGGTGCTCCTGTATTGGGTGCATATATATTTAGGATAGTTAGCTCTTCCTGTCGAATTGATCCCTTTACCATTATGTAATGGCCTTCTTTGTCTCTTTTGATCTTTGATGGCTTAAAGTCTGTTTTATCAGAGACTAGGATTGCAACACCTGCTTTTTTTTGTTCTCCATTTGCTTGGTAGATCTTCCTCCATCCCTTTATTTTGAGCCTATGTATGTCTCTGCATGTGAGATGGGTCTCCTGAATACAGCAGACTGATAGGTCTTGACTCTTTATCCAGTTTTCCAGTCTGTGTCTTTTAATTGGAGCATTTAGTCCATTTACATTTAAGGTTAATATTGTTATGTGTGAACTTGATCCTGTCATTATGATATTAACTGGTTATTTTGCTCGTTAGTTGATGCAGTTTCTTCCTAGCCTCGATGGTCTTTACATTTTGGCATGTTTTTGCAATGGCTGGTACCTGTTGTTCCTTTCCATGTTTAGGGCTTCCTTCAGGGTCTCTTGTAAGGCAGGCCTGGTGGTGACAAAATCTCTAAGCATTTGCTTATCTGTAAAGGATTTTATTTCTCCTTCACTGATGAAACTTAGTTTGGCTGGATATGAAATTCTGGGTTGAAAATTCTTTTCTTTAAGAACGTTGAATATTGGCCCCCACTCTCTTCTGTCTTGTAGAGTTTCTGCCGAGAGATCTGCTGTTAGTCTGATGGTCTTCCCTTTGTGGGTAACCCGACCTTTCTCTCTGGCTGCCCTTAAGATTTTTTCCTTCATTTCAACTTTGGTGAATCTGGCAATTATGTGTCTTGGAGTTGCTTTTCTGGAGGAGTATCTTTGTGGCGTTCTCTGTATTTCCTGAATTTGAATGTTGGCCTGCCCTACTAGGTTGGGGAAGTTCTCCTGGATGATATCCTGAAGAGTGTTTTCCAACTTGGTTCCATTTTCCCCCTCACTTTCAGGCACCCCAATCAGACGTAGATTTGGTCTTTTTACATAATCCCATACTTCTTGCAGGCTTTGTTCATTTCTTTTTCTTCTTTTTTCTTTTGGTTTCTCTTCTCACTTCATTTCATTCATTTGATCCTCAATCGCTGATACTCTTTCTTCCAGTTGATCGAGTCGGTTACTGAAGCTTGTGCATTTGTCACGTATTTCTCGTGTCATGGTTTTCATCTCTGTCATTTCGTTTATGATCTTCTCTGCATTAATTAGTCTAGCTGTCAATTCTTCCACTCTTTTTTCAAGATTTTTAGTTTCTTTGCGCTGGGTACGTAATTCCTCCTTTAGCTCTGAGAAGTTTGATGGACTGAAGCCTTCTTCTCTCATCTCGTCAAAGTCATTCTCTGACCAGCTTTGATCTATTGCTGGCGATGGGCTGTGCTCCTTTGCAGGGGGAGATGCGCTCTTATTTTTTGAATTTCCAGCTTTTCTGCCCTGCTTCTTCCCCATCTTTGTGGTTTTATCTGTCTCTGGTCTTTTATGATGGTGACATACTGATGGGGTTTTGGTATAGGTGTCCTTCCTGTTTGATAGTTTTCCGTCTGACAGTCAGAAGGACTGTCTGTTGGTCTGTTGGAGATTGCTTGAGGTCCACTCCAGACCCTGTTTGCCTGGGTATCAGCAGCAGAGGCTGCCGAAGATAGAATATTGCTGAACAGCGAGTGTACCTGTCTGATTCTTCCTTTGGAAGTTTCCTGTCAGGGGTGACTCCACCCTGTGAGGTGTGGGGTATCAGACTGCCCCTAGTGGGGGATGTCTCCCAGCTAGGCTACTCAGCGGTCAGGGACCCACCTGAGCAGGCAGTCTGTCCGTTGTCAGATCTCAACGTCCGCGTTGGGAGATCCACGGCTTTCCCCAAAGCTGTCAGACAGAGTTGGTCGCGTCTGCACCGGCCCCCTCTGCTTCCCCTATTCCTTTGGTGGATTTCAACCTGAATTCCAGGTTGTAGACAAAGACCTGCAAAGGGATATTTATGGTGGAAATGATAGTCTTAATTCTTATCAGAAGCAGAACACATGTAGAATAATATAGATTGTATTAATATTAAATTTAAACTGTAGTATTAACATGAAACTTAAGAATTTTTAGACAGATATATTAATTAAAAATAATTTGTATTTAACAAAAGGGAGAACTCTTACAATTAACAGACAATAAATGTCTTGCTCATTTAAATGTGTTTGCTATGGAGACAGAAATTTTAAACCTGTGGGGAACTAATATTAAGAGACAGGTTGTCTAGATCAACTCTGTAAATGTAAGACATTATATGATTTAGGTATGTTTTTAATCACTGTTTATCATGCAATTCAGTGAGATGTCTTTATCCTAATCTGAACAAATTTTTAGAAAACTTGAATCACAAATAAGGATATTGGCAAGCGATAACGATTTGCTAATCTCACAAGACTATTGTTTTAGAGACTGATGTGTGTACAGAATCTATTGTTTGGAGATCTGATTGCACAGCAAATTTATTTTGAGTCAGAAAGCTGAGGAGAAATCTTTTCTGTATGCTTTCTTATGGCATGCACTGCTTAAATTATTTTTCTTTTAGGGGTGCTACTTAAAAAGTATTACCATTATGAAAAAGCAAAAGCTTAATGTGCAAAAATCACAAGCATTCTTATACACCAGTAACAGACAAACAGAGAGCCAAATCATGAATGAACTTCCATTCACAATTGCTTCAAAGAGAATCAAATACCTAGGAATCCAACTTACAAGGGATGTAAAGGACCTCTTCAAGGAGAACTACAAACCACTGCTCAGTGAAATCAAAGAGGACACAAACAAATGGAAGAACATACCATGCTCATGGATAGGAAGAATCAATATCGTGAAAATGGCCATACTGCCCAAGGTTATTTACAGATTCAATGCCATCCCCATCAAGCTACCAATGACTTTCTTCACAGAATTGGAAAAAACTGCTTTAAAGTTCATATGGAACCAAAAAAGAGCCCGCATTGCCAAGACAATCTTAAGTCAAAAGAACAAAGCTGGAGGCGTCATGCTACCTGACTTCAAACTATACTACAAGGCTACAGTAACCAAAACAGCATGGTACTGGTACCAAAACACAGATATAGACCAATGGAATAGAACAGAGTCCTCAGAAATAATAGCACACATCTACAGCCATCTGATCTTTGACAAAACTGAGAAAAACAAGAAATGGGGAAAGGATTCCCTATTTAATAAATGGTGCTGGGAAAATTGGCTAGCCATAAGTAGAAAGCTGAAACTGGATCCTTTCCTTACCCCTTATACGAAGATTAATTCAAGATGTATTAGAGACTTAAACGTTAGGCCTAATACCATAAAAACCCTAGAAGAAAATCTAGGTAGTACCATTCAGGACATAGGCATGGGCAAGGACTTCATGTCTAAAACACCAAAAGCAACGGCAGCAAAAGCCAAAATTGACAAATGGGATCTAATTAAACTAAAGAGCTTCTGCACAGCAAAAGAAACTACCATCAGAGTGAATAGGCAACCTACAGAATGGGAGAACATTTTTGCAATCTACTCATCTGACAAAGGGCTAATATCCAGAACCTACAAAGAACTCAAACAAATATACAAGAAAAAAACAAACAACCCCATCAAAAAGTGGGCAAAGGATATGAACAGACATTTTTCAAAAGAAGACATTCATACAGCCAACAGACGCATGAAAAAATGCTCATCATCACTGGCCATCAGAGAAATGCAAATCAAAACCACAACGCGATACCATCTCACACCAGTTAGAATGGCAATCATTAAGAAGTCAGGAAACCACAGGTGTTGGAGAGGATGTGGAGAAATAGGAACACTTTTACACTGTTGGTGGGATTGTAAACTAGTTCAACCATTATGGAAAACAGTATGGCGATTCCTCAAGGATCTAGAACTAGAAGTACCATATGACCCAGCCATCCCATTACTGGGTATATACCCAAAGGATTATAAATCATGCTGCTATAAAGACACATGCACACGTATGTTTATTGCGGCACTATTCACAATAGCAAAGACTTGGAATCAACCCAAATGTCCATCAATGACAGACTGGATTAAGAAAATGTGGCACATATACACCATGGAATACTATGCAGCCATAAAAAAGGATGAGTTTGTGTCCTTTGTAGGGACATGGATGCAGCTGGAAACCATCATTCTCAGCAAACTATTGCAAGAACAGAAAACCAAACATCGCATGTTCTCACTCATAGGTGGGAACTGAACAATGAGATCACTTGGACTCGGGAAGGGGAACATCACACACCAGGGCCTATCACGGGGAGTGGGGAGGGGGAAGGGATTGCATTGGGAGTTATACCTGATGTAAATGACAAGTTGATGGGTGCTGACGAGTTGATGGGTGCAGCACACCAACATGGCACAAGTATACATATGTAACAAACCTGCACGTTATGCACATGTACCCTAGAACTTAAAGTATAACAATAATTTTAAAAAAAGAAAAAGAAAAAGAAAAAGCTGGCTGGGCAAGGTAATCCCAGCACTTTGGGAGGCCAAGGCAGATGGATCGCTTGAGCCCAGGAGTTCGAGACCAGCCTGGCCATCATGGTGAAACCCTATCTCTACTAAAAATAGAAAAATTAGCCAGGTGTGGTTGCAGGCATCTGCAGTCCCAGCTACTTGGGAGACCAAGCTACAAGAATTGCTTGAACCCAGGAGACAGAAGTTGCAGTGAGCCAAGAACTTGCCATTGAACTCTAGCCTGGGCAACACAGCATGACTCTTTAAATAAATAAATAAATAAATAAATAAATAAATAAAACAGCAAAAGCCACTCGATATACATAAGTTGTTCAGTGCAAATAACAAATTGTACCTATTGCAATCTTCTGAGCTAAAAATGAATGTGCCTGTCCCCTGCTAAAGAAAAAGAGCTATTTTTCTCCATCAAGGGACATGCACATTCATTTTTGAGTGGGACAGTTTGGGACACTTACTAAAATGATTCTTGGAAACTAAGATGAAAGATTATTTTATATGTATTCATAGTTATTTATTTAGAAAACATAAAAACAATGAAAAAACGCATGCCCCACATAAGACCTTGGGAAGTCCAGTGAACTCTAAAAGGTGTAATGCAGTGTCTTTATTGGGTGGGATGGAGGAATGCCTAATATCAGGACAGGCCTTATTGCCAATGTCCTCTCTGGAGTTGTGGGCTTAGCAGGTGGAACATGTATGGCAGGAATAATACTGAACTATGTTTAAAATAATTTGGAATCCTCCCATTGGAGCAATTTTGAGTGAACAAATCAGATTTGGATGTCATTAGTTATTACACTAATAGAAACTTTGGTATTCACTCAATTTTATGGATCATAATTCACTGATGTTATTAATTCCATGTCATTGCTGCTATGGTATGCCTGGGTAATAGCGTGACATTTGATAGCATCTGGTACAGGTTTTGTGGAGTAACCAGACAGTCACGCTAGAAGCACCAGCTTTTTGCCCCTGGTTTTTTCCCTGCGTTGCTTTAATTTTTATGGGCTTACCAGAGGGTCAAGTCTCTAATAATCTGATGTGAGGAATGATGCATGAATTAGTAAAACATACGACAGTTTAGACAAAGAGAAAGGAAAGAGCTAGACTCTTAGTTATTGAATTATTATAAAAGAAATAACTTCTTAGGAAATTTAATGAATAGAAGTTCTGTGGGCTGCATATTCGGGAATAATGAGGTGGAAAATACTAAATGGCATTTACGAGTCTTCCACACAGAAAAGAAATTCTAGGAGAGTTTATTTTGGAGAATAACTGTTTTTTAATCTTAGGTTTCTGTTTAGGCTTACCACTAGCTAACTTGTGGATATTATTTAAACTTGAAATTGTTTATTTTTTATAAGCTTTTGTCTGAGATTTTTCTCAATTTATTCTCAATGGTGTTAAAATGTTAGTAAAAAGTTGGGTAGTGGCTGTGCATGATTTTAGTCCATGGTCACACAAATATAAAAAAAATTGAGTTTAAATTAAAGGAGACAGTCTGAGACCTACCATTCTTGATAATTCTAGGTGTTAAAATTCCATCTAATTTAGAACTTACAGAATTATCATTCCACAGTGGACATTTCCATGAGCAAACACTTTTTAAAAGGGGTATTCAGGACCCTTTGAGAAATTCATCTGTGGTTTAGGTGAACCTTTACTGGGCTGTAGGATTGTCAGAAGTGTCCCCCAAGAACATCAGAATTTGTTCCCATGGGCACTACTAACGTGACCAGATTATGTTTCAACCAGCCTTCGGCTAAGCCTCATACAGACCTGTTTTCATAGTCAACTGTCAGCACTGGGCTCTTCCCAACTAAAATTAGAGTAATTCTACTTCCAGCAGCTTGGCAACTTGCCCCTCGAGTCCACCATCTGTTACTCCTGCTGCTTTCACAGATAAACTCCCAAATCTCATACTTAACCTAATAGAAGTGTATTTCTTGCTCATAGCATCCTAAACAGGTGCTCTAATTGGCAGGCAGGATTCCCCAGGCAGTGATGCTAGAACTCAGGCTTCATAGATCTACAACATGTGGTTTCCAAGTTGGCTGTGCTTGTTGGAAGGGGTAAGAGAATGAAGGACTCATGGTGGAGGTTTTTATGGGCCAAACCTGGAAATGGCTTACCTCACCTCCACTTATATTCTATTGGCCCCAACTTAGTCATATGACTACCTCTAACTTCAAGGGAGGCTGGGAAATATAGTCTAACTTTCAGCCCAAGAAGATGAGTTGGGTTTGATGAATAACCAGTTAATCTCTCCCACACAGACCCTTATCCAGCTGTAGGTTTCAATAGTGTTTAAAATGCAACAAGCTTTTACCTTTGTTGCATTACTTCTGATTTTACACTTGTGAATTTCTTAAATTATTGTAATTTGTCTCTAAAATATCTTCATTACAGTTTTGGTGTATATTTTTTCAAGCTATATATGACCAAAGACATGTATGTATACACGTGTATACTAGGTATGTATGTACACTCACATACACATGTATACACACAGACACCATACACAAAATATGCACATGTGTGTATGCGTGTGTATTTCAGGGTCACATAGTTAGGGCCAGATCCAGAGCTTGAGACCAGGATTGACAACTTTGAGTCTACTACCTGCTTTTATGTTGTTATAGTTCAACCTCAAATTTGTAGAGAAGAAGAAAAAATATCCATGAGTCAATATTTTTGATAACATCATCTCTACTTTAAATTCCAACAGTGGGTAGCAAATATCTAGGAAAATATATTAAGATTAGAACCACAAGGACATCAGATATTGGGATATTTTTATAATTACTTTTGCCACTTCTCTCAATATTTTCTTTTAGTATTAATTATTTCTTTATCAGATTGGGTCAGAAATTTATTATCATCATTCTGAAACTTTAGGAGTTGGAAAGAGGTACAGAAATAAAGAGAAGACAGATAGATAGATAGATAGATAGATAGACAGATGTGGTATGGTATAAGGCTGAATTTTCGGAAAATTACAAAGATACAAAGACTAAACCCATGTTATTGACCTCCTTTCCCCCACATCCAATAAAGTCTATCCAATAGGAGAATGGTAGAAAAAATAATAGTACCCTGTTGGTACAAAAATTCATTTGGAGCTTGAATCAGAAACCTGGCTATAAAACAACAAAAGGAGCAGGTTCATCTAGATGGGTATGACAAGCTTTGAACCATCGATGTTGACACCACTATCTCTACGCCAGTTCCCAGGGCAGACAGCTGCTTCTCATTATTGCTGCCAAGTAGGAGTTTAAGAGAGAGTAGAGCATTCAAATGTGTTGTTCATAAAGAAACAAACTAAAATTCAGATAAACTCAGGGAGAAATTAGCTATTCAGCAGAAAACGCTAAAAAGGCAGAACCACCTGGTGTAGAAAAAACTATCCTAAAACGGACTGTCAGCATTACAAATAGCAAGAAGAACAGATAGTCGTCCCAGGGTAGAATGAGGAGAGATGTTTTATTGTGGTGTGATAAGGTGAGTAATATGGAAAGATTGTTTCCAGGCAGCTGCTGCCCATTAGGCAAAGGTGGTGAGAGACTCCACTGAGAGACTTTCAGACCAAGTTATGTGAAAGTATGCACACACCAGAAACCCTATTGAAGATATTAGACTGATCATGCTCCAAGTTTTATTGTGGCTAGAATGTTCTCTGGGTAAAGAGAAAAAGGCTAGGCTTAGATTGTCCATATGTCTTTTATTTATTTATTTATTTATTTATTTTTATTATACTTCAAGTTCTAGGGTACATGTGCATAACGTGCAGGTTTGTTACATATGTATACTTGTGCCATGTTGGTGTCCATATGTCTTAAACACTTAATGAAAAATTATATTATATTGATTCCTTTAGATCTTCTGTTACTTGTCCAAGAAACTGGATATGATTCAGATTGTCTTTATAGACCTCTACTGATTGAAATAGACATTTCTTGGCTTTCCGTTTCTCTTTCAATTTCTTAATTTTATTTTTTTGAATTTCAACTTTAAACTAATTGAAGATAGCATCAACTTTTATTGATCTCTTACCATGTGCCAGGCCTTGTCTAAATGGTTTATCTTTTGCAATCTTAGTCCAACCCTGTAAAGAACGTAATTACAAAAATCACTTCTTACAAATGAGGAAGCCTCTTTGCTTAAGGACATACAGCTAGTGAATGGCAGAATTAGAAAATATATTGTATGTCTTTGTCCACAACCCATGCCATTTTCCCTAGAGGAGATGTTAAGTATCCCTGATACTGGGTTTTGGCTTGAATGATGTTCTATTCTTCCTCTTATAATCAACATAGAAACTTCTTCAACTTTCTTCCACTCTATGCTTTGGAAGCAACATTGGAGCCCTGACCACTGTGTTTCTTGAAATCTTGGGCAAGTCACATCACCTTAGTTTCTCCAATGGTAAAATGATGGCATTGGACTAGATAAGCTCATGGACAAATCTCTAGTTTGAGGAGAAGGATGTGCCATTTCTCAGCTAGACTCCTCACTGAGATAGCTAGGAAGATTCTAGGAGAACATTTTCCATTGCCAGGTAACAGCCCCCTTTCTTTCTTTCCTCATTGTGAGTACCACTTTTTAAAATGTAAAGGCTGAGAAACTTTCCTGTTTGGCATCTACCATCAGAAAGCTGAGCGTGACCATGAACATCAATTTCCCATTCATCAATTTGAACTCAAGCCCTGCTATCAGTCAGTTCACCCATCTGCAATCATCAGGAAAATACCTAAGTCACACTAGGAAGACACGTTCATTTTTCCAGCAAAAAAGAGTGTTCGCTTCCTTTCTTGACTGATAGCTGACTCAAAGTGCTTACCCCAAAAGAATAATACCTAACCATCACTGCCAACCTGGCTGCATATGTAAGTGTATGCCTCTCTTTATCTCTACCAATTCAGGAGGTGTTTTGTGATACCTGTCTCATCACAGGAGCAAATCATAGGTGAGCATGATAGTTTCATTTACTCACTTTATGGAAGCAGTTCACAAAGACGAGACAAGAACAGAACTGTATCTCAGTTGTGCTTGTGAATTTTCTCAGCTGATGAGGCATATCTTTTTGGTAGTATAAAACCCCTCCAAATCTCAGGTATAGTGGTCTATTTCTCAAACATGCATTCAATCATTTAAATATTATTGACCACATCTAAGGGCAAGTCACTTTTCTGATGATACATTTACTCACCTATAAAGTGGCCTAAAATAATATAAACTTATAGAGAGCTAAAACATGAAGTAATTAGGAAAATGCAACATGAAAGTGCTTCCCTTTTCTGTGTAAGATACTTGTCAGTCATTGTGAAGAATGAAAAAAGGATGGTTTCATCAGAACATGGATTAGGCCCTCAAAAAGTTGCAGTCCCGTAAGAGAAATAACGTACATCCATAAATCAAAAAAGTTAAAGAATGTGGCATGCATGTAAGAAATATACATAAATGCCATGGGAGTTTGAAGGAGAGTACATTTAGGATTATAAAATGCAATGTTTCAGATGAGGGATTTGAATTTAGCTTTAAAAGATGAATAGGATTTGGACATTCAAAATGGGGGAGAGAGAATATAATTATTTTCTGAAGGTGCAACAAGGGAATAGAACTAAGGAATATATGTGAAGGAAGACTAACCAATCGTTTGGTTTGGCTAGAGTGTATGACACATGAAGGGAAAAATGGGAAACAAGGCTAGAAGTAGAGGTGTAACCAGACTGAAGATGGGGCTTGAATGCTAGTCTAAAGTTTGTCGTTTTCTTTCTTTCTTTTTTTTTTTTCTTTTGACAAAGTCTGGCTCTGTCACCCAGGCTGGAGTGAAGCAGTGTGATCTTGGCTCACTGTAACCTCTGCCTCCTGGGTTCAAGGGATCCTTGTGCCTCAGCCTCCCAAGTATTTGGAGCTACAGGCGCGTGCCACCATGCCTGGCTAATTTTTGTATATTTAATAGAGACAGGATTTTTCCCCATGCTTGCCAGGCTGGTCTCGAACTCCTGGCCTCAAGTGATCCACCCACTTCAGCCTCCTAAAGTGCTGGGATTACAGGCATGAGCCACTATACTTGGCAAAAATTACTTTTATTTTGGAGACCACAGATTAGGGTGATATTGGTAGGAGTAAGAGTTGGAGCAGATGTGTAACAAAAGAGAATGGGAAGTTCAATGAGGGGTATATTGGATTTCAGGTGTATCAAGGGGCTTCTTGTCAGGTTGCTAGGGAGACTTAGAACAGGTGAACTTGGAGGAGAAGTAACATGGTGTGGTGTGATTCCCTTGGCTGTATCTTACAGGAAGCAACTTTCAATATAATTCGGTAGAACAAAGCAGCCCTGTAAGATTGCTGTAAACACAAAGCCTTAGCAATTCCACAGCTTATCTCAATCCTCAGCCATCTAAGAAAGTAGAGGTGACACAGGAATGAGAGTAGGTGGACATGTAAGATAAAATTTTAATAAATGTATTAAAGATGTTAATAATAAGAACAAGAAGTGCCATATTGTATACATAATCGGTTTAATTTATAGGGTCTTTATGATAGTATAAGATAAAGAAAATCTTAATGAGCTCTCAAAACAATTCAGTGAAATAATTTATTGATCGAGCAGAAATAATAGAAACAATACACCTTAACTATATACATGTGAAGGGTAACTGAAAGATAAAAAAATCACTAATACGTGAAAGGCAGTCAAGTCCAAAATAATAAATGAGGTACTAAGAAGTTGCTAGCTTTTATGTTTTAATGTGGTAAGTTGCTGTTTTCATCAAAGGATTTTTTTCTGACTTAAGCATCAAAAGGAACTTTCTGGCAGTAAGAATTATTGAAATAGAAAATTCAAGGGAAGAAGTGAAAACCCCATTACCACGTCAGTGAGCCTTATCTGTAGTTTATTTTCTGCAGCTTGACTTTGTTGATGGAAGCTGGTTACAAGATTAGGAGCCACAAAGATAAGGAAAGTTGATAGACAGAGAGGGTAACCTGAAAATGGTGCACCATACAGTCGACATGGCAGAATATGATCATAACACCCTTTCACACTGAAAATAGTAAATAAAAGTCATCCTCCCATAAAGCCTCAGGAAAATAACTTTGTGCAGTGATACAGGGAGAATATTACTGAAAGTCCAAATTCTTCACAGACTGTGGGCACATTGACTAATATAATAAAAGGTAGAAATAAATCTGTCATTATTTCTTACAATTTTGTGTCTCACAAGAAAAGGATTTTCTATAAAATATGAAGGCTTAGGCGGTAGACTTAGAGTGAGCTTTCCCAAAGGTCAGACAATGAAGTTCAGGGTGAGACTAACACCAAACTCGTTTTCTCAGTTTGGGGTCTAAAATCAGGAGAACTGGCTTACACTGGGCCTTTGTGTGGATCCTGTGAAAAAATCGTGGAAGCCAAAGCTGGAAGGATCTGCAGAGGGTTTTTAAACTTTGGGCTTTAAAGGGGTTTTAAACTTTGAAAAGATTAAAAACTTTGGCCATAGTCTTCTGAAGAAATGGATAGTTATGTGAGGTTTATTTTGGAGGGGTGGGAAGAAGAAATACGATCAAATCTGTATTTTATGAAGAATAATCTGGCAGGTATAGCTTAGGCTGGAAGAAGGAGAGATTTGAACTAGGACGATAAGTTAAGAAGTTCTTAGGAGGACTGTCCAGATATTGTCAGGGAGGATGACCCAGGAGGTATTTCTCAAACGGTTATGGTGGGTGGGGTGGAAGAGAAGAATCTGGAATGGATGATGTCATTGAGAGGAATAAAATAGGATAGAAGAAGTAGATTTGCAAAGAAATAAGTGGCCAACAAATACATTTTCAAATTAAAATTCATTATAGATCATTTTTACCTCAAGCAGATGATAAGGGAAAGAAAATGCATGGTGTCACCCAAAGAATCTTTGCTTTGGCTAACCAAGGGTCCATCTAAGTTCAGAAGGCCCTGAGACAGAAGGGATATTTGAACTGGAGGTCTCAGAGCAGGCCCAATAGAGGTGGCTGGTGGGTAAGGTAGCAGAATACAAGGATATGAACAAAAATGGGAATTTTACAAGAATTCAAATAGTGACACAAGATCCTGCAACCTTCAAAAATGAGATGTCTTAACTCCCATCTATAGCCTCATTCATGCCCAGTCTCTGAGACCAACTGAACTCTTCAGCAGGGGAGAATTATTAATAAAAAGAATTTAGAGAGCTTAGCATCAAGTCAGCCTCCCTGTTTATGCTACTCTGACTAGGTAACTGGCCCCTCTGTTTTCTCTTTTTCTCCAACAGGGTCTCACTTTGTTACCCAGGCTGGAGTGCAGTGGTGCAATCACAGCTCACTGCAGCCTCAAACTCCTGGGCTCCAGTCATCTTCCCTCCTCTGCCTCCCAGAGGTTTGGGATCAGAGGCATGAGCCACCACGCCCAGCCTGGTTCTATTTGTTGTCCTCTTGGCTGAATGTACTGATTTAGTTAGGTGAGTTTTGCTCAACATTACTCAGAGCTCAAGTCCTTTTACCCTTCAAGACCTTGCAGGATTTTGCCTTATGCTTCTGAATCCCACTAGCCACACAGGGACCTTGTTAGGTATGCTATATAATATGGTTTGGCTGTGTCCCCACCCAAATCTCATCTTGAATTGTAGTTCCCATAATCCCATGTATCATGGGAGGGACTAGGTGGAGATAATTGAATCGTGGGCTCAGTTTTCCCCATCCTGTTCTCATAATAGTGAGTGAGTTATCATGAGATCTCATGGTTTTATAAGGGGCTTCCTCCTTTGCTGGGCACTCACTCTCTCTCCTGTTGCCACGTAAAGAAAGACGTGTTTGCGTCCCTTTCCACTATGATTGTAAGTTTCCTGAGGCCTCCCCAGCCATGGGAAACTGAGTCAATTAAACCTGTTTCCTTTATAAATTACCCAGTCTCAGGTATTTCTTCATAGCAGGGTGAGAATGGACTGATACACTGGACTTCTCTGTCACCATCTTCTGGACTCTTTGCTTACACATCTTACTGCCTGTTGATTACTACTCTAGTTAGGTTTTGCGTGAAAGCTGCTGGAATAAAAAGATACCCAAAGATATAGATGCTTAAACAAGGTAAAAATTTATTTTTATCTAAAATAATAGTCCAGAGGCGAATGGTCCAAGCTGCCAGGGCAGCTCTGCTCCGTGCATTCATTCAGGGAAGTAGACCTGTCTCATTTATATTAATTAATTAAATAATTAAATGAGTTAACACCTTCTGGGATGCTGCTCTTGATTGCAGATTTGAAGCAAAGTCACTGCCACCTTTGACATTCCAGTCCATTTAAAGGGAAAGATAAGTAGATGACAGTTATTCTCTTTGAGGCAAGTAAGATGGAATTTGCACATATCATTTTCATTCACATTCCACTGGAAAGAAATGGAATTAGTCATTACCAGAACTAGTCACAAGGGATGTTGTGAAAAGCATAATTGAGTGTTTTCTTGCCTAACTTAAATTCTGTTATTACAGAAGGGGAAACTGACTTTGGAGGACAATCAGTAGCCTGCCACACGCACTCTGGTATTATGAGTTTATTTGTACTCATTCAGTTCATTCTTTAATTGATCAAGCATTAATTATGAACAACAATTTTCATTTTAAAAAACCAGCATTATAGGGATGTTACCCTATACACACCTACCTATTCAAATGAGCAAATTTCCTGCTTTCTTCTGATTGGTATATATTTATCTGGAGCTACTAAACGTTACATTTCCAGATCTAAAGTTTCCAGCATAGTAAGTGTCTTTAGTAGTTGTTGCTAAAATTGAACCCCTAGGACAGGAGTAGTAACTTAATGACATATAAGCTACTATTCCTCTCTCTTTGTTCCTGGCAGACATTGCTTATAATCACACCCTTTTCCATGCAGCATGCATGCAGCTTCAGGATCATTTTCGACACAGCACTCTAGAGAGCCACTGCTTGAGAGGTTAAAGCAATTTGCCATCTCCAGGTGGTTGGAGACCATTTAGGTTTCAAAAATCATTATTGATTTGATGTTGCTTCCTTCAGGCCTGCCACTGATAGTTACAGATACCTTTTTTTATTTATTTATTTATTTATTTTTTATTTTTTTATTTTTTTATTTTTATTTATTTTTTATTTTTTATTTTTTATTTTTTATTATATTTTAAGTTCTAGGGTACATGTGCATAACGTTTATATCATGTATAACTCCCCAAAGCAATCCCTCCCTCCTCCCCCCTCCCCATGATAGGCCCCAGTGTGTGATGTTCCCCTTCCCGAGTCCAAGTGATCTCATTGTTCAGTTCCCACCTATGAGTGAGAACATGCGGTGTTTGGTTTTCTCTTCTTGTGATAGTTTGCTAAGAATGATGGTTTCCAGCTGCATCCATGTCCCTACAAAGGACACAAACTCATCCTTTTTGATGGCTGCATAGTATTCCATGGTGTATATGTGCCACATTTTCTTAATCCAGTCTGTCACAGATGGATATTTGGGTTGATTCCAAGTCTTTGCTATTGTGAATAGTGCCGCAATAAACATACGTGTGCATGTGTCTTTGTAGTAGAGTAATTTATAATCCTTTGGGTATATACCCAGTAGTGGGATGGCTGGGTCATATGGTACATCTAGTTCTAGATCCTTGAGGAATCGCCATACTGTTTTCCATAATGGTTGAACTAGTTTACAATCCCACCAACAGTGTAAAAGTGTTCCTATTTCTCCACATCCTCTTCAACATCTATTGTTTCCTGACTTCTTAATGATTGCCATTCTAACTGGTGTGAGATGGTATCTCATTGTGGTTTTGATTTGCATTTCTCTGATGGCGAGTGATGACGAGCATTTTTTCATGTGTCTGTTGGCTGTATGGATGTCTTCTTTTGAGAAATGTCTGTTCATATCCTTTCCCCACTTTTTGATGGGGTTGTTTGTTTTTTTCTTGTATATTTGTTTGAGTTCTTTGTAGCTTCTGGATATTAGCCCTTTGTCAGATGAGTAGGTTGCAAAAATTTTCTCCCATTCTGTAGGTTGCCTGTTCACTCTGATGGTAGTTTCTTTTGCTGTGCAAAAGCTCTTTAGTTTAATGAGATCCCATTTGTCAATTTTGGCTTTTGCTGCCGTTGCTTTTGGTGTTTTAGACATGAAGTCCTTGCCCATGCCTATGTCCTGAATGGTACTACCTAGATTTTCTTCTAGGGTTTTTATGGTATTAGGTCTAACATTTAAGTCTCTAATCCATCTTGAATTAATTTTCGTATAAGGGGTAAGGAAAGGATCCAGTTTCAGCTTTCTACTTGTGGCTAGCCAATTTTCCCAGCACCATTTATTAAATAGGGAATCCTTTCCCCATTTCTTGTTTTTGTCAGGTTTGTCAAAGATCAGATGGCTGTAGATGTGTGGTATTATTTCTGAGGACTCTGTTCTGTTCCACTGGTCTATTTCTCTGTTGTGGTACCAGTACCATGCTGTTTTGGTTACTGTAGCCTTGTAGTATAGTTTGAAGTCAGGTAGCGTGACGCCTCCAGCTTTGTCCTTTTGACCTAGGATTGTCTTGGCAATGCGGGCTCTTTTTTGGTTCCATATGAACTTTAAAGCAGTTTTTTCCCATTCTGTGAAGAAACTCATTGGTAGCTTGATGGGGATGGCATTGAATCTATAAATAACCTTGGGCAGTATGGCCATTTTCACGATATTGATTCTTCCTATCCATGAGCATGGTATGTTCTTCCATTTGTTTGTGTCCTCTTTGATTTCACTGAGCAGTGGTTTGTAGTTCTCCTTGAAGAGGTCCTTTACATCCCTTGTAAGCTGGATTCCTAGGTATTTTATTCTCTTTGAAGCAATTGTGAATGGAAGTTCATTCCTGATTTGGCTCTCTGCTTGTCTGTTACTGGTGTATAAGAATGCTTGGGATTTTTGCACATTAATTTTGTATCCTGAGACTTTGCTGAAGTTGCTTATCAGCTTAAGGAGATTTTGGGCTGAGACGATGGGGTTTTCTAAATAGACAATCATGTCATCTGCAAACAGGGACAATTTGACTTCTTCTTTTCCTAACTGGATACCTTGATTTCTTTCTCTTGCCTGATTGCCCTAGCCAGAACTTCCAAGACTATGTTGAATAGGAGTGGTGAGAGAGGGCATCCCTGTCTTGTGCCAGTTTTCAAAGGGAATTTTTCCAGTTTTTGCCCATTCAGTATGATATTAGCTGTGGGTTTGTCGTAAATAGCTCTTATTATTTTGAGGTACGTTCCATCAATACCGAATTTATTGAGCGTTTTTAGCATAAAGGGCTGTTGAATTTTGTCAAAAGCCTTTTCTGCATCTATTGAAATAATCATGTGGTTCTTGTCTTTGGTTCTGTTTATATGCTGGATTACGTTTATTGATTTGCGAATGTTGAACCAGCCTTGCATCCCAGGGATGAAGCCCACTTGATCATGGTGGATAAGCTTTTTGATGTGCTGCTGAATCCGGTTTGCCAGTATTTTATTGAGAATTTTTGCATCGATGTTCATCAGGGATATTGGTCTAAAATTCTCTTTTTTTGTTGTGTCTCTGCCAGGCTTTGGTATCAGGATGATGTTGGCCTCATAAAATGAGTTAGGGAGGATTCCCTCTTTTTCTATTGATTGGAATAGTTTCAGAAGGAATGGTACCAGCTCCTCCTTGTACCTCTGGTAGAATTCAGCTGTGAATCCATCTGGTCCTGGACTTTTTTTCGTGGGTAGGCTATTAATTGTTGCCTCAATTTCAGAGCCTGTTATTGGTCTATTCAGGGATTCAACTTCTTCCTGGTTCAGTCTTGGAGAGTGTAAGTGTCCAGGAAATTATCCATTTCTTCTAGATTTTCTAGTCGATTTGCGTAGAGGCATTTATAGTATTCTCTGATGGTTGTTTGTATTTCTGTGGGGTCGGTGGTGATATCCCCTTTATCATTTTTTATTGCGTCTATTTGATTCCTCTCTCTTTTCTTCTTTATTAGTCTTGCTAGCGGTCTGTCAATTTTGTTGATCTTTTCAAAAAACCAACTCCTGGATTCATTGATTTTTTGGAGGGTTTTTTGTGACTCTATCTCCTTCAGTTCTGCTCTGATCTTAGTTATTTCTTGCCTTCTGCTAGCTTTTGAATGTGTTTGCTCTTGCCTCTCTAGTTCTTTTAATTGTGATGTTAAGTGTCAATTTTAGATCTTTCCTGCTTTCTCTTGTGGGCATTTAGTGCTATAAATTTCCCTCTACACACTGCTTTAAATGTGTCCCAGAGATTCTGGTATGTTGTATCTTTGTTCTCATTGGTTTCAAAGAACATCTTTATTTCTGCTTTCATTTCGTTGTGTACCCAGTAGTCATTCAGGAGCAGGTTATTCAGTTTCCATGTAGTTGAGCGGTTTTGATTGAGTTTCTTAGTCCTGAGTTCTAGTTTGATTGCACTGTGGTCTGAGAGACAGTTTGTTATAATTTCTGTTCTTGTACATTTGCTGAGGAGTGCTTTACTTCCAATTATGTGGTCAATTTTGGAATAAGTGCGATGTGGTGCTGAGAAGAATGTGTATTCTGTTGATTTGGGGTGGAGAGTTCTATAGATGTCTATTAGGTCCGCTTGGTGCAGAGATGAGTTCAATTCCTGGATATCCTTGTTAACTTTCTGTCTCGTTGATCTGTCTAATGTTGACAGTGGAGTGTTGAAATCTCCCATTATTATTGTATGGGAGTCTAAGTCTCTTTGTAGGTCTCTAAGGACTTGCTTTATGAATCTGGGTGCTCCTGTATTGGGTGCATATATATTTAGGAGAGTTAGCTCTTCCTGTTGAATTGATCCCTTTACCATTATGTAATGGCCTTCTTTGTCTCTTTTGATCTTTGATGGTTTA
Organism: Trachypithecus francoisi; assembly: GCF_009764315.1. Classification (NCBI taxonomy): domain Eukaryota; kingdom Metazoa; phylum Chordata; class Mammalia; order Primates; family Cercopithecidae; genus Trachypithecus; species Trachypithecus francoisi. The sequence continues at coordinate 20,953,995 of NW_022681431.1, read as the reverse complement.
AAGTCTGTTTTATCAGAGACTAGGATTGCAACCCCTGCTTTTTTTTGTTCTCCATTTGCTTGGTAGATCTTCCTCCATCCCTTTATTTTGAGCCTATGTATGTCTCTGCATGTGAGATGGGTCTCCTGAATACAGCAGACTGATGGGTCTTGACTCTTTATCCAGTTTGCCAGTCTGTGTCTTTTCATTGGAGCATTTAGTCCATTTACATTTAAGGTTAATATTGTTATGTGTGAACTTGATCCTGTCATTATGATATTAACTGGTTATTTTGCTCATTAGTTGATGCAGTTTCTTCCTAGCCTTGATGGTCTTTACATTTTGGCATGTTTTTGCAATGGCTGGTACCGGTTGTTCCTTTCCATGTTTAGGGCTTCCTTCAGGGTCTCTTGTAAGGCAGGCCTGGTGGTGACAAAATCTCTAAGCATTTGCTTATCTGTAAAGGATTTTATTTCTCCTTCACTGATGAAACTTAGTTTGGCTGGATATGAAATTCTGGGTTGAAAATTCTTTTCTTTAAGAACGTTGAATATTGGCCCCCACTCTCTTCTGGCTTGTAGAGTTTCTGCCGAGAGATCTGCTGTTAGTCTGATGGGCTTCCCTTTGTGGGTAACCCGACCTTTCTCTCTGGCTGCCCTTAAGATTTTTTCCTTCATTTCAACTTTGGTGAATCTGGCAATTATGTGTCTTGGAGTTGCTCTTCTGGAGGAGTATCTTTGTGGCGTTCTCTGTATTTCCTGAATTTGAATGTTGGCCTGCCCTACTAGGTTGGGGAAGTTCTCCTGGATGATATCCTGAAGAGTGTTTTCCAACTTGGTTCCATTTTCCCCCTCACTTTCAGGCACCCCAATCAGACGTAGATTTGGTCTTTTTACATAATCCCATACTTCTTGCAGGCTTTGTTCATTTCTTTTTCTTCTTTTTTCTTTTGGTTTTCTCTTCTCGCTTCATTTCATTCATTTGATCCTCAATCGCTGATACTCTTTCTTCCAGTTGATCGAGTCGTTACTGAAGCTTGTGCATTTGTCACGTATTTCTCGTGTCATGGTTTTCATCTCTGTCATTTCGTTTATGATCTTCTCTGCATTAATTAGTCTAGCTGTCAATTCTTCCACTTTTTTTTCAAGATTTTTAGTTTCTTTGCGCTGGGTACGTAATTCCTCCTTTAGCTCTGAGAAGTTTGATGGACTGAAGCCTTCTTCTCTCATCTCGTCAAAGTCATTCTCTGACCAGCTTTGATCCGTTGCTGGCGATGGGCTGCGCTCCTTTGCAGGGGGAGATGCGCTCTTATTTTTTGAATTTCCAGCTTTTCTGCCCTGCTTTTTCCCCATCTTTGTGGTTTTATCTGTCTCTGGTCTTTGATGATGGTGACGTACTGATGGGGTTTTGGTATAGGTGTCTTTCCTGTTTGATAGTTTTCCGTCTGACAGTCAGAAGGACTGTCTGTTGGTCTGTTGGAGATTGCTTGAGGTCCACTCCAGACCCTGTTTGCCTGGGTATCAGCAGCAGAGGTTGCCAAAGATAGAATATTGCTGAGCAGCGAGTGTACCTGTCTGATTCTTCCTTTGGAAGTTTCCTCTCAGGGATGACTCCACCCTGTGAGGTGTGGGGTGTCAGACTGCCCCTAGTGGGGGATGTCTCCCAGCTAGGCTACTCAGGGGTTAGGGACCCACCTGAGCAGGCAGTCTGTCCGTTCTCGGATCTCAACCTCCGCGTTGGGAGATCCACGGCTCTCCCCAAAGCTGTCAGACAGAGTCGTTCGCCTCTGCACCGCCCCCGCTGCTTTCCCTATTGAACCTCAGCTGTGGGCTGTCCCCAGAGGTGGAGTCTACAGAGACAGGCAGGTTTCCTTGAGCTGCTGTGAGCTCCACCCAGTTCGAGCTTCCCAGCGGCTTTGTTTACCTACTTAAGCCTCAGCAATGGCGGGCGCCCCTCCCCCAGCCTCGCTGCTGCCTTGCGGATAGATCGCCGCAGACTGCTGTGTTAGCAGTGAGGGAGGCTCCGTGGGCGTGGGACCCTCCCGGCCAGGTGTGGGATATATTCTCCTGGTGTGCCTGTTTCCTTAAAGCGCAGTATTGGGGTGGGAGTTACGCGATTTTCCAGGTGTTTGTGTCTCAGTTCCCCTGGCTAGGAAAACGGATTTCCTTCCCCCTTGCGCTTCCAGGTGAGGCGATGCCTCGCCCTGCTTCATCTCCCGCTGGTCAGGCTGCAGCAGCTGACCAGCACCGATTGTCCGGCACTCCCTAGAGAGATGACCCCAGTACCTCAGTTGAAAATGCAGAAATCACCGGTCTTCTGTGTTACTCGCGCTGGGAGTTGGAGACTGGAGCTGTTCCTATTCGGCCATCTTGCTCCGCCCCTCCCAGATACCTTTTTTTTTTTTCATTTCAGAGATTATTTTAGGCAAACAATGGAGGAAACATCTTTTTTTTTTTTGGTCTCCTGACTTTTTAAAAGATTAATTTTAGTTAATTGATTTATTATTTCCAACTATTATTTTAGATTCAAGAATACATTACCTAGGTATATTGCATGATGCTGAGGTTTGGAGTACAAATGATTCCATCACCTAGGTACTGATCTTAGTACCCAATAATCAGTTTGTCAACCCTTGTGCCCCTGTCCCCTTCTCCAAATAGTAGTCCCCAGTTTCTATTGTTGTCATCCTTCTGTCCACGAGTATCCAGTGTTTAGCTCCCAGTTATAAGTGAGATATGTGGTATTTGGTTTTCTCTTCCTGTGTTAATTCACTTAGGATAATGGCCTCCAACTGCATCTGTGTTGCTGCAAGGTACATGTTCCCATTCTTTTGCATAGCAATGTAGTATTCCATGGTACATATGTACCACATTTTCTTTATCTAATCCGTCATTTATGGGCACCTAGGTTGATTTCATGTCTCTGCTCTTGTGAATAGTGCTGCAATGAACATACAAATGTATGTGATTTTTGGTAGAATGACTTTTTTTTTTTGGATATATAGTTAGTAATAGGATTGCTGGTCAAATGGTAGTTCTGCTTAAGTGTTATGAGAACTCTCCAAACGGCTTTCCACAGTGGCTGAACTCATTTACATTTCCCCCAACAGTGTATAATTGTTTCCTTTTCTCCATAGGCTCACCAACATCTGTTGTTTTTTGACTTTTTAGTAATAGCCATTCTGACTGGTATGAGATGATAATCTCATTGTGGTTTTGATTTGCATTTCTCTGATGATTAATCACGTGGAGGATTTTTTTTCATATGTTGTTGGCTGCTTGTATGTTTTCTTTTGAGAAATGCTTCATGTCTTGGCCCACGTTTTAATACAGTTATGTGTTTTTGCTCATTCAATTGTTTAAGTTCCTTATAGAGTCTGCATATTAGACCTTTGTCAGACGCATAGCTTATGAACATTTTCTCCCATTACGTAAGTTGTCTCTTTAATGATAGTTTATTTTACTGTGCAGAAACTCTTTAGTTTAATTATGTCCCACTTATCAATTTTTGTTTTTGTTATAATTGCTTTTGAGGACCTAATCATAAATTATTTCCCAAGGCCCATGTCCAGAATGGTGGTTTTCTAGATTTTTTTTTTTTTTTTTAGGATTCTTATAGTTTGAAGTCTTACATTGAAATCTTTAATCCCATGTTGTTTTTTTTTAAAAATTCACATTTTATTTAGATTGAAATAAACTACACAAAATTGATTTTCTTCACCAAAAATAACAGCAATATTTTCCATATTTTTCTAGATAAACTTATTTTTGTAGGTTTTTCAGGTTTTGTTGTGAATCAAGATAAAACAGTAGATAAGAGTCATGGAAAAAGACAGAAAAAACCAGACAAATCAGTTGTCAGTATCCATGGCCTCTAATTCTGTCTTAACCATAAAACAGAAGTGTTCAACATATATTTGCTAGAAAACTCAGGAAGATGTAGGTTCTGCAAAGGAATGTAAACAGCAACAACGAGATGTGGAACAATGGAAGGCTCTTCCATTCAAATTTTAACTGTCATCTGTTCCTTTAAGTTCATTTGAGAAAGACAAAATCTATACTGAAATCCTTGTTTGGTGAGCTCACAAGCTTCTCTTTCTCTGGTGATTTCTTGTCACTGTCCAGTAAAGATTTTTAACATACTTAAAACTCATATTAGTCAAAGGTCAATTGTGGGCTTAATCCCACCTTGAGTTAATTTTTGTGTTTGGTGAAAGGTAGGGGTCCAATTTCATCTTCTGCACATGGCTAGGCAGCTATCCCAGCACCATTTATTGAATAGGAAGAGCTTTCTGCATTGTTTATTTTTGTCAATTTTGTCGAAGATCAGATAGTTGTAGGCATGCAGCTTTATTTCTAAGTTCTCTATTTTGTTCCATTGGTTTATGTGTTTGTTTTTGTACAAGTACTATGCTTTTTTGGTTACTGTAGCCTTCTAATGTAGTTTGAAGTCAGGTAATATGATGCCTTCAGCTTTATTCTTTTTGCTTAGGATTGCTTTGGCTATTTGGGTCCTTTTTTGGTTCCATATAACTTTTAGAATAGTTCTTTCCCATTCTGTGAAAAATGACATTGGTAGTCTGACAGGAATAGTGTTCAATCTATAGAGTGCTTTGGAGAGTATGGCCATTTTAATAATATTGATCCTTCCAATCCACGAGCATGGAATCTTTTCCCATTTGTTTGTGACATCTGTGAATTTTTTTTAGCAGTGTTTTGTAGTTCTCCTTGTAGAGTGATTTGATCTCCTTATTTAGATATATTCCTATGAATTTTTTATTTTTTTGAGTGTGTGGCTATTGTAAATGCAATTGCATTCTTGATTTCTCTTTCAGCTTGAATGTTATTGGTGTATAGAAATGCTACTGATTTTTGTACATTGATTTTGTATCCTGAAACTTTACTGAAGTCATTTATTAGTTCCAGGAACCTTTTAGCAGAGTCTTCATGATTTGCTAAGTATAGAATCATATCAACCATGAAGAGAGAGTGAGTTTGACTTCTTTTCCTATTTGGATGCCTTGTATTTCTTTCTCTTGCCTGATTGCTTTGGCTAGCACTTCCAGTACTATGTTGAATAGAAGTGGTAAGAGTGGGTATCCTTCTCTTGCTTTGATTCTCAAAGAGAAGGTTTTCAGTTTTTGTCTATTCAGTATGATGTTGGCTATAAGGTTGTTATAGATGGCTCTTACTATTTTGAAGTTTGCTCCTTTGATGCCTAGTTTCTTGAGGTTTTCTTAATCACCAAGGGATGTTTGATTGTATCAAAAACTTTTCCTGCATCTATGGAGATGCTCATATAATTTTTGTTTTTATTTATTTATTTTTTGTGGTGAATCACATTTATTTATTTGAATATATAGAACTAACTTTGTATCCCAGAAATGATGCCTACTTGACCATGGTGAATTAACTTTTTGTTGTGGTGTGGAATTCGGTTTGCTAGTATTTTGTTGAGAATTTCTATGTTCATCAGGGATATTGGCTGTAGTTTCCTTTTTTTGTTATTTGCCAGGTTTTGGTATCAGGTGATGCTGGCTTCATAGAATGAGTTAGAAAGGAATCTCTCCTTGATTTTTCAAAATAGTTTCAGCAGTCTTGGTATCAGCTTTTCTTTGTACATTTGGCAGAATTCTATTTTGAATTCATTTGGTTTAGGTGTTTTTTTATTTTATTGGTAGGTTTTTTATTACTGACTCAATTTTGGAACTTGATATTGGTCTGTTCAGTAGGGAAATGTATACCTTTAACAAACATATACTCCAAATTCTCCAGGATCTCTTTGACCAACTCAGTTTCTGGATATAACTTACTAAGGAAGATTGTGGCATACTGTTGGCAGATAATATCCTCAATAGGCTTATTCTCCAAAGTTTTACCACCAAGAATAAAGCAATGTTAAAAACCCTTTGTTCTGAAGGCTCTACAGACATATGTGGCCAAAAGAAAAGATTAAATTAGTGTCAAAACAATGAAATTAGACTCACTGACATTAGAGTTTTCAAGTCTTCCAGGTTCCCACAAGAATTCTTTATAAAATGTACTGGAAATCTTCAGCTAAGGCGAGTAATGTGCATTATATATTAAATTGGCCCCTGGACATTCTGAACAGGCAGAAAAAGAAGGGGAGAAAACCTCAAAAAATAAAATAAAACCAACCCTGAGATGCTTTAACAAACCAGTTTGTTAAGAGATTGCCTGCAATGAATTTCTAGATTTTGAAAATTTTTCCAAAAAAGGGATTGCTATGGTTTGAGGGTGTCCCCTCTAAAACTCATGCTGAAGTTTGATCCCCAGGGTGGTGGTATTGGGAAGTAGGGTCTCATGGGAAGTGTTTGGGCCATGCAGGTGGATTCCTCATGAATAGATTAGCGCCCTCCCATGGATGTGAATGAGTTATCATTCTCACAGGATTAGATTAGCTACTGTGACAGCAGGTTGTTATAAAAGTGAGTTTGGAGCCCAGTACAGTGGCACACACCTATAGTCCAAGCTATTTGAGAGGATCTTTTGAGCTCAGGAGTAAGAAGGTGTAGTGTGCGATGATCATGCCTGTGGGTAGCTATTGCATTCTAGACTGGGCAACATAGTGAGACCCCATCTCTTTTTTAAAAAGGTGAATTTGGCTCACTAGAAGCTCTCTCACTTCCTCTCTCACTATGTGATCTCTGTACATGCCCAGTTGCTTCTGCACTTTTTCATGTTTTGACCTAGCATGTGGCCCTCACCAAAAGCTGGCCAGATATGGTGCTTTGCTCTTGAACTTCCCAGCCTGCTGAATCATGAGCTAAATAAACATTGTATCTTTGTAAACTATGCAGTCTCAGGTATTCTGTTACAGCAACACTAAGGGGACAGAGATAGGAATAAGATCCATTTTTGAAGCAAAGCCACTTTACTTTTATAGTGGAAGATAATATTGTTTTCCAACTCTTGTTTCAAAAAAATTAAAGCTCTCTCTTTCAAATATTTCAGGCTTTCTTTACCAATTTAACCTCTAGATATTATTAACCATTACATATTATTCCATTATCGTGATAATAGTGTCAAAGGGAGGTTTCTGCTGTTGTTTGTAAAATGACTATATAAAATAGATAAACTATGATTACCTATAATTATGACATCACCTAATAATTAGTTTTTACCTGTGGACAAGAGCTTTTGAACATAAAGAGCTCTTTGTGAAAGAACAGTTAATTGGGAAATAGGCAGGAGTAGAAGTAATTTTCAAGATCATTTAGGTTAGTTAGAGTAGCTTCCAATTTTGTATTCTCTACTATATGTAGAAATAATTGTAAGAAAAACTTGGTGTGAATATTACTTCCTGTCGTATATTTAAGTGAAAAAGCAAAGTGTAGAAAAGAACATATAGTATGCTATCATTTGCAGAAGATACCTCTACGTATTCAAATACAGGTAGAGCATCCCTAATTCAAAAATCCAAAATTTGGGCCGGGCGCGGTGGCTCAAGCCTGTAATCCCAGCACTTTGGGAGGCCTAGACGGGCGGATCACGAGGTCAGGAGATCGAGACCATCCTGGCTAATACGGTGAAACCCCGTCTCTACTAAAAACTACAAAAAACTAGCCGGGCGTGGCGGCGGGCGCCTGTAGTCCCAGCTACTTGGGAGGCTGAGGCAGGAGAATGGCATAAACCCGGGGGGCGGAGCTTGCAGTGAGCCGAGATCCGGCCACTGCACTCCAGCCTGGGTGACAGAGCGAGACTCCGTCTCAAAAAAAAAAAAAAAAAAATCCAAAATTTGAAATTCTTCAAAATTTGAAACTTTTTGAGCACTGACATGATGACACAAGAGAAAAATTTAACATTTGACCTTATATCATGGGTCTCAGTAAAATTACCATCAAAATTTTGTTTCATTCACAAAATTATTAATATATTGTATAAAATTACTTTTGGGGTAAGTGTATAAAGTGTATATGAAACACGAATTTTGTGTTTACACTTGCATCCCATCCCCAAGATATCTCATTTTATCTACATTTAAATATTCTAAAATTTGAAAAAATCTGAAATTCTAAACATTTCTGGCCCCAAGCATTTCAGATAATGGATACTCAATCTGCATATGTATGAAATCTTATGTGTGAAATATCTATGCTTGGAAAGAGAAAGCAACTGGAAACACTGATGTCTTTGGAAGCAGAACCAGATGTATAGTGGTGGGAGCAAGACTACTAATGGTATACCCTGTAAGCTTTTAGCATTTGTCACCAGTTAAAATAAAACTTTAGACAAATTAAATTTAACAGAGTTTAACTGAGCAAAAAATGATTCATAAATTGGGAAGCTCTCAGAACAAGAATCAGTTCAGAGTGACTCCAGGGCTGCCACATGGTCGGATAGTGTTTATGGACAAAAACATAAAGAAAATGGAAGTGAGGTACAGAAACAGCTGGATCTGTTACAGCTGGGTGTTTGCTTATGCGAACCTGGTTTAAACAGTTGGCTGCCTGTAGTTGAGTGAGGTTCAGCTGCTGTGATAGGCTGAACTCGGCTACTCTTTTCTTTTTTTTTTTTTTTTTTTTGTAATTCTTTTTTTTTTTTTTTTTTTTTTATTATACTTTAAGTTCTAGGGTACATGTGCATGACGTTTATATCATGTATAACTCCCCAATGCAATCCCTCCCTCCTCCCCCCTCCCCATGATAGGCCCCAGTGTGTGATGTTCCCCTTCCCGAGTCCAAGTGATCTCATTGTTCAGTTCCCACCTATGAGTGAGAACATGCGGTGTTTGGTTTTCTCTTCTTGTGATAGTTTGCTAAGAATGATGGTTTCCAGCTGCATCCATGTCCCTACAAAGGACGCAAACTCATCCTTTTTGATGGCTGCATAGTATTCCATGGTGTATATGTGCCACATTTTCTTAATCCAGTCTGTCACAGATGGACATTTGGGTTGATTCCAAGTCTTTGCTATTGTGAATAGTGCCGCAATAAACAAACGTGTGCATGTGTCTTTGTAGTAGAGTAATTTATAATCCTTTGGGTATATACCCAGTAGTGGGATGGCTGGGTCATATGGTACATCTAGTTCTAGATCCTTGAGGAATCGCCATACTGTTTTCCATAATGGTTGAACTAGTTTACAATCCCACAACAGTGTAAAAGTGTTCCTGTTCTCCACATCCTCTCCAACACCTGTTGTTTCCTGACTTCTTAATGATTGCCATTCTAACTGGTGTGAGATGGTATCTCATTGTGGTTTTGATTTGCATTTCTCTGATGGCCAGTGATGATGAGCATTTTTTCATGTGTCTGTTGGCTGTATGGATGTCTTCTTTTGAGAAATGTCTGTTCATATCCTTTCCCCACTTTTTGATGGGGTTGTTTGCTTTTTTCTTGTATATTTGTTTGAGTTCTTGGTAGATTCTGGATATTAGCCTTTGTCAGATGAGTAGGTTGCAAAAATTTTTTCCCATTCTGTAGGTTGCCTGTTCACTCTGATGGTAGTTTCTTTGGCTGTGCAAAAGCTCTTTAGTTTAATTAGATCCCATGTGTCAATTTTTGCTTTTGCTGCCGTTGCTTTTGGTGTTTTAAGACATGAAGTCCTTGCCCATGCCTATGTCCTGAATGGTACTACCTAGATTTTCTTCTAGGGTTTTTATGGTATTAGGTCTAACATTTAAGTCTCTAATCCATCTTGAATTAATTTTCGTATAAGGGGTAAGGAAAGGATCCAGTTTCAGCTTTCTACTTATGGCTAGCCAATTTTCCCAGCACCATTTATTAAATAGGGAATCCTTTCCCCATTTCTTGTTTCTCTCAGGTTTGTCAAAGATCAGATGGCTGTAGATGTGTGGTATTATTTCTGAGGACTCTGTTCTGTTCCATTGGTCTATATCTCTGTTGTGGTACCAGTACCATGCTTTTTGGTTACTGTAGCCTTGTAGTATAGTTTGAAGTCAGGTAGCGTGACGCCTCCAGCTTTGTCCTTTTGACTTAGGATTGTCTTGGCAATGCGGGCTCTTTTTTGGTTCCATATGAACTTTAAAGCCGTTTTTTTCCAATTCTGTGAAGAAAGTCATTGGTAGCTTGATGGGGATGGCATTGAATCTATAAATCACCTTGGGCAGTATGGCCATTTTCACGATATTGATTCTTCCTATCCATGAGCATGGTATGTTCTTCCATTTGTTTGTGTCCTCTTTGATTTCACTGAGCAGTGGTTTGTAGTTCTCCTTGAAGAGGTCCTTTACCCCCCTTGTAAGCTGGATTCCTAGGTATTTTATTCTCTTTGAAGCAATTGTGAATGGAAGTTGATTCCTGATTTGGCTCTCTGCTTGTCTGTTACTGGTGTATAAGAATGCTTGTGATTTTTGCACATTAATTTTGTATCCTGAGACTTTGCTGAAGTTGCTTATCAGCTTAAGCAGATTTTGGGCTGAGACAATGGGGTTTTCTAAATATACAATCATGTCATCTGCAAACAGGGACAATTTGACTTCTTCTTTTCCTAACTGGATACCCTTGATTTCTTTCTCTTGCCTGATTGCCCTAGCCAGAACTTCCAACACTATGTTGAATAGGAGTGGTGAGAGAGGGCATCCCTGTCTTGTGCCAGTTTTCAAAGGGAATTTTTCCAGTTTTTGCCCATTCAGTATGATATTAGCTGTGGGTTTGTCATAAATAGCTCTTATTATTTTGAGGTACGTTCCATCAATACCAAATTTATTGAGCGTTTTTAGCATAAGGGCTGTTGAATTTTGTCAAAAGCCTTTTCTGCATCTATTGAGATAATCATGTGGTTCTTGTCTTTGGTTCTGTTTATATGCTGGATTACGTTTATTGATTTGCGAATGTTGAACCAGCCTTGCATCCCAGGGATGAAGCCCACTTGATCATGGTGGATAAGCTTTTTGATGTGCTGCTGAATCCGGTTTGCCAGTATTTTATTGAGGATTTTTGCATCGATGTTCATCAGGGATATTGGTCTAAAATTCTCTCTTTTTGTGTGTCTCTGCCAGGCTTTGGTATCAGGATGATGTTGGCCTCATAAAAAGAGTTAGGGAGGATTCCCTCTTTTTCTATTGATTGAAATAGTTTCAGAAGGAATGGTACCAGCTCCACCTTGTACCTCTGGTAGAATTCAGCTGTGAATCCATCTGGTCCTGGACTTTTTTTGGTGGGTAGGCTATTAATTGTTGCCTCAATTTCAGCCTGCTATTGGTCTATTCAGGGATTCAACTTCTTCCTGGTTTAGTCTTGGGAGAGTGTAAGTGTCCAGGAAATTATCCATTTCTTCTAGATTTTCTAGTTGATTTGCGTAGAGGTGTTTATAGTATTCTCTGATGGCAGTTTGTATTTCTGTGGGGTCGGTGGTGATATCCCCTTTATCATTTTTTATTGCGTCTATTGATTCCTCTCTCTTTTCTTCTTTATTAGTCTAGCTAGCGGTCTGTCAATTTTGTTGATCTTTTCAAAAAACCAACTCCTGGATTCATTGATTTTTTGGAGGGTTTTTTGTGACTCTATCTCCTTCAGTTCTGCTCTGATCTTAGTTATTTCTTGCCTTCTGCTAGCTTTTGAATGTGTTTGCTCTTGCCTCTCTAGTTCTTTTAATTGTGATGTTAGAGTGTCAATTTTAGATCTCTCCTGCTTTCTCTTGTGGGCATTTAGTGCTATAAATTTCCCTCTACACACTGCTTTAAATGTGTCCCAGAGATTCTGGTATGTTGTATCTTTGTTCTCATTGGTTTCAAAGAACATCTTTATTTCTGCTTTCATTTCGTTATGTACCCAGTAGTCATTCAGGAGCAGGTTGTTCAGTTTCCATGTAGTTGAGCGGTTTGGATTGAGTTTCTTAGTCCTGAGTTCTAGTTTGATTGCACTGTGGTCTGAGAGACAGTTTGTTATAATTTCTGTTCTTGTACATTTGCTGAGGAGTGCTTTACTTCCAATTATGTGGTCAATTTTGGAATAAGTGCGATGTGGTGCTGAGAAGAATGTATATTCTGTTGATTTGGGGTGGAGAGTTCTATAGATGTCTATTAGGTCCGCTTGGTGCAGAGATGAGTTCAATTCCTGGATATCCTTGTTCACTTTCTGTCTCGTTGATCTGTCTAATGTTGACAGTGGAGTGTTGAAGTCTCCCATTATTATTGTATGGGAGTCTAAGTCTCTTTGTAGGTCTCTAAGGACTTGCTTTATGAATCTGGGTGCTCCTGTATTGGGTGCATATATATTTAGGAGAGTTAGCTCTTCCTGTTGAATTGATCCCTTTACCATGATGTAATGGCCTTCTTTGTCTCTTTTGATCTTTGATGGTTTAAAGTCTGTTTTATCAGAGACTAGGATTGCAACCCCTGCTTTTTTTTGTTCTCCATTTGCTTGGTAGATCTTCCTCCATCCCTTTATTTTGAGCCTATGTATGTCTCTGCATGTGAGATGGGTCTCCTGAATACAGCAGACTGATGGGTCTTGACTCTTGATCCAGTTTGCCAGTCTGTGTCTTTTAATTGGAGCATTTAGTCCATTGACATTTAAGGTTAATATTGTTATGTGTGAACTTGATCCTGTCATTATGATATTAACTGGTTATTTTGCTCGTTAGTTGATGCAGTTTCTTCCTAGCCTCGATGGTCTTTACATTTTGGCATGTTTTTGCAATGGCTGGTACCGCTTGTTCATTTCCATGTTTAGGGCTTCCTTCAGGGTCTCTTGTAAGGCAGGCCTGGTGGTGACAAAATCTCTAAGCATTTGCTTATCTGTAAAGGATTTTATTTCTCCTTCACTGATGAAGCTTAGTTTGGCTGGATATGAAATTCTGGGTTGAAAATTCTTTTCTTTAAGAACGTTGAATATTGGCCCCCACTCTCTCTCTCTTGCTTGTAGAGTTTCTGCCGAGAGTCTGCTGTTATTCTGATGGGCTTCCCTTTGTGGGTAACCCTACCTTTCTCTCTGGCTGCCCTTAAGATTTTTTCCTTCATTTCAACTTTGGTGAATCTGGCAATTATGTGTCTTGGAGTTGCTCTTCTGGAGGAGTATCTTTGTGGCGTTCTCTGTATTTCCTGAATTTGAATGTTGGCCTGCCCTACTAGGTTGGGGAAGTTCTCCTGGATGATATCCTGAAGAGTGTTTTCCAACTTGGTTCCATTTTCCCCCTCACTTTCAGGTACCCCAATCAGACGTAGATTTGGTCTTTTTACATAATCCCATACTTCTTGCAGGCTTTGTTCATTTCTTTTTCTTCTTTTTTCTTTTGTTTTCTCTTCTCGCTTCATTTCATTCATTTGATCCTCAATCGCTGATACTCTTTCTTCAGTTGATCGAGTCGGTTACCGAAGCTTGTGCATTTGTCACGTATTTCTCGTGTCATGGTTTTCATCTCTGTCATTTCGTTTATGATCTTCTCTGCATTAATTAATCTAGCTGTCAATCTTCCACTTTTTTTTCAAGATTTTTAGTTTCTTTGCTCTGGGTACGTAATTCCTCCTTTAGCTCTGAGAGGTTTGATGGAGTGAAGCCTTCTTCTCTCATCTCGTCAAAGTCATTCTCTGACCAGCTTTGATCCGTTGCTGGCGATGGGCTGCGCTCCTTTGCAGGGGGAGATGCGCTCTTATTTTTTGAATTTCCAGCTTTTTGCCCTGCTTCTTCCCCATCTTTGTGGTTTTATCTGTCTCTGGACTTTGATGATGGTGACGTACGGATGGGGTTTTGGTATAGGTGTCCTTCCTGTTTGATAGTTTTCCGTCTGACAGTCAGAAGGACTGTCTGTTGGTCTGTTGGAGATTGCTTGAGGTCCACTCCAGACCCTGTTTGCCTGGTATCAGCAGCAGAGGTTGCCGAAGATAGAATATTGCTGAACAGCGAGTGTACCTGTCTGATTCTTTCTTTGGAAGTTTCCTCTCAGGGGTGACGCCACCCTGTGAGGTGTGGGGTGTCAGACTGCCCCTAGTGGGGGATGTCTCCCAGCTAGGCTACTCAGGGGTCAGGGACCCACCTGAGCAGGCAGTCTGTCCGTTTTCGGATCTCAACCTCCGCGTTAGGAGATCCGCGGCTCTCCCCAAAGCTGTCAGACAGAGTCGTTCGCGTCTGCACCGCCCCTGCTCTTTCCCCTAATGGGCTGCAGCTGTGCGCTGTCCGCAGAGGTAGAGTCTACAGAGACAGGCAGGCTTCCTTGAGCTGCTGTGAGCTCCACCCAGTTCGAGCTTCCCAGCGGCTTTGTTTACCTACTTAAGCCTCAGCAATGGCGGGCGCCCCTCCCCCAGCCTCGCTGCTGCCTTGCGGATAGATCGCCGCAGACGGCTGTGTTAGCAGTGAGGGAGGCTCCGTGGCGTGGGCCCTCCCGGCCAGGTGTGGGATATATTCTCCTGGTGTGCCTGTTTCCTTAAAGCGCAGTATTGGGGTGGGAGTTACCCGATTTTCCAGGTGTTGTGTGTCTCAGTTCCCCTGGCTAGGAAAAAGGGATCCCTTTCCCCCTTGCGCTTCCAGGTGAGGCGATGCCTCGCCCTGCTTCAGCTCACGCTGGTCAGGCTGCAGCAGCTGACCAGCACCGATTGTCCGGCACTCCCTAGCGAGATGACCCCAGTACCTCAGTTGAAAACGCAGAAATCACCGGTCTTCTGTGTCGCTCGCGCTGGGAGTTGGAGACTGGAGCTGCTCCTATTCGGCCATCTTGCTCCGCCCTCGGCTACTCTTTTCAAGAGTAGATTACAGTCTGTTCACACATCAAGTTGGGTTAGAGTTCGTTATGTATGGAGAACTTTTAGGCTGACCTTAAACATGTAAGGAGACAGTTTTAGGCCAGACATAATTAACATAACGTGCTACCTGCTCAAAACTACGTACAATTTTTTAAAAAATTTGTGGTCACTGTTATGTTTTTTTCAAAAACATGATTTAAGATTTCTTTTAGTGAGCATTTATTATGTAGTGTTTTAGTCTTTGTATAAGATTTTGCTTTAAAGATTAAATAATATTATGATTAGGTAAAACATTCTAGATTGACTATTATTTTCATGCAACACTTGCAAGATACCACTCCATTGTCTTCTGGCCTTTATTGTCTGTGAGAAATTTATCTATCAGTATTTTTCTTTTCTTTTGCTAGCTTTTGTGATTTTTCTCTTTATTCTTGATGCATTTTTAAATGCATTTTCATTATGTGGCCATGTAAGGGTTTCTTTTATTTTAATTTATTTTTATTTCTTGCTTGGTTCTTGAAGCAAATTTGTGATCTAAAATTCATGTTTTAGCAGGGTGTAGTAGCTCATGCCTGTAATCCCAGCTACTCAGGAGGCTGAGGCAGGAGCATAGCTTGAGGCTAGGAGTTCAAAACCAGCTTGGGCAACATAGTGAGACCCCATCTCTAAACAAAACAAGAAAAATTAGCTGGGCATAGTGGTGCATTCCTGTAGTCCCAGCTACTCTGGAGACTGAGGCAGGAGGATCACTTGAGCCCAGGAGTTCGAGGCTACAGTGAGCCATGATCTTGCCACTGCACTCCAGCCTAGGCAACAAAGTGAGATTCCATTGTTAAAAAAAAAATTAAATTTATACTTTAATAAATTTTGAAATATTCTTAGCAATTAATTCTTCAAATGTAGTCTTCTACCATTTTTTCCATTCTCTGCTTCTGCAATTTCTATGAAATATTTGGTATTTAGACTTCTTGATCTGTTTTCCCTTCTCTTAACTTCTCTTCAATATTTTTTCTTTTTGAGTTTCTATACTGCATTCTGTATAAGCAGCTCAGTATTATTTTCCAAATTTACTAATTTTTTTTTCAGAATTCAGATTAGATATTGCCCCTCCTAGTGTAGTTTTAAAATTTCAATGATTAATGTATGTTTGATGTTCATATTATCTAATTGATTCTTGAAATCAATTGACCTGCTTGATTTTGCTTTATTTCTTTTTTTGTTGTTGTTTCAAGACATTATATCCTTTTTAAGATGGCAATTATGCCTTTGTTTATCTCCTTGAACATACATAATATGGTTATTTTAAAGTTTCTATCAAGCTGTTCAATAAAATGAATTTAATCTTGGATAAATTGCTATTCTGATTATTGATTGCAATGGCTTCCTTAGCATTAGAATTCTTCAAGTGTTTTGAAATATTAATTTATGGGTCTCTCTCTCTCTCTTCAGAGTTTAGAGTCTCCAAAATAAATAAAAGAAAGAAACTGCAGATAAATTAGCAATTCAGGCAGGACAAGTTTCTTTTGCAAGGACTGACAGTTTGGTGGAAACCTTAGAAGTCTGTCACAGCTTATAGTTTGGAGAAGTATGTGAAACTTATCTTTCATTCTCAGCATCTTGTTTAATATTTGTCATATAGCATATCTTTGTCAAACTAATTTCTTATCCATGTGAAAACTGTAGCCATATCGTGGCTGTGCAGTGGTAGTTGAAAGCCACCACTCATCTGCCGTATCTACCATTGTTGTCATAGATGGCTAAATTGGGAGCTAGGATTTTACCACCATCTGGCAAGAGTAACAAGGACTCCCTACCATAGGGTCAGTGGAGGATACCTGGGGGACAGAAGGGATGAATTTCCTCTCTCCTGCTAGAACATCAGTGGAGGCCAAGTGGAGAACTTGGACTTCAACCCTCATTGGGCACTAGTGAGGAGATATCCACCTTCCCTTGCTGGTGTGATGTCAGAGGAGGCCTACTGAAATACAAGGTTTAAATAAAAATCATAGTATCTCTGGAGAAAAGGGAATGCTTTTACACTGTAGGTGGAAATGTGTATGAATTCCAGCCACTATAGAACATAGTGTGGAGATTTCTGAAAGAACTTAAAACGGAACAACCATTTGACCCAGCAACCCAATTACTGGGTATATATCCAAAAGAAAATAAATTGTTTTACCAAAGAGACTCATGGACTCATGTTCATTGCAGCAGTATTTACAATAGCAAAGACAAAGAATCAACTTAGGTGCCCATCAACAATGGATCTGAGAAAGAAAATGTGGTATATATACACCATGGAATACTACACAACCATAAAAAAGAATCAAATCATGTTCTTTGCAACAACATCGATGCAACTGGGGGCCATTATCCTAAGGAAGTTAACAGAGAAACAGAAAACCAAATATCACATGTTCCGACTTTTAAGTGAGATCTAGACATAGATGAGAACAATAGACACTGGGGACTACTAGAAGGAGGAGGAAGGGAGGGGGAAAGATTTGAAGAACTACCTATTGGGTACTATGCTCACTACCTGGCTAATGGGATAATTTGTATCCAAAACCTCAGCGTCATGCAATGTACCCATGGAACAAACCTGCACGTGTACTCCCTAAATCTAAAATAAAAGTTGAACTTATAAAAAAATTAAAAAATAAACACCATCCTATTATGATATAATGCTGTAAACTTCTAGGTGTCAAGAAAGCATTGCACATTTTACAAAAACTGGGAAAATCTGAAATTGAATGACAAAAGAAATCAACAGATGCCAACACTGAGATGACACAGACATTAGAATTATCTGACAAGGATTTGAAAGTAGTCATGATAAAACTCTTTTCACAAAAATTAATACACACTCTTGGAAAAAACACAGAAAGTCTCAGTAAAGAAGTTGAAAATATAAAGGATAGCTAAATGGAGATGTAATAGTTGAAATAAAAAACTCACTGGATGGCCTCAAAAGAAAAACGAAGAGGACAGAGGAATTACTCACTAAACTTGAGTATAGAACAATACAAATTACCCACTCTGAACAACAGAGATAAAATAGACTGAGCAAAGAAATGAACACAACCACAGAGACCTGTGGGACTACAGTTAAAGCTCTAACATTTGTGTCATCAGAGTCTCAGAAAGGGGAGAAATAGAATGGACCCGAAAAAGCATTTGAGGAAATAAATAATAGCTGAAAATCCCCCAAATTTGGCAAAAGACATAAACCTACAGATTCAAGAAGCTGAAAAAAAAAAAAAAAACCCATAACGATGAAATCAAAGAAATCCATATCAAAACATATCATAAGAAAACTTCTGAAAACTAAAGACAAATACCTTGAAAGCAGTCAGAGAAAAATAACACCTAAAGGGGAAAACCATGTAGATGACAGATTTCTTATTAGAAATATGAAAGCCAGAAGGAAGGGGCACAATATTTTTCAAATGCTGAAAGAAAAGAACTGTCAACCCAGAATTCTATAGATGGTGAAATTGACTATGAGGAATAAAGGAACAATCAAGTCATTCTCAGGTGAAGGAAAAGTAAGAGAATTTGTTTCCAACAGATCTACCCTAAAATAATGGCTAAAGAAAATTCTGTAAACAGATAGGAAATGATAAAATAAGAAATACTGGAACATCAGAAAGGAAGAATAACTATGGAAAGGATAAAACTATGGGAAAATACAATAGACTTTTCAACTCTTTAGTTTTTTAAATTATATTCGATGGTTGACACAAAAATTGTAACAATACTGTCTGATGTCATTCTCAATGCATGTAGAGGAAAATTTCAAGACAATTATGAATGGGAGAGTGTAAAGGGATTCAAAGAGAGCATTAAGATTTCATTTGAACTGATAAAATGTTGTTGGCCAATGACCATAACAAGATGTGTGTATAATATAATACCTAGAGCAACTTTTTAAAAGGCTATCCAAAGGAATATACATAAAAACACTATAGACAAATCAAAATGAAACTAAAAAAATGTTCAAATAACCTATAGAAATGCAGGGAAATAAATAAAAATAGAAACAAAAAAGAATAAACAGAAAATAAAAAATAAAATGACAATTTCTAACATATAAATTATGTTTGAAGGGCATTATATTTTAAAAAGTCTATTTCAGAAGGTCATGTACTATATGATTCATTTCTATAACATTCTCAAAATGAAAAATTATAGTGATTGAGAAGAAATTATGGCTTCTAGATGGTGGGGTGGATGGTGGAGGTGACTGCAAATTAGTAGCATGAAGATCATGTGGTGATGGAACAGTAATGCAGCTAGACTCATGGAGGTGACACAAGTCTATACGTGTGATGACATAGCATAGACCTATAAACATATGTTGTACCATGTCACTTTCTTGTTTTCATATTTTACTACAGCAATGTAAAATATAACGATTGAGGAAGTCTGGATGAAAGGTTCAGGGGTGTCCTCTGTAGCCTGTTTGCAACTTCCTGTGAATGTATAATTATATCAAAACTAAAAGTTGAAAAAAGTAGTTAGAAAAACAATGTTTTGAAAGTTATAAAGTGAGTAAGAAGCTGGTGGTGAAATAATGAGGAGAAATAAGAGTCTGATTCAATATAATTCATGTGTTAAATATATATTATATATAATATATGTATTAATTATATAATATATATGCATCAGAATATAATATATATGTATCAGAAGAGGCAACATGTTCCCTGAAACTTGAGGAATGAATAGAAATTTGTCAGATGATATGGTTTGGCTGTGTCCCCACTCAAATATCATCTTGAATTGTAGCTCCCATAATCCCCACATGTCATGGGAAAGACCAGGTGGAGATAATTGAATCATGGGGACCATTGCTCTCATGCTGTTCTCGTGATAGTAAGTGAGTTCTCACAAGATCTGATGATTTTGTAAGGGGCTTTTCCCCCTTTTGCTCAGCACTTCTCTTTCCTGCTGCCATGTGAAGAAGGACACATTTACTGCCCCTTCTGCCATGATTGTAAGTCTCCTGGGGCTTCCCAGCCATGCTGAACTGTGTCAATTAAACCTCTTTCCTTTATAAATTACTCGGTCTCCGGTATGTCTTTATTAGCAGCATAAAAATGAACTAATACATCAGGTAAAACACAAAGCTGACTAGGACATTTCAGTTTTATGAAATTGATGTGCCCCAAAGAGGTAAATGGGAGGGAAGAGCATGTTTGGAGAATGGCAAGTACTTCATTATGAATAGGGTGTGTTATATTAGTGGGAGATCAGCAGCAGGTCTAATGAATTAACATGGCCATTCCTATGAATAATCAATGGAAACAAGTGTATCTGCCCATGTATATGCTGTCCTAGGTCTTTTCCCTGAATTATAAATTGGATCACTATGATTTCATGATAGAACTTTGAGAAGCAGAGAACTTCTTTTGCATTTTTCATGCTTCATGCCACTGACCTTCAATTATCCTTCTTGATCATGTGTATGTGCTTAAGATTATAACAGAAGAAAGAGGACAGAAAAAGCCAGGTAGAAATGAGAAGAAGTGGAAGTAAATTCTAAACATGCGTAAAATAACGGGTAAAGATGCTACTTTAAAAAACTACAACTATCAGAAAGCATTGATCCTATGGCATGGAAAATTTGGAGATTGACTATCTGAGGACTGGATGTGCACAAAATGCAGGGTCTTGGGCTTTGCGGGAGGCTTCTGTCAGGCAGACAATATGTTGTGATAATTCCCCAGATACTGACTATGTTATCAGAAATTCAGTACTAATGCCAAGTTTTCTTATAGTTTCAGGTCATATTTAAATGACTGGGAGAACTGACCTGCTCTGTAGAAAAAAGAATGAGGCTATAGTTTTTCAGTGTAGGTCAAATATTTCATTAATTTATTCGTCCATTCATTTATCAAGTGTTTATAGAGCACTCATTATGTGTTAGGGCTTCCTCTAAACACATGGACCTTTCAAAACTTAAAAACGATGAAAGAAATTTGCAACATAAAAATTTTGAAACTTTTGCATGTATCAAAAAGTAGAAACACAATTATGATATTCAATAAGCTGGAGAATATATTTGCCAAAAATTATAAAGACAAAAGTTTAATATCCTTAAAATACAAAGAGCTCATACAGTTTTTCACTTGAAAAATGTTTACAAAACTAAAAATGTTTACAAAACTAAATACAGTTGATCCTTGAACAACAGGGCTTTGAACTGTGTGGGTCTACTTATATGTGCTATGTGTGCATTTTTTTTCAGCCAAACACAAATTGAAAATACAGTATTCATGGTATGGGAGACCCACGTATTTGAGGGCCAGCTCTCAAGCACAAGGGATCTATAAGGCTGGCTGTGTGACGAGTATATGTGGATTTTGGTATGGAGGGGGTCTTCCGGAGCCAATCCTCACCTATACTGAAGAATGACTGTATACGAAGTGCTGTTCATCCTCACAATTAGTCAAAGAAACCCAAATTTAAATAAAATATTTTCACAATTAAAGAAAATAAGATATACAGTTTTGCAAAGGGTGAACAAATATGTGTGTGTGCAAATAAGTTCAGAAGATTCTTAGAAAGTCTTCTTTTATTATGACTTAAGAGTCTAAAACAGGGCTGGGTGCCGTGACTCATGCCTGTAATCCCAGCACTTTGGGAAGCCGAGGTGGGCAGATCACATGAGGCCAGGAGTTCAAGACCAGCCTGGCCAACATGGCAAAACTCCATCTCTACCAAAAATACAAAAATTAGCTGGGCACGGTGGCACACACCTGTAATCTCAGCTACTCGGGAGGCTGAGGCATGAGAATTTCTTGAGTGTGGGAGGTGGAGGTTGCAGTGAGCAGAGATTGCGCCACTGCACTCCAACCTGGGCGACAGAGCCAGACCCTGTCTCAAAAAAAAATGCTACAGTTATTTAGTAACTTTGTCCCAGAAACGGCACTTCTAAGAATTTGTCATGAAGAAACAAAAAGGCAGACAAAGATTTATATATATGAATTTTTTTTAGATGTTAGAATAAAAATTGTTAACCTAAATTTAAGTGAATCAGTGAGAAGATAGATAGTGATACATTCACAAACTGTTCTATCATGTAGACACTGAAAATCATATTTTGAAGATTGACATGGTAAAATGTATAAAGTACAGATAATGAAGAAAAATTTCAGAATACATGCACTATGGATCATCTGTAAAATAATATTATGTATACTTTGATTTTCCTTTTTATACTTTCTGTATCTTCTAAATCTTCTACAATAAACATATTTTACTTTTGTAATTAGTAAAACAGTTATAAGTTTAACATATTTAATTATGTAGCATAATATACAGAAAATTTAATTTTTCTAACAATATGTTTTAGTAACTGAATATAATGTGTTTCTTGATAAAGATAATTAATTCATAGTTATTATGTTTTTTTTTTTTTTTTTTGAGACAGAGTCTCGCTCTGTTGCCCGGGCTGGAGTGCAGTGGCCGGATCTCAGCTCACTGAAAGCTCCGCCTCCCGGGTTTACGCCATTCTCCTGCCTCAGCCTCCCGAGTAGCTGGGACTACAGGCGCCCGCCACCTCGCCCGGCTAGTTTTTTGTGTTTTTTAGTAGAGACGGGGTTTCACTGTGTTAATCAGGATGGTCTCGATTTCCTGACCTCGTGATCCGCCCGTCTTGGCCTCCCAAAGTGCTGGGATTACAGGCTTGAGCCACCGCGCCCAGCCCATTTATTATGTATTTATGTGTTTAATATTTATCTTCTATAGTAGAATGCCAGCTTCATGAAGGCATACTGCTGTTTATGTATTTGTAGTTAGCTCTGTCCAGCAGAACTTTTCACCATGAAGAAAATTTTCTTTATCTGTACTGTCCAATACGGCAGCCAGTAAATCGGTACTTGAAATGTGGCCAGTGCACCTGAAGAACTGAATTGTTTATTTTATTTATTTTTAATTAATTTAAATGTAAATTTATGTGGCCACACATTGTATTGGACAGTGTAATTCTAGAGAATAGTGTCATGTAAACAGTAGGTACAAAATAAACACATGTATAATATTTGGATAGGTCAAGTGAAGTTATGTGATGATTTGACATCATTTGATGACCCTGGAATAAGAACAGAGATAAAACTTGGTATTATCTGACCTGTAACATTACGAATGCTTGGAAAGTTGTTGGAAGTTTTGGAAGTTGTTGGTGCTAATCAAAGGAAATGGGAAATGATGGTTCTAATGATAACAGTAAGATTAACACTTATTAGTATGCTTAAGTGCCCTATAAATATGAATTCACTTAATCCTCCCAACCCCAAGAAATACTGTCCGCTCTCCACCTCCATGTACTCCACATCCATGGAATCAACCAAATGAGGATGAAAAATATTTGAAAGAAAAAAAATAGAAAATAACAATACAACAATTTTAAAATAATATAAATTTTAAAAACACAGTATAACAACTATTTACATAGCATTTCCATTTTATTAAATATTATAGGTTATCTAGAGATGGATTGAAGTATACAGGAGGATGTGGATAGGTTATATGCAAATAGTATGCCATTTTATATCAGAGACTTGAGCATCCATGGATTTTGATATCCTCTGGAGGGCCTGGGACTAATGCCCTACAGATACTGAAGGATGAGTATATTTCCCCTCATTTTACAAATGCGGTAACCGAGGCACTGAGAGGCAAGGTAACTTATTCAAGGACTCACAGCTAGGGGAGCCAGTCCCAATCCAGGTAGCCTGGGTTCATCTGTGCTCCTAGCCTCTATGCTATAATGTCTAAATAATCAGTGCTTATTTAATGATTTATCTAATTATTTAGGTAATCCATTAGTCTTATTTAATGACTTATCTAATGACTGGGGTGGTGTTTAATTTTAAAGCTACAGTTCTAACTTGACAATGGGCTGTATGGATTTAGATAGATTTTCTAAATTGGGCTGTGGTATAGACTAAATGTTTGTGTTCCCCACCAGTTCATACGTTGAAACCGTCATCCCCACTGTGATAATATTTGGAGATGAGGCCTTTGGAAGGTAATTAGGTCATGAGGGTGGAACTTTCTTAATGGGATTTTTTTCCCATATAAGAAGATATCTGAGAGCAGTTGTTTCTATCCACCCTGTGAGAAAACCAGGAAAACGATTCTCACTGGAGCCTGATCTCAGGCTTCCTAGACTCCAGGACTGTGAGACATAAATTTCTGTTGTTTAAGGCACTCAGTCTATGAAGTCTTGTTCTAGCGGCCTGAAAACTAAAACAGGCCTCATACATTAGAGCACACTGAACACAGTGTTTTTTTTTTTTTTTTCAGTGCATACACATGAACTCTTGAAATTCATTCAACAAATACTTACAGCATGAAACTAAGTGCCAGAAACTGTGTTCAGTTCTGAAGCTACAAATATAAAAAAAGCTGTATTATCTTCTCTCCAGCAGCTCAGAAACCAGTAAAGACACATGCTATGGTTTGAATGAGTTGCCTCCAAAATCAGGTGTTGCCAATGTGATAATAGTAAAAGGTGGGGACTTTGAGAGGTGATTGGGTCCTGCGAGCTTCTTCCTCCTAAGTGGGATTAAGGCCATTATAAAAGAGGCTTCACACCACGTTCAGTTAGCTCTTGCCCTCTTGTCTTTTCACACACGAGGCTGTAGCGGCAACAAGGCGCCCTCTTGGAAGCAGAGCAACCTTCACTGGACAATGAATCTTATGGTATCTTGGACTTCTCAGCCTTCAGAACTGTGAGAAAATACATTTTTCTTCTTTATGAATGTGGGATATGATGAGGTTTCTCTTCAAATAGCCTGATCAATCCTTTATTCTTTAATTCATAGTACCCATCCCCCCGCCACCCCCCTCCCCCGCCAACGCCTTTTTCCTTTTTCTCTTTTTCTTCCTTTTTGCCTTTGTTACATGCTCAGACATGCCACGGTACCAGGCGTTATCAGTACCAGCTCACATTCCTTTCCTTATTTGGAAAGACTTGCTCTCTAGCTCATTGCAGACACCCCTTTCCCTTTCCCCTCTCTCCATTACATGGCCACCTTATCTAAAAAAAATTTCAAATGTTTAGCCAACCAGGATTAGTTTAGCTTGTACAGCCAGACCCCGGCCAATGGGGAAAGGGTACAGAGGCAGGACTTGCCTCAGGAATAAAGGCTCTCGTGGCCCTTTGTTCAGGTGTGCTCCCATGGCGACTGGCCAAGGAGAAGCACCCCTCTGCGCAGAAGTAAAATTGCTTTGCTAAGAATCCTTTGAGTGTTCAATTTCCTCAGGATTTTGAACGTTATTCCCAACATGAATTACCCAGTCTCAGGTATTTTGTTATAACAATACAGATGGACTAAGCAACACATAAAAAGAAAATGTAATAAGTACAAAAGTGAAAATATAAAAGTAGTGTTCTGGGAACCCAGAGGAGGGTGTGGGTATGTGCATGCACTTGAGTGAGACTTAGTCCTGAAGGAGTGGGGGTTCCGGTTTCTACCTCACTTTCTGCTTTGCAATTCACCCTGGCCCTCATTCATGCTGTAAGGTATCCAAATATCATGGTCAGAACTTGAAGATATGGGTTTGATTCACATCTGCCATTTATTAGCTAGTGACTTTGGGATAAGCTGTTTTGAGGTTTAGATAATGGATTCAAGTGCCCTACCCCATAGAGCTCATGAGGTTTTCACAAAAGTCAAAATGAGATCTTGCCTATTATAGTCTAGTACAAAATGTAAAGCACTATGCCAGTTGTCAGGAGTTTCTCTAATTTGTTAATCTATACCATCGAAACAGGATGGGAAGGTACGTTTTATCATAAAGAGCTTGCGTAACTAAATGGCAGACCCATGCATAAATAATGGAGTAGGCACACTGGAATGTGTCTAGACTTCAGGGAAATATCAAATCTAGCATGCCAAAGGATCTCATTTGCAAAATGTACTGTCAGTGACCGCGTTGTCACAAGTGGTGTTGCATTACAGAAGCCTGGCTGGGAGATAAAGATAAAGGACGGCAAATTGAGTGTGCGAAGGTGGCGTCTGGGAGGGCACCGTAGGTATTAGCGTTAGATCTCAATTCGAGATTACTATTAGTGGACCACAGAAGGAGCAAAACAGGTATTCTGTGAACATGTAAATAATAGAAATCTGTCAGCTATGACTTAATGCTTATCAATTTGACATAAAAAATTATATCTGTAAGATGCCTTAAAGCTTTCAGAGTATGCTTAAAAAGACCTTTCCCTTATCCTAAAAAGAAAATAAATAAGACCTGACGCTAAACGGTTTGTGTTAGGCATCATCATCCCCGTTTTATAAACAAGACCCAGAATTGTTAAATGATTTGCTCAAGAAGGCCTCACAATAAAACCAACAAATGAGAAAGGATTTCTGACCTGAAGACCAGTAATTTCCACCAGTTATTTTCACAGAAAATAGGTGTATTTGGAAGGAAACAGTTCACTCATTTGGCTAATTGGATAATAAAGTGAAATTGTAACTTTACAAGAGGAGGGTCCAGTCTGGAAAAGCTACGTTTGCCGGTAAGAATCACTTATGACTCTCTTCATTGGGATTAATATTTAGAGTTTCCAGTTTTTCAGTGAATTAAATGAGAAAATAAACCTAGAGTCAGGCTCTATTTATCAATCTTCAGCCAGACTCAAGGATTTCAGGCAAGGAGGCAGCTGCTTGGCCTTTCCCCAGGCAAGCTCTCTTTCCCCAGCAGCTGTCTGCAATGCCCGGAGGGTGTTGTCTTTGTCAGCAGTGCCCTGAGAATTTGCCTTAATATAAGAATTCCTCAGGCAGCCCTGGGGAACCTGGCATCTCTTAAAATACTATCAAAGATGGCTTTTGCCTAAAGCTCTAACTATCTTATAAAAGGCAAGGGAAGAGAGTAGCAATTATCCAAGTGATTCAAGCAAGAGAATGAATTTGGCCTTCGTTTCCTAACTTCTCAGGCAAAAGTCTGTTAGAACTGTGCTTCTCAATTTTCACTTTGTAAAGAATAACCTGAAGATCTTATTAAAATGCAGATTTTTTGGTTCGATAGGTTTGGTATGGGGGTGGAAAGTCTGCATTTCTAACAAGCTTCCAGTTGATGCTGAAGCTAGTTTGTAAATCACACATTGAGTAGCAAGGTTTTAGAGCATCTTACCCCAGTAGAATTTACCCCAGTTCTCTGCTTACTATCTTTGTGGCAGAGGTTCTCAAAATTTCAGATGCATTAGAACCACCTGAGAAGCATGAAAAAAAATGCAAATTTTGACTTGGTAGCGTCCAGGGCTTTGCCTTTCTAACAAGTAACTTGCTGTTTCAGGGGTTTTAGAGGAAGCATGGGTACCCAGAAATACTCAGTGAAGCCAGTGTATACCCTTTGGAACCACGAAGTCTTAGATGGTGAGAAGTTTCTTTAACTGGGGAAAGGTAACAATATAAAATTCAGTTAAAGAACTTCTGCGTATAAATTCAGCAAAACAACGTAAGACTAATGAGAGAGCTCGCATGACTTCTGCATTGCTGGGCAGAGAAAAGGAATCTCAGATCTTTTCTAATGGTACTCCCTATAATTTCATTCTGAAAGACCCCAGATAAGACAAAGTAGGAGCAAGCCAAACGCACACCTGAGATCCCAGAAAAGGATTTACAATAGACCCTGAAAGGCCAACTGCCCCAGCAAGAAGTCAGAGGACACAGGTAGCCCTATAGCCAAAACTGAGTCATATTTTTGTTGTTGTTTTCAGAAACCGCTTCTATGGAAACCCCCTAGAAAGGTCTCAGGGTTTCTGAAAGCAGACATCATTTTGAGAGAGACGTGTTTTTTGATGAAGAATGGACTATTAAGTAGCAATATAAAAGTGGAGAAAATGGACTCATAGTGAAAACAGAATTATGTTCTCCTATGATCTCCTGACTCACGTGCTTAAATGACCTCTCGGGGAAGAGAGGGAATGACGTAGTTTCACCTGCCTGTACTGAACTACAAGAGGTCAAAGGGTGTCGGAAGAAACCAAGGTGGGCTGAAAGGGCAGCGAATTAGGACCTACAAGATATCAGTTGCAGTCCTGGCTCAGCCACTATGTGGCTTGGCTTTGACATTTTGTCCTGTCATTTAACTTCCCTGGACCTTCGTGTCCTTCGTCATGTATGAGAATGGCATTAAACTAGACTAAAAATAATGTTCCAACTAGCTTGGGAATTCTGTGTTTTCATGACTGCAGTGATTATTTTCTTCTCACTAGAGCTATGACAAACTGAGGACAGCTGGGGGAGAACTATAAACACTGAAGAATTCATTAACGCAAATATGACAGTTGTGTATGGAGACTTAATTACCTACTTTTCTAATTTCATTATGGCAGAGTTCTTTGCTCTGAAATGCCTTATACTTGAGAATGTTGCTCTTTCTTTCTTCCTTTTTCTTTCTCTCTCTCTCTCTCTCTGTGTTGGTGTCTGTCTGTCTCTCGAGATGGAGTTTCACCTTGTAGCCAAGGCTGGAGTGCAATGGCATGATCTTGGCTCACTGCAACCTCTGCCTCCCTGTTCAACCGATTCTTCTACCTCAGCCTCCCAAGTAGCTGGGATTACAGGCGCCTGCCACCATGCCCAGATAATGTTTGTATTTTTAGTAGAGATGGGGTTTCGCCATGTTGACTGGGCTGGTCTCGAACTCTTGACCTCAGGTGATTCACCCACCTTGGCTTCCCAAAATGCTGGAATTACAGGCATTGGCTGCTGCGCCTGGCCTGTTTCCTATTCTTTCTGATCCAGTCATTGCTACAGACCCCATCTCTGATTTCAAAGCATTGAAGTCACAGATCTAAAACAAATGGATGAAATGAGGCCCTATTTCACAATGACCTTTTAATTTGTAGACTTTTGTAGTTTAGAGTAGTCACATAATTTTGGTTTTTTTTCCCCCCCAAACTCGTATTAATAGATTAATAATAATTTCTGTATCTTTTAATTCTGGGGCTTGGAAGTTAGACTACAGAATAGATTTGGTATCCCTTAAGGCAGTGATTCCCAATCTTTTTGGCACCAGGGATGGGTTTCATGGAAGACGGTTTTTCCATGAATCAGGGTGAAGGGTGACAATAGTTTCAGGATGATTTAAGCACATTGCATTTATTGTGCACTTTATTATTACATTGTAATATATAATATAACTTGCCATAATGTAGAGTCACTGGGAGCCCTGAGCTTGTTTTTCTGCAACTAGACGATCCCATCTGGGGGCGATGGGAGACAGTGACAGATCATCAGGCATTAGATTCTCATAAGGGGCACACAACCTAGATCCCTCACATACACAGTTCACAATAGGGTTCACACTCCTATGAGAATCCAATGCAGCAGATGATCTGACAGGAGGTGGAGCTCAGGTGGCAATGTGAGCGATGGGAAGTGACTCTAAATACAGATGAAACTTCGCTTGCCTGCAGCTCACCTCCTGCTCTGCAGCTGGGTTCCTAATAGGCCAAGGACCCATTTCAGGCCCCTGCTTTAAGGAATATATATATATGTATATGTATATCAAGAAAGATCTTAAGATTCAGCTTAAACCTCAGCTGCTTTGGCTTGATTCCTTTAAAGTATAACAAATTATTCCTTCCTCTTTGGTCCTACAAATCATTTCTCTTCTATTATCCTTTAGTGTGTTTGTAGGTGTAAGTGAGTGATCTTTGGTAATGTGTGATCCAAGTTTACACCAAACACTAAATTGTCTGGGTCCACTGTTTCATATTGATTTAAAATGTGACATAATAGGAAATGTATTTGGTTTCTGCCCTTGGCTCCTGGCTCCCGGAGTAGGAGGAGTGATAGGAGCATCTTTTGTTATTCATAATAAACCCTTTTCAACTGTATCTAAGTTATACTAATTAGCTGACTCTTGGAGGGTGAGTCCTGGTTGCCAAAGAAATTGACTCTGTGAGGCCAGGTGCAGTGGCTCACACCTATAATCCCAGCACTTTAGGAGGCTGAAGTGGGCGAATCACTTGAGGTCAGGAGTTCGAGACCATCCTGGCCAACAAGGTGAAACTCCGTCTCTACTAAAAATACAAAAATCAGCCAGGCATGGTGGCGCGTGCCTGTAGTTCCAGCTACTTTGGAGGCTGAGACAGGAGACTCGCTTGAACCCAGTGGGGCAGAGGTTGTGGTGAGCAGAGATAGTGCACCATATTCCAGCCTGGGCGACAGAGTGAGACTACATCTAAAAAAAAATAAAAATGAATTTTAAAAAATTAAAAAAAAATTGATCCTGTGATTAGAGGGTGGTAACGTTCAGCCCTATCCTCTGGGGAGATTGAGTTTACCCATGGCCAGTGATTTAATCTATCATGCTAATGTAGTGGAACTGTGGTAAAAAGCCTAAATGAAGGAGTTCTTGAGCTTGTAAGTTGGTGAACACAAGACAGGAAGGTGACGTACCCTACTTACAGGGACAGAGCTCCTGTGCTCAGGACCCTTCCAGACCTTGCTCTATGTACCTCTCATCCAGCTGTTCATCTGTATCCTTTGATAAACTGGCAATGAGTAGGTGAAGTGATTCCCTGAGTTCTGTGAGCTGTCACAGCAAATTATCAAAACAGGCGGTGTGGTTATGGTGAGACAGGAATGAAGCAAGATGGTCACAGGAGAATAGACACTTGCAGGCAGCAGTTTCACATGACCAGCAAAAAAACTGGAAGACTCTGTGGATCAAGCTGGCTAAGACTGACTGGACCCAACATTGTACTGGATT
This sequence comes from Trachypithecus francoisi, assembly GCF_009764315.1. Taxonomy (NCBI): domain Eukaryota; kingdom Metazoa; phylum Chordata; class Mammalia; order Primates; family Cercopithecidae; genus Trachypithecus; species Trachypithecus francoisi. The sequence continues at coordinate 20,923,617 of NW_022681431.1, read as the reverse complement.
TGACCTAGGTTTCACCTTAGATCTCACTATATGCTCATCAACATCCTAAATCACACACCCACCAGCGCATGTCAGTTCCAGGAATACCCATATTTGCTGTAAAAATGGGTGGCACCACAGTTCCAAGAAATCTCCACATTTTTCTAGGAATCTTCTTGAATATCCCACCCCCTGGTTAAAGAAACCCATGCAGATAGAAGACCCACTCCCTTGTGTATGCCCACAATCCCCTCTTGAGAGGTACTGTTCTTTGCAATAAACCTCTGCACTTTCACTTTTTCAGCCCCTCCTTGAATTCCATCTTGTGACAGTGTCATGAGCCCGGACACCAACTGGGGTCAAGATCCCAGTGGCATTTGGGGACCTCCCCTAGCCTACTTGTATCAGTAGGAACCCCTGATTTGTAGCAAGATGGGACAAAACCATGAGTACTCCAGGAACCCACTACTTGCCATAGGCATTTGAAGCTAGGTGCAGTCTTATAGGACTGAGTCCTCAACCTGTGGGGTCTGCACTAATTGCAGGTGGCTAGTCAGAATTAAACTAAACTGTGGGACACTCAGTTGGAGTCTGCAAAGGACTGGAGAATTGCTCGGTGTGGAATACCCACACGTTTGGTGTCAGCAGTATTATGAGTTTAGAGAAACAGTTTTTGCTTTACAGAATACTTACTAAAACCATGCAGGACTTGGTAGAGATCTCTCAGGTGTACTGAATTTTCATAGAAAAATGAGTGTCTTAGAAAAATCTGGATCCCTGAGGAAGAAGCTGGGCAAGTGGTCCATGTGGATGGATGAGTCCAGTCCCAGCCCTGACATTCCCAACTCTGGACATCAGGGAGGTCAATCAGTTCCCTTGGCTTCAGTTTTCTCAACTGTCAAATGGAGATAATACTGTAACTGCCCAGTGGGTTCACCTTGCCGGATGCCTAGACAGTGGATTTATTAGACAGGGGAATTGCAATAGAGAAAGTCACGCAGAGCCGGCTGTGCATGAGACCAGAGTTTTATTATTACTCATTATTACTCAAATCAGTCTCCCTGAAAATTTGGGGACTGGAGTTTTTAAGGATAAGTTGGTGGGTAGGGGACCAGTGAGTCAAGAGTGCTGATTGGTCAGGTCTGACATGAAATCATAGGGAATTGAAGTTGTCCTCTTGGGATGAGTCAGTTCTTGGGTGGGGGCCACAAGTCCAGGTGAGCCAGTTTATTGACCTAGGTAGTGCCAGCTGATCCACTGAGTGAAGGGTCTGCAAAATATCTCAAGCACAGGTCTTAGGTTTTACAGTAGTGATGTTATCCCCAAGAGCAATTTGGGGAAGTTTAGAATGTTGCAGCCTCCAGCTGCATGACTCCTAAACCGTAATTTCTAATCTTGTGGCCAATTTTTAGTCCTGCAAAGGCAGTCTAGTCCCTAAGCAAAAAGAGGGTTTGTTTTTGGGAAAGGGCTATTATTGTCTTTGTCTCAAAGCTAAACTATAAACTAAGTTCCTTCCAAAGTTAGTTCAGCCTACACCTAGGAACAGACAAAGACAGTTTGGAGGTTGGAAGCAAAATGGAGATGCTTAGATCAGGTCTTTCACTGTATGTAATTTTCTCAGTTATGATTTTTGCAAAGAGGGTTTCAATACCAAGCTCCTATGGTGGATATGACTAAATGACACAATGCACATAAAATTAAACAGAGCCTGGTCTGAGGTACTCACTCAAAATATTCCAACAGTGATGAAAATGATATTGTGGGAAGGCACCAGCTGAGAATAAATGGGGCTTGATCTACTGCCAGGTGGGACAAATCATAGAGACAAATTCTAGGGACAAATTCAGGCAAGAGGGAAGCCTAATTCGGGAAATAAGGATCATGAGACATCTTCTGAAGTTACCTGTCTTTATAAACTTTGAACTCACTCTTTTGGTCCTTCTTTTGTCTTAAAGCCATGAGGTTTAAGAACAACTGTCTAATTACTATTATGCTTTTGTTTATGAGACAGAGTCCTATAGGCTGGAGTGCATTGGCAGGATCTTGGCTCACTGCAACCTCCACCTCCTGGGTTCAAGCGATTCTCATGCCTCAGCCTCCTGAGTAAATGGGTTTACAGGAGTGTGCCACCATGCCTGGCTAATTTTCGTACTTTTAGTAGAGATGGGGTTTTGCTTTGTTGGCCAGGCTGGTCTTGAACTCCTGACCTCAGCTAATCCACCTGCCTCGGCCTCCCAAAGTGCTGGGATTACAGGTGTGAGCCACCGCAGCTGGCCCAATTATTAGTATGCTTTTATTGTAACACACTCAACAGAGGAGACCCAACTCAATTTAGGGGAATAAAAGAATAATTTGCAGTATTTCTTTCTCCAAGACAGAAACTACTTATTTTGAGACATATAATTATTAAAATTATAATTTGCTATTGGTAAGTTGAAAATGGAAGCCAAGAAATAAATTATAAATGAAAGGAAACCCTGTGGATAATTTTTGTTCTTCTGAGTAGTTTGTGCTACTTAGTGGCCTTCAGAGAAACAAATCGATAACTATTATTTAGAGCTTCCCTGTAGCTTCCAGTGTGTTAGGAGCCCTTTCTCTATCAGTGATCCTGTAATTTCATCAATGTGGTATCATTAGCACTCCACAGTTAGCAATTAACCTTTATCCAACAAGCTCAGTTATAGCTTTAGGGGAAAAAACTGCCAGTCACATGGAATATACTCAGATTTCAGCAGTATAGCTAGTTCTATTTAAGATAGATGAAACAGCTGTTAAAGTTATAGTTAGAGCTAGAGTAAGTATTGATTTGCAAGAACCAATTTCCTGTTTTTAAGGCAGTCTGAGGAACCAAGGGGATATCTGTATCAGTCATTTTTAATCTTGGTGAGAGGTTAAGAAGTAAAGTGCTCCCTGATAGGGCAGCGTAGCATTCTGGTTTCTTACAGATCTCATTAGTGACTGCTCTCTTTTAGATACCAAAATATGCATTAGTATTTCACTGGCAAGGCCGCTATATTTGTAGGGTGCTTTCACACAATTACTTCAAATTAACTTCACACGATGCTGGGAGGTGGTGATAATTACGTTCTTTGTTCTGCTTGGAAATGAGAACTCACAGAGGTTAAGTAACCTGTCCCCCCTTCCAATAGCTATTAAGTATCATAACAAAAAGTCCAGGTCATTTTAACTCATTTTCATCAGTTCTTCTGAGCAAAAACATATTCCTGGATCCTTGCACTGGGTCTACCAGTGAATGTCTAGATGACCTTGAAAGTTGCTTGTCTGTTCTTCAGTTTCCTCAACTGTAAAAATCAACCTGTAATAACGGGGTTGGCACAGTGGGTTTCATCCAGATAGGAGATCTATGATTCCAGGCATCTCCAGATTAACTTTGTATCTCAGCAAGAGTACTTTAGTATTAATTATTGATGAAATGACATCATAATGTCCTAGCCATTGTCCTACAGTATATTTTGTTAGGGTAATAATGTTTTTAGTAATATGAGCACATTACACTGCATTTGTCTTTTAAATCTTTGCAAAGAGTGTTGTTTGGGTGTTTTTTTTTTTGGTGAGTCCTTTAAAATAGTGTTCAAGACTTGCAGATTATTCTTGTAATCATATTCATTAATTTTTCCCTCAAGTTCTAAAAAATTTGCTTTTGACATAAGCAACTGGGTTGATTTAAATTGTCAAAACAAAGTAAGAGATGGACAGATTTGCTCTTACTCTAGTAAGCAGGAATTCATCCATGTTTTTTATATTAATATAAATTGGCGGGATATAAATGCCATTAGTGAAGGAGATGATTCCAGAGACTGGTCTACAAATAATCTACATATTAGATGAAAACATTCCAAATAGAGGAAGAAATGCCCATTTTAATTTGTCATGGACTAAGTTAAATACCAAAAGAAATGAAAGCTTTTGTAAAGATGAACTTTCTGTTTGATATATAGACAGCTGGTCTTGAAGATTAAAGTTAAATACAATTCAGTACTGCAGACTTTCCAAAGTTTTCCATGGAAGTACCTCTATCAACAGAGAAATGGGAGTGTTGGTTCTTTTCCTACCACCAATCTCTAGGGTATGATTTGACGTGGCTATTGTCAAATACAAAAATTAATTGGAGTCTGATGTTTTATATAAACACATACAATCTTTATCATTTTATTTTGCTTTTCTTTTTGTCTTTAAAGTTATTTTAATAGAAAGTGTGTATCCTCTGAGATCTATTGCTAAGTTTAGAGCAGAACGTGGGAGGAGGGGAAGAGGGAGAAATAAAGACAATTATCCTAAAATATCATCTAATTGTAAGATCAAATAGTGTGCATGGAGACCAGAGGATGGTATAATCATCTTCTCCTTTGAGTCGCCTTTTAGTTCATGCTAATTTCATCTATGATGAACATCCATGAGTTCTTCTGTGTTCTCCTTTGATCCAGTGGATGACTGTATGTGGGCACTAATAAATATTTTCTAAGGAATTAATCTTCCTGTATCTCAATAGCCTTGCCATAAACTTTTTTAAAAAAATCATGATCTATGTAGCAAAATTACTATCCAGAAAAATGTTATCTGATTATAGATCTACAAATTGCACATTGCAAAGTATTATGGTCTCTTAAAGTTTTGTCCATTGCTATCATTTAACAGAAAGCCACACACATATAAATATGTACAAGAATATATAATATATATTAAGAGCAAAACTCTTATACAAATAACCATGTCTTTCCGGTTGAATCAGACTTCTATAACGAGGAGAGGGGTTGAGCTGTACCGTATGTTAGCTCCTGCTAGTTTTTTTTTTTTTTTTTGAGATGGAGTTTCACTCTTGTGAAACTCCAGGCTGGAGTGCAATGTTGCGATCTCAGCCCACTGCAACCTCCGCTTCCCAGGTTCAAGCGATTCTCCTGCCTCAGCCTCCCAAGTAGCTGGAATTACAGGCATGTGCCACCATGCCCAGCTAATTTTGCATTGTAAGTAGAGATGGGGTTTCACCATGTTGGCTAGGCTGGTTTCAAACTCCTGACCTCAGGTGATCCACCTGCCTCAACTTCCCAAAATGCTGGGATTACAGGTGTGAGCCACCGTGCTTGGCCCTATTGGTTCTTGAGAGCAGGTCGTGAACATATTTTCCCAGCGTCTCTTCCCAATTCCTGGTTCAATGACATCATGTTGGTAGCCTGAATTGGCCTAGGAGGGAATATTTGTAACATAGGAATACACACACATCACAAATTAGGATTTGTTTCCCCGATCTTGGAGAGCTGATTGTTTAACACTTGTCTTCGCACCACTGTCTGTTTACAAATCTTCTCCAGCAGTTTTCAAGACCTCTTAATTCACATAATGAGCAGACTTGCTTTAGTATTTTTATCTTCCAATTTTCTGGATTTACCCATTTAAATTTATTTACGACGAGTCTAATAGCCAAATGCCACTCCCAAAATTCTTTTGTGCTATATTAAACAGAAAGCTCCAAGAAAACTATATTCATATCACACAAGGTTAAGAGAAAATAAGTAATAAATACTTGAATAAAGAATGAGAATGATATAACTAAAACTGGAAGTATATTTGTAGGCTTTTAAGCACCACCACAAGCAATTTATGAATAATAGTATATGACCATCGGCTCAAAAAATTCTCCCGTGCTGCTCCTTTGTAGTCAATCTCTTCTCTCACACCCCCAGTTTCTGGCAATAACTGACCTGAATTCTGTCCCTACAGGTTGTGGGTTTTTGTTTGTTTTTTTGAGACTGGTTCTGGCTCTGTCACCCAGGCTGGAGTGCTGTGGCACTATCGCAGCTCACTGCATTATCGACTTCCCTGGCTCAAGAGATCTTCCTGCCTCAGCCTCTTGAGTAGCTGGGACTGCAGGCGTGCATCACCATACCAGGCTAGGCTAATTTTTTAATTAAAAAAATTATTTCTTTTTTTGTAGAGACAGGTCCTCCCTTTGCACAGGTTGGTCTCAAACTCCTGGGCTCAAGAGATCCTCCTGCCCCAGCCTCCCAAAGTGTTGGGATTACAGGCCTGACCCATGGTACCTGGTCACTCTATAGTTTTTTTATGTTTTATTTTTTTCCAGAATGCAATCTAGTGGAATCATACAGCATCTAGCCTTCTATGTCCAACTTCTTTCACTTATGAGACCTTCGAGATACCTCCATGTTTGTATATATATCTCAATGGTTTTCTTTCTTACTAAGCAGAATTTCATTGAGTGGCTATACCAGTCACCAGATGATACACGTTTGCGTTGCTCTTAGTTTTGAGGTTCAGATCTTTGTGTAGACATATAATTTTATTTCTCTTGGCTAAATATTTAGGAGTGGACATTTTGGATTGTGTGGATAATGCCTGTTTAACTTTCAGGAATCTGCCAAACTGTTTCTCAAAGGGGTGGTTCCATATTGAATTCTCACCAACAATATGAGAGTTCTAATTGCTCTATATCCTGGCCAGTACTTTGTACTGTGAACTTTTTCTTGTATAATTTCAGCATCAGATATGTAATAGTATCTCATTGTGGATTTAATTTTATATTTCCTTAAGGACTAATAGTGTTAGACATTTTTCATGTGCTTATTGATATTGTGATACTTTGCCCAGGGTTTTATTAGAATATTTTATTGTTAAGAGTTCTTTATATATTCTGGATAAAACTTTTACTATATCGGTTTTTAAAAATATTTTTCCAAGTGTGGTATTCTTATTTCTTAACATCTTTTGAAGAGCAGAACTTCTACATTTTGAAGTCTAATTTATCAATTTTTTCTTCTATGATTCATGCTTTTCTGTCCTAAAATTTTTTTGCCTAACTCAAGGTCACAGAGGTTTTAGCCTAAGGTTTCCTACAGAAGTTGTGTGGTTTTATTTTTCATTAATTTAAAGTTCATTTTTGTGTATGGTCGAAGTCCATTTTTTTTCTATGTAGATATCTAGTTGTTTTACTACCATTTACTGAAATAGTTATTTTTTCTCTTGGAGTCTTCTGATCTATGAGCAGTGTATATATTGCCATTTGTTTAGATTACATTAGTATCCTTATCCATATTTTATAATGTTCAGCATACAAGTCTTATATATTTTATTAGGTTTATTCTTAATTGTTTTGTGTTTTTGATGTTACTGTGAATGGTACTCTGTAAAATTTCTATTTCTGACATTTCATTGCCATTATATAGAAATGTAATTTATTTTTATCAACCTTACGTCTTGGGTACTTGATGAACTCTATTAGTTCTAGCGTTTTTAGTGGATTCTTTGGGATTTTCTTTATAGATGATAATGCCACCTGCAAATAAATACAATGTTATATTTTTCTTTCAAATCTGTATTCACTGGCTTAGACTGATGTCCCTGCCAGAATCCCAGTAGAAGGGGTCTTGTGGAAATGGCATACAGAAATGTCTGTAGCTTCTATATGAAATAACTCCTAAAGCAACAAAATTACTCTCACATAGTGCTGGTAGAGTGTAAATACTACAAATTGTCTTGGGAATACTTTTAAAAATGTGTGTCCCATTGACTCAGTAACTTCCAATTTTAAAGTATCTATCTTTTTTTTTAACATTTAAGTTCAGGGGTACCTGTGCGGATTTGTTATATAGGCAAACTTTTGCCATGGGGTTTATTGTACAGATTATTTTGTCATCCAGGTATTAAGCCTAGTACCCATTATTTTTCCTCATCCTCTCCCTCCTCCTACCTTCACCCTCTGATAGGCCCCAGTGTGTGTTGTTTCCATCTGTGTCCGTGTGTTCTCATCATTTAGCTCCCATTTATAAGTGAGAACAAAAGCATCTATCTAAAGCACATAGTTTAACAAGATGTGGACAGATTAATGCACAAAGATGTTCGATGCATAATCATTTATAGTAACGAAACATTGGAAATAATTGTATGTTTAATAGAAGGAAGATTTACTGAGAGGGATGATAGAATATACTGCAGTTTTTAAAAATGCTAATGTTTGAAAAGTCTTCACTATATATGAAATGGCAAAAGCAACAAGAGGAAAATAAAAATTGTATATGGTATTATCTCCTTTTCAAAAATTATGCATAAGAAAATATCTTAAAGATATATATCAATATGTCAAGTCATTCTGTGGTTTCTGCTTTTTCTCAGTTGTATTTTCTGAAAATAAACATTAATGTGCTAAATTAATATTAATATGTTAGTCATTTTATGGTTTCTGCTTTTTCTCAGTTGTATTTTCTGAAAATTCAACTCAGTTGTACTTTCTGAAAATAAGCATTATTAATGTGCTAAAATAATATTAAAGGAAATACTAAATCAATTGCATAGTATTATCTTGGCTTGGTTTATGTTTCCCAGACACAAGGGTTCTCGGCATGTAACTGAGTTTATGTGATTACTTATTGTTCTTAAGGAACAGATAATTATATTCAAACATTTCTTTTATGGATATAATTTTAATTGTGAGCCCTGCCATTTGTGTGAGGCTTGTTGCAACAGTTTTTAGTATAGGTAATTGTTCAGTTTTGAAGCTATGCTTTAGACAGAACCAACAGCGAAGTTGTCAATTCTGATAGCAAAAGAAAACAAGGTCCTGGGAACCTGGATATTTTCTTTTCTTTTCTTTTTTTTTTTTTTCGAGACGGAGTCTCGCTCTGTCGCCCAGGCTGGAGTGCAGTGGCCGGATCTCAGCTCACTGCAAGCTCCGCCTCCCGGGTTCACGCCATTCTCCTGCCTCAGCCTCCCGAGTATCTGGGACTACAGGTGCCCGCCACCTCGCCCGGCTAGTTTTTTTTTTTTTTTGTATTTTTAGTAGAGACGGGGTTTCACCGTGTTAGCCAGGATGGTCTTGATCTCCTGACCTCATGATCCGCCCGTCTCGGCCTCCCAAAGTGCTGGGATTACAGGCTTGAGCCACCGCGCCCGGCCCATATTTTCTAAATCTGCATAGAATGCCAGAGACTCAAAAGGAATGAGAACCAGGGTAAAAAGATTTATTTAGGTTAGACCTCATTTCAACAGGTCAAAGCCCCACTATTGCCTTGGGTTTCACCTACTTCACTAAGTCAGTAAGGCTTCAACACTTGTCCAATATTGGCAGGACATGAAATGAAATGGTGACGTCAGTCAACAGTAGACAGTTCCCTGTCTTGAGAGAGAATGACGCAGAAGAAAGCCATCAGGAACCCTCCCAAAACAACCCCACCCACAAGCAGACACTGACACAGGGGTCTTGGTTGTGTAGAGTTCATACAGATCTCATTGTTTTCTGAAGAAAATGGACATTTTTTCTCCATTTTTTCAGTTAATAGAAAATCACATCATTCAAGCCCTTAATCCTGCATGCCTGGATAAAGTTCCCTCTAAACGGGACTGTTCACTTCTGATCCATTTATCTTCTACTGCTGAATCATTCACAGTAAATCCCATGCAGAGCCCATCAGTGGCTCAAACATCAGCTCCTAGATGTATATCTTGGCTGCTTAAGGCTCTCAGTGAGTGGTCCAGCCCAGCCTACCTCTCCAACTTTAAACTATCTGGTATCTGAAACAAGCCCTCCAGTACATCCAATGACATCTACTCTCTCAGACACACTTTGACATTTATTTGGTCCTCTGTGCGTTTCACCAGTCATATTCTTTATAAAACCAAAATCTGTATTCTCCCAAATTCAAATCCTACTTTATTGTCAAGACTCAATCCAAATTCCCCCACCCTTCAAAATCTCTAACCTCTGCCCATCTCACCGTTATTGGCACATTATTGTTGTCTTTATGTGAGAGCTATTTATCTGATGCCATCTAAAAATTACTTTGAATTGATTTCTTCTTTAGGTTATTAATTTTCCTATCAGTTTTATTATAAACTCATATTAATTTATGTAAATCATAACTTATCAAAATGAAAAATAATAAAAATGAACATTGTTGAACCCTTAATATTTGTAGGCATTTAAAAACGACTTTGACATGTAATACTTAATTCTCATAACTGTGAGGCAGCCAAAATTATTTGCATTTTGCTTGAGGAAACCAGGGTACAAAGAGGTTAAGTAACTTGCCCAGACTGTCTCCATAACTAGAACTCTTAATCTCTGCATTACACTATTTCTCATCAATATAGAATAATACTAAATAAAAATAATGTAGTTCATGTGAAGGATACTTGAGCAATTATAAGACATCCTTGCCTCTGTTAACCTTTGGCCATTTTCCTTTCTAGAGCTTTATACATTTATTTGCATATCATTTACATGCATAAGTACCAGGTGTGAGTCTCAGTTCACAAAGTATGTAACTTTGTCTATAACTGAACTTAGTTGGTCTTAATTTTTCTTATAGCAGAAACATAATCTTACATAATTCTCAGATCTTCCTGGCACTTTTTCTCAGGCTGTGTTTAGATTCCTCTGGGGACCCCAGGTACTACATCACAGGGAGATATCAGGGCCTCTGTCCTTCCAGATATTCATGGTTCCATCTGATTTTTAGTTACTGAAAGCAAGGACTCTCCACATCTGGATGTCTCTTAGCTGCTCCTTTACAGTTCACAAGCAGATTGAAAATCATTCCACTCTTGGGAAGGAAACCAAGTGGGGCTGCCTAAGGCCCTTCACGACTACAGCATCTCCACTCCAGTGCTCTTGTACTCTCTTGAAGCAGGAGAAGCTCTGTGGCCTTGTCCTTAAGGACCCTACACTTGGGAAGGTCGATAGAAAGCAGCTCAGGGTCACTCTGCTCTTGGGTTCCTCAAATATCGGTAGAATTTTTATTTTATCATTTCTAGTTTCCTCCATCTCTGACATGGGGAGAAGCTGACTCAAGTTACATATAACTTCTTATCCTCCTTTCTCTGATACTTTCATTCTCCTATTCAGAGAAAAAATAATTTTAACTGAGTATGTGTTCTACCAAATCTTCCAAAACTCAAAAGATAAGACTTAACTATTCTAATGTCTATGCTCTCTCATATTGTTCCTTCCTTCCTTGAGGCAATGGTGATGCTAAGTTGCTCAGACAGGAGGAGGGACCACGGGGTACAGAAATGAGGAAAATGCCTTTATCTAAAAATACCAACCTACTATTCAATTCAGGTACACATTCAATATGTTATTTATATCAGCCATATGACTGGTGGGGTTGACTCTACCTCCAAATCTTGGGTGCGTTTTAGTTTGCTTACCCTATCAAGGTCCTCTCATCTGCTATGTATGGGTTTAACTATGAGTCTGTTGCATAAGGTGGTCCAAACAGAGTGATGATCAAGAATTTTATTCAGTGTTGTATGGAGAGACACTCTATCTTCTTTAGATGTAAATGAAGATGCTTGTGTGAACCCTGAAAATCAGACAGGTCTCAGTTAATTTTGGAAGTTTATTTTGCCAAGGTTGAGGATGCGTGCCTGTGACACAGCCTCAGGAGGTCCTGATGACATGTGCCCAAGGTGGTCAGGGCACAGCTTAGTTTTATACATTTAGGGAGACATGAGACATCAATCAGTATGTGTAAGATGTACATTGGTTCTGTCCAGAAAGGTGAGACAACTCAAGCAGGGAGGGCGCTTCCAGGTCACACGTTGGTGAGAGACAAACCATTGCATTCTTTTGAGTTTCTGATTAGCGTCTCCACAGGAGACAATCAGATATGCATTTATCTCAGTGAGCAGAGGGATGACTTAGAATAGAATGGGAGGCAGGTTGGTCCTAAGCAGTTCCTAGCTTGACTTTTCCCTTTAACTTAGTGATTTTGGGGGCCCCAAGATTTATTTTCCTTTCACACTGGTAACCTTGGTTTCTGCTTGCAGCCATTTTGTGAAGTAGAGTTGTCAGACAGAACAGAAGGCTCCTACTTGCAGAAGACTAAAACGCAGAGTATTGAGGGAAATGAAATTTGAGTCATGATGGTACCATGCCTGAAACTTGAATTATCTTTGGACATTTCAGTGATTATGCCAATCAGTTATCTTTATTTTAAATCAAATTTAAATATGTTCTCCAATAATTGAATTTGAGAACATCTTAATATCTATAGATAGAAATGAGATTGCTAGACGTGGGGCATGCTGTTTAAAATTTTCATAGTGTGAGACTACCCGCAGAAATACTTTGTCAATGTATAATACTTCCAACCAAGTATTTTAAATTATATTTCTTTGTACTTACATCAACAATAAATAGTATCGATCTTTTTTTGTCTCTACTAATCTGCTGGGAGAAATATAATGTAATGATGTCAATCCTCTTCACTCTCTTATTTTCTTTTCTTTTCTTTCTTTCTTTCTTTTTTTTTTTTTTTTGAGACGGAGTCTTGCTCTGTCGCCCAGGCTGGAGTGCGGTGGCGAGATCTCAGCTCACTGCAAGCTCTGCCTCCCGGGTTCATGCCATTCTCCTGCCTCAGCCTCCCGAGTAGCTGGGACTACAGGCACCCGCCACCACGCCCGGCTAATTTTTTTTTATATGTTTAGTAGAGACGGGGTTTCACCGTGTTAGCCAGGATGGTCTTGATTTCCTGACCTCATGATCCACCCGCCTCGGCCTCCCAAAGTGCTGGGATTGCAGGCGTGAGCCACTGCGTCCAGCACTCTTATTTTCTATAACAGATTTCATCTTAGGTAAAACTTAAATTTGTCAATTTATGGTATATCAGCATCTTTTGGTTAAAGACCATTCAATTTCAAGCAGTTATATAGCCAATTCAAATTGTAACTTTCTGTCAGGGCTACTTTTCCTCTGCCACAAGATAGGATGTGGTAAATAAATGCTGTACAGACAGGCTTACCTGATCTCTTGGTATGGAAAGGAAAGCCTGTGGACCCCTGCATTGTCTTCTAAACCCTCTGTGGTCTCTGCTTTGCTTGGGGCTGCCTTCTTTGACTCTTGGACTGGGGTTGAGGATGAAGTCTGCAGCCGTGGATGCATATAGTTGTTGACTTGTTTTTGTCATGGCCTATTTTTCCTCCCAAATGATTCAGTTCCACCTTTCCTTTGGCTGGCACTTGTCCATTTTTCTAAGGTACCTGAAATACCCACTAGATCTCCAATCTGGGACATTTGCCCTGGAATTCAGAACGGTCATGATACTCCTCTAGGCCATGACAACTCCATCAAGATTTCTAACCAAAATCATCTGTGACCTTTCACAGATGTACTTCCTGGTCTCATGGGATCAGAGAGTAATTCTGGCTCTGTCTCTAATTGAACTCCATGTGACCAAACAATATTGCTATGGGCTAACCTTGTGAGACAATATTTCTCACAGTTAACTCACTCCTACCTCCACAGCCCATAGATTTCCAAATTGAGGATAGGGCATCCACTTTTGTTTAACTTCTCAACAGAACTAATCCCTAGACTTCAGGGATTTAAGCTTGTTAAGGGAGCTGTAAAGTACTTCTCTGGGGCTTTTTTTCCCTATTAGGTTGGTGCAAAAGTAATTGTGGTTTTAATCCTTCCTCACCTTAAATCTATTCCATTAAGGAGAATGGAAAAGATGGACATTCCACTCAAATTTTCTTCTTATCTGATATTTTATTTTCATGATAATTCAACTTCTTTCTACATTGGCATTTGTCTGACTCTTTCTGAGATCATAAGATGCCAAGGAAGAAGCTAAAATCTAAAAGTGCTCTCTTATAGTGCAATGAAAATTGTTCAAGGGTTTATTACTGGCATTCTTTTTTTTTTTTTTTTGAGATGGAGTTTCACCCTTGTTGCCTAGGCTGAAGTGAAATGGCATGATCCCGCTCACTGCAACCTTCGTCTCCTGGGTTCAAGTGATTCTCCTGCCTCAGCCTCCTGAGTAGCTGGGATTACAGGCCTGTGCCATCATACCTGGCTAATTTTGTATTTTTATTAGAGATGGAGTTTCTCCATGTTGGTCATGCTGGTCTCCAACTCCTGACCTCAGGTGATCTACGTGCCTTGGCCTCCCAAAGTGCTGGGAGCACAGGTGTGAGCCACCGTGCCTGGCCCCATAATTGTTATATATAGATTATTGTATATGTTATATATTATGTAATATAATTATGTAATTGATGTAATTAATATAATTATATATTATATTCCATATATAGTCTAGATTTATTTTCATTGATTCACTCAACTAATACTACTTATTTAGCCTATTACTTTCCAAAATGTGTGCCTAGAGTCCACGTTCTCATGAACTTATAGTCTCATGGAAGAAATTAATTGAAAAACTAATAGGATAATCATGATAATAAATGTGTTATTCTAAAGTAAGATACATGCTCTGAATAATGGGAATAGCAATTGAGAGAGAGTTAAAATATGACCAAGACATGGATGTAAAAAGAAGACTTTTCTTTAGGGAACGATATTTGAACTGAATTGTTGCAAGTATTTTTCTCAGTCTCTTCATTGTCAAATTTTTTATGGCATTTCATTTCAAAGTTGTGTATAATAAGATAATATCCCCATATTTGCATCAGAAAGCCCAAAAGATATTTAAAGATACATAGTCATCTCAATAGCTGCTAAACATTTGATAAAATTCAACTCCTATTCACATGACTTGCACATTTCTCATTTGGTTTGCTCCTAAGCATTTTCAACTTGTTTGATTTTTTTAGTTTGCTTTTTGTATTTTCAGTATTTTTCCTTTCCTATTGTGTACGGGATTGATTTCTTTTCTAATTTTATAGGAAAGCTATTTTTATGCATTTATCTTTGGTACTATTTACTTTCTCATAAGCTCTGATTTAAAAACACATTCTTTAGATTTTTTTGGATAACAATCAAATTATACCAATTAAATATGTCTTATTGCATGGCCTCAAGTACATTGTTTAATTCATAGTGATAATAGAAATATTAGCCCTATTACTGAATGTAATTGGAAACAATTGTTTCATCAATATACGTGAGGATTGTTGTAGGATTCTTGTATACTATCTTTATCACATTATGGTAGCATCCTTTTACTACCAAGACTTTATTATCAAGAATGGGGTAGAATTTTATCAAATGCTTTTTAAGCGTGTATTGAGATAACTAGACATTCTTTCCTTTCATGTGTGCTGAAGTAGTGAATCACATTAATAGGTGAGTATATGTTCAATCCTCTCTGCGTTTCTGAGAAATACTCTCCTTTGTCATGAAGTACCATTCTTTCCCTATGGTACTGGCTTATTGAAAGAGTCAATGAACTTAGATTTTGAAAATCTATAATTGAATTTGAATTTAATACGTATCTGACTCTGCTCAAGTCACTTAGTTTTCATTAACCTTAATTCCCTCATGTGTAATATGAGTACATTCTATGCTACATACACAAAGTAACTATTAGAAGTATGTAAAATTGTTAAAATTCTTATATAGTAAAAATCACAAATGTCACTTATTAAACTTATTACTCAAGAGAACTGAGCAATTATACTTAAATCCCTCACATAGCAGGCATAAGATACATGATATGGTATCAATGAGGATGAACTGAGTGCATTGAATCACCACTTTGGGCAGCTATACTTTATTCCAAAGTCTTAGCTCCATCAACTGTATGGATGAAGAGCCCAAGGCACACAGATGGTACCTTAATTTTCCCCAAGATTGCATCAATGTTAGAAATACTATTAGAGATTTTTCGGAGGGTTCAGTGATCCCAACCAATAATTATCAGCTAGTAGCTTGGGTACTTCCTCAAGAATAAAGACTTACTTTGATAGTTACTTAGAAAGAAAATGGCCCGTGGGATGATATTTTGAAGACTGTCCACTAGATGGCATTACAAGCCTGTTGGAATTGTTTTAACCAGACATTTCTTCACCAGTTAAATACTAATTAAAGATACTAGTAAATGGAAGTTGGTGACAGCATTATCTTTGAGAAAGCTGTCTGTCCCTATTTGTTTGAATATATGCTGAAGGTAGCAACTACATAAAGCCATCTAGGGACAGGTTTACCTTTAGACCTCACTTGAAAGCAATCACCTCTATAAGGAAAAGAATTAAACTACAGCAAATGGACAGGATTCTTAGAAGAACAAAAAGTCAAATATATTTTATCAAGAAAACTAAACATATTTTTGTACTCAATTGAATTACCTAACTTATTTATGAGATAAATGGATTCCAAAAAAAGCTTAGATAAGTATGTCAATGACAGCATGAAACATGGCTTTTGAAAAAAAGCTGAGTAGAATGACAATGATGAAATAATTTTAGGTTTAACTCAGAGGGTTACTTATTCTGTCACCTCTTTGGGATTGCTGTTGGCAACAGAACACTTAAATGAATGGAATTTAGATTGTAATAACAAACAATATAAGGATGATTCTTACTAATTTTTATGACAGGAACTAAGAGCCAGGACTGTTGACGGGGATGCTAAGTATTTATCCACCCTAAACAAAAACTGGCTTTTCTGTTTTATTCTACTCTAACACTTCATTTGTCCTTCCACACATTCCCACCACCTCCTGTTCACTTTACTCACTTTTATATTAAAGAATGAGACACTTGGCCAGGTGCAGTGGCTCACGCCTATAATCTCAACACTTTCGGAGGCCGAGGCAGGTGAATCACTTGAGGCCAGAGACCAGCCTGGCCAACATGGCAAAACCCAGTCTTTGCTAAAAATATAAACAATTAGGCAGGCATGGTGGCACACACCTGTAATCCCAGCTACTCAGGAGGCGGAGGCAGGAGAATCACTTGAACCCAAGAGGCAGAGGTTGCAGTGAGCCAAGATCATGATGCCACTGCACTCCAGCCTGGGTGACACAGTGAGAATCCATCTCAAAGAAAAAAAAAAAAGGGAAAAAGAATGAGACACTTTACCTCTTTTTACCTCTCTTTAATCCCTTGAGGAAGAAAGAACACACCCAAATCAGAAGCTCATACTTTTCAGAGTAAAGTAATCTATGGGTGCCATTTGGAGTCATGGGTGGAAATGCTGCCTTCAGTACATATACTGGCACCTTCAGCTGTCAGCACACCTCATGTCCTGTCCTCATACTTTGAATATTCTTATTACAGGCTTGAGATAGTTGCCTAATAGGTTTCAAAGTACTGTCTTTACAGTGATGAAATAGTAGATATTTCATCAGCAATTATTTTATGATTTTTATAAATGGACATGCCTAAGAAGGAAGGGATTACTTTCCAATGGCTAGGGAGTCTGGGGAAAGAAAAGATGAAAAAAGACCCTAAAGACATAATGTATCATAATCTCATTACCTAGAAGTAAAATCTCATAGAACTCAGGAAACCTAAGAGAACCAACACAATCTTCGTGTGTTAAAATTTTAGCTTCAAACTTTACCTCACAGTTTTGGGAATTCTATCTTCCCAGTTAATGAGTAAATGGTCAACATTTTAAGGCATGCCACTCTCCTGAAATCAAAGTTCAAGTAGAAAGTTCTCAGTCAGGTTGCCTAGTTTACAAGTGTTGAGTCATGCTGACTAAGGAGCAGGGGTGCAGAGAGGTAAGGGGGAAGGAGTCATGCCTTAACACAAGTCATGTGAATAGCAATTGCTCTATTTTAGGACCGGAGAGCTCTCCGGGGCGCTGGTCAGAGTTGCTAACCAATAGGAGAGGGAGAAGCTATAACTGCCCCTTTTAATTCAGTGGGAGAAAAATGTTTGGAATGTTATTTATGTAACAGTGACCTTAATTCAGTACAACATGCCCAGGCAGGTAAGACAAAATCTACCATCAAGTAGGTAGATGTCTGAAGGGTGTACTTTTAACTTTTCAAATACAGAACTACTTATCGTGGAATAATACCGTCATAGACACAAAGTGAGACTATAATGTGTTGTGATTCACTTAAAAAAATCAAGCATAAGAGAAGAGCATATACTCAATAACTCTTCAGAACTCTTCTTTATGAATCTTGATAATTCTTGTCTTTTTGATATAGGAGTTAAAAAGAAATTATTTTGGCAGATAGGATAAGGAAGTCCTTGGCAAGGTTTTTCTTTTACTGAAAAGCAGCCCCCAAATCATTTTCTTCTCTATCAAAGAGCAGCCTGTAGAGTGGAGCCGCAGACATTGACAAGTAAGCTAGAAGCTTGCACGGTTGAATGCCGGCAGTTGTGCCAGTAGAAAAAGGCTACCTGGGATTAAGCATGATCAAAATGGCAGCTCCATCTTCCCTTTCTCCTTGCCAGCCACGTGTACAGTAAGGAGTAGACAAGATGGGGTGGCCAAGTGGAAAGCTCATTTGTATAATAGGATTAGGGTGGAGCAACCGGCTTTTCCTGCAAGCTCTGTAAAAGTCACACCTGGTTGAGCCAATCTGTGGGTCCTACATAAATCAGACACTGCCTCCTCAAGCCTGCCTATAAAATCTGTTGCAGTTTGCCACAGGATGGCTTTTCCCTTTTGGACATATCTCTCTGCTCTTCTCTCTCCTTTCTTTGCCTATTCAACTTTCCACTCCTTAACTCACACACGTGTCTGTGTCTGTTTCCTTAATCTTCTTGGTGCCAGACAATGAACCTTGGGTACTTACCACAGACAATGATGCCACTTCATTTTGAAAACAGAGTTGAGTTTTGGAAACAGCTGCAATGTAGGAAGCTTGGAGGAGATGGAGAGAATCACTTAGAAAGCTGAATAATTGGAAGGGTAGAAGCTACAGTGCCTGATCCCTTTTTTGTTTGTACTTTTTCAAATATGAGCTTCTTTAGATTTTTCAAAGATTGACCCTGCCTGTGGTAAGGGTAGCTTGAGATATACAGTCATTACCTGTGATATGGTAATACTTGCTTCTCTCCCAGTGAAAGTATTCCATGACAAATGCATCAAGTTGGACAGTCACCTTCATGGCCTTTAAAGGACTCAGTACATCAAAATTGGATATACTGGTGGAGGAAGCCTAGAGCTAAAGAGTTGAGATTTTTGGGTCATGTTCCAGCATAAGGAACTCCAAAGATCATGTGAATTTATCCTGATTCTGAAATTTCATTTCTATTTTCTACAGTAGAGTCTAATGCTCTAGGAATATGTTTTGGGATTACTTTTATTAAAGCGAAGTTTGCTTTATTTGCATTTAGGATAATTGGATTTGGCATATAGGAACCCTGAGAAAAGACTAACAAGAAACCTATGCTAGATTAAGATCTATGCGAAATTGACTGAATCCAGCCTCTATCTTTATTAGTGATAGAATCACAGGATTTAGACTGACACTGAAAAAATGAGAGATTTGGATAAGGTGAAAAGGAAGTTTCTGAACCTTCTGCCCTGGTGATCTTGGAGTTGGAATGTGATATATAGCAGCCTATCCAGAAAGCTTTAAATTCTGTGATGCCCAGTTTCAGGAAGAATAATGGCTTTTTCACTGGCATGTCATCATGATCACTATTTTTAAAACTTCAAGTAGAGTTTATTGTTTATGGAGGCTGGGAATTTGTCAGTCTTGACCAAAATATTTGCAAAAGATACTTGAGAAGAAATAAGGAAAAGGGAAAAGTAGCCTTCTTTATTGATACTTGTAAATTTTATTTGTGGGTTTTTTGTTTGTTTGTTTTATTTGTTTGTTTGTTTTTGAGACAAGGTTTCGCTCTGTTGCCCAGGCTGGAGTGCAGTGGCGTGATCTTGGCTTACTGCAACCTCTATCTCCTGGGATCAAATGATTCTCCCACCTCAGCCTCCTGAGTAGCTGGGACTACAGATGCATGCCACCATGCCTGGCTAATTTTTTTTTTTTTGTAGAGGTGGGGGTCTCACTGTGTTGCTCAGCCTGGTCTCAAACTTCTGGACTCAAATGACCCTCCTGCCTTAGCCTCCCAAAGTGCTGGGATTACAGACAAAAAGCACTCCGCTTGGCCTGATTCTTATAAATTAAAGCAAGTCATCCTGAAGCTTTGAGCTATATAGATCGCCTACATGAGCTATATCTAATAAGTTACATATCATACATATGATATGTACATGTGATTATATATATAACTATATATAATATATATATATATAAACTACCTAAAATAATATTTGGAAATTTTTCTCTTCAAGAAAGTATTTCTATGGACTTCGACAAGACTTTCTTGCTCTGTAATTTTTGTCCTTCCCTTCTCATTCAAAATACTCTCCTGACATAAAACATTTAGGTGACTAAAATGTGATCATCTTTCTCATTAAAGGAACTCAGACCATTTATACTATAAGCCTCCCTCTCTCTACCAAGTCAAACAAAAGTAGCTTCTCATTTCATCCTAAAACAAAGAGATTTTAGGAGCAGAAGTGATGAGGCAGCTAGAAAAATGTACATAGGAAAGAATCCTGAATGTGGGAGCTAGTGTCACCTTTGCCTTTGAACAGCTGTGTGCCTTTAGGCAAATCACACGGCCTCTTCTGGCTTCAGTTTTCTGAACTGTAGAATGTGGAGTTGAACAAGAGTTTCCAAGATGGTGGATCTGTAACCAGTCTGCATCTTAGAATCACCTGTAGGCTTTGAAGGAGATGAGTTCCTTGCAGTAAAGAATAGCGATGTCTCCCCAGAGCCTAGGACACGGCACTTACTTAAGGTTGCCAGACCTGGCAGATAACCCAGGACATCCAGTTAAATTTGGATTTCAGATAAACATGAAAAATTTTTAGTGTAAATAGGTCCCAAATATTTATCTGACAAGCCTACACATAATGGTCAAAGTTTCTTTGTGGAATGAATATCATTGAGCCTCTACCCATGGGAATTTCAGATAAGGAATGCCACGTGGTAGGGGAATACGTTTCAATAGCATTTTCAGTCACATCACATGGAAATCTTATTTACTCTTTTCCCAAGCTTTACTAGCCTTGATGGAAGCAGTTTTTCACCCTCTGACAAGAATTATATCAATTGGGATGCTTTAGGTCCTAAGTAAAGTATACCTTGATTAAAATAGCTCAAATCATAAGGAAATTTATGGGTTTACTTAATGAGACATCTGGAGCTAAGATGATGTCATGCAGGACCCAGGTGTTCCCATCATCTTTCTGATGGGACATCCTCAGTGTGTTGGCTTTCACTTTCAGGTTTGTCCTGTTACGTTTTCAACATGGCTATTGTATCTCCATATATCATGTCTTCACATAAATATATTCAGGGAAAAGAAGGGCAGTTTTGTGTTGTACATGTCTTTTCAACAGGAGAAAAGAAATCTTTGCTAAGGATTTCTACCCTAGAAAACTTCATCTTAATAATCATTGGCCAGAATTGGCTCACATGCCCATGGCCAAGCCCAAAGGAAGGTTGCAATGCAACTGTCAGATGTTTTCACTCCTCCTGGTGGGAGGCAGCTTCTGTAACAATGAAGGAGGTGGGTGAAAATTAAATGTCATGAAAGCACCTGGGTGTCATCACTAACTATTACACCTAGGGTAATCTTTTCCTTTCAAATGACGCCAACACATGAATGGGTTCTTGGCTGATAGACGAGTCTGAAGGAGTGGGAAATACATCACTCTTTAGGAAGTGGTTTCTTTGAAGGCCTTGATGCATTAAATTCTCACCTGAAAAAAAAAGACATCTACATTGGTTCCAACATGGTTCATTAGTTGTGCTATCATTTAGCCAGAGTGATTAGAGCTTTTAAAATACACAATGACATCCATTTCTGCACAGAAAAAAAAAAATTTAAAGAGTTTATTTTTTTGTTTTTGAGACTGAGTCTTGCTCTTGTCACCCAGGTTGGAAGGCAGTGATGTGATCTCTGCTCATTGCAACCTCCACCTCCCAGGTTCAATTCTCTTGCCTCAGCCTCCCGAGTAGCTGGGATTACAGGCACGTGCCACCGTGCCTGGCTAATTTTTATGTTTTTGGTAAAGATGGGGTTTTATCATATTGGCCAGGCTGGTCTCAAACTCCTGACCTCAGGTGATCTGCCCACCTTGGCCTCCCAAAATGCTACGATTACAAGCATGAGCCAACACGTCTGGTCTAAATAATGCTTTTTTCTTGTTCTGTTATTCACCTCAGTTTTTCATATCAAAAATATGGCAGAAAATCTCACTGCATATACACACACACAAATTTTAGAACTGGTAGAATTCTCATTTCATAGGGGGCTTCTTAGTTGGAATTCATCCAAGTGTACTTTCAGGCTTAAGTACACTGTTAAGAAAGGTAATATAGAAGATAATTTTTTTTTTTGATACCAATGACTGCTCAAGATTCTGAAAGTGCTCTGAATGCTTGTTTTAACCTGCAGTCGCTTTGATCAGGGGGAGCAGAACAAGGTGTTGCAGTGTGAGGAATACTTAACTAGCCTCAAGGCCTGCAAAGGTGCTCTGGCCCAGATTTTCACACAACGTTACATGCTTTGTTCATCATGTAAGTGGGGTGGGCCGCAGAAGTGGATTCTTCCACGTGCTTGTAAAACATAAATATTTAAGTGTATTTTCCCAAAGCTTATATAAAATTCCAAGTGGTATACAAAATACATTTAAAATGCCACATATGGAGAATAAAGAAAATAAAACTAGTATTTAATGAAAAGCTTTGGTATGCCGGACATGATGCTAAATGTCTGACATCTTTGGATTTATGTAATCTTGAAAGCAACGTTTTGAGTTATTTTATAGGCTATTGATTCACCCAAGGTCATATAATCTAATGAACATCAGAGACAGAATGAGAGTCATTGCCAAAGAATACGTCTGCAAAGGAAGATATGTGGAGTTTTTACAAATACACACTTGATAAGGAAGGTTTTTCTTTGGCTGTATCTTTGCCTATCTATTAAAACAATTTCTGCTTAAGGTTGAATTTCAGAGCAGGCTTTACACCCAAAACAGCACTCATGATCATTGGTGAGATACCCAATCAGAGATTATTTTCTTGAATGATCTGCACATTTTCTTTTGCCCACTGACAAGGATAGGTACATTCTCTGGAGTTCACTCCATTATGCATTCCAAGCATAGCAGCTCAATCATTAATTACTCTCAGGAAGAGTGGCCAAAGTTCTCTTCCTTCTCTGAGTGATAGGATAGAACAGTAAAAAACAAAACCTTGGGTACTCAGTAGTTAAGCAGCATGTGATCCAACAGCCCAATTTTTTTTTCCTCAAAGTTTAGTTTAGATGCAGAGGGTACATGTGCAGATTTGTTTACAAAATACATTGTGTGATGCTGAGGTTTCACGTATGAATTGCCTAGGGTAGTGAGCATAGTACTTAACAGGTACTTTTCCGTCCCTTGGTTCCCACCCTCCTGCTCTTGTATTCTCCAGTCTCTATTGTTCCCATCTTTCTGTCCACATGCACCCAATGTTTAGCTCCCACTTATAAGTGAGAACATACGGTGTTTGCTTTTCTGTTTCTCATTAGTTTGCTTAGGATACTGGCCTCCAGCTGCATCCATTCAGCATCCTAACTGTTACAGATCCTCTAATTCTACACTGCTCCCTCATTTTCTGAGGGTAAAGGAGGGAGAAGAACATGGATTTTTTGTGCTGAAGGAACAAGTAGCTTTGAACCTTCTTAAGGTAGTAAATTTGAGTTGTAGCACAAAATACCATAGTTTTATTTATTTGTTTGTTTGTTTGTTTGTTTATTTATTTTTGAGACAGAGTCTCACTCTGTTGCCCAGGCTGGAGCGCAGTGTTGTGATCTTGGCTCACTGCAACCTCTGCCTCCCGGGTTCAAGGGTTTCTCATGCCTCAGCCTTCCAAGTACCTGGGATTACAGGTATGTACCACCATCCCCGGGTAATTTTTGTATTTTTAGTAGAGACGGGGTTTCACCATGTTGACCAGGCTGATCTTCAATTCCTGACTTCGAGTGATCCGCCCACCTCAGCCTCTCAAAGTGCTGGGATTACAGACGTGAGCCACCATGCCCAGCCCAAAATAGCATAGTTTCTAAATCTTGAGCTGTGTGTTAGCTCCTCAAAAAGGCTCTGATACATGCATAGGTGTGTGTGTAGTGATCATTTAAGGAGAAGGTGGGAGTTTGGGGGAAGCCTTGAGAACAAAGAAAATCATGCAATAGATTCTCACTATTGCTGGAAAAAAGAAGAATCTAAAGGTATATTAGTCCAGTAAAAAGAAAACAATACTGCCCAAAGATTCTTACAGAAATTTTTCTGGTTCCTAGTAACGAGGACATAGTAAATGTTTAATTTACTGCTCAATGTAGAAAATGTATGTATTCAGTCCTTTACTGAATACCTTTTATGTATCAGATACTGATATAGGAATGAAATAGAATTGTAAATTGACATATAAGATGGAAAGTGTCACAACAAGAAAGTTAGATATCAAACTTTAAGAAAAAAGGTAGGAACAAATTTTAAAACATTCATTCTTTAGTGTGACTCAGGAATCCCATGTCAACTTTATATTCTCTCTCCCACTTATTATATAAGCTATCAGTGAGGCCCCAGGCCCTTGAAAAATTCTGCTCACTTAAAAAAAAGTGAGAAAAGTGGTTTTGAGTAGAATTAATAATTACAGGGTGTATGAAAAAAGTGTTATGTTGGCCTTTTAAAATAGTTTAAGTCAAAGATTGCAGCCTAGAACATAAATTTCAACTGTTACCCGAAAGAGACAGCTTCAGATTTTAGTATTTAAAAAAATTTAGCTCACTCTCAGAACTCTAATATTAACTTTCACTTAGAGGAGTATCTTCTGAAATCTAACCTGAGCCAAAGGAAAACTTCTGTTGATAATTCTGTAGCTTGGAGAACAATTCTGTGCCACTCCTGGTGTTTGTCTTGACCATTCTCTTGTCTATATCTGATTTGCTTCCAAACTCAGAGGTGGGGGGACAGGGCATTATTTATACTTACTCCAAAACCCTAGCATTGCCTAGAGTTGCAGACCAGGTAACCCTAGGACAGGCCCTGCCCATACTTGGCTTTAGTGGCAGCCTGACTCAGACAAGAGAAATCCTTCATGGATTTCTTACTATTCATTCTTTTTGGAGGAAATGTTCTCTGAACTGGAAACAAGTTCACTGAAAGTATGTGAAAACTAGCTTGTACCCTGGTTCATTAAAGGGTCACACTGGATTACACAGCTGAAAGGAGGGGTTCCCTAATGGTTCATGAAACCAGGAAGAAGACTGATCCAAAAAATGCTAAACGTATGAATTAAAACGGAACGGTAGATTGCCCCAATATTCAGAAAATGGCTGAAAAGATTTTCAGTTTTCATTCCAGGATTGGGCTCCTGAAGACACACTGAATCTCGAACAGTAAAGGTCTTATGTACAATTTTTAAAATGAAATTTTAGCTAAAACAACTGATAGACAGGTTTCCTTGACATCTTTATAGAATCTCTTAAACCTGCTGAACAAAAATATACTGAAAGACCCCATGTAAAAGGACTTCGAAAGGTCATTTAGCCCCGTGTGTCTCAGCTGCTGCATCACACCCCGTGAATCCATTCAAATATCTCATTGTCCTTCAAAGATTCCCGTCGATCTTTCACTTCTCTACTAGTCTAACCTCATCACTAATTTATTCCATGGGTGTAAGAATCATTCTCCTTGCTCCTACAATGTTCTGCAAATCTACAACACTCACAAAGTGAAAATCACAGTGCTGGACTTGCTGTTACAATCAAGACTTTGGCTTATCAGAATAATTTAGTCTCTCTCTCTCTCTGGCTGAAAGCAGGACATCTAATACCTTCTAAGGTCCCTAAAAAAGAGGTATGGCCGTCTTCACAGATTCTTCATGAACCGTCTTCTTTGAGTTTTAAACCTTGCATCTGTTTTCTCCACATTTTCTTAACCAAAGCATATCCCACTTCATCTGGGCACTGAGTCTCCTGGGTTAAGATTTTGATTTGTTTCTCTTTTCCTTTCCAGTGTATTTCTCTGATTGGCCCTCATTCATATCCCATAGCATCCAGTGCTCATATAATGCAAAGAGCTCCATGTTCCCTGGTGCATTCATATTTGTGCATATGGTATGTATCAAAGCAGTTTTTAATTTCATATAGCTGTGCAGTCACTGCTGGTGTCTCCTGCTTCTAGAAACCTTGCCAGTACCATCTGTAGACACTTTAATTATGCTTTCTGACCAGAGGGCAACTGGCAGGAATTAAATATGTTATGATTATATTCAATGAAATCTCAGGGTTCCAGTGCTGTAGCTCAGAAACAATACCAGCTGGCCTTCAGTAGGAGACAGAGGTTAACAAGACCCCCACTTCAATGGCAGTGATCTGTCTCAGAGTCAGCAAATACTGTTGACACTAAAGAGTAGCAGAACTCAGATCCTACACAAATATCACCCATTGGCTGGTCAAGATAATAGGACTGGGTATGTAAATGACAGAAACAGAAAACTTGTTTGGGTGCTGGATGTACCTTTTTGGGATCAGGAGGAATTATTGTGGCTGGCTTTGGGATCACAGCAAATTAGTCAGGCTGACTTACTGCAGCTTTAAGGACTCTCTACAAGAAAAAAAATACTCACCAAATTGAAAGAAATGAGCTTGCTTAGCTGACCCTCCGTGTAGCAGGTGACCTGGATGTGAGGGTGGGCAGGATATCTATGGAGCCATGTAGACCAATGTCGTTTCAGCTGACCTGCAAATTATCCCCTCCCTCCCTCAATAGTCTACCCTAAAGTGGCATGATTCACAGATGACCACAGATTAACAGTTACATTCCTTCTACAGTTTAACTTTCTGATCATTTTGTTATATATAACTACTTGCCTCCCTATGTAGTCCTCTATATTAAGGGTGGTTTTTGGGAAAATGATGCACATGTACCATATACACTCATTGTGGTAGGAACACCTGGGTATTTTGCATTTGTTGAAAGGGAACTTCTGCTTTTCTTGTGAGAAGAGTGTCAAGTGAGTGGAATGTGGAGTTATGTATAAGAGGAAGGAAAGGAAAATAGACATGCAATGAGTCCTTCATTATATGAGACTGGTGAGGGTATTTGTGTTATTTAGAAAATTTGAGTCCAAATTCCAGAGATTAGCTTGCAGAGACAAAAGATTGGACTCTTTGTCCTTTGTTTTAAAATCAACTTTATTGAGGCGTTATTTGTGTACAATAAACTGCATTCATTGAAAATGTACAACTTGGTATGTATACTTGTTAAACCACTGCCACAATCAAGAGAATATTTCTGTCTTCCAAAACTGCTTCCTTGACTCCTTTCTTTCCATCCCTCCCTTTACCCTTGGCCCCAGGCAACTCTGATCTGCTTTATTGTCACAGCTTTTTTACATTGTCTAGGATTGTGTATAAATGGGATCATACTCTTATTTCTGAATTCTTACATTCAACATAATGATTTTGGCATTAATTCATTTCTTTGTGTGTAAATTAGTAATTTTAGAAATTGTTGAATAATATCCCGTTGTATGGATGCACCCCTTTTTCTTTATCCAGCACCTGTTGGTGGACATATAGATTGTTTCCAATTTTGCTTCTAGTACAGAAAGTTGAAATAGATTGTTTCCAATTTTTGATTACTTTGCATAAAGCTTCTATAAATATTTGTATACAGGTCTTTGGACATATGTTTTCATTTCTTTTATGTAAATACTTGGGAGTGGAATGTCTGTGTCATATGTTTAACTTTTCAATAAATTGCAAAACAACTTTTTCAAAGTGATTGTACCATAATACATGCCCACCAGCGAAGTATGAGAGTTCCAGTTGCTTGACATCATCGCTTATATTTGGTATTGTTCATCTTTTTAATTATAGTCATTCTAATGGATGGATAGTGTCATATTGTAGTTTCATTTCAATTTCCCTGATGAATAATGTGCTTTACATCTTTTTATGCCATTTATATACCTTCATTAGTGAAATATCTGTTCAAATTGTTCATTTCTTATTGAATTATTTGCTTTTCTATTATGAAGATGTAAGGGTCTTTATATAGTCTGGAGACAGGTCCTCGGTTGATTACATACTTTGAAACTTTTTCTACTACTCTGGGTTGTTTTTTCATATGCTTAACAATGTCTTTTTCAAAGAGCAAAAGTTTTAAATTTAAGTCTGTTTTCTTTTAGAGTTCATTGTTTTTTGTCCTAGCTAAGAAGTCTTTAGAAAACCCAAGGTCATAAATTTCTCTATTTTCTTCCAGGAATTTTATTGCATTAGGCTTTAACTTAGGCCTATGAAAATTTTGAGTCCATTTCTGTATGCAGTTTGAGGTAAGAATTGAGATTATTTTTAAGTATGGGTATCTAATTGTTTCAGGACCACTGAATCTCCTTGCCACATGTATTCAATGTCAATTGGCCATGTAAGTGTAGATCTATTTCTGGACTCTATTCTATTTCACTCTTTCAGATAGCAATCTTTATGTCGATACAACACTGTCTTGATTACTGTAGATAGTACAAGTTCTCCATTTTGTTCTTTTTCGAAATGTTTTGGCTGTTCTAGATCCATCTAATTTCTAAATAAAGTTTAGAATCAGCTCATCAATTTCAGTGTTTCACTGAATGCCTGTTGAAATATTGGCTGGGATTGCTCTGAATCCATAGATCAATTTGGGTAGAACTGACACCTTGACAATTGATTCTTCCAATGAACTATGACTTGGAATCTTCCAATACATTTATACATGTTTTATTTCTCCGTTTATGAAATTCTTCCATCATTTCTCTCAGCAGTGTTTTGTAGTTTTCTGTGAGGAGTGCTCACAAGTATTAAATATATTCCTAAGTATTTTTTACTTTTCTACTCTTGCAGATCACATCTTTAAAATTTAGTTCTCCAATTGTTTACTGCTAATATATGAAAATACAATCTTTTCTGGTATTAACTTTACATTTTGCAACTTTGCTAATTTCATATTGATTTTAGTAGTTATTACACAGAGTCTTTGGAATTTCCTATATAAATACTCATCCCATCTGTAAATAGAGTCAAATTTTTTTCTTCCTTTCTTCATTTGCTTTTTTTTTTTTTTTTTTTTGTGAGATGGAGTGTCTCTCTGTCACCCAGGCTGGAATGCAGTGGAGCAGTCTTAGTTCACTGCAACCTCCATCTGCTGGGTTCAAGCGATTCTCTTGCCTTAGGCTCAGTGTGTGCCACCAGGCCTGGCTAATTTTCGTACTTTTGGTAAAGGTGGGTTTTTGCCATCTTGGCCAGGCTGGTCTCAAACTCTTGACATCAAGTGATCTGCCTGCATCAGTTTCCCAAAGTGTCGGGATTACAGCTGTGAGCCACTGTGGCTGGCCCTTCATTTGCTTTTGATGTGATTTTTGTTTCACTTGTTTGTTTTTTCTTTACTCTTATTCAGTTGCAAGCAGTTTTCACTGTTGCTCACAGGGGATAACCCAGCGCTATATTGAAACCTTGTTTTGGAAGTGACAGTGAGAAGAGGACACAAACACAGCAGATGCATGGGAGCACGTGGGGGCGACGGGCCTTTTTAATTTCCTAAGAAATTTAGCAGAGATACCCAAACTGCTTATCACTGAGAGGCAGGAAAAGAACTGATTGAATAAAGAAAGTGAAGATACTGTGAAAGGTATAGAGTTAGCTAGAAGCAGAGCTAGACTTCAGTCTTGATCTGCTGTTCCTGTTGCTCATGGGTCTGTCACGTTGAAGTCCTTTGGAGCTGGTCAGAAGGAAGGAGAAAATGTGTTAGAGATGTGAAGGAACTGGATTCACTGTGGCTGGAAAACACTTACAGACTTTCAAACTATTAGTGATTTCCAAGTTAGTAGGCCAATGTCAGCCATCGGCAAACATGCCAATTGGATCCCTCTTCTCCTCCTCTGCACGTTCGTTGCTGGCTGGAGAAAGCAGTCTCAGTCTCCGAGTCTCAATTTCTGGGCCATTCTCTCTTCTCTAACAGTATTAGACTCACTTCCCAGAGTCAGTTTCCTTCTTCCCCTCAACAAAAGTTCTCAATTAAATTCTACCCTGTACCTATCCCTTGACCTTAGTTATATTTTAACAAGATACGTCTGAAGATGTTTTAAGTTCCAAACAAGTGAAAGCATAAATATAAGAACAACACATATAAAGGAAAGGAAATAGCATTTATTGAGCACAGGTACTGCATGACATCCAGAGTTGTTATTTAATCAAAATAAGATACAAAATCAGATTTATATCCTCATCATAGATAAAAGGACTGGGTTCAAGAGGTTAAGCATCTTGTTCAAGACTCTATAAAAATGAATTTGAGAAAGAATTTGAATCTCAGTCTGAGTTTTAAGTAAAGGCCCTTTTCATTGTGCCTTTCTGATTCTTCAGTATTACTGAGAACCTTCATATCTGCTGACTTACCACTGACTCTATGATATGAGATTGTACACTTGTTTGCAGGAGTGTATTTGCCAGTTTATTCCCCACTCCTAGCATAGAGCATGGCAAATAGTAGGTATTCATTGTTTGCTTGCCTAATTGATTTAAATATTCACAAAATCATGTTTCTATTTGTGCTATTTATTCACCAATTACATACTTTTTAAAATGGCTGAGCATATATGTTTAGAGTAGGAGTCAGATAAATAAGCAATTCACTGTACATAGTGATACCAACTATGCTAGAGGAGTGAATAAAGTATTAAAGAAGCACAAAGAAAAGTTACTTAATCTGGCATTGGGGGTCAGCAAAGGCTCCCGGATGAAAGGCTATTTTGACATTAAATGTGAAGAATGATGCAGTGTCAAAGACACTCCAAACAGAGGAGCAGTTGTGCAAGACTGGAAGTGAGAGAGGTTGATACATCTAAGGAAATGTAAATAGCTCAATATGGCTGGACATAGAATGTGAACCATAGAACGATGAGGGATGAGGGCAGAGAATGAAATAGGCATCAACTATGAGAAGACCGTTATGTTATGTTAAGGCTTTATCCTGAGGGAGCCACCAAAGGTATAAAATCAGCAGATGGCAGGGTCAGATGTTTAAGTCTGAAGGAACTTGGTGGTTTTCTTGTGGAAAGTGATTGAAGGGAGATCATGGCTGATTTGAGATGAAAAACGATGGTGGTCTACTCTAAGGTAAAGAGTATGGGACTGGGGCAAGTAGGTGGATTTGAGAGAAAAGTAAAATTAATAGAGTGTGGTCACCGATTTAATTTTGAGAGTAATGGAGAAGGAGTTGATAAGGATGATTCTTAGGTTTTGGGTTTGAGAAAATGGTGGGCAGTAGTGTCATTTAATGAGCTCTCTTGAGCCCAGGTGAAGGATTTATCTGTAGAAGAATATCTCCAATGACTGTCTTCCCAATTTACTAAAGCATGAGATTAATATTTATTTCACTAAGCTATTAGGTCCCCCACCCAACTAATTTGTCATATCTCTTTACAATACCGTCCTTTTCTGTGTCAGTAAGATTACAAACTTTATGTTCATTATTGGTTCCTCCTCTTCTCAACGCCTCCCTTTCTTCTTTTTTTTTTTTTTGAGACTGAGTCTCGCTCTGTTGCTCAGGTTGGAGTGCAGTGGTGCGAGCTTGGCTCACTGTAAGCTCTGCCTCCCAGGTTCATGCCATGCCATTCTCCTGCCTCAGCCTCCCAAGTAGCTGGGACTATAGGTGCCCGCCACCATGTCCGGCTAATTACTTTTTGTATTTTTAGTAGAGACAGGGTTTCACTTTGTTAGCCAGGATGGCCTCGATCTCCTGACCTCGTGATCCACCCACCTGGGCCTCCCAAAGTGCTGGGATTACAGGTGTGAGCCGCCACACCCAGCTCACCCCTCCACTTTCAATTAGTCATCAAGGCCTATTAATCATTGCTTATCAATCAATGTCTCCTGAGTCAGCCTGTCTTCTATCCCCACCAGTCTGAGCCCTTATATCTTCATGCCCACCCTATTTCCCAGCCAGCAGTTTTCTAGCTCATCTCCTTACCTCCAGTTGTTCCCCAATGCACTCCATCTGGCATCCACAAGGAGTGCTTTTCTTTAAACAGTGTTTTCATCACCTCTGTCCCTCAGATGTGTTCAGTGCAGTCCTCTCTAGCCAGATGAGTTACTCATCAGCTTCCCAGCATGCCT
The DNA here is from genome assembly GCF_009764315.1 of Trachypithecus francoisi. Classification (NCBI taxonomy): domain Eukaryota; kingdom Metazoa; phylum Chordata; class Mammalia; order Primates; family Cercopithecidae; genus Trachypithecus; species Trachypithecus francoisi. The sequence continues at coordinate 20,891,742 of NW_022681431.1, read as the reverse complement.
TATGCATTTGCATGTAGGAAACCTTTGCGTGGAATGTGGCTTTCTTCTAACACTCTCCTCTGCCTTCCCAAGCAGTCTTCATTCTTTTGGGCTCAGTCCAGCCTCCATGATCCTCCTGTGACCATCCATAACAATCTCTCCAGTCCCTGAAATCCTTTGGCACATAAAACCAATCTTGTACACTTTCTTGTGTTGTTCTCTATGTAAGTCTTATCTCCCTATCTGAGCAGAAGGCTCCTGAAAGGTGATATAATAGGTCACTTCCCCAGTCTGTGGTGCGCATTCAGAAGGGATCTGATTCTGATCAGTTCACTTGCTGTTATTTCTTGCTGCCAGTTGCCTTTGTAATTGAACACAGGTTATGCCAGTTGGATGGATAATTGTCCACTCCATCTGGGATATCCTTGCTAGTCTAGGTCCCTGTCCAGTTAATAGCAGTGACCTATGTTTGGTGCCAAGACCACAACTCTGGCTCACATTCCCACACTCAGCCATTGTTCTTCACGTACACTGCTGGCTCTGAGTGGCTAGATCTGGAGAGTCTTCTATCTTGGCCAGTCATGGTGCAAAATCAGCTTTCCTATTGGAACATCAATCCAGGAGGCCCTTGTCACTAGCCCAGGTGCCTTCTGTCATTTTGGCTAGCTCCCCTTTAGGAGTCTTCTCTGTAAACTAGTATATATTTTCTTCTTCAGAAACCACATTTCTATACCAAGGTTTATTTCAAGTTCTATATCTTTCTGGCAACTGCAGTCTTCCTTATTATTTTCCCCTCCCTCAGCAAGGAATACCTATCTACCCTACATGAACATAGTGAATAGGGTGAGCATGGGTATTGGAGGAGGGTCAGTGAATGATGTCAGTGATTCTAACTAGAACAAAAGTGATTCACCTCAAGGTAATCTATGGTTACACCTTATACAAAGGAGAGAGGCTTGTTTCATTTTTAGATGCCTGTGCCAAACATCATTTTCTCTCTGCCTCTTCCTCAACCCCAAATCCATTCTCCACTCTACTAAAGAGGCTGTCACGTACAGACAGCTTCTTCAGGGAATGTTTGTCCAGTATTTTCCATGAGTTTGGGCAAAAGGTGGGGCACCTTCAGGAGACTGCAGGCTGGGAAGTGAAATGAGAGGGGCCAAGTATTTATTCCTTTATTGCCTGCTTGCCTCATAGCAGTTCTGGAAGTGGCTCAATCATCTATAATGGCCGGGTGTGGTGGCTCATGCCTATAATCCCAGTACTTCAGGAGGCCGAGGCAGGTGGACCACCTGAGGTCAAGAGTTTGAGACCAGACTGGCCAACATGGTGAAACCTTGTCTCTACTAAAAATATAAAAATTAGCTGGGTGTGGTGGCGGGCACCTGTAACCCCAGCTACTCTGGAGACTGAGGCATAAGAATCGCTTGATCCCAGGAGGCGGAGGTTGCAGTGAGCTGAGATCACACCATTGCACTCCAGCCTGGGCAACAGAGCAAAAACTCAGTCACAACAACAAAATCATCTATGGCAAAAGGACTGGCCAGGTGCCCCCCTTCCATCATTTCAACTCTCCTGACTTCAATAACACCATTGCCTCCCTGTGACCTTTAGGATCAGGAGTAGTAACAGGTTCCCACTGTTGCTAGTCCCTGAGCACTTTAACATCTCTTGACAGCTCTCTTAGCTCTGTTTCTTCACTACATTCTCTTTGGCTAAATTCTTTTCAACATGCTGTCTGTCTGAGGCATGGACCCTCATTCCTACAATGCCCTCTCAAAGAGCACCCAGATTTATCTTTCCTGTTACTGAGGGATGGATCTGGGTATATCTGTCTATCCCAAGACACAAAGCATGTGGCTGACTACTATAAAATCATTTAATACCCTAAAAAAAGATATTAATAAGCTAAATTCAGTTCTTCTGTGTGAATCCAGAGTTCCTGTTGAAGCCAGCCATGCTTCCAGCTGTGAACTCCGTTAGCACTGGTGTTCTGATATTGCACTGTGGGTTTGGCCCTTCACCCTGCAGGGCCCTCCAATAATGAAGGTTTGAAACTATATTATCTTATCATCTGACAGTGGTGGCATATTGAATAAATTCAGCAGCCTATCTAAAACCCAACAAAATGTCTCTTCCATCTCCCAGCTCAAAAAATTCTAAGACATTGGGACTGATATTATGGATGAATCTAGCTAATTTGCAACTGTGTGAGAGAATGTCTGTAAAAAAAAATTATTTCAAGAGGGCTGATGCTTAAACATTGCTACCTTCGGGGTAACTTGGAAATGATCTGTTTGCAGTCCTTCTTTCTGTTTAACAAGGGCAATGTCCATTTTCAGAACTAGAAGCATCACTAGTCATCTATGATCAAAGACAAACTCCAAGCAAATGCCTTAGCAGAGATTGCTGCTCTGCTGCTTGTTGGAGGCCTTAGCAATTTTTGTTTCAATTATTTTGTCTCCATACATCATGTTCCTGTAAGAAATTTCCAACATATTTCCAAGTTATTTTAGCTGGGTATTTTCTCTGCCAATCTCTGAATCAGTGTTCCTATATTAAGAAGCAAAGTTTCTACTTTTTGCTCCTTAATTATTCTTCCCAATGGAAAAAAGGAGGGAAAGGATCTCAGGATTCTTTTTCTCAGAATGTAGTGTGCCTGTCTCTTGGGAAGGGTTTTTTCAGCCAAATGTCAAGTGGAAGGATCCAGAAGGGCCAACACATGCAAATTTGAAGGAAGGGTTTCCAAAGCAGAAGTCCAGCACCAATCCTGTCACACATGCGTAAAACAAATTATCCAATGGGAACAGCACATAAATCACTCAATAGAGGGTGCCAAAAAATTTCATTGCATTCTTTCCAGAATCTGAAACCCAAACATGCAAGAGTTCCAAACTCTTACCTAAAAATTCTGAAGGGAAAATGAACTGTGAATAGCTATGGAGAAAGCATAAGCAATTCATCCACCTGATGGGACCACCTGCTAATCAGTGTTCACACAGTATTTTGTGTCCAGCTATGAATCAAAATTCTTGAGCTAAGTTTAGGGCTTAAAAAGCCAAAGACCCCTGTCATCATCACCACTGCTATTTACCAGTGACTGAGCCAGAACTGGTGTGAGTTGCTATGTTTCTTTAAGGATGTTGATCTACGTGGGTTGTGTCTGATTTTGAGGGAGGAGCATGGGCTGGTTCCAGGTGTGAACCAGCCCATGCTGGAAATGGGTAGTGCAGTAAATCATGGTCGTAGTAACTAAGGGCCTTTGGAGGTGAGGGCTTCAGTTTCTTAACCCACTGTATGCCCATGGAAGAGAACTGTGTGTTAGAGATGTCTACGGAAAAGTATTTTCACATATGTTTTAGTGAGTGTGCTCTTGCACAGGATACAGGATCTTGTATAAACTTTTCTAAAAACCATTTGTGGACTAGACAAGAAATAAACATTTCATATAGAAAAATGTCTGCTCTCCCAAGTGTAGGAAGTAAGTGGGGTCAAATACGAGGAGCTCCAAAACAACAACAACAACAACAAAACAAAAACAAACAACTAGAAAAAAAATGGATTTCCCTCAGTGTTCAGCTATAAAGTCAGTGCTCTGAAATAGATTAGGGGTGCACAAAGCCTTGTACTGAAGCAGAAGATGTGACTAAATGTATCTATGTTTTAGTTTGTCAGGGGTGCTATAACAAAGCACCACAATCTAGGTGGCTTAAAACAGCAGAAATTCATTGTCTCATGGTTCTGGAGATGAAGAGCATGAAATTAAGATGACCTCAGTGAGAAAGTGACATTAGCATGATGGCAGAGTGACAGAGACCAGCCTTCATCCCCCGACAAAAATGAACAAATACGCAGTGATCCATGAACAAAATTAGCTTCGGGAGGGCTCAAGAGCCCAAATAAGAATCTACAACACAGTGGAGCAAAAGTGGAGAATAAGTACACAAAGGATTTCGGGGGAGATCCTGAAGTGTCTGAAGATGGCTAGGATCAAAGAAAAAGGGAGAGGCTATCAGGATCAACTATATAGGAGGTGACACTGTGGTCCCCAATGGCTGCTTTTGCAGAGGACACTGGGATCTTTCTTTACTGCGGTTACTAAGTTACTAAAGCAATTCCTGTTGTTGATACCCTCTCCTGGTAAAGGAGATGATGTTGCACCTCGCCCCGCCCTCCACAAGCACCCAATCGTGCTGCCCTGGGACTGGGGCCACCACCTTTCCAAACCCAGCATGTACTTCAGACCCTGGACCTGCAGTCACTCTTGTGTATGTCAGCACTCCAGACCCCAGCTCCACAACTGTTCTGTAAGTACCTGCATTCCAGTCCCTGGGTCTGCAACCATACTGCATGTGTCTACACCTCAAACACTGACAATCCTACTGCTGAATATTAGCTCTGCCCTGGGCTTTAGAGCCTTGGTTGCTCTGTGTGAACCCACACTAAGGATACCAGTTCGGTTGCTGTTCCATGAGTGCCTATACCTTTGATACCTGAGTCACCTCAACAGTGAGCCAACCCCAGATCTTGGAGATGATGCAGCATCTCGTATGTATGCACTCCAAACCTGGCTCTCCAGCTGCACCATACACACCTGTGCCTCAGAAACTGAAGCCACCACTGTAATGAGCTAGTCCACACCCTGGGCCAAGGAGGTGTGGTCTCTGGGCATACCTGAACTTCAGATACTGGCTGTGCTCCCACAGTGAGTTAGCCCATATGCTGAACTCTGGAGATGCTATAGGTCTATATACAGCTATATTTCAGAATCTAGCTCAGTGGTTGCTCCAAAAGCACCCACATCTCTCACACCATTATCAATGAGACACCAGTGCCATTGCTGCCCTGGACCTTAGAGCTGTGGTCCCTCACATGCTCACATGTGCCAATCATCTAGTTTCTGGCTCTGTGACCATTCCATGAATGTCACACATTAGACCTCAGTGCCACTGCAAGCACCTGTAAGCTGGACTCAGAACCAAGAGGGGATTTCCTTGGCCACAATTTCCATGGTGGAATAAAAAATCAGGAGGAAATCAGTAACCTTCACCACAATACTCCAATAGCCCTCACTGCTACCAAAGAGGCCTACAGCACTGGCTGCAGAGGAGCACTGCATTCTTTGCTAATGCCAGCCTCAGCTGACAGACCTGGAGGGAGGTTATGCTGCTGCACCCTCACTGGAGCCAGAACCACTGCACCCCACCCAACTAGTGCCTTAGAATGTAGCCATAATGTAGGGCCTTTTCCTGCCAAAACCAGTCTATAAAGTTTGAAAGAGATGATTACTCCATCAAATGCACAGACCTCAACACAAGGCAATAAGAAACATGAAAAAACAAATATACCACCAAAGGAATGCAACAGTTTTCCAATAATCGATCCTTCCAAAATGGAGATCTATGAATTGCCTGACAAAAATCAAAATAATTATTTTAAGGAAGCTCAGTGAACTACAGGAGAACATAGACAACTTGATGAAATCAGAAAATCATACAAATAAAACTAGAAGTTTAACAGAGGGGTAGGAATAATTCCAAAGAACCAAACAAACTGGAGCTAAATAATACAATGAATAAAATAAAAAAGCGCAATAGAGACTATTAACAGAACTGATCAAGCAGAAAAATGAATTGGTAAACTCAAAAGCTGGGAATTTGAAAATATTTGATCAGAGGAGAAAATGAAAAGGAGTGAAAAGCCTACAAGATTTATGGGATATCTTCAAAAGAACTAACAATTACATTGTAGAATTCAAGGAGAATAGAGACAAAGTTTATTTAAAGAATTAATGTCTGAAAACTTCCTCAATCTTGGAAAATATATAAACACCCTGGCACAGGAATCTCAAAGATCTCCAGCTAGATTCAATCAAAAGAAGACATATCATAAGCAAACTGTCAAAAGGCAAAGAGGATTTTAAAAGCAGCAAGAGAAAAAACAATCCTCACATACAAGGGAACTCGTTAAGCCTGTCAGTGAATTTTTCAGCAGAAACTTTGCAGGCCAAGAGAGAATGGAATAATATTCATTTAAAGCACTGAAAGAAAAAAATGTAAACCAAGAATACTTTACCTGACTATGCTGTTCTTCAGAAATTAAGGAGAGATGAAGACTTTCCCAGAAAAGGAAAATGGAAGGAGTTTACCACCACTAGACCTGCCTTACAAAAAAACGAAAGAATTCTTCAAACGGAAATGAAAGGATGCTAATTAGTAACATGAAAACATATAAATTATAAAACTCACTGGTAAAGGTAAGTACATAATTCAGAATACTCTAAAACTGTAATTGTAGTATGTAAAATCACTTATTTCTAGTATAAAAGTTAAAAGAAAATTATTAAAAAATGTAATTTTAAGGGATACACAATATAAATAGACATTATGACATCAAACCAAAATGGAGTAAACATGTAGTTTTTGTATGCAATTAAAATTATCAGCTTAAACTGTTACAAAATGTTTCATAATAACCACAAAGCAAAAATCTATAGTAGATGCACAAAAGATAAAGGAATCAAAGCATACCACTACTGAAAATTATGAAATCATAAAGACAATAAGAGGAACAAAGGAACAAAGAATCTACAAAACAATCAGAAGATAATTTTAAACTTACTTGAGACAGGGTCTTGCCTTGTTACCGAGACTGGAGTACAGTGATGTGATCACAGCTCACTGCAGCCTTGACTTCCCAGGCTCCAGTGATCCTCCCACCTCAGCCTCCCAAATAGCTGGAACCACAGGCATGCACCATCATGCCCAGCTAGTTTTTGCATTTTTGGTAGAGATGGGTTTTTAATCACATTGCCCAGGCTGGTCTTGAACTCCTGAGCTCAAGGAATCCACCCGCCTCAGCATTTCAAAGTGCTGTGATTATAGGTGTGAGCTACTGTGCCTGGCCCAACCAGAAGACAATTAACAAAATGGCAGTAGTAGGTCTTTACCTATCAATAATTCCTCTGAATGTAGGTAGATTAAATTATCTAATGTAAACAAATAGAGGAGTTTGAAAAGATTTTAATAGTAAAATTAAATGCTATCTATAAGATATTTGCCTCACCTGCAAGGATACAAATAGACTGGAATTAAAGGGATGGAAAAAGATTCATGCAAACAGAAACCAAAAGAGAGCACAGGGTACTAAGCAACTCTTAGTAATGAGATGTTAAATCAAAAACTGTAAAAAGAGACAAAGCAGGCTGATATATAATGACAAAAAGGTCAATTCATTAAGAGGATATAATAACTGTTGATGGATGTGGTGGTTCATGCCTGTAATCCCCGCACTGTGGGAGGACGAGGCAGGTGGATCATCTGAGGTCAGGAGTTCAAGATCAGCCTGGCCAACATGGTGAAACCCCATCTCTACTAAAAATACAAAAATTGGCCAGGTGTGGTGGCGCACACCTGTAATTTCAGCTACTCAGGAGGCTGAGGCAGGAGAATCACTTGAACCGGGGAGTTGAAAGTTACAGTGAGCTGAGATTGCACCACTGCACTCCAGATTGGGTGACAGAACAAGACTCCATCTGAGAAAAAAAATTGTAAATATGTAGGCACCCAACATCATATCACTTAAATACATAAAGCAAAATTTATAGCTCTAAAAGAAGAGACAGATAGCAATACAATAATAGGAGACTTCAACCCCCATTCTTAACAATGTACAGATCATCCAGACAGAAAACCAATAAGGAAAGATTGAATTTGTCTATGCTTTAGACCAAATGAACATAACAGACATACAGAACAGTCCATCCCACAGCAGCAGAATACACATTCTTCTCAAGTACATAGGGAACATTCTCTAGGATAGGTCATATGTTAGTCCATAAAACAAGTCTTAATAAATTCAGGAAGATTGAAATCATATGAAATATCTTTTTGACTACAATGGTATGAAACTAGAAATGGATAACACAAAAATAATGGGGAAATTTATGAATATATAGAAATTAAACATCATCCTAAACAAATGAATAAAGAAAAACAAAAGGGAAATAATCTTGAGACAAAATGGAAACAAACCATACCAAAACACATAAGATGTAGCAAAATCACTTCTAAGTGAAGTTTATAGCAATGAACATCTACATTTAAAAAAATATTTCCAACAGCCTAATGTTACACCTCAAAGAAGTAGAAAAAGAATGAACTAGGAAGCAAAGTTAGTAGAAAGAAGAAAATAAGAAAGGTTGAAGTAGAAATATAAAAAAGAGATGAGATAAAACAATATAAAACATCAATAAAACTGAGTTGGTTTTGTGAAAAAGATAAAATTGACAAACCCATAGCTCGACCATCTAAAAGTCAAATAATAAATAATGAAGGGACATTATAGCTGATAGTGCAATTATAAAGGATTAGCAGAGACTATGATGAAAAATTATATGAACAAGACCTGAATGGCAGCAGGTATGTGAATGTGAAAAAATGCAGTATCATTAATCATCAAGGAAATGCAATTAAAAGCACAATAAGATAACCCCTCAAACCTGTTAGAATGGCTGTTATCAAAAAGACAAGATCATAAGTGTTGGCAAGGATGTGGAGATAAGGGAACCCTTGTACGTTGGTGGTGAGAATGTAAATTAGTATAGCCAAGACGTTGAATCAAACTAAGTGTCCATCAACGGCTGAACGGATAAAGAGAATGTGGTATACATATGCAGTTGAGTACTATTTCACCTTAAAAGAGAGGGAAATTCTACCATGTGTAACAACATAGATGAACCTGGAGGACATCATGCTAAGTGAAATAAGCCAGGCACAGAAAGATAAATGCCACATTATCTCACTTAAATATGCAACCTAAAAAAGTTGATCTCATAGAAAGAACAGAAGGGTCGTTACCAGGGCCTGAATGCAGAGGGGAATGGAGAGATGTTGGTGAAAGGGCAGAAGTTTCAATTAGAATAAGTTCTGGAGACCTTTTGTACAGCATGGTGACTATAGTTAATAATGTACTGTACACTAGAAAATAGCTGAGAGTAGATCTTAAATATTCTCACCAAAAGAAAAGTGTGTGAGATGATGAATGTGTTAATTAGCTTGATTTAATCATTTCGCAGTATATGCATATATCAGAATGTCATATTGTACACCATAAACACATAAAAATTATACTTGAATAAAACTGGAAAAAAAGATGACAGCAGAGCCTTACTCCCTCTGAAGTCTGCAGGGGAATCCTTCCTTGGCTTTTCCTAGCTTCCTAGAGTTTGGTGTTGGCTGCAATCTTGGGCATTCCTTGCCTACAGCTGCGTCACTCCAATCTCTACCTTCATTGTTGCTTGTCATTCTTCTGGTGTGTCTGTCTTCACGTGGCCACCTTCTTACAAGGACACCCATCACATTGGATTAGAGGCCCATCCTACTTCCACATGACTTGATGTTTAAAGCTGCAACAACCTTGTTTTGAAATAAGGTCACATTCTATGGTAATGGTAGTTAGGACTGCAACATACCTTTTTTGTGAGGGGTGTAATTCAACACATACTAATTTACATATTGAAATATGGCAGGGATAAGATTTCAAAATCATAAGTTTTTTTTTCTATTCTCTTTTCTTCTTGTCTCTTTTCCCTCCCTTTCTCCCCTCCTCTCTTCTTTTGCTTGGTTATCCATGAAATCTTTGTGAGGCATACAGGACATAATTAGGAGAAGCTGAGAGAAACTAAGTTGATATATATAAGAAGTAGCACTGTGATGCCCAGAAATAAAATAAGAAAGGTGGTATGCCTACGTGATGGAAAAAAAGACTGAAGATGAAAAGTAAAATATTGAAGAGGGAGAAGAAATTTTTAAAACTTAATATGGGAAAGGCAGTTAAGATGATTTTCAAAAATTGGCTACATTGCAGAGTAGCTACCCTTTACCACCAGTTGAGATCTTGAGTCCACATCTGTGTTACACTTCATGGCTTTGTCATATCTGTATTTCCTTCACATGTGTGACTGCTTTGAGGTGGGTTCTTTGGAGGGAGGAAATACGACCAATTTTGATTATGCTACATAAGGAATGTATTGGTCTGAAGGGGATTATTCAGCAATGGAGACGTAGTAACAAAAGAAAAGCAAATATTGGCAATGTTCATTCAACCATAGCCCAAAGGAAAAAGAAATTTGATCTGTGGATTTTAATGTGATGGCTTCCCTAGCAAGATGCTCCCTGTAATAGACAACTGTGTCTCATGTTTTCTTAGCTGAGAACTACTCCTTAATACTGCTCAAGCCCAGCTATTCTGCTCCTTTGCTCACTAAGCAAACTTCTCACTCTACTCCTTCAATGGGATATGCTAATTGTGTTGACAAAAATATTCTCCTCGGGGTTTGGCAAACTTTTTCTGTAAAAGTCAAGGCATAGTTCTAAGTGTTTCAGGCTTTGCAGGCCACATTGTCTCTGTTGCAACGATTCAGCTCCACCACTGTCTGGGGAAATCCACCATAGACAATAGGTAAACCAATGGGCAGGGCTGTGCTCCAATAAAACTTAATTTACACAAACAGGGTCATGAAGAGCTGGCCCATAAGCTATAGTTTGCAGACATTGTCTTAGACCATCTTTTTTTGCATTTTTAGTACAAATTTGGATTTCTGTTATATATAAATCTCTCTCAGCTTGGTTAATGTGCACTGCCTTCGAGAAGCAGTCTCACTTTCCATGTGCTGAAAAATTCAACTCTCTGAGTATGTGAGACTGAAGATCAGATCTGAGATCATGGCTAATTCACAAGCACCTTATTTCTTCACAAAGTATCATGGCGGTAACCAACTGGTTTATCTACAAACAGGAGTAGCATCTCATAAAATTTCATATCAGGTGTTTTCTGGTTTTGTTTTTCCCATGCTGAGGGGGTCATCAAAGGCCATTGAGACTAATGGTTTTACCTAGGGCTAAGTGAGCCTTAGAAATGTTAACTGACTTGTTAAAACTAGAAGCTAGGAAGTGGCCCCAGGTTTCCCAACCCTAGTCCACCGGCTGTCCTATTGCTTCAAGTGGTCTATGATCCACTTCTGTGGTTTGCTGATTAAGACTTTGCTGCTAAAAATAATCACCAAAGCTTGAGATTTGAGACTTAAGTCTCAAGGAGCCGAGAGCACCCAGAGTCTCTTAAGGTCCCTTATTATAGCTTGTATAATGTCCTTTAAGAATCTGTAGCGCCATATGCATTTTTTACCCATGTATTTATCTAAACCTGTCTTGAACCTGTTTATGTTTTGGCTTTTACAACTAGGTTGGGCAATAAATTCCATATGCTTATCTACCTTCTGGAGAAGAAGCCCTTCTTGTTAATTCAGGGCCTATTTTTATTAAAACTAATGGTGACATAACTGAGAGAAGCCCAAGGCTGACTGCCCCAGAAAGCTCCTGAAGAAAAGTCTTTGGAGACCTTACGTAGCACATGACTGTAAAGCAGCACAACCAAACAGTGATTTCCTAACACTGTCAGCCACCAACCTTGTTAAAAGAACTTGCATGAGTTCTTAGATAAAATTACTAACAGATGCACTTGTCTACTTGTATTCATCGCAGAATTTAACATATCATTCACTATTTTTAAAATTTGTCTTCCTTCACTAGAATATAAGCAAAATGAAGGCAAGAACTTTGCTTATTCCTATCCGCTAACATAGTCCCTGATGCAAAGTAGGCACCTAACAAATATTGCTGAAGAAGTAAAATATGTGAAGGTTTGAAGCTAAGCTGGAGTCTGAGGCTTTCTCTTTTCTGCCATCCAGCACTGTTATTGAGGATACTTGTGGAGCTCTTTCTGGTCTGTGAAGTGAAGGTTGATTGGTCTAGAGCTTTGGTATAAACTTACACACTGTTACTGGGGTCCTCTCAACAATCCTGTGAAGTATGTAGACCCACATAATATTCCCAATTCGCAGATGAGAAATCAAAGACTCAGAGAAGATAATGGACTTGTTCACAATTGTGTTGGTAGAAAATGATAGGGTGGCAGAGTGGAGATTCTACTCCAAATGCACTGCACCAGTGGTTTTCAACTATTTTGACTGCAACTTAGAAGAAGTGCATTTTAAATTTTAAACCAGAATATACACATGTATGCACACACACACAGGCATACACAATGAAAGCAAACATTTTACAAAAGAATGCCCTTACTAATGTAATATACTCTGATATGTTTATTCTATTCAATATTTAAAAAATCGTAATTGCAACCACAAGTTGAAAAACACATTCTCTACCATAGCTATTTTTCTGCATCATTTCCCCTCTCATAATCTTTTCTCTCTGTTTCACAAATGAAATCATCATTGCCTTTTTCCCTTCTAGGACGACTTAGTCTCTTCTTGCAGTCGCCCAGTCTGGGGAGCGGGAGAGTTCCTCCATGCTGGAGTCGGAGAACATGAAACAGGCAGATCACTGTGAGAGGAAATTGAAAGCTTTTACGAGGGCAAAGAGGGAAGAGAAAAATCCAATCTGAAAGCCTGGACCTTTTGGGCAGGAAACAGTTAAGAGCCCACTAGATGCATGGAGCTGCCAAGACCACCACAATGTTCGTACAAAGATTAGACAGAGAACAGATGTGAAGTAACCAGAATCCTTCAGAGTAAGATAGCAACGACATAAATTAACCTTGTCAAGGGCCTGACAAAGGGACCACGCGCTTTTTGAAGTCTTAAGAGTGAAGCCATTTTTTTTTTTTTATGGACTCTCCAAGGTTATATACCTTTAGCTAACAGAAAAAGTTTAATTAGAGCCAGTTGTTTACAGGGAAGGGAAGTGAGCCCAGTGGGGCTATCAGGGTGACCGCATAGAAAATAAACAAATGAGCCTGCAAAACAGCTGAGGTTTCCTTGAGTTCTCTTCGGCCGATAAGATTCCCCTCACCCCTTGAGATTACTTTTGTCTATTTTCCTGAAACTGGAGAAACAAAGGGGTGAAAACATTCCAGACTCCTGATCCTTTTAGTTTGGCAAGAGTTTGGTTATGATCTATTTCAAAGCCGCCCTTTCTGGTTGTGAGACCACTAGGGTGGTAACATGCCCAGCTGCAGGAGGATGAGCTTCAGCGACCACTAGCCCATGTGGCACTACTGCAGGAACCACCACCTGGGATATGGGCTAGTCTCATTCGTGGGTAGGTAAACCAAGGCTTTGAGGAGGGCCTGGTGCTTTAGTTTCAAAAAGATCAATTCTCTTTTAAGAGGGGTCCCAGCTAGGGTGAGATGTGAGCCAGAGAAGGCTTTGTCAGGACTGTGTTCCAGAAGAAAATATGGGATTTAGTGTACCAATGATAGGGTCCTATGAATCCAAGGCCTCTTAGAAAGTCTGAATTGAATTGGAAAATGGGGCAAGGGCTGAGCGCCTAGTGGCTAGGAGAGAAGATGCTAGATCTGGACCAAATTCCTGTGAACAGTTCTGGAACGCCTGGTCACCTGGGAGAAGGAACAAGGAAATCTAGCAAGGTGGGTGGGGGATGAAGGGAGGAATGAGAGGCCTCTCTGAAGTGGCAGAGCTGCCACGAGTCCCTGGCTGAATGCACTGATTTTTGGTGGCTGGAACTGATCAGGGCAGACCTTGGTACTGGGAGCGTGTTTACCTTGCTTCTGGGCAGCTCTCTCCTATGACCTTTCTCAAACTGGCTTTGGTAGGCCTTCATGGAGAGACAGAGCAGCCCAGAGCAGCCTAGGGTTCACCATGGTACAGATTTGAGAAACAGAACAGCAGCAGCTGTCTCCTCTCTCAGGCAGGTGAGCAAATTAGAAAGCCCTAAGAAGCCTGGGTAATATAGTGAGACAGTGTCTCTACAAAAAAAAAAAAAATATATATATATATATATATATACACACACACACACACACACACATGCATGTTAAAAAACTTAGGCAGGGATGGTGGCACACGCTTATAGTCTCAGCTGCCTGAGAGGCTAAGGTGGGAGAATCACTTGAGCCTGGGAGCGCATGGCTGCAGTGAGCCATGATGGTGCCATCTAGACTCCAACCTGGGCAACAGAGCCAGAGCCTATCTAAAAAAAAAAAAAAAAAGGGGCAACCTAAGAATGATTGTTTCCCTCCCAGTTCCCAGGGTCAGCTTCCATGTGGGTGGTGGAGCCTGTGTTATGGTTGTAGACTATATGAATCACTGAGACAAGTCCTGATCCTAAGACATTCCCTTCAAACTGCCAGAAATGCCACCTAGAATTTGAGTTAAATGGTGCTATTAAAAGATTAGTCCCTAGGGAGATCTGAGAGAATCTGCATCATTCACAGCTTACTAAGGACTATTTCACTTTGCTCATTTTCCTTTAATATCAAGCTGAGGTCCCTGTAGTTGACAATAGAAGTTTTTCTGGGAGAAAGGACACAGTTTTAGAATAAGCCATTTCTGGGAAAGGTAACCTAGGGTAAAGGGGGCTTGGGGTTGTTGAGCATTAGAGGCCCAAAGGGTTGTAGGTGAACCTCTGTTGGGAACGGGGGTGACAAGAAGCAGATGGTAAGGAAAATGAGATCTAAGCAAATCCAAAGACAGAGGCATGCTTTGCTGTCTCAGAAATTGTGCCTAAAGCTTGCCTTGTGTTCCCATTCCACTTGCTTCTCAATCCCTGTGCTGGTGAGGTGGTGGGGGGAGGGGGCGCTTGAATTTCCTTCTGTGTGGGTTGTTCATGCCCAGGGTAGGAAAAGAGCCCTTTCTGTTTCCTGACCTCCAGCTCAAGTGCAGGTGAGACCCTCACCAGCAGCCATAAACAGGCTTCACAGTGATCCCCGCTGGGCAGACTCCACATCTGATTGCTATTTGCATCACCCCCACCCAGCTTGGGGACATGGCGCCTCACTCATCAAAGGCATACCATGTTTGCCTGAAGACCGACCCACCCAGTAGATGGAGTGTGTACATTTCATGCTTGTGTATAGTTCAGGAACTTTGTTCATGCTGCTCTGTCATCCTGCAATGTGCTCCCTTTCCATACCTTCAGTAGGTGAGTTCCTACTCATCCTTCACAACTCAGATCAAATGCCATGTCCTCTTTCTAGCCTTTCCTTACTGTCTTCATGAGATTTCTCCTTGGATGAACACCTAGCAATACATGTGTCGGACGTATTGTTGATATTTCTCTTAATCTTACCTACTTGACCTTGACTTTCTTGAGGTAATTTGTATTCCGTTTCTATGACATAGCACAACACTTGGCACCTAACGTGTTATATGGTAACCTTTTGGTGAATTGATTGGACTTTATTAAAAATTATTTCCAAGGGACCTTGCTGAAATTGCTGGTGGTTTTTCAGCCTGTGTGGCCAGAAAAATCCTCAGCAGCATAGGGACAAACAATGTCTGGGTTGGAATATCACTGGGTCTCTATTCATTTCAATTTTCCATGGAGAGCTACCTTCTAATACTTATCAAGTCAAATTCCCTTAATTCTCCTTCTAAACATCTTCTGAATTTAGCATCCGAAAAGGCAGGTTCCTGATTTGGCACATACAAAGCTAACATTCATTTCGAGGCTTGCTGACTATTGAGAGTCTATACAATAATTGCAAATAGAATCCATAAAGTAGTACCGCACCTGATGTCCATGACGCAGCTGTGCAGGGTTTGCCTTTCTGGTGGCACAGAGATCGACAGAGGACTGGGCATGGGATGTTTTGATTTTATGTCTCATTTTCTGTTTTTGTACTGATCCAGACTTTCCCTGTTTCTGACCCTCTCAAAGGGGTTACTTGTTTCCAAGAGTTGAGGCAGTTGGTGGGACAATCTCCGCAAAAGAGAAAAACTCATAGGCGGGGTCAGAATATGGGTCGTGGTTTATTTCGACATAGTACAGGTGCAAAGTATTGAGTGCAAAGTCCTTTGCAAGGCATTTACTATTAGTTTAGTGAGAAATCATCAGTGTTTCTCTTTCATAGGACTTTGAAGCCTCTCTTTCTTTCCTTCCTCTTCTATTAACATTTTCAAATATACATAAACTAGTGAGAATACTATAATAAAACCTCCATGTTTCTATCACCCATAGATGGGGATAACAAAAAATTATCCCTTTCATTCAGCTCCTTGTGTGGCCATCATACCACAGACCTGATGATTTCTTAGATCTGCTCCAGCTCTAATACGATAGTTTTTTCTTCATGTCCTTTGTTCCTGCAATAATTGTTTCTCCAACCTAAAGTATAAAACTGCAGTGGCAAATCTAAATGGTGGGCTGTGTGTGCAAGCATGTTTTAATCCCCCCTCCACCTGTTTTTAATCAGTGCCCCATTCTACCCAAATAAATATACAATCTAAAGGTAATAGTAATGTGCTTGCTAAATGTAGCTTCAAGACTAAGCGCAATTCTTGATGTTGCCACCAACAGTGGACAAAGTTAATGTCTAGCTTCTGGAAGTCAGATATCACCATCACTACAGCTTTAAGAACTGATCTTCACCAGGCACGGTGACTCACACCTATAATCCCAGCACTTTGGGAGGCCAAGACGGGTGAATCACTTGAGGTCAAGAGTTTGAGACCAGCCTGGCCAACATAGTGAAACCCCCATCTTTACTAAAAATACACAAATTAGCTGGGTGTGGTGGCACACACCTGTGATCCCAGCTACTTGGGAGTCTGAGGCAGGAGAATCACTTGAACCCGGGAGGTCGAGGTTGCAGTGAGCTGAGATCGTGCCACTGCACTCCAGCCTGGGCAAAAGTGAGAGTCTGTCTCAAAGAAAAAAAGAACTGACCTCTCTCCTTTATCTTTCCTTTTCACGAAATATCTCTTTAATTGCCTTGGTGCATAATGGGGGCTATTTAATTTTTTGACTTTTTCCCTTTCCTTCTTCCCATTCCCTCTTTTCTTTTAGCAGATATTATTGGACATTTATAAAACTTTAAAAATTAGACTACAGAATTTAAAGTTCTCTAATACATTAGAGTATTCAAAAAATAACTTTGACTTTAGCTTTTGATCTTCTTTACTATACTATCTGTATAGTAAAGATGCTTCTGCCTGAGTAACACAGCATTTTTATATCCTCTTGGTATCTCATAGCTTTTGTAAATAATGTCAGTGTTCCTTAGAGAACTGTGCTACAAGGAAGGTGGGTGGGAGATATATGCCATTTAAGAATTTTCCCATTTGTAACTCCTGACTAGTCCCTGGAAAAGCTCTATGTTAAGATATCACTGTGTGTGGCTTTTATGTATACAAAATATGTCACAGTTATTCGTTATCCTTGATTGAAAATTTGAATCATAAAAAATGACTAGCATTGCCACTATCAAATTAAAAATCCAGGTCAGTGAAAAAAGACAGAATACAGGTATCTATGTCGATATGTGTGTATATGTCCAAATTTGATATTACAGAATGAACTGATGAATATATAGGTAGAGAAAGTCTGTTCATTAACTGAATAAAATGTTTCTCATCTCAGCATTACTAGCTTGAGTTTGGGGTTTCACTTTTAATATGTTCATAAGTAGATTAAAGTGTGTTTACATTTCTGTAACATGTTCTTCTTTGTGTCAGCTATGTACTTATGGAACTTTGGGAAAGTGATGTAACATCTCTGGAACCTTGTTCTTGAGTGTTTTTTAAAAAAAGAACTGAAATATTTCTATCATTCCTTTCACTTGACACGCTATATTTCAAAACCAGGATATTAGTCTGAGTCATTTTGTCATGTGGTAGGACAGTTCTTAACAAGGACATATACATTCAAATCAAATAATTAAGTTGCCTAGAAGCTAGAAGTATAAACACAACCATAAATAAGAAATATGTGGCTGGGTACAGTGGTTCATACCTGTAATCCCAGCACTTTGGGAGGCCAAGGCTGGTGGATCATAAGGTCAGGAGTTAGAGACCAGCCTGGCCAACATGGTGAAACCCCATCTCTCCTAAAAACGCAAAAATTAGCCAGGTGTGGTGGCAGGCACCTGTAATCTCAGCTACTCAAGAGGCTGAGGCAGGAGAGTCGCTTGAACCCGGGAGGTGGAGGTTGCAGTGAGCTGAGACCACATCACTTCACTCCAGCCTGGGCAACAGAGCAAGACTCCATCTCAAAATAAATACATAAAAAATAAAGAAATATGCTTGTTTATCTTTTTTACTGTGGTGTTAGTTTAATCTCCAGGTATTAGTGTGTATGTATCACACATAGATTTTTGGATGTATATACACAATGAGAATTTGGTCTGCTGTACATAATAAAGCAAAAGTATTTGGTATTCATCTATAAAAAAAGTTGAAAGACTTTCTCCTTCTCAAATTAGTGTTACTCCAGGGAGGTGTATGACATGCCAATTAATGTGTGCATATACTTTTTCAATAGTTCTACCTTTTTTTCTCCCCAGAGCTGTGAGGCAAAATGTCAAGTCCTCTGTAGCCAGCCACTTTCCATAATGTTCCTGTTTATTCCAATGAGTGTTCTCATGGCAGGTGCATACCAATGTACCATATGGCAGTCTCCCGTATCAGTCCTGTCACCAAGCCCTCCTGGAAATGAGGAACTGTATTCTTGGGACACAAACAGGCCCCTAGTCAGACAGAGACTCTTGCTTGTTTCCAAATTTATGACTTCCCAACATTAAAGCATTTCACCAAAAAATTAACAGAGGGAAGAACTGGGGAATATTATTGAGCCCCACCTTAGGAATACAGGCTGTCATTCATTTCTTTCTTTCTTAATATTTATTTTTTTGAGACAAAGTTTCACTCTTGTTGCCCAGGCTGGGGTGCAATGGCACAATCTTGGCTCACTGCAACCTCTGTCTCCCGGGTTCAAGCAATTCTCCTGCCTCGGCCTCCCGAGTAGCTGGGATTACAGATGCCCACCACCAGGCCCAGCTAATTTTTTGTGTTTTCAGTAGAGGCTGGTCTCGAACTCCTGACCTCAGGTGATCCACCCGTTTGGCCTCCCAAAGTGCTGAGATTACAGGCATGAGCCACCATGCCTAGCCAATTTCTTTCTTAATATTTATTAAGCATTAACCATGTCTTTACTTTGTACCAGGAACTGTCCTAGGTGAATGGGATATAAAAGTTAAAAAAAAAAAAAAAAGATAAATGTTACAAAAAAGAAAATAAGGCAAAGTAAAGCAAAATTATCAAGATAGTTTTGATACAATTGAGTAAAGAACTGAAATTAAGTGATATGAGAAGCTGAATGGCCATTTTTGAGAGTTTGTTTGGGAATGACCTCTCAGAGGAAGTAATATTGAAGTTGAGGATTGAATGTCAAGAAGGAATTGGACATGCACAGATCAGGAAGTAGAGAATTGAAGCTCAGGGCACAGAAAGTGCAAAGGTCCTAAGACAAGAAGGTGCCTGATGTGTTGCAGGAACAGAAGCCAGGTCAGTGTGCCTGGAAGGAGTAGAAGGGAGTATGCAAGTCAGAAGCCAGATCATGGAGGGCTTCATATATATTTTTTTTACACAAGATATTGCTCTGTAGCCCAGACTGGAGTGCAGTGGTATAATCGTGGCTTACTGCAGCCTCAACCTTTCAGGCTCAAGCAATCCTCCCACCTCAGCCTCCTGAGTAGCTGGGGACTGCAGGCATGCACCACCATGCCCAGCTAATGTTTTTGTTTTTTGTAGAGACGGGGTCTCACTGTGTTGCCCAGGTTGGTCATGAACTCCTGGGCTCAAGTGATCCTCCCACTTTGACCTCCCAAAGAGCTGGGGTTACAAGTATGAGCCACTGCACCAGGTCATAGAGAGCTTTATAAGATCAGGGTGAAACGTGTGGATTTTGTTCTCACAATAATAAAACAACAATTGTAAGTTATTGATCTGAATTATTGTTTAAATTAAAAGTCAGCTATAGTATGGGAAATGGATCATGGAGGTGAAGAATGGATGTGCTAGCACACATTAACTTACAGTAATAAGTCGACCAGGTGAAAGAACAGGGTGAGTTTCAGAAGCAAATTTAATAGGAGTTGCTGATGGGTAGAATGTGGGTGTTAGGGGAAAGAGAGGAATCAAGGATAACGTCTAGATTTGAGGCTTGGGCACTTGTTGAACAAAAGTAATTAAAAAAAAGCCATAACCAAGAAAATCACAAACCAATTTGTAGTGGGGTAGGAATTAAGGGTTTGGTTTTAGGATCATCTTATGATTGGGTTGCTCTTTAGACACCCATGCAGAGATAGGAAGAATGTTTCTGGATATATAAATCTGAAGTCCAGAGATGTTGATCTGGAATCATTGACATGTAGATTTATTTCAAGCCATGGGTCAAATGATGTCACTTGGGGTGAGTACATACAGAAGGAAAATTTTCAAGATGGAATCCTGGGACATTCTCACATTTAGAGATCCACCAGTGGAGAAGGACACAGCAAAGACCCAGAAACTGAGGAAGAAGCTCAGGAGTCTGTTATTTCACCAAAGACAAGAGAAGAAAGAGTATCTTTTCAAGGAAGAGGTAACTGGAACATCAGAACCTCTTGATGCCACTGGAGATGACAAATTCCTGCTGAGGCTCCTTCTCATCTCATGACTTATTTTTCCATTAGCCAGGTCTTGCGCTTGCACCTCAAATTGGAGGTGGGTTTTTATCCCTCTCTTGCTCATAGTGTAGGCCTGCACCTACTAGTTTCTATTTCTCCATTCTGGCAAAGACAATTCATTTTCTCCAGGCTTAGGCAAGGCCTCTCTGGTTCTGTGTCTGGCCCCTCCCACCCATCTTACAGGTGTGCCTTCCCTGCAGCAAGCACTCCCACGCAGGCAGTTTTTGCCTCAGGGCAGGATTTGACAGTAAAGAGGGAGCTCAAAGGAAGTCCCAAGAGGAGAAAAGTGAAGACAGTCAAAGGAAGGGCAAGCGGACTCAGGGATAACACTCTGCTTTGAGGCTGCACCTTTCCCAGAGATCTGTTTGTGTCTTCCTTTCAAACTTTTATTTTAAGTTCAAGGATAAAAGTGTAGATTTCTTATATAGGTAAACTTGTGTCGTGGGGATTTGTTGTACAGATTATTTTGTCACCCAGGTATTAAGCCTAGTACTCATTAGTTAGTCTTCCACATCTTCTACCTCCTCCCACCCTCTAAAGGCCCCATATGTGGTGTTCTCGTCTATGTGTTCTCATCATTTAGCTCCCACTTATAAGTGAGAACATGACACATTTGGTTTTCTGCTCCTGCGTTAGCTTGCTAAGGATAATGGCCTTCAGCTCCATCCATTTCCCTGCAAAGAACATGATCTCATTCTTTTTTATGGCTGCATAATATTCTATGGTGTACATGTACCACATTTTCTTTATCCAGTCAATCATTGATGGGCATTTGGGTTGATTCTGTCTTTGCTATTGTGAATGGTGCTGCAGTAAACATCTGTGTGCATGTATCTTTATAAAAGAATGATTTACATTCCTTTGGGTATATACCCAGTAATGGGATTGCTGGGTCAAATGATATTTCTCCCTTTAAGTCTTTGAGGAGTCACCCTACTGTTTTCCACAACAGCTGAACTAATTTATACTCCCACCATCAGTGCATCAGTATTCCTTTTTCTCTACAACTGCACAAGCATCTGTTATTTTTTGACTTTTTACTAATAGCCATTCGGACTGGTGTGAGATGCTATCTCATTGTGGTTTTGATTTTCACTTCTCTAGTGATCAGTAATGTTGAGCTTTTTTTTCATGATTATTGGCTGCATGTATGTCTTCCTTTGAGAAGTGTCTATTTATGTCTTAGGCCTTTTTTTCTTGTAAATTTGTTTCTTATAGGTGCTGGATAATTAGACTTTTTTCAGATGCATAGTTGGCAAAATTTTTTTCCCATTCTGTAGGTTGTCTGTTCACTCTGTTGATAGTTTCCTTTGCTGTGCAGAAGCTCTTTAGTTTAATTAGATCCAATTTGTCAAATTTTGCTTCTGTTGGAGTTGCTTTTGGTGTCTACATCATAAAATTTTGCATGTTCCATAATGGTATTTCCTAGGTTGTCTTCCAGGATTTTTATAGTTTTTGGTTCTACATTTAATTTTTTAATCCATCTTGAGTTGATTTTCCTATATAGTGTGAGAAAGGGGTCCAGTTTCAGTCTTCTACACATGGTTTGCCCATTATCCCAGTAGGATTGAGTAGGGAATCCTTTCCTCATTGCTTTTGTCAGGATTGTTATATACGATCAGAAGTTGTTAAGTGTGCAGCCCTATTTATGGTTTTTCTATTCTGTTCCACTGGTCTATGTGTCTGTTTTTGTACCAGTACCATGCTGTTTTGGCTACTGTAGCCCTGTAAGATAGTTTGAAGTCAGGTAGACTGATGCCCCCCAGCTTTATTCTTTTATTTATTTATTTATTTATTTTTATTATACTTTAAGTTCTAGGGTACATGTGCATAACGTGCAGGTTTGTTACATATGTATACTTGTGCCATGTTGGTGTGCTGCACCCATCAACTTGTCAGCACCCATCAATTCATCATTTATATCATGTATAACTCCCCAATGCAATCCCTTCCTCCTCCCCCCTCCCCATGATAGGCCCCAGTGTGTGATGTTCCCCTTCCCGAGTCCAAGTGATCTCATTGTTCAGTTCCCACCTATGAGTGAGAACATGCGGTGTTTGGTTTTCTGTTCTTGTGATAGTTTGCTAAGAATGATGGTTTCCAGCTGCATCCATGTCCCTACAAAGGACGCAAACTCATCCTTTTTTATGGCTGCATAGTATTCCATGGTGTATATATGGCACATTTTCTTAATCCAGTCTGTCACAGATGGACATTTGGGTTGATTCCAAGTCTTTGCTATTGTGAATAGTGCCGCAATAAACATACGTGTGCATGTGTCTTTGTAGTAGAATAATTTATAATCCTTTGGGTATATACCCAGTAGTGGGATGGCTGGGTCATATGGTACATCTAGTTCTAGATCCTTGAGGAATTGCCATACTGTTTTCCATAATGGTTGAACTAGTTTACAATCCCACCAACAGTGTAAAAGTGTTCCTATTTCTCCACATCCTCTCCAACACCTGTTGTTTCCTGATTTTTAAATGATTGCCATTCTAACTGGTGTGAGATGGTATCTCATTGTGGTTTTGATTTGCATTTCTCTGATGGCGAGTGATGATGAGCATTTTTTCATGTGTCTGTTGGCTGTATGAATGTCTTCTTCTGAGAAATGTCTGTTCATATCCTTTGCCCACTTTTTGATGGGGTTGTTTGTTTTTTTCTTGTATATTTGTTTGAGTTCTTTGTAGATTCTGGATATTAGCCCTTTGTCAGATGGGTAGATTGCAAAAATGTTCTCCCATTCTGTAGGTTGCCTGTTCACTCTGGTGGTAGTTTCTTTTGCTGTGCAGAAGCTCTTTAGTTTAATTAGATCCCATTTGTCAATTTTGGCTTTTGCTGCCATTGCTTTTGGTGTTTTAGACATGAAGTCCTTGCCCATGCCTATGTCCTGAATGGTACTACCTAGATTTTCTTCTAGGGTTTTTATGGTATTAGGTCTAACATTTAAGTCTCTAATCCATCTTGAATTAATCTTCATATAAGGAGTAAGGAAAGGATCGCTTTATTCTTTTTGCTTGGGATTGCCTTGGCTATTTGGGCTCTTTTTTGGTTCCATATGCATTTTAAAATAGTTTTTTTTTTTTTTATTTCTGCAAAGAATGTCAGTGGCAGTTTAATAGGAATAGCATTGAATTGATAAATTGCTTTGGTTAGTACAGCCATTTTAAAGGATATTGATTCTTTCTGTCCATAAGCATGGAATGTCTTTCCATTTGTTTGTGTTAAAACTGGATATCTATATGAAGGTTGGAATCCCCAAATAAAAATCTCTGCTACTTCATAGAGACATGTATTGAAATAACTCTAGTAATGCTGAACAGAAACTTAACATTTCTTTGGAAAAAATAAAAGTATTCAAAGAAAACTTATTCTGTCATTCATAAGTAAGCAAGGGACTAGAAACACATCTTACAATCCACCTCCATTAGTTATCTTTTGCTGCAC
Organism: Trachypithecus francoisi; assembly: GCF_009764315.1. Lineage (NCBI taxonomy): Eukaryota > Metazoa > Chordata > Mammalia > Primates > Cercopithecidae > Trachypithecus > Trachypithecus francoisi. The sequence goes on along the minus strand of NW_022681431.1, from coordinate 20,867,829 downwards.
AGCAAATTACTGAACTTAGTAGCTTAATACAATAAGCATTTATTACCTCACAGTTTCTGTGGGTCAGAAAGTTAGGAGCAGATTAGCTAGAGGATTTTCTATTAGAGTTTCTCATGAGGTTGCCAAACAGGCATCAGCCAAGATTGTAGTCATCTGAAGGCTTAATTGGGGCTGGAGGGTTTGCTTCCAAGATGGTTGACTCCGATAGCTATTGGCAGGAAGCCTACATTCCTTACCCTGTGGGTTTCTCCATACAGTTATTTGAGAATTCTCATAGCACTGATTTTCCCCAAAGTGGTTAATCTAAGAAAAAGAACAGAAAGAATGTCACTATGCCTTTTATGATCTAGTACTGGAAGTCTAACAACATTAATTTTACCGCATTGTATTCATTAGAAGTCACTAAGTTCAGCCACACTCCAAGTGAGGGAAACTAGCCTCTACCTTTTGAAGAAAGCCAGATCAAAGCATTTGTGGACATTTTCTAAAACAACCACACTGGCTGTAATTAGAAGTTGAAGAAATGGTGACTTGTGGTGTCCAGTGAAAAATAATTGGAATAGACCATATATTTGGAATGGAGTGTCAAGGTTGGAAATTTAAAATTCACACATTTTTGAGCAAATACTGAGAACAAGTATTCATAACAATCTCTGGAGAGAAATGAGACTAGGAAATGAGACTGAAAAGACTAATTTTGCAGTGGGGAAGACCAATCTTTATCCTTAGGTCTGGCAGCAACAGCAGAGACAAACCTGCAAAGGGCCATTCCTGAAAGGAAAAAGAACAATTGTGCTTCCTACCAGATACTGGCCCACAAGAAAGAAGTCCCTGCCCTGGAGAACAAACATGCAGTGTCAGGCAATATGGGGAAATGGTGGACTGACAAGCCTAAGATGTGGTCAATTGTAATAAAAGTTTGCCAGAAGCAGCTCAGAATTTGAACTCTGTAGTAAATGTGCAGTTCTAATCCTTCCCTTCCCCCCTCCTTATGATTTAATACTTGGCAGGAGAAAGGTCACTTGACAATATTTATTAGCTCATTAACTGTAAGTGTCCTTGCTGCCATGGGGGATATTTTTTATAACAATTCTATTCTGTTCTACAAGCTACATTGCAGGTGTCTCTCCATTGTGTAAATGAAATGGTGAGCACTAGCTTTCTACTGACATCCCAAATCCCTTACTAAATATTACTTTTTTTTTTTTTCCAGTTGATGAAAAGGAACATGATCAGACTGAGTCAGGCTTGGCTAACTTACATCAGGCCAACCACGCAAATATTAGTGTTGCCTGAACATGGGCACTATTTCTAAGATGCTGAGCTTGGGCTATCTCATTGCCCCTTCTCAGACTCCTATCCCTAAGGAAAGGGAAAATGAAGAGAATAAACATGGATTGTATGCCAGATACTATATTATCACCCTTATAAACATGATTGAATTAAAGTCTATCAACAGCTCTATTAAACAAGAAATGTTAGCCACTATTAAAACAGATGAGGAAACTGAGTCTCTGAAAAGTTAATATGCTACATTGCAAAGCTGATGGGTGGGGAATCTGGAATTCAAACCTAAATCCATGCTTTTTTTTTTCTCTCTTGAGATAGAGTCTCATTCTGTCACTCAGGCTGGAGTACAATAGTGCAATTTGGGCTTACTGCAGTCTCAGCCTCCTGGGCTCAAGCAATCCTCCCATCTCAGCCTCCTGAGTAACTGAGACTACAGATGCGTGGTCTCACCCGGCTAATTTTTGTATTTTGTGTAGAGATGGTGTTTCGCCATGTTGCCCAGGTTAGTCTCAAAGTCCTGGGTTTACATGCATTTTCAAACACAATATTCTATGTTAAGAAAAATAGTAAAGAGGCCGGGTGCAGTGGCTCATGCTTGTAATCCCAGCACCTTGGGAGGCGGAGGCGGGTGGGTCACCTGAGGTCAGGAGTTCGAGACCAGTGTGGCCAACATGGTGAAACCCTGCCTCTACTAAAAATATATATAAAAAAAATTAGCCAGACACGGTGGCGCGCTCCTGTAGTCCCAGCTACTCAGGAGGCTGAGGCTGGATATTCGCTTGAACCTGGGAGGTGGAGGGTGCAGTAAGCCGAGATTGCGTCACTGTACTCCAGCCTGGGTGACAGAGTGAGTCTCAAAAAAAAAAAAAAAAAAGGTATTCTCAAACATCACACATTTTTTTGCTTTCTGAAAAAAATGAGAACTTGGTTTTACATGATTCAGAAGTAGCCAGAGGATAAAATGTTGCTGGACCTCCAGTGGGAAAAAATTTACTTAAGATGAGGGATGTTGATTTTTTAAAAATTAACAAAATATTTTAATTGTTTTCAAATATACATTTGATCATAATTTGGTTCTGATCTCTTTTCTTTTTTTGGGAGTGGGTAGTCTATATGCCTACCAGCTCTAATTGGTAGTGATATAATGCCCATTGACCAAAAAGTACTTGATAATATTATTCATTTAGTTGTCCTCTGCATTCACACTCTACCCCTGGTTTAACTCCTAATCATTTAACTCAAGTGTCAACTTTCCTGAGAAAGTTACATTCCCTCTCATAGTATGATGTATATACAGCCTTTTTGTTTTGTACAAATCACTCTACACTTTACAATGAAATAATTATTAGGCACCTATAGTCTGTAACAATATTTCACATCCTGTCTAATGTTGGGGATACCACTGCTTTGGTGATAATTGAATCTAGGACTCATGGCATGACGACAAAAGTAGAACAGTAGGGGATGAATTTATCAAAGATCAAGTCAGTCTCTCTCTTCCCCCTCCTTGCATCTCTCCTCCTCCTCCTTTCCCTCTCTCTCTTAAACTGTCTCAGATGGGGGAATCAGTAAAATATCCCATTGCATTGCTATGGGATGAAGGACTTTTGAAGTTCATTTATGTAGGTCTGATTTGGAATGGACATTGACTTTATATGACATCAATCTGTAACGAGGGCCCTGGTAAACTTTTGAAGAAAATGCTGTCCGTCGGAAGAGAGATTTGCCAGCATTTGGAAACTATCCCATAGGACATGACACTGAGAGTTCATTTCTTGTGAGTTGAGCAGAAAGTGTTTGGTAGAAGAGTATGATTAACCATGACAGGCCAATTGGTTAAACTTTTCATCATTTTTAAACTTTAAAGTTAATGCCTATTTAGAATGGATCTAGCTATTCCAGAAGGTAAGAATATAGCATATTTAAATAGAATCATCACAGAATGTTAAAGTCTTTCCAGGACTTTGAAATAACTTGATTTTATGTAATTAACTGATTCCCCTACTTATCCTGTTCCTTTTGATTGGAATGTTGTGGAATCACTTTTTTTTTTTTTTAAAGGAAGCATTAAAGATTATTAGTATCTAACTTTTCTCTACTAATGGGGGCTCAAAAAGGATGGTTTTGCTTTGCATTGCTACATCTTTATGATCAAAGAGGATGTAATGAGCCCAGCTGAACAGACAGGAAAATAGCTTGTTATTCAGAACCAGCCCTGAGGTTGTGGGGATGGTAGAAAAGCAGAGAGGAAATGGGGGTGCTAATGATATTAGGGAGAGTGGTTCTTCAGGGGAAAGCATTTATTTTACACATTTCAGGAGAATTATGGAGATAATTAATATTGGCAGCCGTGTTCATTTTGTGCAGGGAGGACTTTAAACAGCAGCTGACTAGATGCCAGCAGATGTGAGAGTAATAGGCCTTTGGATTTAAAATGCTGCTGCATTCACATGAGGGAGAATGAAGAGTTCTTGTTCAGCGGATGTTCAGTACCAGCAGCTATAGTTTTATAAATTACCAGCTGTTATTTTTTCCTTCAGAGTTCCTCAGATTGCCTTTTAGAATTTTTCCTCCTTTCTGAAGCAACGTGCCCCACAGCCAGAAAGACCTTATGTCCTGGAAGTTTGAGAGCAGTTCCGATTTAAAATAATCTATCCTGTCGTGTACCCCCACAGGTTAGACCGTGTGACCAATTTGGGGTTCAGAAAGCATGGTCACCACAGACTCAGCCATTCCAGATGAACGCTTGCATTCCATCAACTCTCAGACGGTTTGATCATCGAGTGCTTGCTGCGGCACCCCCTCCGGCTTGGACCCTATGCACATTGTTACCAAGCAAAAGAAACAAGCAGAGAAAGAAGGGCACTGCTCTCTTACAATATTATAGGAATACTATTCTGTATAATAAAAAAAAATGCAGGCAAATAGTTTTTTAAACTACACAATACATATTGTAGAAAAGTTAGAAAATATAACAAAGCAAATAAAATAAAAACACCTTGACCCTACCACTTGCAGATAATTACTATTTAATATTTCAATGCACATAGATATTTGATAGTCCTTTTTAAAATAAATGTGATCCTAATGTCTATATACAGGTTTGTCACCACATTTTGCATTTAGCAATGAACTAGCAATATCTCTCTACATCTTTAAATATGATTAACATCAGCATTTTAATTGCTGCCTAGTACTCTGTAGTAAGAATATACAGTGAGTTACTTTAAGTCCTCGAATGTTATTTCGATGCCTTATTATATACAATGCTGGGGGAAAGCACAGTTTTCTTTACATAAAGTATGTGGGTGGTGATATGGGACTTTGTCCTGCAGAAATCTGCGGATCTTCCTGAAAGGTGCCAGGAATCATGACTTGCTATAATGGAGGTTAGTCTAGTCATTATATGTGCCCATGCATCAACGACATGCTAATATATCTCACTTTAATCTTTCCTATCATTTGCTGTTGGCTTCTCTTGTGTGTCTCAGGGGTCCTCTGGTGTCCAGACCAACTTTCTTGATCATCACATTGCCATTATTTTTTGGCTGGCTGTGGCATGCATTGTTCTGAGGTCAGTCTATGACTGAGTCTGTCTGGATTACATTTTTGGGTGGTACATCACACACCATGTCAGCTCCCTGGCTCCCACTAACAAGACTTTAAAGAGATTTTTAAAAAGGCTCAGAAAGTTTCTTGGATATCAAACAGCCCTTATAAAAATAACATTTTTATGACTTAAAATGTAAATGAATCAGAAACATACGGATTAAATTTCCTTTGAAATGCCCAAGGGTTTAAAAACTGAGAGAAGAGTACTTGCAAAACGAGTTAAACTAAGTTTTGCCAAAAATACAACACTTGAAAAATCGTTTGGGATGTTTTACAGATCCCTAGGTGCTCATGGGTCCTCTATTCTCTATTTGAAAAGTACTTAGATTTTCAAAATTTAGGTCACTTAATAAAATGCACTTAGAACTAGTTCTAGTTAAGGAAATGATATTAAAAAGTCAAATTTAGATGAAGTGTACTTGAAATATGCCTACTACTTCAGTATCTTGCAATTTCCTCCTCTAGCTGTGATCATACCCTTCCCGTGTGAAAGGTGCACCATGAGAACTTTTACTATGTTGGGAAAAGATTGATAGTATCTGTCAAACAAGTACAAATTAACACTGCTCTCCCACTTTTCCTTCTAAGGCAGTTGCTCCAGTATTTCCCCACTCTTCTATCTTACCTTGGTATCCATAGAAACAGAGCCTAGGACAGGGATCCTTGCATAAGTGATTTACTGAGGAAGTACTCTCAGGAGAAATCTGGAAGGAGAAGAAACAGATAAGGCAAGAGCAGAAACTGAGCAAGATGTGGTTTCAGTTGAAGTCTAGCCTCAGCCTGATCCCACAGGGAACTCTGAAGCAGGAGGGCTCTACAGAGTTGTCTCACCTTGAGGCGTATTCCAGGATGTATAAGTCAGTCATTAGCTGTCAGCTGTCCCTGGATAAAAACACATAATTTCCCTGGCATTTAGAAGATGGATGCAATAGGCACATAAAGGGGATCTGGGCAGAGCATGAACAGTGTCCATTATATCTCTGTTTCTCAAAGCCTTGAAGACATCTTTAATTCCCCTCTACCTCCATGCTTCCCCTCTATTCAATGAAACTTCAAATTCTTTCTTTCTTTCTTTCTTTTTTTTTTTTTTTTTTGCAGTTAACCTGCAGTGATCGTCTTTGCATATTTCCCACTGTAGTCATGTTAGCCTAGACTTTCACCTCTAATAGCTGGATTCTCCTACCCAGTTCCCAAAAGAATTCCCACTTTAGAATATCCCCTACATGGCTTCATTATTGTCTCTAAACATCATTTTCAGATGCCCACGGATCAATTGTAATTCTTAAATATCTACTGGAACATTTCTCAATTTCTTTTTAAGATAAAGAATACCTTTAAGGCTGGCGCAGTGTAAGGTGTGATTACAGGATCACACCTGTAATCCCAGCACTTTGGGATGCCAAGGCAGGTGGATCACGTGAGGTCAGGTGTTCAAGACTAGCCTGGCTAACATGGTGAAACCCCGTCTCTACTAAAAATATAAAAATTAGCTGGGCATGGTGATGGGCACCTATAATCCCAGATACTAGGGAGGATGAGGGGGGAGAATTGCTTGAACTCGGGAGGCAGAGGTTGCAGTGAGCTGAGGTTGTGCCATCGCACTTCAGCTTGGGTGACAGCATGAGACTCCGTCTCAAAAACAAAACAAAACAAAAACCAAAAAAACCTTGGAATCATAGTGTTTATTACACTAAGGTAGATTATAATATGGAAAAGTAAGGCTTAAGAAAAAAACAATTTGAAAAGTATCAAACTTACCAGTTAATTAAACTAAATTTTTGTTTAAATAAGACTATATGTAAAGCACTTAGACTAGTACCTGATAGGAGTAAGTGCTCAATAAATACTGGTAATATTATCACTGTTGTTGCAACAGTCTTACAACTGATCTCCATGGTTATACTTTTGTCATCCTTTAATAGTTGTTTCATGCCCAGAAACCAGCATGATCATGTTTAATAACCAAGTATTACTACTTTACTTGTATCTCTTCCCAATTCATTTACAATAAAATCTAATCTTTACCTTAACCTATGAGACACAGAACAACCTTGTCCTATTTATGTCTCCAACCTCAGCTCCAGCCACTGCCCAATACATGCTTCTAGCATATGGACTTTCTTAAGTTCCTTGTACGTCAAAATCTCTTTCTTGCCTCAGGGACTTTGTATCTGTTTCCTCCACCTAGAAAAGTCTTCTCCTCTCACCCCTCCTTGCACGACTGGCTCCATATTTAGGTCTCAGCTTAAATGTTTATTTCTCAGAAAGCCTTTTCTGATGACCTCATTTATTCATTCAGTAAGTACTTACTAAGCACTGACAATAGTCTCCCTTAACTGCTGTTTTGCTTTCCTTGATTTCAGTTATCTGCAGTCAACTGTGTTCTAAAAATATCAAACGAAAAATTCCAGAAATAATTAGTCGTAAATTGCACACCATTCTGAGTGGCATGATGAAACCTTGCACTGTTCTGTTTCATCCTGCCTGGGACGTGAGTTATCCCTTTGTCTAGCATATCCATTGCTATGTATGCTACCTACCTGTTAGTCATTCAGTAGCTTTCTTGGTTATCAGATCAACAACAAAACAGTATACAGCTGTTCCTCAACTTATGCTGGGGCTACATTCTGATAAACCTATTGTAACTTGAAAATATAAGTCAAAATCATATTTAATAGACCTACCAATATCATAACTTAGTCTAGCTTACCTTAAATGTACTCAGAACACTTATATTAGCTTATAGCTGGGCAAAATCATCTAACAGAAAGCTTATTTTATGCTCAAGTATAGAATACTTCACATAATTTATTGGTTCCTGTAACTTCCAATAAATTATGTAACCTAATAGGTGTAGAAAAAGCTTTCAATAAAATCTAACATCCCTTCATGATAAAAACAAACAAACAAACAAAAACCCTGAACTGACTAGGCATTAAAGGAACATACCTCAAAATAATAAGAGTCCTCTATGTCAGAACCACAGCCAATATCATAATGAATGGGCAAAAGCTAGATGCATTCCCCTTGAGAACCGGAAAAAGACAAGGATGCCCACTCACCACTCCCATTCAACATAGTATGGGAAGTCCTGGCCAGAGCAATCAGGCAAGAGAAAGAAATACAAGGCATTCAGATAGGAAAAGAAGTAATCAAACTATTTCTCTTTGCTGACAATATGATTATATATCTAGAAAACCCTAAAGACTTCTAGAACTATTATAATAAATTAGTAAGGTTTCAGGATACAAAATCAACGTACAAAAATCAATAGCATTTCTATATACCAATAACATCCAGGCAGAGAGTCAAATCAAGAACACAATCCCATTTACAATAGCAACAAAGAAAATGAAATACCTAGTAATACAGCTAACCAGAGTTGAAAGATCTCTACAAGGAGAGCTACAAAACACTGCCAAAAGGAATCATAGATAATACAAATAACTGGAAAAATATTCCATGCTCACGAGTAGGAAGAATCAATATCTTTAGAATGGCCATATTGCTCAAGGTAATCTACAGATTGAATGCTATTCCTATCAGACTACCAATGTTGTTTTTCACAGAATTAGAAAATTTTCTAAGATTCATATGAAACCAAAAAGCCTGAGTAGCTAAGGCAATCCTAAGCCAAAAGAACAAATCCAGAGGCATCACACCATTCAACTTCAAACACTACTACAAGTCTACAGTAACCAAATCAGCATGGTACTGGCACAAAAACAGACACATAGACCAATGGAATGGAATAGAAAACTCAGCAATAAAGCCACACACTCACAACCATCTGATCTTCAACAAAGCTGACAATAACAAACAATGGGGAAAGAACTCCTGATTCAATAAATGATGCTCGGATAACTGGCTAGACATATGCAGAATAATAAAATTGAATACTTCCCTTTCACCATATGCAAAAATTAACTCAAGATGGACTAAGGATTTAAATTTAAGACCTCAAACTATAAAAATGCTAGAAAAATACCTAGGAAATACCCTTCTTGATATCAGCCTTGGCAAATAACTTTTGGCTAAGCCCAAAAAGCAACTGCAACATAAACAAAATTGACAAGTGGGATCTAATTAAACTAAAGAGCTTCTGCACAGCAAAAGAAACTATAAAGAGTAAACAGATGCCTGTAGAATAGAAGAAAATATTCACAAGCAATGCATCTGACAAAGGTCTGATACCTAGAATCTATAAAGAACTTAAGCAAGAACCAAATAAACCTAGTAAAAAATGGGCAAAGAACGTGAAAAGACACTTCTCAAAAGAAGTGTCCAACGAGCATGAAAAAATGCTACATCATTATCAGAAATACAAATCAAACCACAATGAGATACCATCTCATACCACTTAAAATAGCTATTATTTAATTCTTCAGCATCATGCAACATACCTATGTAACAAAGTTGCACATGTAGTCCCTGTAGCCAAAATCAAAGTTGAAGTTCAAAAAATGAATGGTTGTATAGGTCCTCAAAGTACAGTTTCTATTGAATGCATACTACTTTTACACCACTGTAAAGCTGAAAAAATTTGAACCATGATAGTTGGGGACTGTCTGTATATAGGGTTTGGTACCATGTGCAATTTTAGGCATCCACTGGAGCTGTTGGAACATATCCTCTGTGGATTGGAGGAGGGGAACTACTGTACGATGTGCCAGGCATTATTTCAGTCCCAGAAAAAATGAGTAAAAAGGCAGCAGGCCCTATCCTCATAGAACTTACATATGAGTAGAGAGAGCAAAAAGCAGAAGTAAGCTGATCATATGTGTGTATGAGAAAAGTGAGGAGATGAGAAGTGCTGAAAAAATGATTAATTGTAATAGAGTGGTCAGAAAAGGCTTCTTTAATTTATCTGAAATAGAGCTAAAAGTCCTATGTAGCTATATATTCTGCATTTTGTTCTTTTGTAATTTTAAGTTCTGGAATACATGTGCAGGATGCGAAGGTTTGTTACATAGGTAAACGTGTGCCATGGCAGTGCTCTGCACCTATCAACCCATCACCTAGGTATTAAGCCCTGCAAGCATTAGCTATTTACCCCATTGTTCTTCCTCCCCACAACCACCCAACAGGTTCCAGTATGTGATGTTCCCCTTCCTGTGTCATGTGTTCTCATTGTTCTGCTCCTACTTAAAAGTGAGAACATGCAGTGTTTGGTTTTCTGTTCCTGTGTTAGTTTGCTGAGGATAATGGCTTTCAGCTCCATCCACGTCTCTGCAAACACATGACCTCTTTCCTTTTTATAGCTGCATACTATTCCATGGGGTATATGTGCCACATTTTCTTCATCTAGTCTATCATTGATGGGCATTTGGGTTGATTCCCTGTCTTTGCTATTGTTAACAGTGCTTCAGTGAACATATGCATGCATGTATCTTTATAATAGAAAGATTTGTATTCCTTTGGATATATACCCAGTAATGCAATTGCTGGGTCAAATGGTATTTCTCATTCTAGGTCTTTGAAAAATTGCCACCTGTCTTCCACAATGAACTAATTTACATTTCTGCCAGTAGTGTAAAAGCGTTCCTGTTTCTCCACAGCTTCTCCAGCATCTGTTGTTTCTGCACTTTTTAATTGCCATTCTGACTGGCATGAGATGGCATCTCATTGTGATTTTTTCATTTCATTTGCTCTTGGTTCTCTAGTTCTTTTAGTTGTGATGTTAGGGTGTTGATTTGAAATCTTTGTAGCTTTCTGATGTGGGCATTTAGTGCTATAAATTTCCCTCTTAACACTGCTTGAGCTGCATCCCAGAGATTCTGGTACGTTGTCTTTTTGTTCCCATTGGTTTCAAAGAACTTCTTGATTTCTGCCTTAATTTCATTATTTACCTGGAGTCATTCAGGAGCAGGTTGTTTAATTTCCACATAGTTGTGTGGTTTTGAATTTCATAATCTTGAGTTCTAATGTGATTGTACTGTGGTCTGAGAGACTGTTGATTTCAGTTCTTTTTCATTTGCTGAAGAGTGTTTTATTTCCAATTATGTGATCAATTTTAGAGCAAGTGCCATGTGGCACTGAGAATAATATATATTCTATTGTTTTTGGTTGAAGAGTTCTGTAGATAATAGGTCCACTTGATTCAGAGCTGGGTTCAAGTCCTGAATATCCTTGTTAATTTTGTCTCAATGACCTAATATGTTCTTTTGTATTTTTCCTCCTTTAAAGCTATTTATTAAAATTAATAATTGTTGGAAATTTTTTCCTGATTTTTTGGGAGTGTGTTTTCCAATAGACTATAAATTTAGTGAAGATGAAATTGTGTCTATCTTGTTTACTATTATATTCCCAGCATGTAACATTGTACCTGATGCATAAAAATTACTCAATTAATATGTAAAGTTGTTTATTATTACCCAAAATTAGAAATTAGAAAGTAACTTGAATGCAATCTATTTTACTAGAGTAAAATAAAATGTTACATGTGAAAGTACTTTTTGTCATGACAAAAGCTTAAAAGGGCAAAGTTAAATTGTAATGTAATGCTGCCTCAAATAATTTTGAGTAAGAGATATGGCATAAATAAAAGGTGAACACTAGGGGACCATCTTAGCAGTATGGCACACCCCATTATATTGCAACAGAGAGCAAAAGTGGAGCTGTATTCTACCTCCAAACTCTGATCTCTATATCCCCTTCGTTCTTCCTCAAAACATAAAAGGAGTACCCACCAAATATTTATATCTATCTCTTTCCCTATGAATGCCTAAGATGCTGAGAAGATATGCACAATGATTCATCAAGATCATTTGATGTGGATGGGTGGGAATAAAATGAATTGAATTTCTTGTTAATTATTGAATAATAGGTCAACTGGTAAATTAGAAAATTTTCCACTTTTGCGGACAATTAACTCTACATCTGGCATTAAACATCCCGTTGTCCTGGGCCTTATACTTCTGACAGCCTCACTTTACTCTCCAGCTGAGCTCTTCTCCATAGGGCAGAGTGGTGGAGCCAAAGAGATCTTTGTTCACTCAGAGAACTTACCATGTCTTTCATGGTCTGGGTCCTGGAACCTCAGAATTCTTTGCCCAAAACAGCCCTGGCTTCACTTCTGGACATGTGCAGGCTCTTCACAAAGCTCTTCCAAAGAACAGATCCCAAAGCTGATATGCCTATTCCAAAACCCAAGGAAGGGTGGCCTAAGATTGGCTCCTTGTGAGATGAATACAGAGCTCAATGACTGGTGTGTCCACATACATGTTTGTGAGGTCCCTTGTAGTACAAGATAGAACCCAGGAAAGAAAGAGAAGGGAGAGCTGCCAGCTGAAGTCCAGGGCCTGGGCAAAAGGGCACCAGCTCTCTCAATTTGCTGCCATATTCTGGCTCAGGATTTGTGAGAATCTATATGAATTTCTGTGGGAATTCTGTTTGAATCTGGCCTTCTAACCTGGAATGGGCAATATAAACAGAGTTTGAGGTCTCCCCAAGCTGTAAACAGGAATTGGTTGGCTTGGCTTGAGAGTCTCACTGCTCATAGTGTGTGTCTCCTTCTATACCCTTGAATAGATCCTGTGAATGTCAGGGCCAGGCCTGTCCACTTCCCAGTCTCAGACAAAACATCTAATTCTTTTTCAAATTTTCCATTGAATGAAAAGAGAAACTGTGAAGACTGACAATAATTCAATCCAGCAGAAACATATCTTAGAAAAAATAAAACTATGAGGCACATTCAAGACGTGGAAACCCATGAGGTTTCCCTATGAGGTTGCCCTATCTTTGTAATATCAGCCTGTAGCTGGAGCTAACCACCACTCCCAAGGGTCCTGGGAGTGTCACACCCAGTGCTTACAAGTGGGGTGTGCCCCATGAAGATATCATTTCTCACAAAAATTTGTAACCACTCTGAGGTTTATGTTGTAGGCCCTTTTCCTAGACTGTTATTTCCATGGAGAGAGACTTGAGAACTATACTAACAGTAGGATGCTAGTGGGTATTTTCGAAGTAAGGCCAAGAAGGCAATCAGGAAGCTGCAGGTCAAGAAGTCAAGGGATGTACAGTGTCTTGTCGATTATTCTAGTGAATGTGTTTAGAGAGAATAGCTATGAATTTACTTAGATTGAGGAAAAATGATTTAGCAAATTAAATTCCAGTAGAAGTGGGAAGTTTCAGTTTGGTCAGTGCTCTGCTGGAGACTTGAGATGTGTGCAATGTCATTTTATTTCATGTTTCATTGACAGCTAACAATATTAGACATCTCGTAATATTTATTCACCATATGTACTTCCCCTTTTGTAAACTATCTGTCCATGTGTTTGTCTACTGATACATTGGGGCACCAGGGTATTTCTTAAATTAGTGTTTTGTAATTTTTGTTCATCTTTTATTTTGTAATACACAGGTTTTACATTTTATCAATTTACAATACAGATTTTAGGGGATTGTGATTTATGTTGTACAAAATCCACATATGAGGACAAAAATAATCCTTAGCCAAATTTTGTCTTTTATTCAGGTGTATGCTATGTAATGCTTAATCCTTTTCAAAAATTAAACCTTTTTATTTTGCAATCATTGCAGATACATAATCAGCAAGAAACAACAGAGAGATCCTGGGCACCATTTATGCAGTTTTCCTCAATAACATCTTGTAAAACTGTAGAACCATAGTCCAACCAGAGTACTGACATCGATAGCGCCAACATACAGAACATTTCAATCACCATAAGGATCCCTCAGGTTGCCTTTTTATATCCCCAACTCCTGTCTCTGACCCATGCCCCCTCACCCCTAACAACCACTAATCTGTTCATTTCTATACTTTTGTCAGTTCAAGAATCTTATCCAAAAGGAATTACATAGTATGTAATCTTTTGGGACTGGCTTTTTCTGATGCAGTGTAATTCTCTGAAGATTCATTCAGGTTGTTCTGTATATTAATAGTGTTTTCCTTGAGATTTTCTAGGTAGACAATCAGCTTTTTCAAATAACATTTAATTTCTTCCTTTTTTTAACCTGTCTTTTATTTCCCTTTATTGCCTAATTGCACTTCATAGAACTTTGAGCACTATGTTGAATAAGAGTCATTAGGGATGATACCCTTACCTTATTCTCAAGCTCAGGAAGAAAACATTCATTCAATCATTCACCATTAAGAATTATGTTAGCTGAAAGCTTTTTGTAGGTGTCCTTTAATTCCTATTTTTCTGAGCATTTTTTTCATAAATGAGTGTTGAATTTTGTCAAATCCTTTTTCTGCATTCATTTTATGACATTTCTTCATTAGCTATTAATATTTGCACTACACTGATTGATTTTTAACTATTGAGCCAGTCTTCCATTCTTGGAATAAGTCTTACTGGGTGGTGGTATATAATTTTCATATATTACTGAATTCTATGTCATACTGTGAAGCGTATTTTTGTGTCTATGTTCATGAGATATTGGTCTGTGGTTTTTTGTTATGCTGTTATTCATTACCCAAGTATTTTTATTTTTATTTTGAAATTTAATATGCAGGGGTCTATAATTTTATCAATTTGCAGTATACATTTTGGTATCAGGGTATTACTAGCTTCCTAAAATGAATTAGAAAATACCACCTTCTATTTTCTCAAAGACACTGTATAGAATTGCTGTCAAATCTTTACAAATGTGGTGGAATTCTGAAGGAAACAATTTGGCCCTGGAGACTTTCTGTTTAGGAATTTTTTTAGTATTTATAAGGCTATTCAAATAATCTATTTTACATTGGGTAAGTTGTAGTAGTTTGTGTTTTCTAGGGAAATGATCCATTTTGTCTAAATTGTCAGATTCATGTCTGTACAGTTCAGAGTATTTACTTATCCTTTTGATGTTTGCAGTATTGGTAGCGATATCCCATTTCATCTCTGGTAAGTCCTTTTTTTTTTTTTTTTTTTTTTGACAGTCTTGCTTGAGGTTTGTCAATTTAATTGACCTTTTCAAAGAACCAGCTCTTTATTTTGTTTTATTCTTCTTTAAACTGTTTATCTGTTTTCAATTTTATTGCGTTCTACCCTTTGTTATTGCATCTTTCTGCTGGCATTGAGTCTATTTTTCCTTCTTTTTTTAGGTTTTTGTGGTGGAAGCTTAGGTTACTGGTTGAAGACATTTCTAGAGCATGTATTTAGTGCTATATATTTTCCCATCAGTTCTGCTTTATGTGTCTCACAAATTTTGTTGTTTTCATTTTCATTCAGTTCAGTGCATTTTTAAAATTTGAGATTTCCTCTATGACTATGGGTTATAAAACTATTGTTGTTCAGTTTTCAAGTGTTTGGAGATTTTCCCATTATCATTCTTATTGATTTCTAGTTTGGTTCTTTTGTGGTTGGAGAAAGTACTTGTAGCATATCAGTTCTTTTAAATTTGTTGAGCCTTGTTTTATGGCTCAGCGTCTATCTTTATGTGTTGTTCTGTGATCACTTGAAGAACATGTATTCTGCTGTTACTGGAATGTTCCATAAATATTAGATCCTATTGTCTCATGTTGTTGAGTTCTTTCATATTGTTATTGGTTTTCTGTCCAGTTCTACCAATTGTTGAATGAGGGGTGATAAAGGCCCCAACTACAATGAATGGATTTATCTGTTTCTCCTTTTAGATCTATCAGTTTCACTTCACATATTTTCCAGCTTCGTTGTTTGCTGCATGAACATTTATGATTGCTATGTTCTTTTGGTAAATCGACCATTTAATTATATAATGTCCCTCTCTGATAATTTCCTTAGTTCTGAAGCTGACTTTGATGTTAATACAGCCATTCCTGCTTTTTTTTTGATGGTTTACATAATACTCTATTTTATTCCTTTTAATTTCAACCTGACTATGGCATTATCTTTGAAGTGAGTTTATTGTAAACAGCATATAGTGTATCATGTTTTTAAGTTCACTCTGTCAATCTTTATATTTTAGCTGGCTTTTCTAGTAATCACATTAGACACGTAATTTATCATAGTCTATTGGTGTGTCATATTAGTGGTTATCTCGTGTTCCTTTACCCTCCCTCATTTATAACATCACTGTCTTAAATCTTTCCTCTACATATATACCAGATGTTATGATTTTTTCCTTCAATCCTAACTCATAATTTAGAAAATTCAAGAGGAGAAATGAAACTTAGTGTACTGACCAATATTTTGCTTACCATGTTCATTGTTTCTTTTTTTTTTTTTTGAGACGGAGTCTCGCTCTGTCGCCCAGGCTGGAGTGCAGTGGCCGGATCTCAGCTCACTGCAAGCTCCGCCTCCCGGGTTCCCGCCATTCTCCTGCCTCAGCCTCCCAAGTAGCTGGGACTACAGGCGCCCGCCAACGCGCCTGGCTAGTTTTTTGTATTTTTTTTTTAGTAGAGACGGGGTTTCACCGTATTAGCCAGGATGGTCTCGATCTCCTGACCTCGTGATCCGCCCGTCTCGGCCTCCCAAAGTGCTGGGATTACAGGCTTGAGCCACCGCGCCCGGCCACCATGTTCATTGTTTCTAACTGAAATTTCAAGATTCCTTATCAATTTCCTTCGTGTTTGGAGAACGTTAGCCATTCTTTTAGGGAGATAAACTAACAACAAATTCTTAATTAAAAAAAAAAGTCTGTGTATGTCCTGATTTCCCCTTTATTCTTGGAAGATATTTTCACTGAGTAGAGCATTTTGTATTGACAGTTGATTTATTTCAGCACTTGAAAAATATCTGTTACTTCCTCACGGTCCCCACAGTTTCTGATGAGAAATCTTCTGTCATTCAAATTGCTTTTACCATACAGAACGTGCATCATTTTTTTTCTTGCTGCTTTCCAGATCTTTGTTTTTCTTCCTTAATCAGAAGTTTAATTACTATTTTTCTTGGTGTGTCTTTGGTTTATCCTGTTTGAGGTTTGCCCAGCTTCTCAAATCATAGGTTTAAATCTTTGCAAAATGTGAGAAATTCTTAAGCCATTATTTAAGAACTTTTTCATTCTCTTCTCTTTCCTGGAATCCAATAACATAAATATTTGCTCTTTATCACAGGGTCTTGTTCATTTTTCTAGTCTATTCTAATTTCCTCTAAACTACTTCTTTCCTCTGTCTTTTCCATTCTGTTGTTGAGTTCATCCATAGAGCTTTGCATTTCAGTTATGGTATCTTTTGGTTCTATAATTTCTCTTTGATTCTTCTTTATATATTTTATTTCTTTTCTGAGCTTTGTAGCATTTTTTCATTTGCCTCAAGCATGTTTAAAGTCACTTGCAGTAGCACTTTTATTATAGTTGCTTTAAAATATTTGTCAGATGATTCTACCAACTTTGTCATCTCAGTGTTAGCATCTATTGTCTTCTGTCATTCAGTTTGAGATCTTGTCCATTCATAACAAGTAACTTTCGACTGAATCTTTGACATTTTGTAATATGAGACTCTGGTTATTATATAAAGCTTCAGCCTGGAGTGATGACTCATACCTGTAATCCCAGCCCTCTGGGAGGTCAAGGTGGGAGGATCACTTGAGCCCAGGAGTTTCAGACCAGCCTGGGCAACATAGGAAGACCCCATCTCTAGAAAAAATGTTAATGTTAGCAACGTGTGGTGGTGCATACCTGTGGTCCTAGCTACTCGGGAAGCTGAGGTGGAAGGATTGCTTGAGCCCAGGAGGTTGAGGCTGCAGTAAGCCCTGATTATTCCACTGTGCTCCAGCCTGGGTGACAGAATAAGACTTGGTCTCCAAAAACATATATATGTAAAGAAAGAAAGAAATAAGCTTTTACTTCAGCTGGCTTTTTCTGACATTGCTCAGCAGGGGGAAGTGAGTCCCTACTTTATTATTGCAAGAGAGAGGTAGAAATTTAGGTTCCCCCTCAGCCTTCCTGTAGAGGGGTCTACTCATTACTTCTGGGCAGGGTACAAGTCCTGGTCCTCACATGGTCTCCACTACCACCATGGTGGAGGTGGCCTCATTACTGAAGAGTAATGCCAAACATTCTGACTCTGCAATGAGCTGCTTTGATACCAAACAGTAAAGAAGGGAAGGAATACAGCATTAATGCTGGGTAGGTGTTGAAATCTAGGCTTTCCATGTGGTCTCTCTTAAAATAGCAGGTATGGACTCTTTACTTCTGGAGGGGAATCAACAACACAGGTCCTTACTTAGCCTTCTGTGACACTATTCTGGCCAGGGGTATTGGAGTAGCTTGTTGCAACCTCTTGAGGTGAAAGTCTAGACTTGCCACTTAGTTTTCACTGATGTGGACTGGGTGGTGGCTCACTTTTTCTTTTACTTTTTTTGGTAGTGTTTGACTAGGGTAGGTTGTCTGAAGGTTTTCTGTCTTGCTGGGCTGCCCTACTGTAGTCCTTTGGCTAGAGAGAGCAGACTTTTATTGGGGCTGGTTTTTGGTCTACATATATTGACATTTTGGGGTTGTTATCTTCTTCAGCTTCTAGAGTGGGAAAGCACAGAAAGCAGAAAAGCACTGCAGTGTGGTCCAGAACCTGCCCTTCCCATTGAAAGCTGCATCTTCTAATCTTTTGACCATGAACACTCTTGTTTATTGTCCTTTCTGCTTTGGTATCTGTGCATTTCTGTTGAATTTGTGAGCAGTTCTCTAACACCATTGGCCTTGGAATACTTTTTCACTGTGCTTTCTAACTGATTATGAGATATGAGATATTATGGGATATGAGACAAAAAAAAAATCACAAATGTAACTCACCACCATATTATTCCTTACGTTGTGAAGTCTGCAGCTTACTTGCCTTCTCTTCATCTTTCAGAGGCTCCTTCTGTTTGTTCTGTATGTAACGTCCAAGCTTGTTGTAATTAGGGGGAGGAATGGGAAGGAGCGCATCTAATTCAGATTTCCTGAAGTGAAAGTCCTTAAAGCTTCTTTTATTGCTCTCAGTTGGTTTGTAGGTATTTTATTTTCATTTTATAGGTGCCACATGGTTCATGTTATGTTCATTCTTAAGTTTATAAATACTCATGTATATAGTTACTATTTTTAAGTCTAATGTATGTAGGATCTAAAACACTTAAATTCTCCATCGTTTCTCAATTTCTCTTAACCTTCAGGGAGAGTCCCAATAAGCATATATATGTATGAAAAACGTTCCAGAGAGCATCACATTTTATTACTAATTGCAGTTTTGATTCCACAACCCTGTATAACTCGGCATTCTGGTGAATTGGGCCCGAACGTCTGTGAATCTTAAAAATAGTGGTTGCCTCATTATGGCTTCCTTATGCATAGGATTAAGAACACAAATCGTGAAATCAGACAGCCAGGCTTCCACACTCTAGCTGGGTGACCACGACCACGAAGAAGTTCCTGAATGTTCCAGTGTCAGTTTATTCACCTACAAAATGAAGATAATATGAGTATTAATCTGCTGTCGTACAAATAGTCCTTTTTTCCCTATAGGTAAGGGAAATCTAAGATCATTTTTCTCTGGTTGCTTTCTGTATTTTTTCTTTGTCTTTAGATTTCAGAAGTTTAATTACATTGTGTCTTGATTTGGATTTCTTTGGTTAAACCTGTGTAGGGTTCATCCAGCTTCTTAAACTTACAGGGTTAAGTCTACAGTAAGGCTAAGTGTATTAATATGTATATAGCATTTACAACAGTGTCCACCTCATAAGAACCATTAAGTGTTAGTGATTAGTATTACCACTGCCTTCCTTCAAGGCAGCACAGAAAGAAGAAAAGTGCTGCAGTGTGGTCCAAAACCTGCTCCTCCCATTGAAAGCTGCATCTTCTAATCTTTTGACCATGAGGACTCTTGTTTATTGTCCTTTCTGCTTTGGTATCTGTGCATTTCTCTTGAATATGTAAGCAGTTCCCCAACACCATTGGTACCGGAATACTTTTCCATTGTGCTTTCTAACTGGCTATTATTATACTAATAAAGATCACACCTTCCTTATCTTTGTAATTGCAGTAAAGTGCACTAGTTTCTTAGGCATTCTAGGAGATTTTTAGTGTACGTGTGTGTGTGTTTGCATGTCCAGGTAGTCAATTATTTTATAGGTAAATTATAATTTCAGTCACTATATCTTTTACTTCAGTTACACTGCTCAGGACTTGAAAAATGTGATTTTCTTTGCTCTCTTTGTTTTCATTTTTCTTTTTCTGAGACACACATAAGTGTCTTGCTCTGTCACCCAGGCTAGAATGCAGTGGTGTGAACATAGCTCACTATAGCCTTGACATCCTGGGCTCATGTGATCTTCCCACCTCAGTCTCCCAAACCACTGGGATTATAGGCATGAGCTACCAAGCCCAGCCTGTTTTGATTTCTTATACAGGTAAAATATCCATCCTCTAATTTCCACGTCAACAACTTCTCTGTCACAATTAACATTTTCTCTCCCTATGCTCTGCATTCAGGCATCTCATTAATTATTTATTTTTTACTGCCTTCAACCTTTTTATTGATAATTTTATTGCTGGGTAACAAACCTGCATGTTATGCACATGTACCCTAGAACTTAAAGTATAATAAAATAAAAATAAAAAAAAAGAATATTTTTAGACACTGATGCTTCTTTTGTTAATAGAGTTACGTTGAGCAGAGAGGAAAAACCAAATATTTTCTTATCTTCTTCTGGTCTATCTGCATAGGTAAAGAAAAGTCTAGGGCATTTCTTTGTCTAATGTTTTACAATTTCTATTCGTATTTTTTAATTATATTTTTTGTATGTATTTTTATGGTCTTTTAAAGGAAATTTAAAGATGGTGGATCAGGTATAACTGGTGTGCTACCATTTTAACATAGATATCTCTCAAGTGACAACATGCTATAACTGTTACTCATGTGTGACCTTAAGTATGTAATCCTTTGAACTCAAGTTTCATCATATTTAAAATGGGGTAGGAAGAGAGTGTTAAAATTACGTTTTCCAGTTGCAAACAATCTTTAATTATCTGCTTGTATTCATAGGAATGTTTAAATTATGAGGTAGAGATAATGAAATTTAACAAATGCAGATGATTTAAAAATACATATATTTAGCCCAGATTCAGGCAACTGATTGACTACCAAAAATTCCACTCAAAAATAAATGCCTGTGTAAGGTATAACAATTCTGATACCACTACACATCTATTTTGGAGTTGAACAATTAAGTAAATGGAAGCATCTAGGCTTCTCATTACTGGGGTGAGAGTTTACAGGTAAGCAAGGGGAAGAGGCCAGATTAGAACTAAAAGCATTCTAATAAATTAGAATTGAAAACACCCTTATAAACTCATGTTCAGCATAACATAGTTACATATAGAAATGTTTGGGCAACAAAATAAGTAAAGTGGTATTAGATTATAACCCAAAGTATAAAATAAATATCCATGAATCCATATGGATATAAATAGTTGAGTGAATTAGTAAATTGGTGAGAGTAGACAAATCTCCCATGCAGAAGAATCCAAATAATTATATAGATGTTCTGTCCTCAAATAAATAGATCGTAACTTCCCCACTCCTTAAGTATGAACTGTAGTTGGTGATTTCTTTTGAAGGAGTACAGTATAGAATGGAGGGAAAAACAGTACCTTTACAGAGAAATCTGGCAAACATTACCTCAGCCAGGTGATCAAGTTCAATATTCAGCAATAAGTCATGTTGTTAGTGTGTGCTCTTGATATGACATGATGAGAATTGCACTTCGCTTCTGTGATATTCCTCCTTAAAACACACAACCACAGTCTAGTTACAAAATTAAAAAAAAAAAAAATCAGACAAATCCCAAAGGAGGAAAATTCTACAGAATACCTGTTCAGTACTTCTCAAAACTTTCAAGATCATCAAAAACAAGGGAAGTCTTGAGAAACTGTCACAGCCAAGAGGAACCTAAGGAGATATTATGATTAAATGCAACGTCGTATTCTAGTTGGGATCCTGGAATAGAAAAAGGATATTTTGTTAAAAAAAAAAACTAAATAAATATGAATTAAGTATAAATGTTAGTTAATAATTTATCAACATTAACTTATGAATTATAACTAATACACCACACCAATGTAAGATGCCAGTAATAGAGACAATGGGCTGTAGGATGTGTGGGAACTCTATCAACTGCAATTTTTTCCTGTAAATTTGAAACCGCTCTGAAATAAAAATACCTGTGGAATAAATGAGTGAATGGAAGGAAAAACAGTGTAGGAAACAAGGACAGAGATTTTAAAAATTTATGTACTGAAGAGAGCTTTGCATAAAATATATTGAGTATATTGGGTTAGTTTTTAAATATAGACTAGAATAATTCTTTTCTATGCATCTAATAATTCTATTAGATGCAAATAGAAGACAAAAATTTGAACACTGTGACACAGCCAGCATGTAGCCAATAGCATTTGATTTCAGTAAATAGCTTATAATAATCAGGCCAGGGACAGTTAGCCAGCTATTAGAACTATTTTTTTTCCAATAAAATAATTGCCTTAATTCAGACTGAGAAAATATTTGGGGGAGGATGGTCAGAGTAGTAAATACACCCAACAAAATTATTAATTAGTTTTACACAGCTATGGCCAAAGACACAAAAATAATGGGCTCTTATTAGAGAAATAAACCAAAAGAAGATATGAACTGTATCGCACAATTGTGTTGGTTTGAAACAGAGTTTCTCAGACTTCCCTTGTTTCCAATGATCTTGAAAGTTTTGAGAAGTACTGAAAGCCATATTTTGAAATCCCATTTGATACAGAATCATCTTAAAATGATGAGTTTGTCATGTAATTGTTTTTCATAATGTAGATAAATGATACATCAATGTCTTATAAATATTTCCCAGTAATCTAATGATCATATGCTATTTTTATGCTTCCTTTAATTTTCAAGGAATTTTTAATGCTTGATGATTTTTAGCCAATTCAGTTTACTTTTCCTTCATTACAATAAAATGTTGTCAAATTAAATACACACATGCACAGAAGAAGGAAACTACTCATAATCCCACGTTAACTGTTTAAGATATATTTCTCATTAGGTTTAAGTGCTGGGATTACAGACATGAGCCCCTGTGCCTGGCTTATTTTTTAATATTGAACTATAATTGTGACTATATGTATATTTAATTTATATTTTGCTTTTTATCAGTTTACTACAGTATTTTTATGTATTTTAAAATTTTAATAATGTGTTGTTATATCTTGATTTACTAGTTTGCTGGATATTTAGAGTTTTTCCCAGGGATATTTTATTCACTCATGTATGTCCCAATTCCAGAAGAAAAATCAAAATCCAGAGATTTTGTGTCTGTGTGTGTTGTGACTATAGCATTCTTGCATTTGAAACTCAGGAAGGAAACAACTGGAGTCTAAACAGCCAATTTTGGAGGTCTAAAATATAAAGGTTTTCTTTTTTTTTTTTTTTTTTTAACTGTCATATTCATTCCCTTTAGCATTCCGAAGTTTGAGCTCACAGTCTGGTTGGCCATATAATAAAGTGCAAATGCTGCATCTCAGACATCAGAGAACAAGCACCTATGAAAGTAGGCTTCAGACTTCATCTTCTTTCGCAGGGTATCATTCCCCTCAGGAGAACAGTTGTCAGAGCCGCACTAAGTCATGTGCTTCATGAGTTTCCAGAGGGAGATCCATGACAACCTCTGGTAGGACCAGAACAAACACAGCAAGCCACTTCTAGTTGGCATTGCCAGTTCGTTTTCCAGCAAGCCAATGAAAAGGCCTGTCAAAGTTGCCGTTGCTTCTGGCAGAAATGTCACAGTACTAGTGATATTTGTTTCATTGGAAGACAATACATTTTGCCTTAATTTTCCTGTCTTTACTATCCATTACTGAAGCAGCTACATCGTCTAGGGTAAATACCCAGGTTTCATCATCTTGTGCCAGGAAAATTTAGGAGCAGAGGTTTAACAGGCAAGAGAAAGGAAATCAGCTCTCTAGTAACAGAGAGGAGAGTTCTGAGGGTAAAAGGCAGCCTGCTGGTGGTGGATCCGCCAGATTTTATAGTCTGGCTTGGAGAGGCAGTGTTTGATTTACTTAGGACTCAGAGATTGGTTTAATCAGGTATGACATTTACATAGGGCACTGGGGAAGGCTGGCTGCCTCACCCTAATCTTATTATGCACATGAACTTACCCCTTCGCCAGGGCCATCTTGTCTGCTCCTTACTGTACACGTGGCTGGCAGAGAAGGCAAGATGGAGCTGCCATTTTGAACATGGTTGGCACAACTGCCAGCACCTATGGCTACAAGTCGATTTTACAGGCTGCTCTTTGTTAGAAAGAAAAATGATGTGGGGCTGCTCTTCATTAAAAGGAAAACCTTACCAAGCACTTCTGCACCCTCACTATCTGCCTGTTATAAAGTTTTGGTGCCACAAAAGAAATAGCACTCGAATAGAAAATTTTCTTTTAGTTCTTCTCAGCAAGGCAGTTTACTTCTATAGAAGGGTGTGCCCTCACAGATGGAGCAATGGTGAGTACACACCTGGACAAGGGAGTTTCAAAAAGGGGGTTTATTCCTGACACACTTGGCCCCTGCTGCTGTGTAGTTCCCCTATTGGGTAGGGTTAGACAGCACAGGCTAAACTAATTCCGATTGACTAATTTAAAGAGAGTGATGGGGTGAGTGGTTTGGTGGGAAAAATGGTTATGACGAGCAGGAAATCGGAATGAGTCAGGGTGGAGCAGGTAATCGGAAAAGGTTGCTTTACGAGGAAGTTAAGTTTAGAAGGAGAAGGCAAAGAATTGAACCTACGGATATATCGATTCTTTGAAGAGAAATTTAGAACTCATATCTAACATGTCTAACTCCTGTGTCATTGCATCGCCACACAATGTGATGGGATGTTTCCATGTGCTGCCATCTGACCTCAGTGCCAATTAGATACATACTTATAACTCTTGATGTTATATCAGACATGATAATGGTACACTGGACTTGGATACAACAGCCATTTATCAGGCCACCAAGTATATGTTTAGCACACTGAATTTAAAAGGTCTAGTGTTGGTAGGAAACACAGGTGATGGACCTCAATAACTAAAGTGACTGTATGCTTCTCAGATTCACCAGTCAAATGACATTAACATTTCCCAAATATAGTTTTACCAGTACTGCCATCACCAGCCAACACATGTTTAAGTAAAACTTAGAAATGTCCTTGGGCAGCCATCATAAAGGCTCTTCCAGAAGTATCTGTTCCTCACCTGACTGAACCGAAATATATTTGTTGGTTGGTTTTTAAATCTGAGTTCATGATGAAAATGGGAACACTTAAAATGTCAAATATTGCAGCATGAAAATGCCTTCATATATTTTCATGATAAGTCTTAAAAATGATGAACTATTTGAATTAAAAACTCTCCAACTCATCAGGATTGTATGCATTAATTCGTATAATATTTATTAAGAACCTACTAGGTGCCAGGCACTGTTCTACGTGCTGTAAGGAAAGCAGATAAAATTCCTGCATTCATGGAGCATATCTTTTTCACAGCCCAGAATTAAGGAGCCACTGCCTCCTGAGGTGAAGTTGGTAATGCCAGGAAAATGACCAGTACTGGAAACAATCTTGACCAGACACTGGAAACTCCTTACATTCTATTCCAAGTTCACCTCTGTTGACATAGAGTGAGCAGATAGAAAGATGCCAGAAGAGGAAATCAAAATCTTCTAAAATGAGAGAGAGAAACTATGAAGCAAGTACTGATTTTCTGATCAATGAGCAAGTTCCCGATTTTATGTATCTGGGGACTGGGGAAATTTGTTGGTTAAAGGAAAGGAGGGTGGGAAGAAAACCAGCAAGATTGAGTTGGATACACTCTACAAAAAACCCTACCATGTAAGAAAGAGAAAATGCTTAATATGCACTAAAATCTGGACGTAAATCAGAGTTCAAAAGTCACACATTGCTTAAGTGGAAGCAAAACTTGGAATACTGGGTTTTATGACTGGTTTTGAACTAGGAAGCTGCTCATGCTTTTAAAATTTTGTGGGGTAGTTTTTGGTGGTGGGAGGAAGCAGAAACTACAGAGGGCCACGGGGAGTGAGAAAGGTTCGTGGCAAGCTAAGCGCCAATACTGTCGAATTAGATTTTTTTTAATCCAACAAGAGCAGTCACTAAATTTAGAGGCTCAGTCCACACTGCATTTAAAAGATGAAAAAGCAGGGCCACAGCTTTGGAATTATTCTCTATCTTGTCTGGATGGGAAAAGGAAAGTCATTTGGGAGCCTGCCAAACATTGTATGAAAAATACAAAAGTGAGCCCAGGAAAAAAATAGATTAATTTTCCCCAAGGGAAACAGACACAAGGAAGAAGAAAAGAACTAGAGTATATGATAGAGACAGAACATACTAACTTGCATCCCTTAAACACGGTCTCTCATCACATCCTTGAAGACATTATTTGGCTAATTTACCACTGTTGTGTCAAAAGAAGGCAAAGTAAAGGACAGGCTGTGAAAAGGGGCTCAGAAGAAGTTAGAAAAACATGGACCTTTGTATATTTTCCTGTCATAAAAATACTAGTTTGTTTGGGAAGAAGCAAAATAGAGTTGAACTTGGTTAAAGGAAAGGAAATGAAATGAAGAGTGGCTCGTTGTTGAGGCGCACAGTGCCTGTGGATTTCAGCCAAGCCACAAATGTTGCATTACCAGTATAATGCTCCTCTACCAGAAACTCGATGCATCATTGTGGAATTATGCTCACTGCACATGGTTTGGTCCCTTTTAACACATCAAGTGCTGTTTTTGTCATATGATAAATAATTTGTGTCTCCTTAGATGAGAGTGACTCTAATCAATTTCTCTTAAAACTTGAAGTGAAAAACTGTAAGGCATGAATAAATAATTTCTTCTGAATTAATATCAAGTATCATCTTGATCTAAATATGCATCTTCAAAGTTGGGAAGGAGAATTTTGGGAAGGTTTATGTCTGTGAAACATTGAGTGAAACAAAAATCTCTGATTTCCCCTATAAATGGCTACTCTTAATGGGACTCTCAAACTAAGACAGGAACGGTTGCCTGGTTTGTCAGCATGACGAGGTTTCAAATATTAGCTAGGCATGCAGAGTGATACAGTCACTAGATATGAACTGAAAGAAAGGATTTTTTCTGCATCCTTAAGGCTGTACTGTGATGTAAACACACACACACACTCCAATGACATCAGTCGAAACTTCCTGTGAGCAACTGGGAAAGGGACTTGGCTCAGAATTCCAAGAAACCCAACCTGAGATTTTAAACCACACTTCTTTCCAGTGCTTTGCAACTGATTCCATTTCAATGAAATTATCATTGTCTCTGGTTCCAATCGCAAATTGAAGGGAGAAGTGAATTAAGAAGAAAAACATTTTGTTGGAAAAAAAGACATGACTCTGTGGAAACATTTCAGAGGGGCCCCAAACAGATGAAATCTAAAGGTGCTATTCCCATGATCTGTCAGGTTACCTGGAAACAGATGTTCCATGGAACTATGGCAGTGGCTGAAGGTGAGTAGGGATGGGAAGATGAGGACAAAGACCCACAAACACCTCCTCTTTCCTTCAGCCTCATTTGTGTTCCTGATACCAAAGCTAAACTGCTATTTGGCAAACAGAGAAGAAGAAGAGAGAGGAAGTCACAGTATATTTCCATTTTTTTGTCCAGTTTCCAGTTCCATGTCAGTAGAGCTGAACCTTGGATGGCCTAGCAATTCCCTATGGAGGTCTGCTTGGCAGAATGAAGGAACTTGTGTTAAAGGACAGCCTTCTGTGGCTCTCAGTCCACAATATGTCCATCCCCTCTGACCTCCATCACTATTACAGTGATGATAGCAAGACAAAGAAAAACTCTACTTCTCATCAAAAATACAAGAATTTTATGCATGGAAGACACTAGACAGTGCCTCCTTGGCCAAAGTCCAGTCTGGCTACAGAAATTTGTCTGCAAAAAGAAAGTAAAAGCTGTCCTGTGCCTCAAACAGTGGGTGGTCTAAGTCCACACACACACAGCAGCTTCTTCATGACTGACAAATGGCACAATTAGTGGATTATTGGTGCAGTAATGTGAAAATGTCCATTAGAGATAACATGGCTTAGCCGGGCATGATGACACATGTCTGTAGCCTCAGTAACTCAGGAGGCTAGGGTAGGAGGATTATTTGAGCCCAGGAGTTTGAGGCTACAGTGTGCTTTGATCATGCCTATGAATAGCCACTGCACTCCAGTCTGAGCAACATAGCACAACCCCGTCTTTTAAAAAAAAAGATAACATAGCTTATCAGTTACAACCACTGACATAACCAGCATACCTGACTATAATAAATTTTGAATTGCATTATAATGTGTAATCAGTTAATTGCCAAAATTAATGTGCTTTTTGACATGAGGTTCTGAATTGCTGGGTGCTGAAAAAAATTGCCTGTGGTATAGTCAACTATTTTTGAGAGTAGCCAAGAAAAGAATTCAGGTCTCCTGCTGGCTGTTCCAGGCTTAATGATTTACCTTCAGTAGACACAGTGCTTGTTTTGGATTTCACACAAGTTGGCATGAAATCCACAAAACTTTGAACAGATGGTCCCCAAGGCCATCTATGTCCTCAAGTAAGAATTCAATGTCTTTTGTTAACAAGAGATGTATGTCGGGGAGAGAATCTCTCAAAATTTTAGAGAAATGTCTTTGGATATACCCAGGCCTGCCACCGCATCACTTTTGAAGGCTTCATTTCTTACTGGGGTATCCCTGAAGGTCTTATCTGGGACCATATCTAAGAAAACCTCTCATTTTCTGGAGAGTTCTGAGGCTTTCAAAGAATACCCGCAGCATTGTGGAAGCTCTGCTTTCTAGTGGAACTTCCTGGAGTTATGAGCCTTATTTTAATTATTTTTAGTTGACACATAATGTACATATTTATGTGATACAGTGATATTTTGATACATGTATAAAATGTGTAATGATCAAATCAAGGTAATTGCATATCCATCACATGAAACATTTATTCTTTTTTTCTGTGGGAGCATTCAAAATCCCATCTTGTAACTATTTGAAAATATACAAAACTAATGTTAACTATAGTCATCCCACAGTGCTATGGAACACTAGAACTTATTCCTCCTATCTAGCTGTAATTTTGTATCTATTAACCAACCTTTTCTACCTTCCTCTCCCCTTCCAAGCTTCTAACAACCATAATTATATTTCAATGAGCTCAACATTTTTTAGCTTCCACATGAGTGAGAACGTGAAATATTTATCTTTCTCTGCTTATTTCACTTAACATAATGTCCTCCAGGCTCATCCATGTGTACATGTACTACATTTTCTTTGTCCACCCACCTGTTGATGGACATTTAGCTTGATTTAATATAATTTCCATTGTGAATAGTGCTGCAATGAAATAAGGAGGTTGAGATATACCTGAGATATATTGATTTCCTTACCTTTGGATAAATAACCAGCAGTGGGATTGCTGGATCATATGGTAGTTCTGTTTTTGGTTCTTTGAGGAACTTCCATATTGTTTCTCATACTGGCTGTACTGATATATTTCCAACACAACATATAAGATCTTCCTTTCTCTGAATCCTCATGAGCATTTTATTTTTGTCTTTTTGATCATAGCCATTCTAATGAGGTGAGATGGTACCTCATTGTGTGTGGTTTTGATTTGCATTTCCCTTATGATTAGTGATGTTGAGCATTTTTTAATTTACTTGTTGACCATTTGTATGTCTTATTTGGGAAATGTCTATTCAGGTATTTTGCCCATTTTAAAATCATATTATTTGATTTTGTTGCTGTTGAGTTCCTTTTATATTCCGAATATTAGTTCCTGGATGGATAATGTTTGCAAATATTTTCTCCCATTGTACAGGTTGTCTCTTCACTTTGTTCACTGTTTTCTTTGCTATGCAGAAACCTTGGTTTGACATCATTCCATTTGTCTATTTTTGCTTTTGTTGCCTGTGCTTTTGAAGTCTTAGCCATAAAATCAATGCCTAGGCTACTGTCTAATATTCAGTGATATATTCAAGTCTTTAATCATTTTGAGTTTATTTTTATATACGGTGAGAGATAGGAGTCTAATATTCTGCATATGGGTATCCAGTTTTCCCAGCACCATTTATTGAAGATAGTTTCCTTTCTCCACTGTAAGTTCTTGATGTCTTTGTCAAAATTCAGTTGGCTGTAAGTATAGGGATTTATTTCTGAGTATTCTATTCCATTGGTCTATATGTCCTTTTTTATATCAGTCCCATGGTGTTTTGGTTACTATAGCTTCATAGTATATTTTGAACTCAGATGGTGTGATACTTCCACCTTTGTTCTTTTTGTTCAGGATTGCTGTGGCTCATGAGGGTGTTTTGTGGCTCCATACAAATTTTAGGATTGTGTTTTCTGTTTCTGTAAATGATGCCATTGACATTTTGATAGGGATTGCACTGAATCCATAGATTCCTTTGGGAAATGTGGTTATTTTAACAATATTCTTATAATCCATGAGCGTGGAATGTCTTCCTATTTGTGCATGTGTGACCTATTTAATTTCTTTTATCAGTGATTTTGAGTTTTCCTTGTAGAGCTCTCTTACCTCCTTGATTAAATTTTCTTTTTGTCTCTTTAGCTATTATAAACAGGATTGCTCTATTAATTTCTTTTTCAGCTATTATGTTATAGGAATATAGAAACAGTACTGATTTTTTTTTTTTTCTTTTTCTTTTTGAGATGGAGTCTTGCTCTGTCTCCCAGGCTGGAGTGCAGTGGTGTGGTCTCGGCTCACTGCAACCTCTGTTGCCTGGGTTCAAGCAATTCTCATGCCTTAGTCTCCCAAGTAGCTGGGACTACAGGCATGCATCACCATGCCTGGCTAATTTTTTTTTTTTTTAAATTTTAGTAGAGATGGGGTTTTGCCATGCTGGCCAGGCTATATGTTGATTTTGGATCCTGTAACTTTACTGAATTATCAGTTCTAAGAGTGTTGTTGGGGAGTCTTTGGGTGTTTCAATATACAAGATCATGTCATCTATAAAGAGGGACAATTTGACTTCCTCTTCCAATTTGAATGCCCTTTATTTCTTTTTCTTGTCTAATTCCTATAATACAATGAGTAGGAATGGTGAAAGTTGGCATCCTTGTCTTGTTCTGGTTGTTAGAGAAAAAGCCTTCAGCTTTTTCCCATTATTAGGTTAGCTGTGGGTTTGTCACATATGGCCTTTTTAATGTTGAGGTCTGTTCCATCTATGGCAAATTTGTTGATTGTTTTTCTTATATAGGGATGTTGAATTTTACCAAATGCCTTTTCTGTGTCTATTGAGATGGTTATATAGTTTTCTTCATTCTATTGATATGATGCATCACATTTATAGATACAGGTATTTTGAACTTTCCTTCCAGCTCTGGTAAAAATTCTGCTTGATCATGCTATATTATCTTTGTGATGCAGTTGGATTTGGTTTGCTGGTATTTTGTTCAGGGTTTTTGCATCTATGTGTATCAGAGATATTAGCCTGTTGTTTTTGTTGTCCTTATCTAGTTTTTTTTCTTTCTTAAGTTCTAGGATACATGTGGAGAATGTGCAGGTTTGTTACACAGGTATAAACATGACAGGGTGGTTTGCTGCACCCATCAACCTGTCATCTATATTAGGTATTTCTCTTAATGCTATCCCTCCCCAAGAGCCCTACCCCCTGACAGGACCCAGTGTGTGATGTTGCCCTCCCTGTGTCCATGTGTTCTCATTGTTCAACTCCCACTTATGAGGGAGAAGATGTGGTATTTGGTTTTCTGTTCGTTAGTTTGCTAAGAATGACAGTTTCCAGCTTCATCCATGTCCCTGCAAAGGACATGATCTTTTCCTTTTTTGTGTCTGCATAGTATTCCATGATGTATATGTGCCACATTTTCTTTATCCAGTCTATCATTGATGGGCATTTGGGTTGGTTCCAAGTCTTTGCTATTGTGAATAGAGCTGCAATAAACATGTGTGTGCATGTGTCTTTACAGAATGATTTATAATCCCTTGGGTATATACCCAGTAATGGGATTGCTGGGTCAAATGGCATATCTGGTTCTAGATTCTTGAGGAATTGACACAATGTCTTCCACAATGGCTAAAGGAATTTACACTCCCACCAACAGTGTAAAAGTGTTCCTATTTCTCCACATACTCTCCAGCATCTGTTATTTCCTAACTTTTTAATAATCACCATTGTAACTGGCGCGAGATAATATCTCATTGTGGTTTTGATTTGCCTTTCTCTAATGACCAGTGATAAGCATTTTTTTCATGTGTCTGTTGGCTGCATAAATGTCTTCTTTTGAGAAGTGTCTGTTCATATCCTTTGCCTACTTTTTGATGGGATTGTTTGTTTTCTTGTAAATTTAAGTTCTTAGTAGATTCTGGATATTAGCCCTTTGTCAGAAGGATAGATTGAAAACATTTTCTCCCATTCTGTAGGTTGCCTGTTCACTCTGATGATAGTTTCTTTTGCTAAACAGAAACTCTTTAGTTTAATTAGATGCCATTTGTCTATTTTGGCTTTTGTTGCCATTGTTTTTGGTGTTTTAGTCATGAAGTCCTTGCCCATGCCTATGTCCTGAATGGTATTGCCTAGGTTTTCTTCTAGGGTTTTTATGGTTTTAGGTCTTAAGTCTTTAATCCGTCTTGAGCTAATTTTTGTATAAGGAAGGCGCCCAGTTTCAGTTTTCTGCTATATTTCAGCAGTGAAGCCATTGGGTCATGTAATTTTTTTGTTGGGAAATTTTTATTACTCATTCAATCTTGTTGCTTCTTGTTGGGCTGCTCTGGTGTTAGCTGTATATATATTTACAACTGCAGTATCCTCTTGCTGAATTTATCTTTTTATCATTATATAATGACATTGTGTGTGTTTTGAGATGGAGTCTCGCTCTGCCACCCAGGCTGGAGTGCAGTGGTGTGAACTCGGCTCACTGCAAGCTCCACCTCCTGGGTTCATGCCATTCTCCCACCTTATCCTCCCAAGTAGCTGGGACTACAGGTGCCCACCACCACACCCAGCTAATTTTTTTTTTTTTTTTTTTGTATTTTTAGTAGAGATGGGGTTTCACCATGTTAACCAGGATGGTCTCGATCTCCTGACCTCGTGATCCGCCTGTCTCAGCCTCCCAAAGTGCTGGGATTACAGGCATGAGCCACCGCACCCAGGCTGTGTTTTTAAACTTAAAGTATATTTTGACTGATGTAAGTATAGCTATGCTTACATTTTTTTTTTTTTTTTTTTGGTTTTTAGTTGCATGTAATATTCTATTCCTTCACTTGCAGTCTATATGTGCCTTTAAAGGTGAAATGTGTTTCTTGTAGACAGCATATAGATGGTTTTGTTTCTTATTCATTTATCCAATCTATATATATATATATATATATTTTTATTATACTTTAAGTTCTAGGGTACATGTGCATAACGTCCAGGTTTGTTACATATGTATACTTGTGCCATGCTGGTGTGCTGCACCCATCAACTCGTCAGCACCCATCAATTCATCATTTATATCATGTATAATTCCCAATGTAATCCCTCCCCCCTCCCCCCTCCCATGATAGGCCCCAGTGTGTGATGTTCCCCTTCCCGAGTCCAAGTGATCTCATTGTTCAGTTCCCACCTATGAGTGAGAACATGCGGTGTTTGGTTTTCTCTTCTTGTGATAGTTTGCTAAGAATGATGGTTTCCAGCTGCATCCATGTCCCTACAAAGGACGCAAACTCATCCTTTTTTATGGCTGCATAGTATTCCATGGTGTATATGTGCCACATTTTCTTAATCCAGTCTATCACAGATGGACATTTGGGTTGATTCCAAGTCTTTGCTATTGTGAATAGTGCCGCAATAAACATACGTGTGCATGTGTCTTTGTAGTAGAATAATTTATAATCCTTTGGGTATATACCCAGTAGTGGGATGGCTGGGTCATATGGTACATCTAGTTCTAGATCCTTGAGGAATCGCCATACTGTTTTCCATAATGGTTGAACTAGTTTACAATCCCACCAACAGTGTAAAAGTGTTCCTATTTCTCCACATCCTCTCCAACACCTGTTGTTTCCTGACTTTTTAATGATTGCCATTCTAACTGGTGTGAGATGGTATCTCATTGTGGTTTTGATTTGCATTTCTCTGATGGCGAGTGATGATGAGCATTTTTTCATGTGTCTGTTGGCTGTATGAATGTCTTTTTTTGAGAAATGTCTGTTCATATCCTTTGCCCACTTTTTGATGGGGTTGTTTGTTTTTTCTTGTATATTTGTTTGAGTTCTTTGTAGATTTGGATATTAGCCCTTTGTCAGATGAGTAGATTGCAAACATTTTCTCCCATTCTGTAGGTTGCCTGTTCACTCTGGTGGTAGTTTCTTTTGCTGTGCAGAAGCTCTTTAGTTTAATTAGATCCCATTTGTCAATTTTGGCTTTTGCTGCCATTGCTTTTGGTGTTTTAGACATGAAGTCCTTGCCCATGCCTATGTCCTGAATGGTACTACCTAGATTTTCTTCTAGGATTTTTATGGTATTAGGTCTAACATTTAAGTCTCTAATCCATCTTGAATTAATCTTCATATAAGGAGTAAGGAAAGGATCCAGTTTCAGCTTTCTACTTATGGCTAGCCAATTTTCCCAGCACCATTTATTAAATAGGGAATCCTTTCCCCATTTCTTGTTTCTCTCAGGTTTGTCAAAGATCAGATGGCTGTAGATGTGTGGTATTATTTCTGAGGACTCTGTTCTGTTCCATTGGTCTATATCTCTGTTGTGGTACCAGTACCATGCTGTTTTGGTTACGGTAGCCTTGTAGTATAGTTTGAAGTCAGGTAGCGTGACGCCTCCAGCTTTGTCCTTTTGACTTAGGATTGTCTTGGCAATGCGGGCTCTTTTTTGGTTCCATATGAACTTTAAAGCAGTTTTTTCCAATTCTGTGAAGAAAGTCATTGGTAGCTTGATGGGGATGGCATTGAATCTAAATAACCTTGGGCAGTATGGCCATTTTCACGATATTGATTCTTCCTATCCATGAGCATGGTATGTTCTTCCATTTGTTTGTGTCCTCTTTGATTTCACTGAGCAGTGGTTTGTAGTTCTCCTTGAAGAGGTCCTTTACATCCCTTGTAAGTTGGATTCCTAGGTATTTTATTCTCTTTGAAGCAATTGTGAATGGAAGTTCATTCCTGATTTGGCTCTCTGTTTGTCTGTTACTGGTGTATAAGAATGCTTGTGATTTTTGCACATTAATTTTGTATGCTGAGACTTTGCTGAAGTTGCTTATCAGCTTAAGGAGATTTTGGGCTGAGACAATGGGGTTTTCTAAATATACAATCATGTCATCTGCAAACAGGGACAATTTGACTTCTTCTTTTCCTAACTGAATACCCATGATTTCTTTCTCTTGCCTGATTGCCCTAGCCAGAACTTCCAACACTATGTTGAGTAGGAGTGGTGAGAGAAGACATCCCTGTCTTGTGCCAGTTTTCAAAGGGAATTTTTCCAGTTTTTGCCCATTCAGTATGATATTAGCTGTGGGTTTGTCATAAATAGCTCTTATTATTTTGAGGTACGTTCCATCAATATTGAATTTATTGAGCATTTTTAGCATAAAGGGCTGTTGAATTTTGTCAAAAGCCTTTTCTGCATCTATTGAGATAATCATGTGGTTCTTGTCTTTGGTTCTGTTTATATGCTGGATTACGTTTATTGATTTGCGAATGTTGAACCAGCCTTGCATCCCAGGGATGAAGCCCACTTGATCATGGTGGATAAGCTTTTTGATGTGCTGCTGAATCCGGTTTGCCAGTATTTTATTGAGGATTTTTGCATCGATGTTCATCAGGGATATTGGTCTAAAATTCTCTTTTTTTGTTGTGTCTCTGCCAGGCTTTGGTATCAGGATGATGTTGGCCTCATAAAATGAGTTAGGGAGGATTCCCTCTTTTTCTATTGATTGGAATAATTTCAGAAGGAATAGTACCAGCTCCTCCTTGTACCTCTGGTAGAATTCAGCTGTGAATCCATCTGGTCCTGGAGTTTTTTTGGTGGGCAGGCTACTAATTATTGGCTCAATTTCAGAGCCTGCTATTGGTCTATTCAGGGATTCAACTTCTTCCTGGTTTAGTCTTGGGAGAGTGTAAGTGTCCAGGAAATTATCCATTTCTTCTAGATTTTCTAGTTGATTTGTGTAGAGGTGTTTATAGTATTCTCTGATGGTAGTTTGTATTTCTGTGGGGTCGGTGGTGATATCCCCTTTATCATTTTTTATTGCATCTATTTGATTCCCCTCCCTTTTCTTCTTTATTAGTCTTGCTAGCGGTCTGTCAATTCTGTTGATCTTTTCAAAAAACCAACTCCTGGATTCATTGATTTTTTGGAGGGTTTTTTGTGTCTCTATCTCCTTCAGTTCTGCTCTAATCTTAGTTATTTCTTGCCTTCTGCTAGCTTTTGAATGTGTTTGCTCTTGCCTCTCTAGTTCTTTTAATTGTGATGTTAGAGTGTCAATTTTAGATCTTTCCTGCTTTCTCTTGTGGGCATTTAGTGCTATAAATTTCCCTCTACACACTGCTTTAAATGTGTCCCAGAGATTCTGGTATGTTGTATCTTTGTTCTCATTGGTTTCAAAGAACATCTTTATTTCTGCTTTCATTTTGTTATGTACCCAGTAGTCATTCAGGAGCAGGTTGTTCAGTTTCCATGTAGTTGAGCGGTTTTGATTGAGTTTCTTAGTCCTGAGTTCTAGTTTGATTGCACTGTGGTCTGTGAGACAGTTTGCTATAATTTCTGTTCTTGTACATTTGCTGAGGAGTGCTTTACTTCCAATTATGTGGTCAATTTTGGAATAAGTGCGATGTGGTGCTGAGAAGAATGTATATTCTGTTGATTTGGGGTGGAGAGTTCTATAGATGTCTATTAGGTCTGCTTGGTGCAGAGATGAGTTCAATTCCTGGATATCCTTGTTAACTTTCTGTCTCGTTGATCTGTCTAATGTTGACAGTGGAGTGTTGAAATCTCCCATTATTACTGTATGGGAGTCTAAGTCTCTTTGTAGGTCTCTAAGGACTTGCTTTATGAATCTGGGTGCTCCTGTATTGGGTGCATATATATTAGGAGAGTTAGCTCTTCCTGTTGAATTGATCCCTTTACCATTATGTAATGGCCTTCTTTGTCTCTTTTGATCTTTGATGGTTTAAAGTCTGTTTTATCAGAGACTAGGATTGCAACCCCTGCTCTTTTTTGTTCTCCATTTGCTTGGTAGATCTTCCTCCATCCCTTTATTTTGAGCCTATGTATGTCTCTGCATGTGAGATGGGTCTCCTGAATACAGCAGACTGATGGGTCTTGACTCTTGATCCAGTTTGCCAGTCTGTGTCTTTTCATTGGAGCATTTAGTCCATTTACATTTAAGGTTAATATTGTTATGTGTGAACTTGATCCTGTCATTATGATATTAACTGGTTATTTTGCTCGTTAGTTGATGCAGTTTCTTCCTAGCCTCGATGGTTTTACATTTTGGCATGTTTTTGCAGTGGCTGGTACCGGTTGTTCCTTTCCATGTTTAGGGCTTCCTTCAGGGTCTCTTGTAAGGCAGGCCTGGTGGTGACAAAATCTCTAAGCATTTGCTTATCTGTAAAGGATTTTATTTCTCCTTCACTGATGAAACTTAGTTTGGCTGGATATGAAATTCTGGGTTTAAAATTCTTTTCTTTAAGAATGTTGAATATTGGTCCCCACTCACTTCTGGCTTGTAGAGTTTCTGCCGAGTGTTCTGCTGTTAGTCTGATGGGCTTCCCATTGTGGGTAACCCGACCTTTCTCTCTGGCTGCCCTTAAGATTTTTTCCTTCATTTCAACTTTGGTGAATCTGGCAATTATGTGTCTTGGAGTTGCTCTTCTCGAGGAGTATCTTGTGGCATTCTCTGTATTTCCTGAATTTGAATGTTGGCCTGCCCTACTAGGTTGGGGAAGTTCTCCTGGATGATATCCTGAAGAGTGTTTTCCAACTTGGTTCCATTTTCCCCCTCACTTTCAGGCACCCCAATCAGACGTAGATTTGGTCTTTTTACATAATCCCATACTTCTTGCAGGCTTTGTTCATTTCTTTTTCTTCTTTTTTCTTTTGATTTCTCTTATCGCTTCATTTCATTCATTTGATCCTCAATCGCTGATACTCTTTCTTCCAGTTGATCGAGTCGGTTACTGAAGCTTGTGCATTTGTCACATATTTCTCGTGTCATGGTTTTCATCTCTGTCATTTCCCTTATGACCTTCTCTGCATTAATTAGTCTAGCTGTCAATTCTTCCACTCTTTTTTCAAGATTTTTAGTTTCTTTGGGCTGGGTACATAATTCCTCCTTTAGCTCTGAGAAGTTTGATGGACTGAAGGCTTCTTCTCTCATCTCGTCAAAGTCATTCTCTGACCAGCTTTGATCCGTTGCTGGCGATGGGCTGCGCTCCTTTGCAGGGGGAGATGCGCTCTTATTTTTTGAATTTCCAGCTTTTCTGCCCTGCTTCTTCCCCATCTTTGTGGTTTTATCTGTCTCTGGTCTTTGATGATGGTGACATACTGATGGGGTTTTGGTATAGGTGTCCTTCCTGTTTGATAGTTTTCCTTCTGACAGTCAGGACCCTCAGCTGTAGGTCTGTTGGAGATTGCTTGAGGTCCACTCCAGACCCTGTTTGCCTGGGTATCAGCAGCAGAGGTTGCAGAAGATAGAATATTGCTGAACAGCGAGTGTACCTGTCTGATTCTTCCTTTGGAAGCTTCCTCTCAGGGGTGTACTCCACCCTGTGAGGTGTGGGGTGTCAGACTGCCCCTAGAGGGGGATGTCTCCCAGCTAGGCTACTCAGGGGTCAGGAACCCACTTGTGCAGGCAGTCTGTCCGTTCTCAGATCTCAACCTCCGTGTTGGGAGATCCACTGCTCTCTTCAAAGCTGTCAGAGATGTTTGCATCTGCAGAGGTTCTGCTGCCTTTTTGTTGTTTTTTTTTTAACTGTGCCCTGTCCCCAAGGTGGAGTCTACAGAGACAGGCAGGTTTCCTTGAGCTGCTGTGAGCTGCACCCAGTTCGAGCTTCCCAGCGGCTTTGTTTACCTACTTAAGCCTCAGCAATGGCGGGCGCCCCTCCCCCAGCCTAGCTGCTGCCTTGTGGTTAGATTGCAGACTGCTGTGTTAGCAATGAGGGAGGCTCCGTGGGCATGGGACCCTCCTGGCCAGGTGTGGGATATATTCTCCTGGTGTGACTGTTTGCTTAAAGCGCAATATTGGGGTGGGAGTTACCCGATTTTCCAGGTGTTGTGTGTCTCAGTTCCCCTGGCTAGGAAAAGGGATTCTCTTCCCCCTTGTGCTTCCCAGGTGAGGCGATGCCTCGCCCTGCTTCAGCTCTCGCTGGTCAGGCTGCAGCAGCTGCCCAGCACCAATTGTCCGGCACTCCCTAGTGAGATGACCCCAGTACCTCTCAGAAAATGCAGAAATCACTGGTCTTCTGCGTTGCTCGCGCTGTGAGTTGGAGACTGGAGCTTTTCCTCTTTGGCCATCTTGCTCCGCCCCCCCATCTATATATTTTCATTGAGAAGTTTATACTATTTGTAGCCAAAATTGTTATTGACAGGCAATAATGACAGACTTATTCCTATCATTCTGTTAATAGTTTTCTGGTTCTTTAAAAATTGTATTCCTTTGTCTTACTGTTTATCCTTGTGGTTTTTCAATAGTGGAAACTTTTGATTTTTTTTTGTCATTTATGTATCTGCTCTACAAGTGAGTTTTATACTTTGGTTTATTTTCATAATGGTAGATATGATCTCTTCGCTTCTACATATAGGACTATCCTAAAATTTTCTTGTAGGGTTGGTCTAGTGGTGTTAATTTCCTTCAACTTTGCTCATCTGGGACAGACTTTGTCTTTTTTTCCTGAAGGATTGCTTTGCTAAATATGGTATTGTTGGGCCGGGCGCGGTGGCTCAAGCCTGTAATCCCAGCACTTTGGGAGGCCGAGACGGGCGGATCACGAGGTCAGGAGATCAAGACCATCCTGGCTAACACAGTGAAA
Source organism: Trachypithecus francoisi (assembly GCF_009764315.1). Lineage (NCBI taxonomy): Eukaryota > Metazoa > Chordata > Mammalia > Primates > Cercopithecidae > Trachypithecus > Trachypithecus francoisi. The sequence continues at coordinate 20,827,980 of NW_022681431.1, read as the reverse complement.
CCCCGTCTCTACTAAAAAATACAAAAAAACTAGCCGGGCGAGGTGGCGGGCACCTGTAGTCCCAGCTACTCGGGAGGCTGAGGCAGGAGAATGGCGTGAACCCGGGAGGCGGAGCTTGCAGTGAGCAGAGATCCGGCCACTGCACTCCAGCCTGGGCGGCAGAGCAAGACTCCGTCTCAAAAAAAAAAAAAAAAAAAAAAAAAAAAAAATAATAAATATGGTATTGTTGCCTGGCAGTTATTTTTCTCTTCACAATTAAAATATATCATCCCGTTAGTTTCTGCTGAGAATTCTTTGTGAGTCTGATGGGGATTCCATTATATGTGACTTGATGCTTTTCTCTTGCTGTTTTTTTAGAATTCTGTTTTACGTTTGACTATAACATATCTCAAAGAAGACCTTTTTGAACTGACCCTACTTATGGAACTTTAAGCTTCCTTTATCTGGATGTCTATATTGCTTCCAAGACTTGGGAAATTTTCACCTATAATTTCATTATGTTTTCTATGTCATTTCTCATATCTCCTTCTGAAACTCCTAAAATGCAATTTTTTTTTCACTTAATGGTTTCCCATATATCACATAGACTTTCTCCATCCCTTTTTATTCGTCTGACTGGGTTATTGCCAGAGACCTTTCTTCTAGATAAAAATTATTTTATCTGCTTGATCTAGTCTATTATTGAAGTTTTCAATTATATTTTTATTAATTGATTCAATTTCTCATTCAGATCATAAAATGTTTTCCAAATTTTATTAAACTATCCATCTATGTTCTCTTGTTTCCTGCTGGATTTCCTTAAAATCCTTATTTTGAATCTTCTTCAGGTATTTCGTAACTTTTTTTCATTTGGGTCACTACTGAAGAATTATTGTGTTTCTTTGAAGGTGTCATGTTTACTTGCTTTATGCATTTGATAAAACAGTCATGTCTTCCAATTGTATGGAGGAGCTTTTGTAGGAAATTACAGTAGCAGGCTACTGCAAATGTGAACACCTCACCCTGACGGAGAAGGGAAAAGTCCTTCTAGACATTGACATGGGCAAAGACTTCATGACCAAGAACTCAAAAGCAAATGCGACAAAAATAGATGAGACCTAACTAAAAAGCTACTGCAGTGCAAAAGAAATAACCGACAACCCACACAGCAGGAGAAAATATTCACAAACTATGCATCTGACAAAGTACTAGAATCTACAAAGAACTCAAATTAGCAAGGAAAAAATCTCATTGAAAAGTAGGCAAAGGACATAAATAGACAGTTCTCAAAAGAAGACATGCAAACGGCTAAGAAACTTACGAAAAAATGCTCAACATCACTAATTATCAGTGACATGCAAATTAAAACCACAATTTTAATTTGGCACATTATCCCTGCAAGAATGGCCATATTTAAAAAAACAAACAATAATAGATATTGGCATGGATGTGGTGAAAAGACAACAGTTTTACACTTCTGGTGGGAATGTAAACAACCACTATGGAAAATGGTATGAAGATTCCTTAAAGAACTAAAAGTAGCACTACCATTCAATTCAGCAATGCCACTAAGTGGGTATCTACCCAAAGGAAAAGAAGTCATATGAAAAAGACACTTGCTCACTCATGTTTATAGCAGCACAATTTGTAATTGCAAAAATATGACACCAGTCTGAATGCTCATCAACTAAAGAGTGGATAAAGAAAATGTGTTACATATACACCATGGAATACTACTTGGCCATAAAAAGGACAAAATAATATTTGCAGCAACTTGGATAGAGTTGGAGACTGTTATTCTAAGTGAAGTTACTCGGGAATGGAAAACTAAACATCGTATGTTCTCACTTATAAGTGGGAGCTAAGCTATGAGGATGCAAAGGCATTAGAATAATATAATGAACTTTGAGGATTCAGATGGATAAAGGACTATACAGTGGGTACAGTGTATACTGGTTGGGTGACGAGTACATCTAAATCTCAGACTTATCCATGTAACCAAAAGCTATTGAAATTAAATAAAATCTAAAGAAAAGAATAATAATTTAAAACTTAATGAAAGGAGACTGTGGACAAATGTCAACACCAAGATGACAGAGATATTAGAATTGCTTGACAAAGATTTTAAGGAAGCCATAATAAAAATGCTTCAATGAGACATTATGAAC